>NW_027526385.1:197035270-197780270 GCF_048455015.1 Haemaphysalis longicornis | reverse complement strand
GGCCAAAAAATAAAAAAAAATGCTGTTCATGTGAAACCATGGGATGCACGCTGAATTTTTTTACCTAGAGTATAAATGAGTGAACTTGTTATTACAGGGTATGGCAAGGAAAGTCCACTTGCAGCTGTTCTTTGTCTCACATAAGGGTGTATACCTGAACACCTGCCGGTTGGGGGGGGAAGGGAACGGGGAAACAGCCAGGCAGGAAAAGGAGAAGAAAGAGTAAGAGAGGAAAAGTTAATGCGTATATACGGGGGTATTCACTAAAAATAAAGTAACATAACAAACAACCCAGATAACGCAAATAAACCTGAGTAAATCCTCAGGATGTACGACTCTGGATGTTTCAGCCTCCTCAGGTTGTCCAGATCTTATCCTCAGCCAGTCCAATCTGGGTCCGTTTGTCCATCCTGCGTACATCCTCAGAACGTCGTCCAAATGAGGCTGCTTTACAATTTTCCTACACTTCGAGGATACAAATTTAATGTTCTTTCTTCTTAGTCTGAAGTTACCTACAAGCTAAGGCATTGGGCCTCGCTACACACTGAACTTTCTTACGCCCTTTTTGGACGAAAAGGGTGTAAGAGTCTCGTCCCATGGCGAACACCTGTCAATTGTGTTTTGGCGAAAAACCTGTAAGGAAGAAAAAATGGCGTACCGTTGTACACCCTAAAATAAAGGTGTGGCCAGGGCAGCAGCTATACGTGCAATCTGAATCGGCGGAGCGCGCAGCAATCAACACAGGCAGTCAATACGCACTAATTACATTTGAAACACAAATGAATTTAGCAAGAAAATAAGGGAATGTATGCGAGACAGGAATTGCATGCTTACTTTAATGGGTGTTAGTTAATTAGAATAGATTTTAGAGCTAACTTTGTAACTCTCAATTTTAAAATGGGAATATACAAATTAAAACGCAGATTTGCAAAAACTTTTTCATCACGAGGCAGTTTTTGTGTTCTATAATTTATAGAGTTTTATTAAATCATAACTAATCGTCCCGACACCTCAACACCCTTCAAAAAGTTTGTTTAATATTTTATCATCTTTTTTCCCAGAAGGGTGTAAAGCTACATATTAGGGTGTTCGAAACTAAGAAAAAGAGCGTGAAGAAAAAGGTGTACAAAACACCGCCAACTAACAAAAACGCAAGGAGACCTCATCTTTTGAGACATTTTGTACCTGTTTAGACGGGTGTTCTAAACATTTTGTTCAAGCTGGGGGGGGGAGGTGTTTTGTACCTGACTGGTAACATATTATCCTAATTCATTGCTGTAATAGCCTGTGTAATCGCCTTTCCTTCACGTTAACAGCAGCATCACCAGTTGATATGGATTGCGATCCAAAAGAGGTAATACAGCGGATCGTTTATGTTTCATTCGTAATTCATTGTGATCCGAAATAAGCTCTATGATGGACCATCGGGGGATCATTTGCAATATCTACTCTTGTGGATGTCCCCCGGTAGCCCATAATAGGATCCAGGACGTTTGACCATTTAGGGACGTCCTCAGGACGTTTGGCGTTATCTGGAAGGCAATCAAATAAACACATGGCCACAGTCCGGTTCATTTAATTAAAGTCCCTACAGAAGCAACTGCTCAAGCACCTTCCGCAAGATGTTCGGCGCCTTCCCGACTGAAAATGCCCGGTATAGGTCACCGATACACGGTGGAGGATGCACTCTGTGGGAGTTTGCTCGCTCCACAGGCGTTGACCGTCCCAATGAACAACCCCCTCTTACCATTTTCCGCACAGGCCACCGTGTCACCCTTTCCTACAAAAACTTTTAATTGGTTGATTGACTAAATTATGAAAGCCATGTTAAAACACCGGATACACTGGCGCTGAAATGTGCGAAAGAACAGCGGAAGCAAGCTACGCAGTGAACTACCCTGGCAGTCTTCGTGCTGCATGACCCTCCTCCACACACAGAAATGGAACAAGCAAACAGTGGGGCTATCCTTTTGGAAATCTAACTGGGGATCCAACCCAACAAACAAGCCAAAACATCATCAGAGGCTCTCATTACGGCAGTTCAAGAATCATTACAGACGGAATTTTAGACGCTTTGAAAAGATCATCCCATCCACAATGGCGGAAATTTAAAATACATTGACACATTGACACGAGCGTCTCGAACTAATTGTAGTTGCTGACAAAGAAGCACGCGAACTCACATGCTGCGCTCCTTGCGACCATGACTACCACACTCCTGGAAAAGTATAAAAATGTTAGCTCTTTGTATGACTAGACACACTATCCTAGCCATCGTATGCCAGAAGAAGGGTTCAATGCTGAAGAATCGCAAAGTCTGCATGGCAAACAAACCTATCTATATAGCATTCAGATATGTAGAAGGGTGGAGATGTTTGATAAAAAAAACATGCAACTTTAACTGAGCACTCTGCGAAATGCGGACAATACGCAGGCCTTTCCATGCAACGTCACCATGTCCACTAGTATGCTCACAGTTAGAACTCAAACTTTCCATATTCCACTTCTGTGGTGGAATATTGGAGGCAGCTTTGACTAGGTTGTCAACTTTAGATCAACGTGGGCTGATTGATTGGGCAGGGAACAAGCTGCTGCATCAGGGGCTTTGGATTACGGGCTCCCCTCTGCCCAAACTCCCACTCTTTCTTACTTCACAACCGTATTCGCTTTCTATCGCTCTCTCTAAGAAATACCCAAACACTTAGACCAGACACGGCATGTGTTAATAAGCGATTAGTACTACAAATATTGTCGCCTTGTCCCTGACTCTGACCAAGATCAACCCGCCGCATCTTTCACGCCCAGATATTCAGCCACACAAGCGTAGATAGCATCTTATTTGTGTCAGGACAGCTTAAAACCATTGGGGTGATTATTGCTATGTTGGCGAACCATCGGTAACTGGAAAGCAGAAATTTTAACGCAGGAACTCCAATCTTAAACGCTCATTCGGCGTCAAATTAACGCTATCGCGCCCAACATGTCACTGCAACTTTTTGTGATAAAAAATAACTTTCGGGCGGTCTACTTCGTCCTCATCAGAGCAATGTGATGTTGGAATTGCGCCTTAATCTATTAGCTTGGGCAGATGTTAGTGGAACTTCTGTGGAAATAACGATAAGACACGCGGCGTTATACTGCGCATTTGGAGGATGATGTGAGCGGCCTCTGATTCCGATGCGCATGCTTTTGTTCCATCACCATTACTGACGCCCGGCCGTCAGTAATGGCCGCGTTTTTCATTTCAGGTTCCTTAAACGGCAATCTTCCCGAGCTGCTTGCGGCGCCTGCATTCACGATTGAAACGCAGAATATTTGGATTTCGCAATCTTTTTATTGGCACTCTTTTTATTGCCATTTTTACGCAGTAGAAAATTTGAGAGCAGTTGGCCTTCATGGAAAAGCTTCAGTATAACAAGCAGCGCGACTGCATGCTTTGTTAGGGAAGCGTACGTTGGATTAGCAGCAACGGTGTTGTTTTAGCCCACTCCCTCCTCTGCTTCATTGTAAGCAGATGTTTTCGGTGTAAAGAATTCCAGTAGGCTATTCTTCACTAAACGTCTAACGAGTAGTCGGCCTCACGAGCTAGTACTCTTCGTGATGAAAAAAGAAAATAACCTGTGGTTGCTGCAGAGTGCGACTTGTCACCGACCACCACCGAGTCAAAATGAAGATGCTGGACCAGGTCACTCTGCCATTAAAAGTAGAACACCGGTGTGACTCGAACAGACCTGTATTCCTAAGTTTTGACTCCGGCGATGTGCTGAAGAACGCACGCTCATGGCGTGGGACCTTAGAGAAAAATTTAGGTATCTTTCCTAGGAAATAAGGTCATTTCCTCACACACTATCATCTGGTTTCCCGCTCACCTAGGGTCGCACTTGTCATTAACTAATCTCAATGAGGTCGCCCACATCCGCGCGCGCGAGATAACACACCGTGCCGGGTCGGACGGAGGCGATTCCTCGGGGATTGGTTGGGAGGTCTTCAGAGACACTTTATTCACGTTCAACGAGATTATTCAGCACCATAAGCTGGGCAGGCGAACGTTTCCTCTTCCGCACGAGAAGCTCTCCAGGCCGCAGGCAGCCACACTCAGAATGTTGCAGACCAGGTCTTATCCTAGTCTATCCACTCTCAGCTTCTACACGGACACTTTTGAACCGGACTGCCCGGATTGTGGCGAACGTAGCAATTTAGATCATATGCTCTGGCGGTGTCCCTCACTTCGGGGCCCTCAACGCATAACCGAGGAAGAATGGCGCTCCGACTTGGAGAGCCCTGATCTAATGCACCAGCTAAGGGCCGTCCAGAGGGCCCACGACGCGGCGGTGAGGCTCGGCCTCCCCGTCCCCACGTGGGAGCGGCCCGCAGCGCTGCCGCCCTGAACGGCAGCAGTGCTCCTCAGGACATTCAATAAAGTTCATTGTCTGTCTGTCTGTTACCTAAAGTATGTGTATGCCATGCAGGAGAACCTGACGTTGAAACCGGTCCGTTATCTACATCCAAAGCCCGTCCATACGAATAATATCGAAAAGATGAACGTGAGAAGAACAATTCAAGTTTTGCCTCCGGGTGTGACTGCTGCCATGGAAAACCTAAAAGAACCAGCCAGGCAGACATGCAGCCCATCATTCGCAACTGCAGGCCACACCAGCACATTCATGAGTAACTTCTCTCAGTGGTTCATACTTCTGGACATGAGCAATACAACCCGGAACCTGCGCCAAATGTTCCCCGATGTCCGGCACTACGGCGATGATGACGATGACAGGCTTGAGTGGCTGGAGGATAACATGCATATGTACTTGGGAGATGTTAAAAGAAGTTGTGGCGATCCAAGCGAGTTCCCCACGAAGGAGACGTATGAGGAATATTCTATCACCACCTACTCTAGTGTTTCCTGCATAAGTTACCTTCTGAAAACAGATAACTTCCTGTTCGTGCATGCACCGAATACAGAAACGGAGCGAGAGCCCGCTCTCTTACCAATTGAACTCAGAGAACACGATGAGACAGGGGAGACAGACGGTGTACTCACCGAGGACAGCTGTGGGTTACACCCTGCGCTATCGCTCAATGCCACGTGATAGCGTCGCGCGACCTCTCGCGCCTCTGTGCGCTCCGTCCACGGCACGTGTGGCGGGCGTGTGCAGCAGTGGTTCGTCCAGGTCGACCTTGAAACGTTTTGACTCATGTTCAATACCGATACCAAACAACCGACTACCATTCGTGGAATGTACTTTGAGGTAACTTTCACGGATAATATAACTGCGCTGAAAACGCAAAGTATGAGTGCGTATCACGACGCTCATCAGTCCTTTCTGAAAATTGTACTGAAGTGAAATAATAACATGTTACAGGTACATTGTAACGTGTGAATAACACAACCGGGCTGTAGGCACCCGTGGTAGGTGGTGTATAAAGCTTCGCTTTCGAAACCTCTTCATATGGTGGACTGGCCCAGAGTTTTTTTTTTGGAACGCAGTGAGCAACGCAGAAAAGTCTTGCGAAAAGAAATATGCTCGATTGCGGAATGCAGGCACAGAATTGTTTACAACATCCCGCTGTCTTCTCAGGGCCGGGCATTGACGACCGCCTGCGTGACTATGAGAGCTCTCTTAAGGGGCCATGCTGGCAGTCAGCTTGCTGTGCATTAAAAAAAAGAAGAAAGGGCACGCGTCACCCTCGAGGGTGTCTGTATCGCACAATGCTGCGACGAGTGTGTTCGTATGCCCAGCGTCTTGCGTGAACGGAAAATGGATCGCATATCTTTCGAATTGATACAGGTTTTCTGCCATCCTGGTGCGCTTTAGGAATTTGTTGCTACAGCCCCGTCGCGTTCTTCTCTTGTTTTCTTTATTGCGGCGTATTTTTTACTCCTTCGTACAAAGATTGCGCCCTATGCAATAAAAAAATGTGGTTGCTAGTAAGCGCAAATATTTGTCTATTCCTTTCTCGTGTCCCGTCTTCGGGCTGTTTTAATCGCTTCGTTCAATTTTTTTTGCCACCCTCTGATTGGCTAGGTAGCGCACAAAATACGTGTCCCTGAGGAATGAACGGCATTTTGTTGCTGGAACTACATGGGTCGACTCCCTTCCTGTGCAAGCCGGTTGTCTCCCAGCCAGCTGGTGGGAGCGGTGGCGACGGAAGGGAGCGTATACGTTGGCGTTGGTCTTGTCGTTGGATTTGGTGAGAGCACGGCTTTTTTGACTTCATGTGAGCACCAACGCAATTTGCTTGGTAGTCGAGGATTTCTGACTTTACTAGGCACAAGTGGTACATCTAAGAGCGGAACTTTTGTAATCTGCAGTCATGATGCAGACGTCGCTAACGAAACCCAACCTAATGTTGCTCATCGAAGGGCAAGGTATCACTCGGACAGAGCCCACGCGGAGATGTGGAAGACAGGTGGTGCATACACCGAGCACTTCGGCGGGTTTACCCCTGCGTTCTCGCTGAATTTTATGTGATAGCGTCACGCTACCTTTCGCGCATCTGCGCACTCGCTCACGGCAGGTGTGGTGGCCGTGTGCGCACCTTGTGCATGCCGTAGGATGCGGTTATATGAATATAAGCGAAGCTCACAACAATGCATGGCAATGCACTTCTTTTTCGTCTCTGCCGCCGATATCGTCGCCTCTGTTTGAAGCTGCAGAAACAGAGAAGTGATGTCATCTAACACCGGGTTTGATTTTCATTCATTTCGCAAAAAAAAAGTGTCCACTCGTGTGCTACGTTTGTGTCGTTGGATTTGGTGAGAGCACGGCTTGTTTGACTTCATGTGAGCACCAACGCAATTTGCTTGGTAGTCGAGGATTTCTGACTTTGCTAGATACAAGTGGTACATCTAAGAGCGGAACTTTTGTTATCTGCAGTCATGATGCAGACGTCGCTAACGAAACCCAACCTAATGTTGCTCATCGAAGGGCAAGGTATCACTCGGACAGAGCCCACGCGGAGATGTGGAAGACAGGTGGTGCATGCACCGAGCACATCTGCGGGTTTACCCCTGCGTTCTCGCTGAATTCCATGCGATAGGGTCACGCTACCTTTCGCGCATCTGCGCACTCGCTCACGGCAGGTGTGGTGGCCGTGTGCGCACCTTGTGCATGCCGTAGGATGTTGTTATATGAATATAAGCGAAGCTCACAACAATGCATGGCAATGCACGTCTCTCGTCTCTGCCGCCGATCTCGTCGCCTGTGTTTGAAGCTGCAGAAACAGAGAAGTGATGTCATCTAACACCGGGTTTGATTTTCCTCCATTTCGCAAAAAAAGTGTCCACTCGTGTGCTACACCAATAGAACTCAACGAACCACCGTTCATATATCCTGCATTTATTTAACCTAACAATGAACATAAAAAAGGGTGTGGTTAAGTGCATTTCACTTGTCACTTGTTTAACTCTTTCTAGAGCCACTTGTGCGAATTCAAGTTAAGTTTCATGGGTAATCGTTTTGGGTGTCGCTTACAACCTCGTTTTCGAACCACCTGCATAGGGTTTATTAGCGGGCATTTTTTTGCAAACAGGAATCGTTTTTTTTTCACGTCGATGAAACCGCTGGAGGGGGGGGGAGGCGGAGTTAGAGGTATACAGGTTTGCTGTAAAAAAAAAACGCCCGCGGGTTGTGCTGTATATATGCCTATAATCCACTCCCTAGAGCCAGTATAGCGCAACGGATCCTAGCCTCCTTGGAAGTGGTACCTACATTATGATTTGTCACTTCTACAGTGTTTTTGTACCTATATTATTCTGTCACGGCTGGAATAGTATTATTTCGCGTGCAGAGTATGTAATGCTAACTACGAATCCAGGACTAGCAATTACAAGCAGCTTTTGAAAAGACTAGTTCCATGTGACAACTCTCCAGCAATGAAAGCTTCGAATATGGGCCGTTTGATTATCCTTGCTCCTGATTTGTTCGTATGCTTGCGAGCACTATTCGCTGCGTAGTTTATGTAACTCTTTCTGTGCACATTCATACCTGATTTACAGAAGCAATAGGTGCATGCGTCCATAATAATTTCGGGGCCTTGATAATTTCGGTGGCACAATATGTTTCCCCATTAAACGTAGCACGCAGCTCATGGTGCATTCTTGAGGCCAGTAAGCTTCCTACTTTCATGAATCCGACAGGCGCATATATCGCCACAGCGCCAAAGGCAAGTGTACTGCTACAATACATCAGCCCAAGGTCACCGAAACCATCGACCCCAGCATATGAGCGGGAAAGTTTGTGGATACAAAATTTTCATATCTGCCAGATTTGGTTTCAAATTAGTTCGCAGACATTGCTTGTGGACATTGCTTTGTAACTGTCTCGTGAATGTATTTGCTCTGTGTCCATAGTTATTCATCTTTTAGTGTCAAGAATCAATCATTTATTATCGCTGGCGTTCGCGTAATATTCAGGATAGAACTTCCCATTTGCGGACGCAAAGTTTGCATCTAAGGACGTTTCAACGTTTGGCTTTAATGATTGTAGTGTGTGTATATGAATATATATTGTGTGTATAATGCTTTGCCTATAGATAAACTGCCTCGCAGTAGCGTATTGTGTCACTGAATAGAGTGCAATAATAAAGTGAAGCGTCTTTAGAAGTGCAGTCATGGCTAATGCGTTTTGCTGCTAAACCCAGGGATGCGGGTTCGATTCCAGACCACAGCTGCGCTTTTCCTATGGCTGCGAAAAGCGAAAATGCCTGTGTGTTCGAGACTTCGGCACAAGATAAAGATCCGCAGGTGGTCAAAATGAAACAAGAGCACACAGTACGGCGCCACTCATCGCCTGTGAAGCGTTGGCACGTTAAACCTCATAACCAATCAATCAGTGCGTTGTGCGTCCGCAGTTCTAGGAACCCAGCGCCTGCGTATTCTGTGTCCCGTGCGTGCACATTCATATCAGTGCAGTTCGCGGCCAGTCAGCGGGAGGGTATGTGTAGTGCGAATGAACCTCTTAACATGCGCACAGCTACAGTGAACATAAAGTTTTCTGTTCCCTGAACGCAAGGCTGCCTAGTCTTGCATAACTCGGCTCTAATTCGCCCTCATTGTTACGTTCTCGTGCTTCCTGGCAGATAGACATGTCATAACTGCTTGCGATTTGTTCAGACTTGTAATTTATTTCATGCGGAAGCCTTCATCACAGCTGCTTTTCAAGAGGGAGGCCCACCAGAAACCGACATTGCCAACTGCGTGAGCATCACTCCCTTCCAAAGGGAGCCAGCCACCATTCGCATGATGCCGACAGTGGACGACGAGGCATGTGTACAACCCATGGGGTGTATCCCATGTAATCGTGTGAGTAATTTACCAACGTTGCGGTTGGCGGATATTTCAAAATAACTCTAATTGTGCCGCAGTTACGATCGCGTTCTACCCTTTGCGTACTCCCCAGAAAGCTTCATTCTGCTTTACTTTATGAACAGTGATAAAAGTATCGTTCGAAATCGCAATGCGTTCCCAAGTGTCCCATGCCCGGCAACGACAAGGCGCGTTCACCGCCAAGTGCTCCGGTAGTGTACTCAGATAGTACTGCGCAGTCGGAGCTTGTATCCGGCAGGACGAAGCCGATGCTTGAATTGATGGCGAAGTTGCTAGAATCAAATAACGAGTTCGCAACTCAGGTTGACGCACTCGGAGCTGGCAAGCCTAGCAGTAATGGCCTATCGTTCTACAAAAGCCATCCACCAACGAAGGAAGGTGTCCCTGTATACATGTCGCAGTCGCTAAATTTTGTCTCATTAGCCCAATCTGCAGTCGGTCGCGAAGCTTGCGGGATGAGCAGTGCGTTGGAAAGCGACGTAAACCTACGGTGCCTATGTAAGTATATATGTTTGTTTGTATGTATGTACGTATGAATGTATGTATGTAATGTATGTATGTAATGTATGTATGTATGTATATATATATATATATATATATATATATATATATATATATATATATATATATATATATATATATATATATATATATATATATGTGTGTGTGTGTGTGTGTGTGTAACGCAACCCCCTGGTTATTCTCGCCCGGAACGCGATCCCCGCTTCTTCCTTCGCTTCAAGTCGGCGGCCGTTCTCATCAGTTTGGTAGTGGATTGACCGGGGAGCCTTGGTTTCAGCTTTTGAATAATGTTTCACGTCTCTACATTCGGCCACACTGCGAAGAGGCGCACCACGGAGACTTTTGGTTGGGCCGCTGGCTCTGTCTCGACGGTTGACCCACGAACGTCTGAAGAGTCCGTTGCAGGTCTCTTCCTGTTGGTTATGTCTCGTGGTTCGGTTCTGTTTATCTCCAGCTAGTGCCAGAGCAAATCTTGTTTCCATTGACGAAGAACTCTTCACTGCGTATTCCAAAAATATCCTCTCTTGCGTTTCTAAGCGGCGCGTTCTGCTATCAATGTAGTCCGTTTGTTTGAAGGCGTTCCACCCACTCATGGTCATTTGGTTCTCGTTTTCATTTATGCTAAATCCGTCTTTGTTTTTCACCTGCTTGCCTTCAACATTTTTGGTCGGTATCGGTAATTGTCGCAAAAGCATCCTTGTCTGTAGCAGGTGTATCCTTATTTTAGCCATGCTTTTCATCTTTCATTTGGGCGTTTGACGGTACACCTCGCCGCTGGCTTCGGCCTCATCTTTTATAGCCGAAACGTTGTCCTGATCCTCAAGAGATTGTTAATAAACGTTTCCGGATGAGTTTCCCAAGATTTATTTTCGGTCGTCCTTTTGCCTTCTGGTCGTCACAAGATGCTCTTCCTGGGGTAATTTACATTACCCGTCGCGGTAAGCGGAATGTTGTATTTCACCGCACCTTGGAGTTGTTGCAAGGCTCTATCGAAATTCCAAAGCTCACGTTTTCCTGGTTAAAGGATGCGGTGGTCGTGATGTCCCAAAAGGTGCAGGACCCTTCATCCCTTCGTGTTCTTTGCGGGGTACGTGCGAGCGCCACCACACGTGGCTGCTGCTCCGCCAGACCTTTGGATTGCCACCGGGAGAGCGAAGAACGGTGAACAGTGCCGCTCACGTTGATATCTTCGAGCTGGTGACGGGTGACCTGGTGATCCTCCGGAAGAACCTCGTCGCCAACGCAGCTGTTAAACCACGGTGGATGCCGGCATTCCGGGTACGATAACTTTTCTGATCCTGCCCACGTCGAAGGTGGCTCACCGACAACAGAGAACTGCAGATTGCTGGTTGTCTCCTCCGCCTTCACCACCATATGGCACGATTCGGGACCAGGCCCAGGGGTCTCCGCTAAGGAGGTATTCGTTGAGGCTTGTAGGTGAGGCTCCTGTGCCTGCCGGATTGCACTGTGTTGCAATTCTCGAGTGATGCGAATGAAGACATGCAGGCCTAAATGCGGCGGCTGCCCCGCAAAGATTGCAGAATGCAGGGAGTCAGCCAGGCAATGGACGAGGTACTGTCTCGTGACAGGAGACGGCCAGTCAAGGTTGCAGCATTTGAGCAGGTATAGCTTTTCGTAGACGTAGGTGACGACGTTTTCTCTATGGACCTGGCGTCGGGAAAATATATGCATGAAGCTGTTATCGCAAGTTCCTGGGAGCCGCTCCAGCTTGCCCAGGTCGAAGGCGAGTGACCTCCGCACAGATGCCATGCTCAAGCAGCGTCGCGCAGGAGTTCTTGTGCAACCAGCAACTTGGTGGGGTCGGGGCAGGCGTGATAGGTGGTAAGAGCGTCGGTCAGGTCTACCCAAGAAACCGCATCGTCCTGGAATTCTCGGAAAACTGGGACTATTGGGTGAGCGGGCGATAGAAATGGGCTAGGAATGGCTCCGCGAAGTAGCTGACACATCCCTTTGATGGCCTTGGCAGTCGAAAAGTGGTGGCTGACGTTCACAGCAGTGGTCGTCATTGCGATAGCTGAGGCACTGTCGTAGAAGAGTCCACAATCCGCACAAATCATGGCGCGAATGGAATACGCGGCGGCGATTCAAGAACACCTCGGCCGCAAGGGAACGTCGCGACCAAGGCTGGCTCGCCTGGGGGCTTGGTTGTCCTTTCTGTGCGGCGCTCGTGCTGGGACCACGGCCCCACCGATGAACCCGGGCAACAGGGCTGGAAGGCGTGGCACCCTTTGGCCACTGCTGAGGGCCGTCCCTGCGGCTGGATTGCCGCCAGAAGGGCAGGTCCTGAGGCTAGATCACCTCGGGGCTAAAAAACTTGCCGAATGCGCCACGTGTAACAAAACCGCGTAGGATTATCAAGACGCCATGCTTATTCTCTTCCATAACGCAATCCCCGCTTCTTCTTCCTTCGCTTCCAGTCGGCGGCCGTCCTCCTGGGTTTGGTAGTGGATTGGCCGGTGACCTTGGTGTCAGCTTCTGCTTGATGTTGCACGTCTGTACATTTATATATATACATATATATATCAAGGTTGCAGTCGTCATAGCCAGTGCTATTCGGCTGTTTCCGAAATATTTATATATTTATATAGTGCTGAATGACGTGTGTTTGTCATGTTTCTTTGATACAGTGATAAATAGGGGAAAATATAGGTCGAGAAAAAATCGGCCGTTTTTTTTCGCTAGCAAGTGACGAACCCTAATCTCCGCATAATGCGTGCAGTGCACTGACCAATTATGCTATCCCGCAGAGGCTCCTTTGTCGACTTTAACGCGGGGGTTTATATTTACAAGTGCTCTGAGGACGGTCAGCTAGCGCCGCCCCTCGACCACCGCGGGAGACGTAGAACGTCTTTTTTCCCAGCGGCCGCCACGCAAGACGTGGTCCGAGCTCGGGTTTAGCAATTGGCATATCCGAGCTGCTGGAGCCAGAGCTTTCGTAATGCATTTGGCAGAACAGAAAGATACTGGACGAGGGACTCGGTAAGGACAAATATCAAGGTTGCAGTCGTCATTACGGTCGTCGTTGCAGTCGTCGTTGCGGTAATCTTACAAACTACCTTTCTTGGTAAATTTTTAAACCATGAAGGTTTGTATCCGTCATATATTCCAAACTATCTCATCAAGCGCTTCGCCCAGCTCATTTCATCCCAGGAAATGTACATGCCTTGAAATTTATTTCCTTTGGTTTTAGATTGCTACTTTTAGTGTTCTCGTCACTTCATGACTATGCCTGTAAATTTTTCTAATCTGTAGTTGCGTTATGTCACAAAAGGTTTGTATTACTCGATGTTATGTAACATTTGTCAATTTATTTCCATTCATTGTTCCTGATTGATCATCATGCTGCGCTTTGCTGACTTGTAATGTGGTCGGGACCTCGTCTAGCTGCTCGAGCTTTTAGTCCAGTACTCCTTCTTTTCAAAGTAAATAGGTCTGTTTGATTGATTGATTGATTGCCAGTGCTATTCGGCTGTTTGCGAAACATTTATTAGTGCCGAATTACGTTTGTTTGTCATGTTTCTTTCATACACTGTTAAAAAAGCGAAAATAAAAGTCGCGAAAAAATCCGCAGTTATATATATATATATATATATATATATATATATATATATATATATATATATATATATATATATATATATATATATATATATATATATATACATATATATATATATATATATACATATATATATATATATATATATATATATATATATATAATAAATATATATATATTTATATATATATATATAGATATATATATTGTGGTACCACACCTTTACTGGAGTCCTGTTCCGCCAAGGTCCGCTCCTCAGCCGAACCGGCTGCGCACACCTAACCCAGCAGAGTCCGCCATGTTCTAACCTCGCTCATGTCGCGCCACATCTTCATCCTCACCCGGCGTATGCCCAACCCGTGGCATTGTCTCCAACCACTATTGCCGGGTTACCACAATATATTTATATAAACACAGGAACTCTGACGCAAACCTATAGGGTGCTTTATTAAACTCGTCTCAGCCGTCAACGAGGCACACTAAATAAACCCAAAGTCACTTTACTAAAACCCCACAAACCTGCATTGCTGCACCGTCTTCCGTGACAGACGGTCGGCTCCAGCCGAAGGCGACGTAGGCGCCAGGCACGCTTTGTGAAACCCCCTGTCTTTCGTTATCGGACATCTGTGGTCAATCGCTTCCCCTTGATGTGCTTTCGACATTCAGCATCGCCGCGCGTTTGATTTCGACTACAACCCACTACATAGCTCGCGGCCACCTTTTAGGAGGGGCTTGTACAGCTAGAAAGTTGGCTTTTAACAGCCAATGGTCGTAGCTCACAAGCTAATATAGCAAAGTAATATAGGTGACTAGTTACTGCGTCATTACCTGAGCGATGCGGGAAATGTGGTTTTGTGCTCTCCTGGCTGAGAGGTGTGAACATGCATAGGAGGCGACAAAGCGCACATCTTGGCTTTATTTTATTAGGTTGAGGCGTAATAGAAACGAACCGCTGTATAAAAAACAGGTAATTTAGGTAATCTGATTCACTATTGTCACAGCGTTCTTGCCCTTTGTCGGCCTTGCGCCATTAAACATGAGGTTATCGCCACCATAAGGTAACTTGGTAAATTTTTCAATAATATTTTTTTCAGTCGCCCGGTATTATGTGAGATAGAATTCAGGAAAGCAACTTCTGCATATTTTTTGCCCCGTGCGTGGTGAATGACAGTACAGTGAGGCCCAAACACACAGATTAGAAATTTAGTACTCTACATGTTACGGGCTGCGTGTGTTTTATGTGTTCGGCCGATAGTGCGCAGCGAACAAGTGCGTGCGTGATGCGTGTGGAGCAGTGAACATGCACCCTCCTACCCATTCTCGCATAGCGGCCGGTGATGGCCAGCTGCAACAACGGCCCTCATCCAGAGAGGACTACCTGACACCTGCGGTGAGTGAGTACAGCCAGTACGGCCTTGCCAGACGCAATCGGAGATTGTCGCGAGATGCGCCAATTGGTATTCTTCACAAACGATGCAGTTATGTTGCTTCCGTTCCAATATATATATTTGCCTATTTCCGTTGGGGCGCCTTATTTCATTTGTCCTAGGATAAACGTGATGTATGTTTGTTGCCAGTTGGCGTGGTTTGTCGAGCAAGGTCAGGCTCATGAACCCGAGGTTCGTCCTGTGGTGCCCTAGTTGGATTATGTTTTTTTTTTTTTTCAGCGTCCAGTCGCCCCGCGATGGGTACGTCCACCAACTTTCTGGGATATGGACATCGCAGGTTTGTTTGCATTTTCTCGTGACTTCTAACCAGGTTAATGCAGGAGAAGTGTTCACCACAGATGATGTCCTGGGAAGAGGCCTGCCAGAAAGCGACCTTGCCAGCTGCAGAACATCTGTTCATGCCACGAGAGAGTCAGCCACAATCAACACGACCACAACAGCAGACAATGGCGCAAGCGGACAACCAATGGGAAGTGGCGCCAGTAACCGAGTGAATAAATAGCCGTATACGCTGCGCTTAGCGCCGATGGAATGACAGCCCTTTTTTGTCAAAGGCAAGGACGACGATGACGACAAGCGGCTGGCCGTATTTCAGCAGCAATAGTTCAAGTGCGACACCGCAATGACGACCCTTGTACTATTGCTGCGATAACACGGGCCAGCGCCTTCGTGACGCCTTCCGGCCGCAGTGGCGGCGTGATTTGGTGTACTCCGCATATACTTCTTTGTATACGCAACTCCGACCAGCCTCTCATTGCGACTTCAAACTTAAGACTTCGAGTTCTCTGGCAGGCTGCAACGCGTAGCCTACATGCAAACGGTGCGAAAGTGCTACATAAGTGCGCCGCTCAGCTGTGGCACAGTACCTTCAAAGTCTTCCATTACAGACTTAGTAGGAGTGGTACTCCCCACCAGCCGATCAAGTCTTGACCGGTCAGGTCAAGTTGCTGCGGCGTCGCCCTTGTGCTGCGGGGCTATCGCGCCTTTTAAAACGTCAGATAGATGTCTTGCAATTTCTGTATGGTAGACGTGTTCAATATCAACATGTGACACATCCATTAGGGATATATTTCAGCTGTCTACAAAAAACGTACTGTAAACATCTCATAATAGACGCTTTGTAGGTGTCTTAAGAACCTTTAAACATCAGCCAGCTAGGACAAAGGTAAGGTAAATGCTGACGTTCGTATTTTTTTATTTATTATACCTTTGAGGCCCATTGAAGAGCATTCAGTAAGAAGGTTGCATTTTTGAAAGAACGGTAAATAGTGGGGAAAAAGAATAAAAGACAAGTACACAGTACCAAGTTTGTGTTGTCAGCTTACAGCCGTAAATGAAACACGTCATACACACTTCTAACAGACAATTATTACAAACGCACAGTGTTTTTGTGGAATCTAAAACATCAGAAGACACTCAAATACAAGAGGAAATACCCATAAACAGTAACAATCTTTGTCTGGTAATTCATTACTACACAATTACTAAGAAAACTGTCGGTGCGGATTTTCGGTAAAGCTATCTCGACTAAGTATGAATCCAATTTGGTCTGGAAGATCATTCCAGTGCATGATTGCTACAGGCAATGCCGATGAATTGAAAGCAAGCGTCTTGCCTAAAATGCGCATGAAACTGTGCCTATTATGAAGGCGTCGTTACGTACGTACTGGAGCGTTAAGAGGAAGCGCGTTATGTCTAACGTGATCTATGTAATTATGAAAAAGGCATAATAGCGCGACAGTGCGACGGGTATCTAGCGGCTGAAGTGATAACTCTTGTCTGATTTGGCTAAAGCTAAGACGACGGTCATACTTGCGTGTAATAAATCTTGCGGCTCTGTTATGAATAGATTCCTGCTGGACGATTAGGTAGTTTTGGTGAGGGGACCAGATTGCCGACGTGAATTCTAGCTGTGGACGAATAAAGGTTAGATACGTATGTTTGGTAACAAGTGCTGGTGCGCATCGTAACTTTCGTCGCAGACAACCCATTGATTAAAAAGCCTTTGTGCAGATGGCGGAAATTTGGGTACTACACGAGAGATTAGGTGTTATATGAACACCCAGATATTTATAGGAAGCGGCACCCGAAACTGCACTCTGGTTGATGGAATACAAAATTCTGAATTATCGTGTTTCCGACTAAAAGATGTTACTTTGCATTTACTCAAATCAAGTGACATTTACCATGTAATACACCAAATGTTGATTATGTGTAATTCATTTTGTAAGGAAAGGTGGTCGTTAAGGCTGGCAATCGTACGATATATGATGCAATTTTTGCCAAAGAGTCGTATACGTGAGGAAATGTTGAGGGGCAGGTCATTTATGTAAAACAGGAACTTTACGGGCCCAGGACGCTGCCCTGCTCAACTCCAGAAGTAAAATCAACGAGGTGTGAAGAAAAGTTGTTGACCACGGTAAATTGTCAGCGCATAGACAGAAAGTTCCGAATTCATAATAAAATAAAGAATCTAGGCAAAGGACTGATAAATTTGAAATCAGGCGGGAATGAGCTACACGGTCGAACGCTTTTGAAAAATCTAGAAAAATGCAGTCTGTTTGATGGTTACCATTCATGTTAGAGTGGATGTCAGTTGTAAATTCCAGCAGTTGTGTATTACATGACAGGCATTTTCTGAAACCATGCTAATGGACGAAAAAAAGTTCTTGGACTCGAGTTGGTTATAGGCGTTAGATGCAATAATGTGCTCAAAATTTTACAGCATATGCACGTAAAAGAAACCTGGCGATAATTTTCGGGTGCGCGTTTGTTATAGAATTTGAAAATGGGAAAAACCTTCGCGATTTTCTAGTCAGCCGGTAACTGACCTGATGACAATGATTTACTGAAAATATGGAACAGAATTTGACTTGAGATGTGCACGGTAGTCTTTAAAATTTTCGAGTTGATGCTATCGACACCAGATGTAGTGGAGACTTTAAGACCTCCAATTAGTGAAGCGAGCCTTCAGGAGTAATATTTTTTGGCTGCAAATATCTGTAATTGGATTCGGGAACCATGGATATGGGGGAATGGTCTTCCTGAGTGAATACCGACGAGAAGGAATGGTAGAATGCACACGTACACGCATGTTTCTGAAGGGGAATACCGGTGTCAACATCTTATACAATGTCATTATCAGAAGGATTGTTTGAAACTGTCTTCCATAACTTTCTGGTGTTATTTTCTAACCGAGAAGGTAAATCGTCAGAAAAGTATTTTTGTTTGGCACTGTGTACTGCAGAGTAAAGGTTCTCAAAAATTCCTTATTTTTCGCCCTTGACGGCGCACTGGTAGTCGATTTAGCACTCTCATACAATCGTTTCTTTTTCTTTTGCATGTTTCTGAGTTGTCTGTTCAACCACGGAATAAATTGGTCATTTTAATTGTTAATAAACGCACGTGCTTGTCGACCAGTTCGGCTATCCGGTTCTTGAAGAGCACCTAGCTGTCATTTTCACACTGGGAACTGAATGAGGGTAGGAAGAATTTATTGAAGAATCCCTCCAATTCTGCGTTCGCTTCCCTGTAATTGCCTTTATCACATTCGCGTATTTTTTTTAATAATGTTACCGGGAATATTTAAAGGAGTCCGAAATGTAAACTCAAGGAGCCTATGATCGCTGAACCCATCGATGTATAATATAGATCCTATGCTTTCCGGTGCAGTGGTTAATACGATATTTATGATGTTAGACCCACGAGTGTGGTCGTCTATAACTTGAAAAAGATTGAAGTCTAGGGTTAAGGTAATGGATTGGGTTGAAGTGCTATAGTGGGCTGAGAGGAGCGCCTAATGAATAAGAGGAAAATTAAAGTCCCCGAAAAGGTAGACTATATCAGCAGGGCATTGTTTCAAGGCACAAGATGTACTTTCACGCAGTTCCTGCAAGAAAGATGGATCGGAGTCTAGTAGACGGTAGCAGGCGCCTATTCAAACCTTAGCGGTAGCCGTCACGCATGCAGCTGAAGCTATTTAAACCGAGGCATTTCTTTCAACGGAAAACGACATCCCATTTCTAACTGCGAGCAAAACACTACCACCCCTCCTCTGTGTTCTATCGTATCTATAAACCCTGTAGGTCCTGTTTTGGTTAAAAAGTTCGCTATCACTGATGTCAGAATGTAACAAAGTTTCAGTTAGCACCAAGATGTCGCTATTACGGTAGTCCAAGTAAGAGCATAACTGGTCCCGTTTAGGAAGTAAGCTTTGAATGTAAGTGTACGTAACCAATTACGTCGGCAATTCTTTAAATGAGTGGTTCTTAGGCCACAGAGGGTGGATGCCTGGTCTTAGCTTTATGTTAGAAGCGATAACAGTATCACTTACCGGGTCCTATGGGTATGTTTTATGGTCCATACGCATTCTATCAACCGATAGCTTAAATGTCTTATTTTCTTCTCTGGCGAAAGCTATTAGTTTTTTTTCTGACTAGTCGGGTTGAGAAGGCGAAATCTTCACCCATTAAAAAAGTCGACCCCTTAAGCTTGTGCGCCGAACCTAGAATAGTTTGTTTGTCCTTGAAGAAGCTGAACTTCGCAATTATGACTCGGCATTTATCGGGAGCAAACCTTCCCAACCTATGCACGAGATCAAACTTCAAGGTTTCGCTGGTAACATTAAGCTTATATGAGCAGAAATTTACGAGTTTCTGCTCAGAGCCAAGCTAGTCCTTCTTAGGGTCATCCTGAATACCATAAATCAATACGTTACACCACCGAGCCCTGTTCTGCGCATCATCACACCTTGCTGTGATAGTGGTTAAACTGTCATTTAAACTGCCTAAAGTTTCACTAGGTGTAGAAGATGTCGTGGTGCATTGCGACGCAACTTTAGTTTCCAGTGTTCCTAGCCGTTCGGCCAGGCGCTTGAGCTCTCTATCAACCGCACCTTGCCTCTCCTTCAGACATTTTAGTTCAGTTAAATAGCACTCTGCCCTGCTTCAAGCTAGCCCTTACTTTCAAAGATAGAAGCAAGTGTTTCGGACATCTTAGTATGGAGCTATACTTAGTTTGGAGCTATACCGGCACCAAACTGTGATGGCAGGCACAACACTTCTTTTACATCATCGTGTAGCACTCAAGGCACGACACCAATATTAAACAATTATTGTTGCTCCTAATACATTCAGCAGGGTAGCGGTATCTAACCTGAAAATAGAACAGGTAAGTGCCCTTCTAGCCATCTTAGCAAAGGTGACTTATCAACATCTGATAAAACGTAAGACGTCGGAGATCTTGCACAGCTGTTCTGTAGCTATCTCTCTTAAGACATACGAAAATATACGCCTTATAGTTAACTTTCATAGCGCAAGTTGTCTAAGACCTTGCAAGGCCATGGTAGACATCTCTGAGACGTATTGTGTTCAGTGTGGATGTTGCCCACTCGTCCTGCTATGGACGCCACTTATGGTCATAAACCCCTGCCCTCGATATATTTATATCCGCTGGCACAAACCAATAAAGAAGGACGCGAGACAACAGTTATTTAAATTTTACCAGGGTGGCCGGCACGTGAGTGTTCTCGTGTGCCGATATTGCTGGCGGGAAATGAAATCACAGCGGAGATGCACGACTACGTTTTAATTATATATTGTAACGATGTACTCACACGTTGAGGGTTGTACAATGTGAAACAGTAAGTTTATTCTGAAAGACGAACTTGGGCTCAACGGCAAGCACCTCCAAGTCAGCTTCGACTTCTTTCCCGTCTTCTTTCATCGGCCCCCGAGCGGCCCGAAACCTTCTTCTTCTTTGATGCATTCCCAAAATCTCTAATAGTATAATCAACCCTACAGTCGTGCATTGCTTCCCTCCTCAAAGCTGCCATCCTCCCGATGCCATTGCGATTGGACAACAGCAAAAGAAAGGAGGAGCTATCAGTCATGCCGGTGACGTATAGTTGTGAGATGTAGTCGGGAATGTTATGCTGCCTCATTCCTGGGGGTCGCACGTTCGAGTTTAGTACGGCATATGCGAACCACCAGCACAGCTTCCGGGGCAGTCCCCCGGTGGAAAGAACGTGCTGTGGCGCCTTGGGTAAAACCTCGTAAAACCTCGCGAATGACACGATACGGGCAGAAGTATCTGCGAAGCCACTTTTCTGAAAGTTCTGGGCGGCAGATCAGTGTCCAGACCCACAGAAGGTCACCGGATTGATACTCGATGTGACGGCGCCCTTAGTGTATCTTTTATAGTTGACTACTTGTTGCCTTCGAATGCGTAAGCGTGCGAGCTGGCGTGCTTCTTCGGCCCGTTGCGTAAATGCTTCCACATCCGTGCTGGTTGTGACATCATGTGCAACCGGCAACTTTGCATCTAGGGTTCTCGCCACTGAGCCATTCAAATGTTGTGTCGCAACAAACAAGTCCAGATGGTGTACTGCAAGTCGTTTTTTGCACGGCGGTATTGTAGGCGAATGTGGCATACGGTATAATTTCGTCCCAGTTATTGTGCTCCAGATCCACGTACATGAAGAGCATGCCTGCTAATGTTCTGTTATGCCATTCCGTAAGGTCATTCGTTTGACGGTGGTAGCTTTTGCATTTCCGATGAGTCCTGTGTGTTAAACTTAAGATATTCTGCAGGAAGGTTGCTGTAAAGGCAGTGCCTCTGTTAGTTATACCAATCGTAGTTGCTCCATGGCGCAGAACGGTATACCGACAGAACAGCACGCGACGAAAGGACACGCGACAAAACAGCATGGCCACAACAGCACGGGGTCAAAAGGGCACGCGACAAAACAGCACGCGACAGAACAGCGCAGCGTCAGAAGGGCGCAGCGTCAAAAGCGCACACGTCAAAAAAGCACAGCGACAAATAAGCACAGCGACAAAAGCGCACGCGACAAAATAGCACGGCGTCAAAACAGCACACGACAAAACAGCACACCGCAAGGGCACAGCCCTGAAACCCTGATACAGTTGGGTGCGATGGCGCAGCTAGGTAGTCTGACTCTGACGTAGTGCACTGGGAGGGCGGGCTCGGGGCGCCCAGCACGCATTTTCTCGGGCCCGGGCCGGGCTCTGGCTTGGACCAAAATATTTTCGGGCCATGCCAGCCCGAGCCGCCCGGGTCATCCCTGAGGCCGGGCAATCCTGTCCCGCAAATTATAAATTGTCATCAACAAAAACATTTTTGTTCATCTTTCAGGTTAAGTGAGAATAAAAAGAAGTGACGCGTAAATTCATTACGGTGCTGTTAAAAGATACGATAAAAGACGATGGCACTTAGAAAACCTTCACATCAATAAAAAAATATCTGGGACCCATCAGTATAGTGGGAGAGAATAGGCCAGAGAACGACGGCACTCTAGCCGCACAGTACAACGTGATTGTCTTTTCCCTTTTCTTTTCAAACAAACACAAACAGAACAAACACGACATACATTTTGCACTATGTGCAGAGTTTGAAGGACCAATTTGTCAAGCAGAGCCCATGATTTCTTACGGGAAGATTTTTTTTAAAGCCATGAAGAAAGAGAAACAGGAACAGAAGCGCCGATAAAATATTGCTACCAACGTAACTAGGGGAAAATACTAAAAGGAAGAGGTGAAACCGGACGCATCGTGATCACAAATTTCAGCAAGTAATGAAACTTCGAAAGCTGCAGTATCTGCTGAAGGATTACAATATTACAAAAAGTTATCCACTTTCTCTGAATCATTTAAAGTTTTTAAAGATTTTGTTTTAAAGATTTTATTTAAAGATTTCGAAGACTGGTAAATGAAGTGGCAAATAGAGTTCACGACTACTGAAAAAACAGTTTCTAATGAGGATATTGAAGTTGTACAAAGTTCGGTACAAGTTTAATCGAAATTTCAATCCAAATTATTCGTATTCGCTTTGTGCTTACGCTTTTTAAGCAAACAGCAAACTTCTTAGAGTTTATGTTTATAGCCTGCCAGACTAGGGAGGGCATTTAACAACAGTGTGGTGGGCTCGGGCTTATTTTATAAAATTCTGCCGGGCTTGGGCCTGGTTCGGACCCACATTTTAGAAGTTTGCCAGGCCCGGGCTGGGCCTAGGCCTGGGCCATGTCTTTATTGGGCAGGTTCGGGCCGGGCCTAAAAATTGCGGCCCGGGTAGTGCTCTAGTAAGGGCGCAGCTCGGCCCGGGACGGTCCAAAAGGACGCGCCCGGCACGGCCCAGCCAGGTGGCCGTGCTCGGGACGGGTAGCACGCATTTTCTCGTGCCCGGGCCGGGCTTGGGCTTGAACAAATTTGGGCTTGAACAAATTCAGGGTTTTGGGCCGAGCCTGCCCGGGCAAACCCTGAATCCCGGCAGTCATGTGCCGCAAATTTAGAATATTGACAATAAAAATTCGGCTCATTGATCGTTTGGATGAAACGAAAACAAAAAGAGCGGAGTGCTGTCAGTCTGTCACCGTGGCGATGCTAAAAAAATAACAAAATGACGTATTGTATTTAGGAAGCCTTGAAGCTAACAAAAGGAAACGTATGGTCTTCATCAGCATAGTGGGAAACAATGGGCCAGAAAACGAGAGCACTCTGGTAGTAGAGTACATGATTGTCTCCTTCCTCTGTTTTTAAAACTAAAAAGAAACAAATGTGACTTCGACATCGCACTTTGTGCAGATCGTACCACCAAAGAGTAGCAACGCACCCTTGGGTCTTCCTTAAAGCTTTTTATACCCATACCTTTTTGCCCATAAAGCGACTTTTAAGTAGAAAACTTTGTGCGCATGGGATGAACTTAGGTCTACTTGGATGGACCCCTGGTGCAAACCGACAACGAACCTTGGCAAATTAAATGTAAAGAAGTACAAGTTAAACTAGCTCTTGGCAGAATGTGTTAGCGTCAAAAACAAGTAGGAAAGAGAGCTCTTTAGTAAACGAATTGAATTAAATAACGAAACGTGGAATATCTGTCTAAGAAATGCATAAATAAAAATATCCACTTTTCTCAGCATCATCCTCATTGTGCTTTAAGTTCGAAGACTGTCGCAAATGCACCACCTGTTTTACCAAAATGTTCCGTAAAGATACAATTTTTACGTCAGGATATTTATGTTGTACACATATAGGTCTAAGTATTGAACAAGTGTAAATTCAATATACTCCCTCTATGCTTATTTTAGGGTAAAATGACCAAACATTGAGGGCTCATGTTTGGAGTCTGGCGGGCTCGGGCTTAGCTTAAAAAACAGTGCGCGGGCTCAGGTTTCTTTTATGAAATGCCTTCGGGCTCGGGCCGGGCTCGGGCTTTTATCTTAATGTTTTGTCGGGCTCGGGCCTGCAGCATTGGTCGTGTCTCTACCAGGTGGTGTCGTGGCTCTACCAGGCGGCCGGAATTGCCTAGAAATTCCGGCCCCCGCACTGCTATAGTCTCTATCATTCAACGGTTGCTGCCCTCTCCCACTCGACCCGCGAATTACGCGGTCGTGTGAGGCACGTGTTCACTCAATTTTTTTTTTCAACACTTGAATTCACGGGTATGATAGGGGCACGCGCGCCGGCTCAAACAGCGCCCGTGTTAATTTTCTCGCACCATACGTTCACCGGTAATTCACCACGCCCAGTCGCGGAAAAAATGGTGTTGGAAGAAATGGCCCCGAAACTAATGGTCCCGGAACAAATAGTCCAGGAACAAATGGTCCCAACTTCAAAGTAGGAAAAAAAGGTCCCACCACTACTGCACCTATGCGTCAGCGCCTCTATTCGAGAAGGAGGGAGGGGTCAGTGTATTTATATTTATATGTCGGTAATTGTGCACAATGTATTTTGCATCTGTCTATATACAGGCTGATCAAAGTTAAGTCGACATTTATTTTGAAAGACGCTTAGATGCACGTGAAGACCACAGCTACAGTGAGGTTATGCGCCAAGGGGGGCACACAGTAATGTGGTAACTATAGATGTCCGTTGCTTAATTAACTTATATTGATTAATTAACTTTTTAGCGGCTGCAGTAAGCAGGCATGTTTGTATTGAAAATTTAGAGGCAAGCGTGTTTCCACGCAGTTCCATTTGGCAGAATTCTTTTAGTGGATTCGTACTCTGAGATGTAGAACCGCGAAGTTTAATGGCCGTTCGCAATATTACGCATGCAAGACAGTAAAGACCAGCGCAAAGCTCCTCCCTTTTGTGACGCGCCTGCTGTGTGCGATGTTTAGTTGGACAACGAGGTAGAGGCATAAGAAAAAAGTGATAACTGGTACCCTCTCAGTCTTGGCTGGCGTTATCGCAATTTGCAGTACTCAGCTAGAACCGCAATCGAAACAGAAGAAAGGGGACGAGCTTTGTGCCGGTCGTCTCTGTCTAGCATGCGTAATCATGCGAACGGTAATTATACTTCGCAGTAACGATTTCTCGGATTAGGGATGTGCTAGAAGAATTGGGCAAAATGAAACTACATGGAACTTCTCAATACAAACATGTCTACTTACTGCAGCCACAAAAAAGTTAATTATTCAATTTTAGTAATTAAGCCACCGACATCAACATTTAGCACCTCATTCTGTGTCCCCCTGAACGCATAACCTCACTGTAGAGGTGGTCTCGACGTAAAATTAAACTACTACTTAAAAAAAAAAACTGTCGACTTAACTTTTATAACCCTATATAATGAATTTGCTAAGGCTGAATTTACTTGAGTTAAATGCTGCATACAAATTTGTTGTCGTACTTGTATGTTCTCCCGCGCTTCCTTTGCTTTGTTCTTCTGTTTATTAAAGCTTCTGAAGCGAGTCCCACTTGAGCCTTTGCGGGGAGCCTATTTACTGTGGCAGTATTATTTAGGTTATGTGAAGTATCGAAAATGTGAGTGGGCCGGTACTGCTGATTATCAGACAATATAGAGCTGTACTAGTGCATCACGCTCGCCGATTTATCGCCATTTCAATGAAGAATTTTACACGATGAATGGTATATTTCGTTAGCTAAGCTGCGTTACTGCGCTCTCCATCTGAAAGGCTTGGATATCTGCTATTCGGATAAAGCGAAGCGGCGCTAATAAAGATTTCGGACCTTGATCATTTGCAGCTTGCAGCTTAGATACTTTTGTTTTTCTCTAAAAATATGCAATGTAGCTATTAATACGCCTCGTATCTTGCTGCAAGGTTTAGAAGACTGCTGCTAACTTGATTTGTTAATTTTGCCGGCGTGCTGCGGGAGCGTAACAATCGCTAAAGGCAGAAGGTGAGCTTCATCGAAACTGGTCACCCTCCATCAACAACAAACTTTATTGTTCGGAATTGCATTTGAGTACAAATATATGCAGTTTATTTGCGCAAATACGAAAACATGTTTTCGCTTGGTCTTCCTGATGGCTTTACTTTCCCAGAAATTACGAGAACCAAAGACAGTCACTTGCAGGGTGTCGAACCGGAATTTTTTCGGGTTCGGTTCGGGTTCGGGTTCAAAACTTTCGGGTTCGGTTCGGGTTCAGTTCCGGCGCACCATTCCGTTCCGGTTCAAACCGGTTCGAACCGGTTCGAACGGGTTCTGGGAAAAAAAAGCAAGCGTGTTTTTTTTTCTGTTAATTTTTTTTGTGCTGGGTTTTCGTTTCCTTGACAGGTTTTCTTCTCTAAAACGAAGCCATAATCTAGGTTTTTTTGTGCAAATGTTTTGTTTTGGCCAAAAATAAGCAACCCTGCAACACTTTTTTCAACTTTGTTCGAAATCGTGAATGCTTACAGAAAGTAGTCAACCAACACATCCAGTACTTAGATCTGGGAGTCGGAAAGTCCCTCAGACAAAAGTACTGCTCTGTCCCCATCAGATAACTTACAAACTTGGTTGAAATATTTTTCTCTCTTCCCCAGGCTTGGCGTTCTTCTACCGCTGGAATGACGTCAGTACAGCCATGTAGCGGCTATATACCGGCTTTCCTTAAGCTGCGACATTAAAATGAAACCACAACAGCGAAGCAGAAACGGAAGGCGTATCTGCTAGGACGAGCACTGCTCCTCTGTGCTGGCAATAGCTATATATTTTGCAGTGCTTCCAGATGCGAATATAAGAGTGAGAGCGTTGATCTAAAGTGTTGAAGAGTTTCTTTAACTGTAAAATGTACTTCAAAATGTTTTCTATAGTAGGTCCAGGATTACAACATTAACTGAAGCGAAATAAAAATTCGCTCGGACACATAAGACTGCATATCTGTATGAATTTGAAATCCCTGCTTTTTATGGCCGCAAGTTTATTTTTATTGCTTTAGTTTCTTTCAATTTTATAATTTAAATTAATTTATTCTTGGATCATAACACTGCAGCTTTATACCCCGCAGTTGTTTTCTTGAGGAAGAAAATGACGGACTATTACGACACTCACTAATGCGAAATTTGAGTTCAGCGCAAACTGTAGTCTTCTCGGCGACGGCGCATAGATGCTGTGCCTCAGGAAGTGATCGCGTCATCAGCTAATGCACGACGGCGCGCGGCATACTCTGTCTTTATCTCGTAAGGGGTCGCCACTGTGAAGCACGTCTCGCGCGGTCACGGAATTACGCCCTCCCCCTTACACTTTCGTCATACTTGCAACCTCCGTTTTCCTGCCAGCTCTATCTTCGGTGGCGTCTTCGTTCTCTCGTTTACAACGAGTCCAACACTGAGGGACTAGGCGAAACCACAGGAGCGGGTGCTTGAGGGCTGCGCTCTAACGCATGGCTCTACGTAGCCACTGTGCAGCCATGTGTTTCACTCCCTTCGCCGACAAGTGACGGGCCGCACATCCAAAAATTGCGTTCTCACCACAGTCTTCTGGAAGGCAAACAGTTAGCCTCTAGACCTGTGGGCAGCACACGGGTTCCTCCGACGCCTCCTACTCGGGGCATCTTCGCTAGAATCTTCTGGTAATGGGCAGCCTCCCTGCAGACTGCCTATTGCCCCGTCCTACTAAGCAGACGACCCGACCGTCCACAATCGTTTTAATGCGCACCATTCTTTGCCCACAGCAAGGACCGCGTAACCCCCTTCATTTCTACAAAAATACAGATTTCGCGGGAGTTCCACCTGTAATCGCTATAATAGCGTACCGTATTTACCCGATTCTAACGCGCACCCAATTTTCCTGGCAAAAAAACGAAAGAACTTGCACCTCCGATTTTAACGCGCACGGGTCTTTGTGACCCAAACAAATGAATGCGAGAGAAACGGGCGATTTATTTCCCGAATCAATCTCACTCATCTCACTCCTCGTCGCTCTCCGCTGACCGCAACATCTAGGCCTCGGTGCCTTCAAGCGCGTTCGCGATGCCACACTTCTGAACGAACGTTCAACCATGGTCGATGGGATCATGGCCCACGACTCGCACGCCCATCCCGAGAGCTTCTCCAGAGGTACACGCTTCAGGCGACCGCTCGTTTTGAACGCGTGGGAGCCGCTGCTGCCATTGCTGCTATCAAGCGCGCAAGTGAAAAGATTTGACGATTTGTGTAAACGACGATAGAAAAACCTAGGCGCCTAGGGTGACTGCTATAGAATACTTGCTGCGTCGGAAAAATTGTTGTTAAAAGCTTTGGCGCCATCTTGAGATGGCGATGGCGATGGCTCGGACAAAATTTCCGTTGTTTCAGCAGTTTCGGTTTTGTATCCGATTTTAACGCGCATGCAATTTTTCGGCCTATTTTTTCGGGAAAAAAGTGCGCGTTAAAATCGGGTAAATATGTAAATGGAGATAACTGGTCGCACAAAATTTATGAAAAAATAAAAAATAAAAAAAGTAATCACCGAAACTGGCAAACCGTGTGACACCCTCCATTTCCACAACAATGAGGATTTCGGGAAATTTCGACCTGTAATCGTTATATAGGGTAAATGGACATAATTATTCGAACAAAATTTATAAATGTAAAAAATAAAAAAATGTAAAATAATTGCGGAAACTGGCGAACCGTATAACACCCTGCATTTCCAAAATAAGGCAGATTTCGCGAGTTACAAATGTAATCGTTATAATAGTGCAAATGGAAATAATTGTTCGAATGAAATTTTGAAAAACTATAAAATAAGAAAAATAATAAGCAATAAAGGAAAATGGGAAACCGTAAAACTGCCTTCATTTCCACAATATTGGAGATTTCGCGAATATTTCATTTGTAATTGTAACAGCGTCAATTGAGATAATTGGGCGGACAGGATTTATAAAGACCAAAAAATTGGCTGTAGAAACTCACACTGAGGACAAGCGGTATAGGTATGCTACGCATTAGTAGATAATTGTTGGAATTTCTGCAGAAATGTTTTAGTAGTTTGCGTCTCCGCCGCCTCCTCTCTCCGCCCGGGCTTCTAGTGGCGGGCCGCCCCTCGTCCCGAAATCACGCATTCTCGCAGGAACCGCCTGCCTGGCAGGCAGCCAGGCAGGCAGGTAGTTTACTTGCGAGCGGGAAGTCTTTTTGGCGCGCAGGAGAGCCTGAGCGCCCAACATCTTTTTTGGTTCCACCAAAGGTCTAGGCACGCACGAGCGCATGCACCCCCGTTTTCGCACAATGAGCCAAATAATTTTACATTTAAATAAATTGATTGGTCAGCTACGCTTTTCATGTACCCCTTGTTTCAACGGCGCTTTAGCTTTAACACGAAATCATTAGCACTGCTAGAAGTCGAAAACAGTCCCGCGTCGGCGTCAACCTCCGACTGTCAAGCGTGGCTGGTGGCGTTTAAAGCGATTTCCTTCTGCTCATCTTTCATATGCTAACGCACCAGTTAGAAACAAAGAACGGCTTTTATGACTCATTGGACGCCGTGTACAGGACGGCATTGCATAGGGAACCACCGGAGATAGGAACTTGTTAAATGGCACTTCAGCGACAGGTGAGAGCGGTTGGGCTCTACGAAAGATAATAGCTGAGTGAAGTCACAAGCAGCAGTAATTATCCCTCATAGAGAGAGGGAAAATGAACTTTAAATAAATCGAGGAAAAGTTTCAGAGAGGCGTCCGCATTCAAGGGGTAGAGTCGACAGTCGTTTCCATCAAGGGAAATTGATCTTACAGGGCGGAGCTGGCCAAGGCTTTTCCCCAAATCTCTATGGAAACGTGTATGTTGGGTGGATCTAGGGTGGACTTGTCGCAGCCGCCTACTGTGTGTATGAGGTTCCCAGGCTCCCCACAGAAGCGACGAAATGGAGAGAATTGTGTCCGGTCAAAGAGGGGAAGACTGGTGATGTGTGGGAAGGTGTTAATCCGCAGTGCAGGGAATAATCTTTCCTGGTTATTCGCTAGCGATTTGTGCGGGAAGGAATTCATTCTACGGGAGAGCCTATAGTGCTAATTAATTTCCTGGTATGTATACAGGATGCATGCGCTAGGGCTCGGCTTCATCAGCGCTGGCTAAGCGGGTCAAATGTCCAGCCACGAGGTTGGTGATCTTGTCTGCCGGCGATGCAATTACGAGCTGGTGCCCATACAATCCTGGCTGGTCTTCGGCAGTTACCATCTTCCAACTTACACAGTAATCAAGGAAATTGGTGGTTGTCCGAAAAAACTCACAGCGTGCAGCATGAAGTGGGAGAAGTTTAGAGGTATCCTGGAGGATGGCAGTGCGACTTTTACTACACATGAAAAGTTTGCTGACGATATCTCTAACGCGAGGGCTGCGTCCGAGAGACGTTGTTTGCTTCCCAAAGAAGTATCAGCGATAGACAGTGAGTACGAGCGCCTTCGCGCCCTTCGCAGGAGAGCAGAGCGGCGAGCACGCAAGACGTCGTCTCCGGACGACATTCGAGCTGGTAGACGTGAGCAGAAACATGTCCAAAAGCACATCCGCAAGCTCGCTAAACTGCGCTGGAGCCAGTTCTGCTCTCGGCTGGATCCACGAAAGCCACTAACACGTATATGGCAAATTTTTCGCACCTTAAGAACCCCGTCAAGTCCACTTCACCCGTTCTCGACGGTTGCCCTTCAGAAGGGCGTTAATGAAGTGAGTGTTGCAGAAGAATTTTGCATGAAGATCACCACTTCTCCCTGCAACGTTGTGATCTCGGAGGTGTCCATGTTTTGTCACTCCACCACAAATGCGACGCTGATGAACGAACCTTTCACCATTGAAGAGCTCACCAGGACGTTGAATAATCTCAATTTGTCTTCTTCCCTTGGCGCTGATGGCACCACGTATTTGGCTCTACGCCACTTGGGCCCAAAAGCTCTTTACCAGCTCCTCTCCGTGTACAACGAATCATGGCAGAGAGGGCGCCTTGAGGCCTGCTGGAAAGTCGCCTGGATCGTTGCGGTCCTTAAGCCAGGCAAGCCGGCAACCGATATAGATTCATACCGGCCAATTGCACTTTTAAGTTGTATTGGCAAGGTGTGATGGAGAAGATGGTGTTAGAACGGCTTGCTTGGGACCTTGAAAATCGAGGTGTTTATCCATCGCAGATGTCTGAATTCAGGAGAGGACGAAGCAGCATGGATAACATACTTTCCCTGGCGGTGGATATCTCGCGACAAAAAGCAGCTGGAAACATCACCATAGCTGTCTTTTTGGACTCAAGGCAGCGTTTGACAGCGTGGCACACGAAGCTATCCGAAGAGAGATGACGTTCGTAGGGCTGCGAGGACGTATGTTCCAGTGGCTCTGCGATTACCTAAAACATCGGTACGTCTATATGGTCACCAGTGATGGCGCAACAACCGAGCATCCTGTCACACATGGAGTTCCTCAAGGCGGCGTCTTGAGTCCGACTCTTTTCAGCATATGCCTTATACGCGGGCCAACAGTTCTTCCCCAAGGCGTCAATCTGCATCTGGGCCTCATGCAAAAACCGCCGAAACATTCGTGCCGTACTTCAGAGAGTGATCCTGGCGATGCGAAAGTACCTGAGATGCTGCGGGTTGATCTTTTCCCCTCAGAAGTGCGCAGCGAGTGCGTTCACTCGGCGTGAATGTTAACGATACACGCTCAGTGTAGAAGGTACGCAGATACCCTATGCCAAATGTCACAAATTTCTCGGCGTCGTCTTTGACCGCTCAATGTCTTCGACTCCTCATATCCGGCACCTCAAAGAAGGGCTTTTGTCTTTTGTGCGTATTTTACGTATGCTGAGTGGACAATCTTGGGGATGCTCCGTGTCCCCTCTTCTTGACTCTATCAAGCACTCTTTCTCGGCATTCTCCGCTACAGCCTGCCGGCCCTGAATCAACTGTCTTCTACAAATTTGAAGGTCATAGATTCAGCGCTGGCGAGAGCTCTACGTGTGTGCCTGGGTCTTCCCAAATGCACGTCGACAATTGGAACACTTCGGGAAGCTCATTGCCTCTCTGCGTCAGTGCTTCAACATCAAGAGTGCCTTCGAACGTCATTACGCCACGGCACTCGGTGCCATGCGCATCATCTGGCAGCCAGCACTGCATCCCATGTAAAAGACTCGCTTCCAGCAAATTTCCACCAACCTGTGAATCCAGCATTGCCCCTGTGGTTACTTGCACCATGGTATATATTAACGACAATTCCCGGAATAAGCAAAAAGTCGTCCATGCCCGCACCTGCACTGAAGTTTTTCACACTTGAGTATTTATTTACCGCGTACGCAAGCCACACCCACGTTTATGCGGATGGCTCAGTGACCGAAGAATCATCTGCCATTGGTGTGTGGATTCCGTCGGTCCAGTGCACAATCAGGAAAAAACTGAGCCATAAAACATCATCCACCGCTACTGAGCTAGCGGCTGTAAGGGCTGCCCTTCATTTCATTGGTGCACATCAAGCTCGACTATGGGTGATCTTCTTAGACTCACGGGGTGCTCTGCAAGCTCTAAGAAGGCTGTCCAACCACTGCAGTCAGCTTGTGTGTGAAATCAGTGAAATCCACACAGCGGTAGTGCACGCGGGCCATTACATCGTGCTTCAATGACTTCCTGGTCATTCGGGAATAGAAGGAAATATAATATCTGATGCAGCCACCTGTGCTGGCCACTCTCTGCGTAACACGACACAGCTTCCTTTCTCTTGAGAGGATGGTTGTGCCCTTATCTATCGAACTGGTCGGAGAGAGCAAATGTTGAAGTGGCAGCACCCTCGCAGCGGATATCCACCTCTACATGGAATTGACCCTTTCTGTAAATTCCGTGTTCCACCCGACCTAAGCAAAGTGTCTGAAGGTGTACTGCATCGTTTGCGTCTCAACGTGGCTTACACCCGAAGCTTCAAGTTCAAAATAGGGTGGGAGGATTCACCACTGTGCCCCACGTGCGCTGTGCGTGAGACTACCGAGCACTTGTTGTGTATATGCCCGCGATTTTCCCCTGCGCGAGTTACAGCGGCGAGCTGCCTGTCTCGTGTTCGACGCGGAGCAAGCCTTCAGTTGTGTCACATTCTTGGACCCTGGGACAACAACAATGACTCATATTTACAGACAAAAATTCTTCGGTGTTTTTTGCGAGATTCAGGACTAGACAAAACTTTGTAATTCTTCCATTGTGCGCATGGCTACGTCTGTACGCGTTTGCGTCGTCGTGTGCGCTTTGACTGCTTTTTCTTAGGCGCTCTGCGCTTCCTGGGCTCCATTCGCTCAATTTTTATCTCCTTTCCTTAACTTTATTTCGAGTTTTTTTTTTGCACTACATTGCGTGCCATTTTTATTGAACTTTTTTTCTCTCTCTTTTGCTGCTTTCCCGATCTCTCACATTCACTTCACTGCATTGTAATTATCCCCATCTGGTGTAGCAAGCACTGCCGCTAGCAGAGCTGACCTCTCCAGCCCACATTAAAGAGTTCTGTCTCTCTCTCTCTCTCTCTCTCTCTCTCTCGTTGGTGGTCTCTGCTTGTTCATTCGAATTGTTGTAACATGCAATAGACTATTGGCAAAGTTGCGCCACGCCTGATAAGAATTTGTTATTAGACTTTTGGCGGCCCTTTGGCTAAGTGCACGTGTTATCGCCTCTTCCTCAGCTTGGAAGGGGCTGTGTTCGGGGGTTGAGATGCTACATCTGTGGAAGGCTGCAGAACGGTAGCACGAAGAAAGAGAAGGTATCGGAGAAAGCTATCGGGTGTCTTTCGCATCAAACCAGTTGATCGTTCCTTTTTTTTCTTTCAGTTTAGTTGCTTCCTAGTCTTACCTCATATATATACACATTTTGAGAACTTTTTGGTGAATATAAGACATGCATTAGGCAATTAGTTTTTAACTTCATTGCGAGATGTAAATCGTACGCAGGAAATAACATAAGAGCGTAATACGTACAAAAAAAGGCCTTTTATAGCATTCAGGTGATCGACACATAACTTTCCGGCTATTTTGTGCGTAACTAAATTTCCTGATTGGTCGAGAAAGAGAACGCTGCAAAATTTAGAAATGCAAAGGACCCCAAATATATCATGTTTGGTTCAACCCTCTAATCCGCCTTAACTGACCCGTTAATTCCTCTAATCTATATTAATCAACACCGCAGTCCCACTAATTCACATTAGTTCATTCACTCATCTCACTAAACCACCCTAGTCTACCCACTAATCCGCGTTAATCGACTTAAATCCATGCATCGAAATGCTATCGCATTTACTTTAAAAGTGAAAATGAGAAGACCCCTTTTTCTCAATTCTTATGTTCTCCTAGGGCAGTAACCAAAGGACACAACGGCACTGTACAAGAAAAAGTGATGGTGACGTAGAGAACTTTGAGTGTTTGTGTCTCAGTGCTGTTTTTATATAAGTGTCCACTCAAACTAAAATAAGTATAAGATACGGATTTATTGTTGATGGGGTCCCTGAAGGCCTTCACAAGCGGACACGGATGCATTCGAATAACCAACGTGAAAACTTCACACGATTTTAAACACACTGCAGATAGAAACCATAAAGAATACCCCATGATATGTTGCCACGGAATATGCGCTCTAACTTAAGTTATTGTAAATGAAAAAAGATAATTTGGGGAGATGGGCAATACCTAAAGCAAACTAATAGTGTATACGGACTATACATTAAATTTAGGGTAATAATAAGATGAAAACATTATGGGCCTTGGGAATTGCAGACTATGCAAAATATGGCGTGGTGGCGTCTGGCGAATGGTAAAAAATTCCCCGCATTTCCCCGTGGGGAAGAGAGAGAGAAAGAGAGGAAAACATCTTTATTTGCCCTTCTATAAAGGCTTCTGCGTTGCTGGGGGAAGGAGCTGCTGTTACCAGTCGCCCCCAAGAACTGCCTCAATGTGTTGGAGGAAGGCCTCCCAGTGCTCCTCTTCTGTCAGTCGTAATGAGGAGGTAGTCAATTGTCGGACTGAGGGCGCGTACCGGCCGGCGCTTTTCGTCCGCTTGCGGAGAGCGAGTTTGAGTTGTTTTTGGGGATCCTCTGGGGGGTCAAGCCACTCCGCCCAAGTGCCAGGAGTAGGGGAAAGGGAGTCTGTGTATATGTTTCTTGTCTGTATAATCTCTAAGCAGTCCCACATGTAGTGCTGGTTGTTAGGGTACCCGTGACCGCAGCGTGGGCAGCTAGGGTGGCCAGGTTTATTTTCTATGTAGTGCATGATATGTGGGGTGCGTAGTACACCTGCTTGAGCTCGGCGGATGCAACTTGTCTTCGATCGCGGCCAAGAGATGGGAGGAACGCAGTGTGTGTCTTGATCGGTGCGAAGGTCTACCAACTTTTGGTGCCTGGCTTGTCTTTCTTCGACGCGGCTGGTGTGGCGGTCGTATTCCTCCGGCAGCGCAATTGGAGGCTAAGACTCGCGGAAGAGAGTTTCGCGCGCGAGTTGGTGAGCCGCCACATTTCCTGGTATCCCTTGATGACCTGGGATCCAGCGGAGTTCAACCGAAAGCTCTGGTTGGGAGGTTAGATGCACTTCGAGAATGTTGCGAATGTGCGTGGCTATTTTATTGCGGCAGAAGAGGCGGATCGCATCCTGGCTGTCAGTCAGTATAAGCAGTTTCCGTCGGCCGGTGAAGTTCGTGATGGCATCTGCTATGGCTAACGCTTCGGCATGACCGGGATCACTAATTCCTAGGAAGCGACGAGTACTTTGTCCGTTCCCGTAGTACGCGGCGGTAGCAACTATACCGTCGTCTGATACGGCGGCGTCGGTGTAGACCGGAGTGTAACCCTGGTCTATCTTCTGCGCCACTAAATGGCGGGTGGCACGCGCTCTGTGGGCTCTGCGCTCGTGGTCGTTTTCCACACTCATGTGGCGGGGGATAGGATGTACAGTCAGCCTTGGCAGGTGTTCCCAAGGAGGGCGTTCTGTAATGTAGCCTTCTGGTTCCTCGATTTGTGCCCCTAGGGAACGGAGTATAGCTCGTCCCTGTCTAGAGGCGCGCAGCCGAGACTCTTGCGCTTCTTTGTGGATGTCTATGCGGAGTGATATTGGAGTGTGAACTCCCATTCGTCGAATCTCATGTAGTGGGGTGTAATTCGGGAGTCCCAAGGCAACACGAATAGGTTTGCGCAGTTGCGTTTCTAATTTTTCTATCTGAGTGCGTGTTAGCCGCATGTAAGGGGCTGCGTACATGATGCGCGGAATGATGAACGCCTCGAAAATTCGTAGTAGTTCATGTTCTTTTACCCCATGTCGCTTCCTTGAAATTCGTTTCATCATGTGCGTGATCTGATTGATCTGTGTCGTGATTTTTTTAACCCAAGTGTCCGCTTTGCCTTGTTGGTGAAGCCAAAAGCCGAGCACTCGAATTTCTTCTTTCCTTGCTATGTTTGTGCCGTCTAGCGTTAATTTGATTAAATTGCGGTTATGGTCAGAGCGGCCGGCTGGACCATCCTCCACGACGATGTATTCGGTCTTAGAGGGGGAGCAGCTGAGACCAACGTCTTTCATGTATGCGGTGACGACATCAATCGCTTGCTGTAGTTGGTGCTCCTGGTGCCCGGGGGAACCCTGACAGCACCACAAAGTCAGATCATCAGCATATATGTTGAAGTGAACGTCGGTGATGGGGTCTAGTTTGGCGGGCAGGTCTTTGAGGACTATGTTAAAAAGAGTTGGGGAAAGAATAGAGCCTTGCGGCACTCCTTTACTTGGTTTGAAAGGGCCTACCAAGCGGCCGTCTACAAGGACCTCCGTTGTTCTGTCGCTTAAAAAGTTCCGTATGTAATTATATAATCGCTCACCGCATTGTATACTTTGGAGCTTTTCTAAGATGGCTTTATGACTTGCGTTGTCGAATGCCTTGTAGATATCGAGCGCTACAATTGTCCTTAGTTGTGCACTGCTGGGGGAGTCGTAAATATCGTGCCTGAGGCGGAGCATGCAGTCTTGAGTCGACACGTGCCGCCTAAATCCTGTCATGTCTTGGTGCAGCACTGCCTTGATGTTTATCATCCACGTAAGGCGCTCTAGAATCATCATCTCCGCGAGTTTGCCACAGCATGACGTTAGTGATATTGGCCGGAGATGCTCAAGGCGATTGGGTGGTTTCCCCGGTTTTGGTATGGGTGTCATTATTGTCTCTTTCCATTCTTTGGAAAGAACGCCGGATATCCACGCTTCGTTTATGTACCGAAGTAGTTCATTCATAGCGTTTTCTGGCAAATTTTTGATAAGTTTGTATGTGATTCGGTCCTTTCCCGGTGCCGTGTTTTTCTTTATATTACTTAAACAGTTGTCCAATTCTTGCCTGGAGAACGGTGCGTTGATACCTTCCTCCAATGATTCCCCAGGACCAGGAATGTAATCGGCTAGAGTTTCTGGCTTGTAGCTGTCGGGGTGTATCGTTCGGTGGAACTCCTTAGCGAAGTCTTCGTCTGAAAGCCCCATGGCCATCTGGATATTCTTCGATGTGTGCCTAGGCCTGGCTTGTCCCAGCAAGCTGCGCAGGATTTGCCACGCTTGCTTCGTGTCTAGTGATCTGTTGATTTTAGTGTGGCAGAAATCCATCCACTGTTTCGAGGCCAGTTCATTTGCGTAGCGCACCATATCCTCTGTAATGTTTTGCACAATCTTTTTTAGTTGTTTGTCTCTTTTATTCCTGCTCCACTTCTTCTTTAGTTTCTTTTGCTTTGCGAGAAGGTTTAACAAGTGCCGGTCTGGAACGGCCTCCTTGAATTCAGCAGGGCAAGTCGTAGTGTGCTTTTCTTGAGCCTCTAGGACCAGTTGGGTCCAGTCGCACAAGGGAATGTTCACTGTCTGTGCGTTTCCTATGGCCTCTCGGAATTTATCCCAGTCAGTGTGTTTTATTTTGGCCGTATTCCTCTTTGCTGTCGTTCCCAGGTCTAAATCCGCAAGAAGTACGCAGTGATCGCTGCCTAAAGTTTCTAAAGTGTTGCTCCATGAGATTTCTCCTTGTCCCTTGTGCCAGGTAAGATCGGGATTAGAGTCTCTCTGCACACTGTTCCCGTACCTGGTGGGCAGCATTAGGTCATTTGTAAGAGTCATTTGGTGCTGTTCCATGGCATGTTCCAAGAGTCGCCCGGATTTTGATGTTGAGGTGTAGCCCCATGCTACGTGCCGGCTGTTAAAATCTCCTGCAATGACTACGTCTTTGTCTCTATGCTTCTGTAGCAATCCATGAAGCCAATTCTTGGGGCTGTGATGCGATCCTCCTGGGAGCCAATATGCGTTAACTAGGGGAAGAATGTGAAAGTGCGAATGCACGAGTTGAATTTGCGCGGTTCGGTAATGTTCGCGAAAGAGAGATCACACACACACACACAACTACAAAGAAAGAAAGATGCATTTATTCACAGACACCTATTTGTGTTGTCGTTGTACTTGATTGCTAGAGCGGATCTCAGCTTTGAAATTTCGTGTCAGTACTCCTTTAAGCGGGTGCATTAGCCCTTCTCACGCCCGATTCCTGGCCAATCCCCCACGTGGGTATGTACGTACCTGTGTGTATGTACCTGGGAGGTACATACCTGTACATACATACATACTCCTTTAAGCGGGTGCATTAGCCCTTCTCACGCCCGATTCCTGGCCAATCCCCCACGTGGGTATGTAGCACGGACATCGCCGGTGGACGCAGGGTCAGGGTCGCTTAAGAAGTGCATTCGCACGCCCGATTCCTGGCCAATCCCCCACGTGGGTATGTAGCGCGGACATAGCCGGTGGACGCAGGTTCAGGGTCGCTTAAGAAGTGCATTCGAACTTAAAATATCTTCAGATGCAAGGTAGGGTTCCGGGATGGAAAACTAGAAATCACAGTTTTGAGGCCCCGGAACCGGTTCGGAACGGTTCCTTCAATTCGTTCCGGTTCCGGTTCAGTTCCAAAATGGCGGAAAAAATATAGTTCCGGTTCAGTTCCAATTCCGGGCAAAAATTCGGGTTCGGTTCCGGTTTTCCTTTCGGTTCCGGTTCCGGTTCGACACCCTGGTCACTTGTCATGGTTCAATGAAAAGCCAACGATTGATGGAAGTTGACGCACCACGCCGCCAGACTTGCCTTTTTGGGACGACCCTTAAAGAGCGAGATCAAACACGAAGGAGCGGGCGGGGGGGAGTGTAGGTGGTTCGCTTCGGTAGAATATTTCTTTTGCTTGAGCTGGCCCTCATTGCACTCTTTAGAAGAAATTAGTCATGGTGCTGAATGTCGTGATAGCCACGTTAGACCAGCGGCCCAGCCGATGGTGCGCGAGGTAGTAGTAATCAGGCATGCACATATCTCGGAACTCAGCCTGTCACCAACCTCTCTTACTCGCGGCGGCTCTTCGCGACAGGTGTGCCTTCCTGGAACACGGCCGGACTCAAAAACTATCTTCGTGAGTGAGAAAGGAGCGTGGAGTCTGGCCGTGCCTGGACTTAGTTGCTGTTAGTGTAGTTGCTGTGACAAGGAAAACCTCGGAGAGGGGTGGGAAGAACTAGCAAAAATATAGATAATTAGCGGATGTAACGCTTTAATAGTTTTAGAAGCGTAAATAGAGATAAATTGTAGTGCGTAATATTCATAAACACAAAATAAATAAATAATAAATAAATAGTATGAAAGAAATAAAAAAGTAAGAAATATTGCAAACTACTAAAGAAATAAAAATGTATTTTCAAACATCTACAACAAAGAATGAAATGAAAAGCCGGAAAATAACGGCGGAAACACAAATAAAAATAACAAGAAACAGGCCAACTGTGTTACGCCATGCATTTGCATTTGCGCAAAAATGCATAGTAATGAAGCGATGGTTTACTGACAGTTCTTGTTACAGAAGGGAAGATGCAACATATTTAAACCAAGAGCCAACGTAAGGTTTTGTGGAATCATTTTGCCCGAAGGGGTGCCCGGGACTATTTGTTCTGAGGTCATAAGTTCCGGGACCATTTGTTCCTGCACCCCACCACGGTCAGACGGGGCTGGAAGTGTCCGTGCACCGGAATGTCTGTGCATCGAAATGTCCGCACCGTAACGTGCTGCACCGCAATGTCCTGCACCGAAATTTCCGGATCCCTGTGTAGGACATTTCGGTGCAGGGCATCTCAGTGCATAGACATATCGGTGTACGGACATATCGGTCCACGGTGTACGGACATATGGGTCCATGGACATACCGGTCCACGGACATTTCAATGCACGGACATTTCGGTGTGAGAAGGTTTCGGCGACCGAATTATCGGGTGCTTGCTATAGTTTGAAAAAGCCGTTTTTCTTTTTTTATTTCCGCATAACGGGGCTTATGAACAGCTACCTAGTGAAGTGATTGTAGTTTTATGTTGATGCCATGTTTGAGTTTTGCCGGTTATTCTTAGAAGACGAGCATTTGTATATTTTACTTTTACAATTCGTTCAAGAAACACATGTCATGCACACAACTGATCGAATTCTTTTGTACATGTTTTTTTTTATTCAGAAGAAGTCGTTAATTTATATTCATTTTTTTATGGCAAGCAAATCAGCTAAGGCATTTGGGCGGTGTTCACTACGATATACTGCATTTTTAATGATATTTGCGGAAAATAAAGCGCACTCTTGCTTTACAAAGAAGGCAGCTTTGCAAACATTCAGTTGCCCGCAAAAATGCAGAAAATCTTATAAAAAGTTTTAAGTAAACTGCGTTGTCACGATCAACTGAAGTTTCAAACACTGTTGTCCCTCGTTTTTTCTCCAGACAAGCCTGCGATATTGTCGCGGAGTAAGAACCAACCCTTCTGAAAGCACGTGCACGCATTGTACGTCCTAGCGCACTCCCTGGAATACCCGTTTGTTGCTGTTGTGTCAGGGAAAGCGGGGGGTGGGGGGAGGGGGAGGCCATTGTATAGTCCAGGGCAGGGATGGTACTGCCCCTTTCTTCCTCTTGGGTGCTACAAAAGCCGACCCCCCACTCGCTTTCAGTGAGGAGTGGGCGCAGTCAAGGTTACACGGACGGGGAAAATGCTCACGTGTGCATTTGAAAATAGGGATTGTGAACAACCGTGCATATAACGCGGTTGTTTTGAGAGGGAGATTCGGGTTGTTTCGTGGTCCACAGACCACAATGTCCGTGCACCGACATATACACCGAAATGTCCGGACACCGGCTAGAGGACCCCCTTCTTGCTTGTTTTTCCAGTCATTTTCATCCCTTTAATTAGCGGGCGCGACATACCCTTGTTCGCCAGCTCAAGCAGCGGCTGTGTTTATTTACTCGCGTCATATCATTCACGTTCTTTTTGTGTGGATTCCGTGACCCCCGAGGGGGACACTGGGACTCATTGCGGCTGCACCGACGATGCCGACGAGATTGAACTCTCGGGCTCATTATATCATGATTGCTTGTGCCATCACTCGTTTATTACAACTTTGTTTGCGTATATTGCAAGGCGATGACTACTCTCTATCGGCTATCGGCTCAAGCCGGCAGGCCCCTCTGGTCAATGTCTACACTCCCATTTTCCCACCGCTTCAGGTTTTTCCCTCCAAAAGATGACGACCCACGCCAATACAATGACGACCGTCACTGGCCCGCGGGGCGCCCGGAACTCCTTCCTTGGAATTTGGGTTTGTCGACCTTCCCCCTGCGAGCCGAGGCACGCACGTGAAGTTGGCGAGTCTAAAGTTTCGTGTACAATAGCGTCTCAATTATTTCCCTCGGGCTCTTCGACCGCCACTTACACTCCCTTACCTCCCTCTCATCTGCGCCATTCCTGGCAGGAAAAACCTACAGAGGCCTTCGTAGGTACTACGAAAGCATACGCACATACAAAGGCAAAAGAAGCTGACCCATTTCATCTGGAGGCATTGGTCCAATGAAGTTTTGAACGACCAACGAATAGAAAGATCAAACATACAAAAATTACTTAACCAAATAAAAAGTGTGCATCTTATAGATATTCTAAAATCAACAAAGACAGAAAAAGGGAATCCCGAAAAATAATACTGGAAACATGATCGATATAGCGAAATTATAATTGCGCGTGTTTTTGAAACAATGTCTTCTGCGATTATTTAATGAGGATCGCTCGTCGATCCTTTTTCATTGGTTGAACTTTCTTTTAAACGATTTTCCAACACGCGCTCACTTCATATACGCAGGCCGTGGCGCTATATTACTCAGCTGTTGTCGCAGGTTGCTCAATGCTTTGCTAAAAAAATATGGCAATAAGTCGTTACAAGAAACCAGTAAAAAAAAAACACGATGATACAGTCACTGATTTGTTCTATGAATTACGTCTTTAGAAAAAAGAAATACAGAACAAAATTGACTGATAGCTTCGAATATGTCGTCTCATATTCCACAAATAAATTTACACTTTTGGAAAGGCCGCATAACCATCCACTGGCCTAAAATAACGCAGAATTGCGAGCAAGAACATCTCTAATAAATAGTTCAGAATGGCGTGCTTTCTCAATCGAATTATACTCTAAGCCGCTCTAACATCTGAAGAAATCCAAAGAAACGAATCATAAGCGCCCACTTTCTTCATTTAAACCAGAAAAAGCTTGGTGTTTCAGCCGTCTTCCTCATTAAATTACTTTGATTATTGTTTTGTGTCCTGGAGCCGTGTTTGCATATAGCATTTGAAAGGCAGCAACTGAAACAAGGCATACATTTTTGCCATGTTAAAAAAAATGCATGCAACTATCCCGCAAAACCAAAAGAGCTAAGCCCTTCATCGTTATAAATTTGTTTTCAAAGACATAAATGAGCGGCATGGATACCTGCAGTGTACATCAAAATAAGAACAAAAGATTGCTGTCGAAATACCAACTTTAAATGCAGTAAGCCTGAATATAATACAACAACCTCGCTTATCTTTTGTCCATCCGCGCAAAAGATGCTCTCTATGTGTACTATTTAATCCAACGAAACGTCTTGACAGAATCCTCCTTCTAAGAAACGCCGTTCGCAAAGAAAGGGATTATTTGGTGGCGGTTTATTTCAGGGCGTTAACTGGTTGTAGGCTTACTTGTTTAAAGCCACCGCTATGGTTTTATGCCCGCGCTGTGCCTTGAATATCAGCTGTGCAAGAATTTTTTGTGTTGAATTGAATAACTACATTGCTTTCCGCAGTGTCTGCGTATATAGTGTTTAGTTTGCAACCTGCCATACTCAATGTCATTTATGTTAGGTTGGAGCCAATGATCTGATTCTGTTTTATTCGGAATCGCTGTCCTGTATGTTAAGCCAATCATCGGTCAATACTTTAGGGGCAAAGCCTCTTAGGAGCTCGGGCTTTCTGGGACTCCTGTCATTGTCGTCTTTGCAGTCATGGTGATAAAACACCGGAACACTCGTTTTCCAACGACTCGCGCTAGAAAGTGACATCACCATGGGAAAAAACGCTTACTAAAAGAACCCACCGGGACGGCGTTTTCAAACGTCTCGCACTAGAACGCTTCCTGCTTCAAAGAAACGAGACTTTTTCAGCAAAGCTGTATACCTCTAGGCTCTACCCCCCAACGGATTCATCTCCATGGGCAAAAACGCCAAGGCGCCAAGAATACTGTTATACACTGCATGCTTTGCCTCTTTCCAGGTTTCACGTGAGTGGAAATGGTACGGGATTTTTTTTTTTTCTTTCGCAAAAACTGTTCGCTATTATTTTCAAACTTTGTGTGTTAGTTGCTATAAATTCTTATCCTCGTATCTAGCGAATTTGAATATTCCAATTTTTTACAAGGTACGCATTCGAAGGAACATCGTATTGTTTATATTGTAAATATTTTGACACTGTAGGTTTGTGCAGTGTAAGCCATGCTATGTATTGAATCCTTGGTCCCAGTCAACCTATGTTAAAGCTTTTACTCCTAAAAACCCATCTGGGTCTTTTAGAAAATAGGTAGGTAGCTGGGTTTACTGGTTTATTCACAGGAAGGTTTGGAAGCCAGTAAACCCCGGCTACTCCATTTAGCTGAACTAAGGGCCATAGATCAAATTAAAGATATCACAAGTACACGATATCGTCCGCAAGGTTCCCGAGGTTTAGTTGGCCCTTCTGTGTTCGTATTCAGGAATTCGTGGTGAAAGGCTTAAACTATCCGTAGTTTGAAGGGATACCTGTTGAGTTAAAGAATGCATTGAAGGCACGGCAACCTTATTTTGACGTCCAGCGTCAGGCCATATACCTAATAGTTTCTGGACCCACCATAATATGGTTAGCTACTGCTATTGTTTGTGGTACAGTTCACGTTTTAGCCTGGAGTATATTGGGCAGTCTAAAATAACACGATGGAAACATCTTCCTTGTGCTCTCCGCATGCGCGGGATGGTGAATTTTCACAGTTCTTTTAACAGCAGAACTGTTGAGGCCGAGCTTTGTCCGTCAGTCTCACCAAAAAGCCTCGAAGCCTGAGAAATAACCGTGGTTCGGGAGGGCATGAAACCAGATACCAGAAACGCCATGAAACTGGAAACCTAACACTGTGCCACCCCAAAGGCCCGAGGGTGGCACGGTTGTAGCGGCGGCAGTGAACAACACAATAACAATAATTGGAAGAAAAAAAATTCTGGGCCATCTCCACTAACGTGAAACCTGAGGTGGGGCGATGCATGCAGTGTATATGTGTATTCTTCGCGCCATGGCGTTTTTGCCAACGGAGATTAAACCACTGGTGGTAGAGGTATACAGCTTACCTGTAAAAGTCTCTTGTCTTTGAAGCACAAAGCTCTCTTGCGCGAGGCGGAAACGAGTGTCTCGGTGTTTTTTAGTAATCGTTACGAAGCGCTCCAGCGCGAGGGGTAAACGAGTGTCCCGGTTTTTTAAATGCAGAGCATTTCAGTAACTCACGATGTCACTAGCGTTAGCGTCCGTAGTCCGCACGCTCGTAGTCCGCACGCTAGTCCGCACGCTGCGCATGCGCGCCGAATCGAGGCGATAGCGAACACTCTCTCGCGAGGGGCATTGGATTGGATTCGAACACTCTCTCGCGAAAGGCATTGGATTGGATTCGATTGGATTGGCTTGGATTGGATTGGCTTGGCTTGGCTTGGCTTGGCTTGGATTGGATGTGGATTGGATTGGATTAAAGTGGATTGGGTTGGATTGTGTTTTGTCATAGCCGCGGCACGTTGCGTCATAGCCGCGGCAGACGCGCTGGGGCCGGCGCATGTGCAGTACTCTCTCTTCCGCAGTTTCCTCTCCTTCGGGCGCGCTGCGCATATAACCGGTGTGCCGTTCTCCGGAGAAGCAACATCCGCGTTTGGCTCAAACACCTAGAGTCCACGCCGCTTTACAAGTACGCCAACGTCGTCGACAGGGACCGGCTTACGCAGTCCCCTCAACGTATATAAGCGGCGGAGCGTGCGTTCGGAATTCAGTCAAGGGCGTCTTTGCTTGACTTTCGCTTGACGTGACGCTTTGCTTGACTCCAGTAGATGCAACGCATTTACTCGAGTTCCCCCCGGGGGAAGATGCGGGCGGCTTTTTTATTACGCGTTACCTTCTAGCGTGAGGAGTAAATGACTTTTCCTGTGTTTTAGCACCATGAGTACGTGAGACGATGATTACGACGACGATTACGACGACGAAGACGATAAAAGGAGACGCCAACATCCCCAGCTTCTAACTGCCCGCAGTCGGTATCGAACTTGGGATCCTCGCATTGTGGATACTGATTGAGCATCGCATTCCGGGCGCACCGCATTTCCTTTGGGTTCGTAGCGCGGGCGTTGACTTTAGACCCGGCCGCCAGTTTTAGCACGGGCGGCCCACTTTGGAAAAGATGTAGAAGCCTGCGGACGAAGCGATCCGGGCCTGCCAGTCTTAAAGGCCTTTCAGCGGCAAGTTCGGAAATAAATGTGAGATGCAACAGACTGGTCTCGACGAAGAGAGGGGGCCGCCAGCTCTGCTTTTTCTCTTAAACTGCAAGCTGCACCACTTTTAAACAAGAAAAAATGTGTAGGCAACGCCGAGTCGCATAAGGTGGAAGAGAGCTTCCACATATTGTGGCACCTCTACATTCAATCGGAACTGCAAGGGTGGAAAATATTTGAATAGAATCGAAAGAACTGTAATACGCAGAGACTTCCAAAAAGTTTTGTAAGGGGGTCTCAAGGCACTAGCTTGTTATTATTATTATTATTATTATTATTAATATTATTATTATTATGATTAATACTATTATTTCAATGATAGCCTTCAACGGATGAAACCATCATTTTCCTGTGGTGCAGATGGAATTCCAGCAGCCCTCATTAAGGCTTACGGCAACATTTTTGTGCCTGTCTTAACTTCCATTTATAATAACTGCTTACTTTTAGGTAAATTTCCTTGTGCATGGAAGATCACTCAAATTTTTCCAATATTTAAGTCTGGTGACAATTCAGCCGTTTCTAACTATCGCCCGATCTCACTCCTTTGTGTCGCCTCAAAACTCTTTGAGTCAGCTCTGCCCAAAGTTCTTGCTGCCTGCGTCAAGAACGTTGTGATACCAAATCAGCACGGCTTTTTCTCGGGTCGATCGACGGTCACAAATCCTGCAACCTTTACGACACAGGCTTCGGCTGCAGTTTGTGAAAACGGCCAGTTGGACGTTATTTATTTTGACCTCAGTAAGGCGTTTGATATGGTGAACCATCAGTTATTCATTAACAAGCTTGCTATGTCGGCTGTAGACGCAATCCTTGTTACCTTGTTGTCCAAGTATCTTATTTACCGGTCCTTTAATGTAGATGTTAACTACAAAAAGTCTATTGTTTACCCTGCAACAAGTGGTGTACCCCAGGGTTCCGTGTTGGGTCCAATATTGTTTTCTCTCTTTATCAATGATGTTTCAACAGTGTTAACAAACTCTTCTTTTCTTCCCTATGCTGCTGATGTCAAACTATTTAGGCACATTAGCGGTGTTCAGGACTGCTGTGCCTTGCAGAGGGATGTGTCGGAATTATCGGTCTGGTGCAGGAAAAACTGCCTAATTTTAAACCCCACTAAAACAAAGGATGTCACCTACAGCCGGAAAACCCACCGTCTGCTGTTTTCCTACAGTATTGAGGGAGCTCCTGTGCAAAGGGTTGATGAGATTAGGGACCTAGGGGTGCTTTTCGACAGTACCCTCTCTTTTTCTCCTCATATTAGGCTCATCACCCGGCGAGCACTCCGAAGCCTTGGAAATGTGTGTCGGATTACAAAGGAATTCTCTTTTCCAGATCCATTTATAATGCTATACAATGCAATATGTATACCACAGTTAGAATATGCTTCTGTTGCCTGGAACGGCATTTCCAAATCTAGTAGTGAAATAACAGAACGTGTGCAGAAGAAGTTTTTATCCATATTTAGGCACCGTCATCACAATCACAGTTTTTATCCTGATTCTGACTTACACATAGTCCCTTCCATCCCTTCCTTGAACTGCAGACGTATGCGTGCAGACCTTACATTTCTTCACAAAATTGTTCATGGCGACCTTTCTTGCGCAGACCTGCTTAACTGTTTAGAGTTTAGTGTACCACAAAAGCCCACCAGGTCGCATCGCCCGTTCTTGACCGCTGCGCGCAACTCCAATCATTCTCCTGTGCGCAGAATACAGAATTGTTACAAACGCTTATTTGAACGCCTTGACATCTTTCAGAAATCCTTTACAATTTACCGTACAGCGCTGTTCAATACAGTATGTTAAACACCTAGGATATGTCTGTCGCTCTTTTTTTTCTGGAATTTGGTTTCTCTGCGGTTCTGTCTATCCAACTGATAGTTGCCTATTTTTGAAACTGTTTACTGTCATTTGTTCGTATTATCATATGTCTCTACACTCCGTTGTTTTTGTTGTATTACTGTCAAACTTTGTTGCTCTGCCTGTCGTGTGGCCTTTACGACAGGCAGAGCAACATAGGCATCTTTTTTTTAGTTTCTACCTGTACCCAGGCTCCGCCTGTGCTGTATTTGTCATTTTCACTACTTCAATTTGTGTGTCTTGTCGCTTGTTTGTTTCTTGCTATATGTTTCTTGTATTTTGTTTTCGTGTAACTACCCGTGCGCCAGCACTCAGGCCTCTGGCTGTTCCTGGGCACGTAAATAAACATGATTGATTGATTGATTATTATTATTATTATTATTAAGGCCAAGATGGCGCCTTTAATTAAGGCCAAGATGGCGCCCAGTAAGGACGCGTGTATTCTGTGCTCGTACGTTTTCTACGGGAAACAGAAATTTCTTTGTTGCGGTGAATGCAACAGGCGTGCTCACGCAAAGTGCATAACGTGGCCGGACGAGGACCTACAGTCTGTTAAGTCAGGCGCGCGTCGTTTTGTGTGTAATGCCTGCAAGTCTGCCTCGTCGCTGTGTGTGCTGGCTAGCCCTAACGACGACTACGGCGGCGCTGCTTCGGCAGCGACCCTTTCGTCGAGCCCTCCCCGCACAGCCCCCGCCACCCAACCTATTGACCTTGCGGCCGAGCTGCTGTCCCTGCGCGCCCTTCTCGTGGACGCCCTGGAAAGAATTTCCTTGCTCTCCCATCAGGTTACCAAGTTGGGAGAGGACAATGAGTGGCTGCGCCGGGACAAAGCGACAAAGGCTGAAGCTCACGCCGATGTCGTGAAGACCCTGCGGCAGGACGTGCGTGCACTGCGCACAGATCTGACTGGGTTGAGGGGCGACCCTCCTTCCCCCTCTCGGCTAGCCGAGTTCTCGCCGCTTCCAACCGCGTCGTCCGCGGAAACAATACCCCCCACTCCACTGTCGCAGAGCACTTCGCCTGCCGCATCGCCTCTCTCGGCCGATCCCAGCTCGAAGGTGGTTTCTTCGAAATCCCATCGCCTGGACCATTCGCCCCTGCACCTACCCCTGCAGCAACACACTCCCAAGAACTCCGTACCGCGTCCCCTGGCTGTTGGTGTATCTGAGGGATCTGGTCTTGTGGCTGTCAGCCGTCGCAAGCCCCCAAAAGCTGTGTTTGTAACAAAACTGGTTCCGTCTACAACTTCAGCTCAAGTTTTCGAGCACCTGTCCGGTGTCGGGGCCGCCCCGATTGTGTGCAAACGTTTAAAGACGAGGCATGACTCTTACGTCTCTTTCTACGTTGCTGTCGCCGACGCGTGTTTTGAGCGGCTCAAAGACCCTGCGCTGTGGCCTCGGCACTGTCTTTTCAAGACCTTTCGTGGTGAATTGCATGAAAAAATGATTCATGCAGAGCAGCAACGACTTGATGATGATGGCAGGTAATACTAGCTTTGATTGCTTTTATCAGAACGTCCGTGGACTTCGCACAAAGTCAGCTGAATTTTTCTCAAGTGTCGTTTCTTCTTGCTGGCCTATAATTATTCTGACAGAAACTTGGTTGTGCCCGGACATAAGTTCCAATACCTTGTTCCCTCCGCATTACCAAGTTGTCCTGCATGACCGTGACCCGTTGCATGAAAAACAACGGGGCGGTGGTGTGCTTATTACCCTACATGACTCCATCAAGTGTAAACGCCGCCTTGACCTTAAATTAGAGAGTGAGTTTATTTGGTTAGAGGTGTTTTGTGATTTGGGTGAACGGCTCTTAGTGTGTACATACTACATTTCCCCCGAGACACATGCCAGTGAGTTCAGAAATATCCTTAACACAATCGAAACTACAGTAATATCTCACAGTGATCACCATTTCCTTGTCACTGGGGACTTTAACGCCCCGGGGATTTCTTGGGAGACTCAGCTGGTCAGTCAGGCGTCTCATCCAATATCTCCGAAGTGTGACTTTCTACTTGATTTTATTTCCTTTACTTCCTTGCAGCAGTGCAACCTCATTAGGAATTCTTGTGGGAACGCCTTAGATTTGTGTCTGATGAGCTTGGAAGCTGTCGACGTCTCGCGCAGTAATACTAACCTTGTAAAACCGGACAAGTTTCATCCGTCATAACATATTTCATTGCATAACGTATCTCTCCTTTATTACAGTCCCCCTGTTTGCACACCAGGAAGCAGTAGTTACGACTTTACTCGTGGTGACTACATTGGTTTATTTCACTTTCTTAGTAACAGTGATTGGTCACCAATAGCTAACCTCAACGACCTTGGTGAACACACCGATTTTTTTACTGAAGTTGTTCACGATAGCTTGAGGAGCTTTGTTCCCCGAAAATTTGAAAAGAAATGCAATTTTCCGCGTTGGTTTTCTGCTGAACTTAAACGAGCTTTGGGGAGGAAAAATCGAGCGCACAAGCAATCTAAGAAAACGGGGCAGGAAAGGTGGCAGAATGAGTTTCGTCAACTCAGATCTCTTTGTAAATGTCTGGTTAGGCGCGATAGGTCGAATTACATTGCCGCGGTTGAGGCTGATGCAACACGCAGTGCAAAAGCTTTCTGGGGCCACGTCCGTTCTCAAACTTGTAAAAATTCACCTGGGAACATTAACCTCATCGATGAACGAGGAGAGAGCATATCGGACGTTGCCAATGCCTTTGCGCGACAATTCCGTTCCACTTATGGCAACAAGAGTGCAGCTTGCCCCCCTCCACAATCTCTAGGTTACTGCAAAAACTCAGAAGTGTTGGTTTCAGAAAGTCTCGTTTTGAAAGCTCTGAAACAATTGAAATCGTCATTTTCATGCGGCCCTGACGGCATTCCTTCTGCCGTACTGAAAGCGTTTGGTGATATCCTAGTTCCAGTATTGACGTGTATATTTCAAACTTCTCTCAAGTCTGGCAAGTTCCCCGCTCGTTGGAAGAATGCAAGGGTTGTTGCTGTATTTAAGACAGGTTCAAAATTGGACCCCACGAACTACCGACCGATATCTATTCTATGTGGTGCTTCTAAATTGTTTGAGTCAATACTGCATAAAATACTCACATTCAGTATATATACCACATTAATACCTGAACAGCATGGTTTTTTCGCGGGCCGATCGACCACTACCAATCTCGTCAACTTCATGCTGCATGCTTCGAAAGCTGTGCAAGGGAGAGGACAACTTGATGTAGTCTACTTTGATTTAAGCAAGGCTTTTGATGTCGTCTGCCACGAGCTCTTAGCCAAAAAGCTATCTTAGCTTGATATACAACCATCCCTGATATCTCTTATATGCAATTATCTATGTGATAGGTCATGTTTCGTGCATGTAAATGGACAGTCTTCTCTTTCCTATGAGGTCACCAGTGGAGTCCCTCAGGGCTCAGTTCTCAGGCCACTTCTCTTCTCAATCTTTATAAATGATGTCGCGACAATATTTAATGATTGTATTTTCTTTTATATGCCGATGATGTGTAAATATTAAAATGTGTTTCCAACTCTGCCAGCTGTTCCACTCTCCAGAGAGCAATCTCGTCCTTCTCGCATTGGTGCTCATGCAACAAACTCCTCATTAATACATCTAAAATTAAGGTATTGACATAAACAAGAAAGACTGACAACATCTTGTTTTCCTATAACATCAACGGTGAATTTCTCCCACGTGTGGTAGAGGTTAATGACCTAGGCGTCACTTTCGACAGTAAACTGAGCTTCTCTCCACATATTCAGGTAATTACTCGTAGAGCTCTTCGATCGCTTGGCGTTGTCTGTCGTGTGTCCAAGGAGTTCAAGGAGCCGATTTCTCTTCTCAAGCTCTGCACAACTATATGTCGTCCTCAGCTTGAATATGCATCTGTTGTCTGGAACAGCACGGGCAAAACAAACCGTAAGCTCGTAGAAAGGTTCCGAAATAAGTTAATATCTATCTTCAACTATCGCTTTGGCGATAGTAGTAATTATAACCCTGGATCGCCCTCTTCATTGACGCTATCATGCTTAACTTCCAGGCGGAACAAGGTTGATATTCTCTTCCTCTTTAAAATTATGCACGGCATACTGTCTTGTGGTTAGCTGCTACAACATGTTCGTCTTTATGTGGCGCAAAAGTGGACCAGGAAACATGATACCTTTTGCAACCCCAATTGTCTGCGTGTCTTGTGCCCTGTGTTCTGACTGCAATACACGTACAATCGGTACTCGGATTACCTTGATATATTTAATGATTGCCCTACTCTGTTTCGCAAACATGTCTGTGAGTTTGTATTGGCGTAACAGCCAACTTTTCTTATTCTGTATTTGACTTTTATCCTTGAGTTCATGCACTTAAATGACTTTCATTCCGTTACTTCAACATAAGCTATCCTTTCGTTTTTTTGTTTTTTTTTGTATTTTGTATTTTATTTTGTATTTGAGAGATGTGTACATTATGTTTCGTTGTACCGTTGTACACGAGCATCCTGTTAATAATCTTCCCCAGGAGCTTGCACAGGCAGTTTGTCAGGGCGATGGGACGATAACATGACAGGGACGAGAAGCTCTTCCCTTCTTTGAAAAAATCCACTACAATGGCTTTTCCCCAAGACCTTGGTATGTGCCCCGAAAACATTATTTTAATTTATAGGTGTAGGAGTGTTTTCACAGTGTCGGTGTGTAATTGCTGTATCATACCCTATGCAATGTGGCCTGCACCCGGTGCTGAAGGCTTACACGTCCTGAGAGCAGCTATCAGCTCACAAAAAGTAAACGATGAGTTGTAGAGGCGTGGATGACATGTTCTTATCGCGCAGCGGCTTCTTGTCGGTAGATATTTTATGTTGCGTGAAAGGTTTCGCGTAATGGGCAGAGCTGGACACGTGCTGAAAGTGTTGTGAAGAGTATCAGTCTGGTCTTCTAGTTAGTTTCCTGTTGTCAGGTACGCTGTGTGTTTGTTGAGCTTTGGATATTGTATTCTTGTCCATACCTGCGTGTGTCTGCGTACGAATTAGTGGATGTTGGGAAAGAACGCCAACTAGCTCGTTTAGCCTGAGGGCGCACACGCTTACTTAGTCCTTTCGCCATTTTAAACGATGAAATGTTACTGGAAGTGGGGTACCGACAAAGAATACCCCACGCCTTGCTCTCGGCGTCAAGCGCCTGCTTACAGTCCTAATTTCACAACGGCCCCTTGGGTTGCACCGGCACCGGAGGCCTGGGGAATGGATTTTTCAGTGTCGGCGAGGATGTGCGCCATGAGGAGTAGGCGTGTAGGCGTGCTATGGATGTGTTGTGTAGTTTGGATGTTTCTATAAATGTACTCCAGTATGCTCTATCTTATTCGAACCTTTTATGGGAAGGTGAACGGTTCGAGTTTTTGCCTACGTACGTTAATATGGTTGAGAAGTCGTCACTACAATATGGGTTAGTGCCAACATCCCATTCAAGAGACGGAAAGAGTACTGCAGATCCAATTGCCAAGCCGAGATGTGAATAGGTATTTTAACTATATAATGGTATGTAGGCTTGTTTTTATGGACTAATCACGCTGCGAAGATTTTAGAATCTTTTCGATAAAGCGACCTCAGGGATCAGTGTGAGCCAAGTCCTAGACTGCATTATCTGCGTTGAAGTCGCCTAACAGAATAAAAGGTGTGGGTAGCGCATCTACAAGGCCAACAAACTTTTAGCTCGAGGGCTGGAAATTAAGAGCAACGCAAACAGAGCGTAGTGGTATTAGGCTATAGCAAATCATGGTACGAAAGGCCGCAGCCTCAAGGACAGTGTCTAATTCGATACTTAGACACGCAAGGACATCCCGGCAATGATTACCACACCCCTGAACGACGTGCCTGTACCATCCTTGTTCTTCCTAAATACCCGGTACTTGATCACAAAATTTAAATGTTCGGAATTTAAATGTATCTCTTCTAGACACATAGCACTTGACTGATTGCAGTGCAGTATCTCGTACACATCACTAAGATTTTTGGGAACGCATTTACAGTTCCATTCAATTATGTTTTCTCTTCCCCTATTTAGTGCGACAGCTACTGGAGAGTGTATGCTTATGTGTCATCTTTCTGGATTGTGACTCTCGTCTTTTGGGGTTTACCGCGATGTTTTGGCTTCGGGACATGTTCCTTGCGGTGCGACACCGACAAGAATTGCCGGAAGTCCATTTCACCTCGGATGTCCTCGGAGTGCCTGAGTGTTCAGTATCCTCGTACCGCGCACAGTTTCCGGCGCGATTTGACTGACGCGCAACCGCGGAGGGCTTCACGAATGCCCCGGATGGCACAGGCGGTGCAGCGGGGTTGGGAGCGGCCACTTGTTCATTCGTCACAATCTCCTTCGAACCCTCACGTTTTGTTTCGTACAGTGGAGCGTTAGTGGTGGACGGAGCACCCCTTCCAGCATACATGGCTGTCTCCACAACCACTGCTGGCTCAGCAAGCGGTGCGTGGACGGAATGGGTCGCCAAAGGCAGCCCGGGAGGGGGGGGGGGCAAAGTCTGACTGGCAGTACTGTGTCCCTTCAGTAGGCAGACGCCGCTCCACCCCCCGGTGACCTGCGTCGCGTGACCTCCCCGGATTGAAAGAGGCGAACCTTTTTTGCGTCTCTGGGAAGCTGATGTTCTCCGTGACCTTAAAGCTGATTACATTTTTCTCAAGGTGAAATCTCTCGCACTTTTGGGAGTATGCAGCGTATGGTCGTTGGCAGTTTGCACGGATAAGATTTTGTGAAGGACAGGTGTCTGAGGGATGAGGGACGGTGCGCTCCCAGCCAAGTTATCCCGAGCATAATCTCTAACCAGTCTTTAAACCACCCTCAAATGTGAGTTCTTCGGAAGTAGAGAGGGAATTTGCTTAGCAGTTTCGTGATGTCACTTCAAAGGTAGCGTTCAAATGGTTCTAACTGATTTTCAATTCAAGTGTCTGTTAATCTTACAATTTTATTAAGTTAGCTAGCTTTTATTACTCCTTTATTTTGTTGACGTCCTTAGAAGTTTGCACAGATGCTACAGACGCTCTTCAAATCAAAGCTTGGCACCATACAAAAAAAGGAGCAACTGAAAAACGTGCACATGTGCGTATTACTAACCTGCAGAAACGGACAGAGGAACGTGAGGTGCTAGTCGTAATTTGTTGTCGCCGCTGAAATACGCTGACGACAGCCAGCAGTGGTTCCAACGTAAATGTATCTGGCCGCGAAGCTTCCATAGAAGCCCATACGTTCAGAAAATGGCGGGTCTTGAGCTGCCCATGCCGTTAGGGCCATCTGTGTCACGAGAAAACACTTCCGCCAAAACCAAAAATAAACCGTATGTCATACAAGATCTCGTAAAACGTGACGTTATTTTGGTGCACAAGCGCGAAAATTTGACTTCAAAATAGCTTCAGCAGGCCTCTCATCGCTTTTGGCTCTGTCATTGCTATCAGACGAAGTTGCCGGCTCCTTGGCGAGTGTGTTTCATATCAGCACTGGCTTAACTAGTACAAACACGTTACTAGAGACACGTATTTCACCATACTGTTGTATGATTTGCATCTATGTTGCTAAACGACACCTGCAATTTTCTCTGAAACTTTATTCAGTAATCATGTGTTCCACTGGTGTATAAAAGTAAGCTGTTGTTTGTCTTGATTGCAGTTCTGGTGACAAACCGGGAACCAGCATCTCCCCGTAGGAAAAAAGTGTTCACCCGGGCTACAGCGCGCCTCGAAACTCCACGCAATGCGAAAGTGAGGTTCAAGCCAGATTATAGGGAAAAATGAATGCAAATGCGCAACACCAAAATATCTGAATACTGTTTAGTAGCAGACGAAATTTAAGCGCACCTTTCAGACCACTACAAGGGCTGCATCACAGAGCAATGATATGTGCCATTATTTAGAGGACGATACAAAAAACATTTATGGGAATGAATAACATATTTATATTTTTTAATAATGTGCTCAAATAAATCTGACTCAGAAATAAACATTGTTCTTAAAATACAAATATGGTTTGAGTGTTGAATACTACTTTGTTTTTGTTATTAGTGTTTCTTCCCTCCACGCCTAGCCGCGCTCAATCGTGACTTCTAAAAGCCCCGTGTTGATGTCGCTGGCGGTTGGCTCTGAACAGCTTTTCTCTGGAAGCTTCACTTCCAGTTCTTTTACCTTGGCGCTTCTCTATAGCTCAGCGGTAGCCGGAATATATTAAGAGGTCTGTACAGCTGCGTAGAGTTCATCTCCGGTTACTAGCCCAGAAGCGTGATGTGCTGCTTTCACTTTGTCGTCGCCACTGCCAAAACTCATTTGCAGACTATCCTTGCATTTATATTGTTTTTTATTCAATCCTGTTTTTTTTTTTGCCTTCGAGAAAAAAATCGCGTTCCAATTTTGCTGCTTATGACTTCACCTAATAATTCTCTTCGTCCGAGAGCCATATCGATAAATATTTATGGCTGTCTTTTTGCACATATTCATAAAATCTGGCCTGCAGTGACAATGTGCATACAATTTCAGTATTTTGAGAAAGAATGCGACAACCGTGCCCAACAAGAACTTTTGTACACAGTTTTTGAGAGAATGAACCCTTATCTGGAAGAGCGACCGAACAACATATATAGCTATTGCTGCTGAAGATATATTTTTGTCCAAAATTCTTTACGCAAGCTACTGTAGCTTCACAGTGGTGTTATGCTCGTTACCTGGCGAACGAAGAGAGATTTTAAGATAGAAAGGTAAAACGGAACACGACTGTAGAGAAACTGTGTCGAGGGCGGTATGCCGAACCCGCACGAGACGCTCTTCGGCGGTGAAAGGGGGAAGGGGACGCATTGAGACATGCTGAGTGGTGCCGAAAAACAGGGAAATGACGTCATAGTACGGAGTGCCGTCCTGCGCTTCCTCAGACGCAGCAAGCTGTTCGATGTCGACCAATAACCAACGCGAAAAGGCTTGTACAAACCTAGGTTGTGTCATGTTTTGTAGTACGTAAGCTTAATAACAAACAACATGGTGTTTTTCAGAGTTGTGTAAGTACGGCTCCCTCGTCTCTTCCTCATCTGCCTTTTTCGTCGGGCAAACGCAATCTACTAATGGTGCCATATAGGGATGCGCACTTTCTATGCACATACTCACTCTCGTTCTGAGCATTGAAGTGGTTGTCATTATTTATGTATTTATGTATATATTACAACTCCAAAAATGGCGTGACGTTTGCATTTCCGCTCACGGTATAAAAAAAAGAAAAAAAAAACAATGACGAAAGTAGGGGCGCATAAATATCTGCGCTAATATTGACTTTACTTGGCCGATAGATTTGGTCTATTGACAGCATACGAGTACAGCAGTTCAACGTTCACCAGTTTTAGAGATCAATGTTCCTACAAACAAGCCTATTTTGCACAAATCTGTTTAACGAATAAATGTTTTATATTTAGGAGTTTTTCTGATATGGTGCCTATAGAGCACGGTGTTGCAAGGAGTTGAGAAGTTAGTAGTGACCGCCAAGCTGGGTTAAATATTGAGGCTTCGGAGAATTTTCGGGCATTCTCTCTAGCCCTGAGCATATGACGAAGTAAACCTAAAACTATAGGTCGGCACAACGGCGAACGCAGGTTTATCCAGGCCAGGATTTTTTCTGTGAAGCGGATAGCGTAAACCTGAGCGTCATATCATGGGGGTTTTTACTATATTTTTCTATTAGGCGCTTCCCCGGGGCCGCGGTGATTCGTCCTAAGAAGTGGGTCGTCCTAATTCCGAGGGACACATCAGCGTAGATCAACTCTAAATATATTAATGTAGGACTGCGTTGGACACAGCAATAATAAATGTAAATATTTCAGCAAAACTTGTCTTCTATGGTAAGCAAGATCCCCTAAAGTCTGGCGCGTAATTTCAGCTCACAATGCTACAAACCACATGCCTCTATTGGTTGTCAATAGAGCTTCAGTTTTCAATTTATATTCTTGTTCTGTGTTCGCGTTCCCGGACAGTTTTTTTTTTATTCCATAAAGTACCAAAAAAGATTGCACAATTACAGATTTATAGAACAATTTACTATCAACTGCTTGGGCATTGATTACGTAATTTTAATTTGCTCAGAAAGAAGTAATCCTGCCCAAGTGATATCATCTACCGCATCTTCCCGCAATATAGACAAACGAGTTGCGATGCCAAACAACGTTACACTGACAAAATATTCGGAAAATAATTTCCAATGTAAAGAGCCGTACTACATTCCGCGAATCAATATTCACACATGCGTATCGCTATCGTTTTAAAATGGTCTTAAATTTTGCCTTTTTCTTTACTTTTCCTGTTTCTTGCTGTTCAAAGTTTGTTGTATATAATAAGTGTTAAGCATTTTTGGTATAATTGACGATTGTTCCAATGTATGCTTCTTTATGTTGCACTGGTTTTACCATATATGATTCTTTATTTCTTGTGTATTTGGTCGTACTGAATGCTCTGTAATATAGCCTTTACTGAATAATAGATTGTAAGTATTTTTCGCATACTTTTTGAAGGCCGCTTTGTAGACTGGAGCATTCAGTGTATCAGCAGGCATTTATGTAGGACAGGCCAAATTGTAGATGAACGCAAAAAAAACCTGCAACACATTTAGCACAAATACTCCTGTTAAAATTATCATCATTTGCGGTTGAAATAAGAGGCCACCGTACAAACTTATAGTTTTTTTTAATTCTTCTGCATCGCGGATGGCTAGAAAAAAAAACTCACTTCATCTAGCATATCTAATATAAGGGCAAGCCGTCATGGTTGCGCGAAATGAATAGAGCAATAAGCAATTAATGCTGAATCATGTAGGTCCCTTTTCCTACGAGCGGGTGTAAGTGCAGCCATTTGGCTGCCGTCTATTGACCGCCCTCCTTATAAATAGTATGCAATCCTCCGAAGGATATTGCCGCGAACCATACATTGGGTTTGTTTATTTGTGTTTTGCTTTTACCGCCGGCTGCGCCGGTCTGTGTTATCTCTGCGCCAAGGGAAGCGCGTGTTCCATTCTTTTTTTCTGTGCCGCATGTGTTATCTGTTGTGATAGGGAGAGCATTCCGATCTAACGTGAACAGCCCAGAATAATCTTCTTGGATCTACTATGTTCTCGATGCGAATCGACGTTTCGAGAACCACGCGCGCCAAAAGATAAAAAGCCTGCAGTGCGGACGCCGGGGCATTCGATTCTGCGACGCTCTCCGACGCACGTAACGTCACTTTGTTGACCACTGCTTCGCCGCCTCTGTATTCTTTTCAGTTGTTAGGGGAGCACAAGTTCGCTCCAATAAACTTGTTTCTTTTCCAAACAACTGCTTCGTCCTTGGCTACGTGACATCTGGTGGAGGTGCGGGGTACGCACCCTTCATGCCCACTACAACCTCTGGAAGCCGCCAAGCCAGTCCAACAAGAGCCAGCCTCCGCGTGCAAGATTTACCACCCGAGTTCGGTCTACTGCCGGAGAAGACGAAGAAGAAAAACGTCGCAACCAGCACCATGCTCAACCAAGCCAATCCTCCTGTCGTTCTGCAGCAGCCACGGGAACCGCCATCATTCCGAGGAGCCCCCGCAGAAGACCCAGAAGAATGGTTGGAGAAACTGGAGCGCGTCCGGAAGTTCAACAGGTGGGACGACGCAGAAACGTTCCGGCACGTTTTCTTTTACTTGGAAGATTCGGCTCGCACTTGGTTCGAGAACCACGAGAGCTCCTTGACAAACTGGGCTCAGTTCAAAAGCGAGTTCACTAAGACCTTCACTACCGTCGTGCGGAAAGAAAGAGCCGCCCTTTTGTTGGAAACGCGCACGCAACACCCCAATGAAGGCGTCTTGATCTTCGTTGAGGAGATGAAGCAGCTATTTCGCCGCGCGGATCCCGAAATGACGGAAGAAAAGAAGTTGCGCTTCTTAATGCGCGGAGTGAAGGAGGAACTGTTTGCCGGACTTGTCCGAAATCCGCCCAAAACCGTCGCCGAATTCGTGACCGAAGCCAGCACCATTGAGAAAGCCCTCGAAATGCGTGCTAAGCAGTATGACCGCAACTTTGTTGGCGCGGCCAATGCGAACGACTTTGGCAGCACGCGGATCCCGGCCGACAGCCTACGCGAGACTATCCGCGCAATAGTGAGAGAGGAGCTGCGTAAACTTCTCCCAACGCCGCCGCAGGCCCAAGTCGCTTCTCTCACCGACGTCATTAGAGAAGAAGTGCAACAAGCGTTGGGAACCTCTACGCCATCCGAGGTACCCCAAGAGCTACAAGCTATGACATACTCCGCGGCTGTTCGTCGACCCCGCCCTGCTCCAACACGCCGTCAAGAGGCCCCGCCGTACCGCCGCCCACTGTCACCCGCCCGACCCCCGGTAGCCCGAAACCAGACGCCGAGGAAGACGGACGAATGGCGAACTCCCGATAACCGTCCTCTGTGCTACCACTGCGGAGAGGCCGACCACATTTACCGTCGCTGCCCATACAAGAGGCTCGGTTTGCGAGGGTTCTCCGTCGACGCCCCACGCCCCCGATACGGCCAGCGCCCTGCTGAGATCGAAGAATACCTCTCCAACACCAACCGAGGACCAGCCCGCTTCAACCGTTCACCGTCGCCCTACCCGTATCAGTCACCGAACCGCCGCAGCACTGCTGACTTCTCACGTGGAAGGTCCCCCAGCCCACGCGGGGGAAACTAAAAGCAGCAACTTCGGGAGGTAAAGTTGCACAACGGCGGAAAAATGAAAACCCTCCAACGACGCAAGGACTCGCCGAAGACAGTGATTCACGACATGCCTTCATCCCAACGACCCGACCTAACCCTGACGAGACTCCCGAACACGACGACAGCTATACGCCGCGACGCTTACCCGACCTGACCGAGACGTCCGCTGAGAAGACGTGGACAACGACGACGCACAGTGCCCGACCGTCAACACGCACAAGCCGAGATGCGACGCCCCGACGCACCCGGAACTCGAGGAAGGCGGCATCCGACGTCAAGGTGTCCATCGACGGTTTTGATGTAGTCGCCCTCGTAGACACGGGAGCCGACTACTCCGTAATGAGCGGACCATTTGCGTCTAAGCTGAAGAAAGTTATGACCAGATGGGACGGTCCGCACATACGCACAGCAGGAGGCCACCTCGTGACGCCAAGTGGAACGTGCACATCGCGCGTCACCATAGACGGCACAACGTACCCTGCGGCGTTCGTCGTTCTGCCTAACTGCTCCCGCGACGTGATTCTCGGAATGGACTTTTTGACGGACAACGGCGCAATAATTGACCTGCAGACCAAGTCGATAACATTTTCCTCCGATCACTCCACGACGCCGCAGCCGAACCCCGATCACCGTGCTGCTGTCAGGATCGCCGACGATCACATCACCCTGCCACCCCGCGCAAGCTTGATGATCGCCGTCTACTGTGAGGATGCTGCTTCTGACATCGACGCTATCGTAGAGAGTGATCGAAAGTTGCTTCTCGACCGCGGTGTCTCCCTCGCAAGAGGCATTGCGCACTTTAAGCAACGCCAATCTCACGTTTTGGTAACTAATTTCACCGAAGAGTACCAGCATTTAAACAAGGGAGCTGCAGTTGCGTTCCTCGAAGAAACGCAAGAAGCAAGTGATGTGATCGCGGTCGCCGACTTTGAACGCACACCCGTAGAAACCTTCAAGCTCCCGCAGCCATTCGACGTGAATCCGGCGCTACCGCAAGAACAACGGAAAAAATTATTGGCTTTGCTGCGTCGCTATAGCGAATGTTTTTCGTCGAGCGCAAAACTACGTCAGACCCCTCTAGCGAAGCACCGAATAATAATCGAAGACGGAGCTCGACCTACCCGACAGTCACCGTACCGCGTCTCTTCACACGAACGGGAAGCCATCCGGACTCAAGTCGATGACATGCTCAGCGACGACATTATACAGCCATCGAAAAGCCCCTGGGCTGCGCCCGTCGTACTCGTAAAGAAAAAAGACGGCACATTAAGGTTTTGTGTTGACTACCGGCGACTCAACAAAATCACGAAAAAGGACGTGTACCCCCTCCCCCGAATCGACGACGCCCTCGACCACCTCTGCCACGCGAAGTACTTCTCATCGATGGACCTGAAGACCGGCTACTGGCAAATTGAAGTGGACGAGAGAGACCGAGAGAAGACTGCATTTATAACCCCAGACGGCCTATACGAGTTCAAGGTGATGCCGTTTGGGCTGTGCACAGCACCAGCGACGTTTCAAAGAGTCATGGACACTGTGCTAGCTGGCCTTAAGTGGCACACCTGCCTCGTATACCTCGACGACGTAGTGGTATTCGCCCGGACTTTCGACGAACACCTTGCAAGGTTGGAGTCTGTACTCGAGGCCATTCGTACGTCGGGGTTGACGCTGAAGCCTGAAAAGTGCCGTTTCGCATACGGGGAACTCAAGTTCTTGGGCCACGTCGTCAACGCCGCGGGAGTCCTACCTGACCCGGCAAAAACATCAGCCATTGCGAACTTCCCAAGGCCGAAAGACAAGAAGGGCGTGCGAAGATTTCTCGGGCTGTGCGCATACTACCGGCGCTTCGTCGCAAACTTCGCACGAATTGCAGAGCCACTCACGCGCTTGACGAAAGATAGCACCCCTTTCAGCTGGGAAAACGACCAAGAAAAAGCATTCGGCGAGCTGCAAAAACGCCTGCAAAGCCCGCCCGTGCTCGCTCATTTCGACGAAAATGCCGAAACGGAAATGCACACCGACGCCAGTGATATAGGCTTGGGTGCCGTCCTTGTCCAAAAGCAAAGCGGCTGCGAAAGGGTAATCGCCTATGCCAGCCGTGGTCTGTCGAAGGAGGAGAAAAACTATTCTGCCTCTGAGAAAGAGTGCCTGGCTATTATATGGGCGATTTCAAAATTTCGCCCATACGTGTATGGAAGGCCATTCAAGGTTGTAACAGACCACCATGCGCTGTGTTGGCTCGCCAATTTGAAGGACCCCTCTGGCCGTCTTGGGCGGTGGAGCTTGCGCCTGCAGGAGTTCGACGTTACAGTCGTTTATAAATCCGGCAGGAAACACTCCGACGCCGACTGCCTGTCCCGCGCCCCCGTCGACCCACCACCACAAGACTCTGATGAAGACAGCGCGTTCTTCGGGATTGTGACGGAGAGCGACCTAGCCGCCCAGCAGCGTGCTGACCCCGACTTACGCGTCATAATCGAGTACCTCGAGGGATGCAACGTTGCCGTTCCTAGGACCTTCAAACGCAGCTTACCAGCATTCAGCCTGAGAAACTCCGTCCTTGTGAAGAAGAATTTCAGCCCCGGAACAAGAGCGAATTACCTTCTCGTCATCCCCGCGGACCTTCGTGACGAAATTTTGGAAGCGTGCCACGACGACCCGTCTTCCGGACATCTGGGCACAGCCCGCACTATTGGAAAAATCAAGGCAAGGTACTACTGGCCCGGCCTTACCTCTGACGTCACCCACTACGTCCGGAGCTGCCGTGACTGCCAGCGACGAAAAACGCCGCCGACAAGACCCGCCGGACTTCTGCAACCGATCGCCGTCCCATCGAGACCATTTCAACAGATTGGAATGGACCTTTTAGGCCCGTTCCCTACGTCACGATCACAGAACAAGTGGATTGTCGTAGCGACAGACTACATGACGCGCTACGCAGAGACCGCCGCTCTTCCGAGGGGGACTGCACAAGAAGTGGCGAAGTTCTTTGTAAGCCAAGTTGTGCTGCGGCATGGAGCCCCGGAAGTCCTAATCACAGACCGTGGAACGGCATTTACTGCGGAGCTGATGCAAGGAGTATTACGCTACAGCAACACGGATCACCGAAGAACGACGGCGTACCACCCCCAAACGAACGGACTAACAGAACGTCTGAACAAGACAATCGCAGATATGCTGTCAGTGTACGTTGACGTTGAACATAAGACTTGGGACGAAGTGCTCCCGTATGTCACGTTTGCGTACAACACGGCTATCCAGGAGACGACGCAGCTGACGCCGTTCGAGCTTGTCTACGGTAGAAGGCCGACTACGATGCTCGACGCCATGCTTCCGCACGTAGAAGACGACGACCTCAACGCCGACGTCCACGGATATCTTCAACGTGCGGAGGAGGCCCGCCAGCTCGCTCGAGTTCGTATAACGAACCAGCAGCTGGTGGATGCGGGCCGCTACAACCTCCGACGCCGAGACGCCGAGTACCAACCAGGGGATCGTGTGTGGGTTTGGACTCCCATCCGACGACGCGGACTCAGTGAGAAGCTCCTGCGACGGTATTTCGGACCCTACCAGATTCTACGACGTGTTGGCCAACTTTCCTACGAAGTGATCCCCGATGGTGACTCCGGCACATCACGACAACGCACGCGGCCTGAAGTCGTCCACGTGGTTCGCTTAAAACCTTTCTACGGACGATGACGAACTTTTATTTTCATTTGTTCGGACTGTCGCTTATGTTAGCATCGGGTCGATGCACTCTTAGAGGGGGGGTAATGCCGCGAACCATACATTGGGTTTGTTTATTTGTGTTTTGCTTTTACCGCCGGCTGCGCCGGTCTGTGTTATCTCTGCGCCAAGGGAAGCGCGTGTTCCATTCTTTTTTTCTGTGCCGCATGTGTTATCTGTTGTGATAGGGAGAGCATTCCGATCTAACGTGAACAGCCCAGAATAATCTTCTTGGATCTACTATGTTCTCGATGCGAATCGACGTTTCGAGAACCACGCGCGCCAAAAGATAAAAAGCCTGCAGTGCGGACGCCGGGGCATTCGATTCTGCGACGCTCTCCGACGCACGTAACGTCACTTTGTTGACCACTGCTTCGCCGCCTCTGTATTCTTTTCAGTTGTTAGGGGAGCACAAGTTCGCTCCAATAAACTTGTTTCTTTTCCAAACAACTGCTTCGTCCTTGGCTACGTGACAATATTAAGGTAGGTTGGTAACACTTTCTTCCTTTGTCTCAAGGAGAAAATGAACAATCAGTGCGGGGATTGACGGGAGAGAGCGCCTGTTTCAATCAACAACCCTGCATGAGGGAAAAGCATCCATCAGACAGAGCAATAGGTCTCTGCGAGAGCGTAAAAAGTGCATCCACATGCAGTTTCTTGTTTCAAAAGAGGTAGCACACAAACGCCAAATACCCATAGGAGGAGCGACGGGGGTTACAAATCTTTCAGCGTGACTATTCATAGCACCAACCAACAATCTTCTTTAAGATAAAAATATCTAACACACAGGACACAGGAAATTTAGAAAGTGAAATAATAACAATCTAATGCAATATCCTCGCCAGGCAGTACCTTTTCAGAACGATTAGCACCACATGGTGTACATCATAAAGATAACAAGAAGGGCGTCCTTCTTCGCCACGCATGTTCATAGGAAAACCTTACCGTACACACACTATTATTACTACAGTAAAAACTACCAGGCCGCCTTCGGAATCTGAACCTGGCACCTTTATTACGAGAAGTTTATCTAGAATGCGAGTCTAAAGGTGTTGCTCAAAACATTACAGCACATGAAATGGGATGTAATAGGGCTAAGCGAGGTTAAAAGGACCGGTGAAGCCTTTACACTCAAAAACGGACACGTCGTATGCTACCGCAGTCTAGCGGACAAAAGGAAAGTGGGAATGGGATTTCTAGTAAATAAAAGCAATGCTGGCAACATACACGAATACGATAGCATTAACCAAAAAGTAGTCGGTCTTTTAATTAGGCCTGACTAGATGTACAAAATTTAGGAGGTACAGGGAAGCGCGCTTACCTCCAGCCACAACGACCAAGTAGTTGAACGATTGAACAAAGATAAGTAATCAGCAACGGCTGTAGTAAACATCACAGTATACCTTAGATATGGGAGACAAATTCTAAAATACGCAATACGCAGGGTTAAGACAAATCTGTTGGGTAATTAATTTTGGGTTGTAGAAATCACGGAGGAGACTGATAAGAATAATTCGTAGAACGAAAAAACCTACGCAACTTGAATACCTTCTTCTGCAAACGGGAGGACCGGAAGTGGACCTGGAGGAGCCCGAATGGGCGGTATAAAAACAAAATACACATCCTATTATGCGGTAACCCTGGCGTCGTGAAGGATGTGGAAATGCTTGGAATTGTAAGGTGTAGTGACCACCGTATGGTAAGATCTCGAATTACGCGAGATTTTAGGAGCGACCGCAACAAGCTAGAACGAAAGAACCGAATAAGAAACTAACAGCAAGACGTAAAGTAGACGAATGAAGGATCGCGCTCCAGAGCCAATATTGAATTGCTAGCAAGGAAGCAGTTTATGTAACAGGAAGGCAGCGAGAATCTTAAGGGAATATCACGGAGTGTGCCGCAGAAGTAGAGGGTACGACGGCTACACAAGATAATGGGAAACTTACCCTGGAGCCGAAAGATCAAATTAGGAAACGTCAAGCATGAGAATATTCACCTAAGCTGATAGAATAGATCAAGCGTAACTTTCGAAGTTATTCAATATGCGCAAGACAGCTGACATACGGAAGCTGACATATGGAGGGAACCGAGTATGCTGTACAGAATGGAGGCAGACTGAAAGGCAGACAACCTTGAAACAGCACAGCGACTTGAGATAGGTGTCAAGGAATTGGAACTGGTAAGCGAATATATTTACTTAGGCGAAGTTGTGACCCCTTTCCCAACCATAAGGCAAAGATAATTACGAGAATACGGTGGAGTGAATTCGGCAGGCTTTCTTAGATAATGAATGACAGCCTACCATTGTCCCTGAAGAAGAAAGTGTACAACAGCGACATCTTACACTTCTTGAATGCCCCCTGAGAGGGTTCAATAAATATGAGGCCGACTCAGCGAGAAAATGAACAGAAGATCATAGGTGTAACAGTAAGGGAGAAAAAGAGAGAGGTGTATGTGTCAGGGAAGAAACGCATGGTGAGGACATATTAGTAGAAATTAAGAAGGAACGGGTTTGTGAAGGGTAGGTAATGCGAATATAACCGTGGGTAATAAGGGGAACAGAGTAAATCCCTAGAGAAGGCAAGCATGGCAGTTGGCGGCAAAAAGTTATATCGGCAGATGGCATCTACAAATTTGCGTGGATAGATTGGGCGCAGTTCGTACAGGAGTGGTATAAATGGAGGCTATGGTAGAGGCCTTTGCCCTGTATTGGGTGTAGATAGGCATGCTGATGATGATGAAGGAAAAATACGAAAATCTGAGGAAAGCATACTTTTTATCAGTGGGAGTGTCTGTATGGCCAGGTATCACAGTGTTTGTATCTATTGAATTTTTTAAAGTAAACACCCCACAAATTCCTTATATTCCAGACATGACATGTTCTACGCGTAATGAAAAAAAAAAACAGCACGCAAGAAATATGCAAATTTTAGTCCACCTCCACAAGCAAATATCCACCTAAAATGTCAGCGGTTAGAATCCTATGTGGCATACTATACAGCTCATCAAAAATAAATATTAGTCTTGCCACCTCCAAGAAGATTTTTAAAGAAAAGTGCTGTTTTAATTTATAAAATGTTACGAGAGAAGTTCGCTTCACCACTACCAGCAAAAAGTCGGGTTTAGGAGACACATTTCTTCTGAAAGGTTACGGGCCGGCAGTTATGATTATTTGAAGTGAATTTTGCAATTTTTAAAACACCAAATACGGGAACTTTAGCGTCCACAACTAGAAATCGATATAAGGTTGTGAACTCAAATTGTTGTGTTTGTTTTTATAGCTATTTTAGGGGCGAAGCACCTTAGGACCTCGCTTTGTTCGCGTCCTGTCCCATGGCGTTCGTATGCATAGTGTTGCGCATGCGCGAGGAGAATTTAATTGACTTGAATGAGATTAAATCGAAATAATTTGAATTTAGATTGAAATAATTAGACTGGACGAAACTGGATTGTATTGTATTGGATTGAATTGCAATTGTATATAGTGTGTGGCCGCGTTTTCACTCATTTACATGCGGGAGTGTGCAACGCGCCGGGATTTTACGGTAAGAACGATCTAGTGCCTTACCCACACGTCATAATTCACTTCGCGGAGACGCCTGAATTTTTTCCCATGGACCTCACCGATGCCTCTTTAAGGGGCACCGCAATGGGCTGATTACGTCGGCGGTAGCACCCTTATCAGGCGTTACCAGAGCAAATTCCCCCTTTGAACACCTACGTGATCACATAATTCTTTTTCAGCAGGAGAGGCTCTCCGCACTATATTTTTGGCAGTGTATTTCACGCGTTAGCGTGCTCCTTTCACCAGTTGCCCGTTTATGCGTGCGGTGGTTGGAAATGGAAGGAGGGCCGCATGAGCTCACAGCTATTCTTGGTGCGGCTATGGATGACATTCGCGTTGTGCTGGCGGAAAATTAAACGTGAGTGTCTCGCTGCCTAAAGGGACCTGTGAGCAGTCCTCAAACTGCGATCGTTTTGGGTTTGGTCAGTGTTTTGTACAGACAGTGAGATGCCTACGGCACGGATGGGAAACGTACAGCTGCATATTTGTAGACAAGAATAAAACTGAAGTTGTTCCAGTTTAAATGTTCCTATGGATACACGTTTGTCGTGTGGTCGGAATGACACTCTCAACCGAAGCAGCGTTTAATCAATGATAAGCACGAATCGGCGAAAAACTACAGAACGTGGATGCTCCGCCATTTCCACCGAAAGTACCAGCTTGCCGAAAAACTAAGAATCTCTATCCAATGAGCAGCAACGTCGACGTAGGATAAAATTTTTTTTAATGTTGAAGAGCTTTTTGAGCGACAATATCAGCGGAGCCGTTCACTTCTAAATGCGTGCATATAACTGGTCGCCGGTTCATCACGCTCGTGTTGAGATTGAAGGGAGGAAGTGGGGGATAAGCTTGCACGCTTTTATGTTCTTTTCCCACCCTCACTGATGCCATGTCAGTTGTGTTCGCGGAAGGTTATAGCCTTTTCTCCCAAAAATGACATCATTCACTGATTCATTCTTTAGACTTATTATATAATTCGGTAACAGTTTCCCCAATTTCTTCAGGCTAAGTATATAGGGCCATGAGGTGGGCGATTTAGCCCGAAAAGCCACCCCGTTTCTTGGCCAATCCCCCACGCGGGTATGTGCCAATCGAAAAGGAACAACAACAACAACAACGTCTTTGTCCACCGCCCCACTGCGAACTTTCCGGTTTCCTCAGTAATAGATGGGATTGGGTTTGTGTTTAACGTATACAGTAAGATACCTACGACGCGGGAGATACGTGACTGCTGTATGTTCGTCCGCTAGAATAAATTTAGAGCCCTTCACAGTTTCATTGGGCGCAGTGTTAGTTTCTCAATGGAAAATTACAAACGTACGTAGGTTTATTCGTGCACTTCGTGCACGTTGTCCGACTTCGCAGGTCATCCTTCTTCACATAGTGAAAGGGCCGTAATTTTTCTTATCTATTTTCTATTTTCACTTGGCCGTAATCTTTTCTTTTAATCTTTAAAATTATTTACCCGCAAATTTTAACATCTTAGTAAGTGCGTAAGTACTTTATACTATGAATATACTGCCGCAAAACATGCTTCGTATTTTCTTTATTGTTGTGGTTATTTTCCATTGTCGGACGCCCACGCATGTCCTCACTGGGTTCCAGTGGCGTTTTTCCATTGTTGGGAGTGTTAAACAGGGTACGCCATTTTATAGGGACAGTATTTCAACCTGTTATTCCTGGTCCATATACTTCTTTTAAGACGGCCAGGGATGCCGGGATTTTAGATGACTACCCAAAGCGTAACTCGGAGACATAAACAGTCATAAGGCGAAGCCACACAATCCTTTGTCAACCACCGCCGGTTCACGTCATTCTTTTATCTTTTTTCTTTGACACATTATTACTATTTTGGGTCACTGCTGACAAGGTTCACTGAAGTCAACCTGCTTTACCAAAATATTGCGCATTGTGTTTGGTAACTTGACAATAGCAAACACTGAAAAGTCCCTAGATTTTTTTCAGCTGAAGCAATAAATATTGTTATGCTGGCTCCATAAACCCAAGCACGTTCTGAAGTGGACTCGGCAACATTTATGTGCGAGGAGGTTGACTGGTTTTATGAATTTCTGCAAATTAAAAAAATGGGGTAAACATTTTCCGGGTGTTATAACAAACAAATATTCTGAAAAATAAATATACCACCATATTTAGAAAACAAATGAGCGTTAGGTAAAAGCTATTTGCACTGAGCAGAATCACTAAAATACTAGTGCCACGTTTTTAAAATAAAAGATGTGTCAGGTAGCTCCGGAAATTATATATCGCCCACTTACTTTGTTGCGACAAAACTGTGACTTTGTAACGTAATTTTTTTGACAAAGTTCTAACTACAATTGCTTTGATGTCATTTTAAGTGAAATGACTAGCAATGACGAATATTGCAGTTGCAAAAACAAGCACGTTGATGTAAATGACATCAGTAGACACCAAAACGACTGAAACTGAAGATTAAAATGTTTCATGGTATACATTTGATCTAATATCTTTTAAGTTATTTCACTCGCCTTCTTTTGTACTCACACGAATCTTGTCACTTAATAAAGCAGGTAAGCGCACAGATAAACATGGCACTGTGTGCCATGTGCCAATGGATTGGCACAGACACAGGTGGAGACACAGACACGGAAATTGCTTACTGTAATACGTTTCACCCGCATATGCGTTTCGCGTCTAAACACCAAAAATGCCGCCGTAACCTGTACCCTCTTCCTTACAACATTGTGCTTAGTTTTTCTAGCCGCACTTGGGCTCACGAGTGTATGCTTCTTGCAGGAAGATGTAAGTGGTTTTTTCTCACTACAAAAGCTGCCCTACCTATATTAAAAAGTAAACTTTTCTCTACACAGTTGCAGACAATACAGAAAAATTGCCATAAAACAAATCCCAAATTGCTTAAAGCAGTATCTGGTGTCAAATAAATGTAGAATTCCAATTTTTATTTGCATTTGTCAATGCAAACAGAGAGTAGCAATATTTAATAAACATTGATAACAATTAAGTAAGAATAACGTCGGCTATTCGGTAGCAAACAAACTTGGGGAGATAAATCTGAAACAAAGATTGGTAGTGCCGAAAATTTTCCGTTTCTCACTTTGTGCTCACAAAAAATTACGAACAACGCTCCCAAAATTTTATAAATTCACAAGCAGAAGAACATTTGGGAAAAATTGGGAAGTATTTTAACACTTTTGTAGTTGCTGGATGATGTGTTTGGATGACAGGCAAAGTAATGCCATTACCCTTTGTTTAGATGTAACTTTAATATTGCGTAGAACACTGCCCCCTCACCTAAGAACTAGAATTTTTCTTGTTAGAAATGCCTCAGTTGATTTATTAGTAAAATTCTTTAAACGTGATCAGGCAGGGCTTCCCTACTGTATTTCCCTACTCCAAGAGCGAATGTTCTTGCCAGTGGTTGTGTACACTTTGAAGGTCCTTGGTAAGAGAAAGCTACAACATCCCCTCAACATTGAAGTGTTCCAACTAGAGGTAGGCAGATTATGTCGAGGCATAACAGTTTCTATTAATTCAGAAGCAAAACTAACATTTCCTAGAAGCACATCAGTTTACCATCCCCAGAAGCCTGAGAGGCGGGCCGTTGGAAATACAAATTTTTGTTGCAGCTAAAGCTCGCATAGACCAGGTAGAGCGGAAATGCCCCTTGAATTCCTTGGTTACATGTCAAACATTCTCAGTAGGAGCAGCGTGGGTACTTGCTTGTAAATAAGGCAAAATTACTCAAGTGGTGTTTGCCACTGTAAAAAAAAAACTATGAGTTTCTGACACAGCTCAAACCAGGCATGAACAAAATATAGTTAAATGCCAACATTTTTCTTGTAGGAGACCCAAGCTCAAAAAGCTCACAGTATTTTTAATACCCTCCGCCACTAACAAGTCTACCTACATGTAAATATGACTACTCTGTATTGTTTTCTTTATATCAGTCGCTTTATGTTTTGAAAAACTGTAAAAAGAGCCATAGTGATTTGTCTTTTCTTATAGAGACCTCGACCTAACTTTGGCTTGGAAATAAAAAAATGGGTTGAATATCATCTACTTTTTTACGGTTGTAACAAAAATATGGCAAAACATTTTCAGCTTTCTAGAACCCTGTTTGATTTCTTCTAAATCGCAACAAAATTTGGCCTTTTTTAGAAATTGACAATTTTTTTTCAGACACTACGAAGCAGTATTTGAAAATTATTTTTTTAGAGCCATGAGCACGGCCTGAAGTGTTGAGTACACCTGGTAAAGTAGCCACACACAAAAAAAAAACAGACCCTTCAGCGTTTCGAGCGACGTGTAAAAAGTTTGTTTAAAAGTCCCACTTTTGAACACAATGGTACTCTTTACTACTTTGAGAAATATCTTCTAAAAATGTATGCATAACGAATTCAATTTTTTTTTTATCCAGCAGCAAAGATTGCAGATATTCGGTGAAAAAATTAGGAAAATGTCGAAATACTTTAGCTTCGTTTTACAGGTACCCGAATTTTTCACACCAACCAATTTGAAAAGTAGCATTATCCGATCGCGTTTTAAATAAGTTTTTAGTAAACCAGTAATTGTATTCGTCGCTAAAATATATCCAGCTTAATTGTAAGGATACAGTGTTTTACACAGATTTCAGTTTCATCTAACAAGAATGGTCCTGCAACCACTGTGGTGGCCTTATGAGACAACACCAAGAAAGTTTGCAGTACTAGGTGCAGTTTTCATATTTGATGTGAAAGAGACTTGCAATAAGAAGAGTTAAGTACAGGATCTAGAAAACCGCTTTTTGTTATATGATTCGCGCAAAAAATGCTTATTGTTAAGTATTCTTCGAGAATTCCTCACCCGTGTCTGGCCCCACTCCGTTGTCCTATTTATGCCTAAAGGGAATGGCCTATTATTGACTTTGTGTAATACTCATGGGGTGGGGTACTTGACAAAGAAAATGTTTTGCCCAATGATCACCACACTAGACAACGGATCCTAGACCGGCAGTGTTCTGAATTTGACTCCACAGTTCTATAAATATTCGCACACAACACAAATACTCGCGTGGCAAACTTTGCGGCAGTTGTTTGTTCCACACCAGATTCCGCAAAACAGTTTATTGAGTGTTTCTTAGTTTCTTTTAAATTTTTTGTGTTCTCAGTTGTCCAGGGACCAGTAGAAAATGCGTTAAGAAAATTCCGCTAAAAAACTCCACCTTAAAAAACTTTGATAGTCTGTTGCTTGGTGCGATATTCCTTATTGCGGAGTACGTGCAAGTCACCATGCAAGACCAAGCCACACTTCAAGTCGACTGGAGGGTTTCTCCCAAAGTTCGGTACTGTAATGTATCATATAATAAAAGTACAAAAGTGGTTGTAACCAACGTTCTCCGTATGTCACTAGTCGTCCAGCCGGAGCCACGGAAGCACCTTGTTGTAAGGTCTACCCGCAGAACTGTAAATAGGTTTCAACCAAAAACCTGAGCTGGCGCAGGTGATCACGCAATGCGACGACAAAAACAACCAAGACGACTTCAGCGTTAGTATAAAGACGGACGGGCTTCAAACTCACATGGTTGTTCAAACATGGACGTGTTTTAATACCCAGAGGAACTCTCGGGTGCGCACTTCAGAAAATGTCTCGGTTCGGTGCGAATCATTAGTTGCTGCATGGCGTTCCATGCAAAATATCTTGATTGGTTGCAGTTTTAAGTGTTAAACTTCTAGGTAACATGATTGCTAACGTCCTAAACCTCACTATGGAACACTAGCCCTAATGTCGCATGGCTAACAGCCCTACGGCACACAGCGCAACACCGTTTTTCTAGTTTCTTAACCGGTTGCCTCGCCCAGATGCCTTCTCTCTTCTTAATGCGAAGTAATTTCGAACAAAATTGAAAGACGATCATGCGACGAGTGGCCTTCAGTTCAGTGCGCAAAAGTGAACGGTGAATTTGATCATTGTAATGATATTGGTGGCTAGGACTGGGGATTAACGTCGCACAAACGACACAGGCCCTTGAGAAACTCTATGACGACGTAGACGGAGATGAACATTTATCTCGACGAGACGAGTTAACGAGACGAACGTACACTTACAAACAGAATGATACAAAGGCCGCAATCCCAATGACACAAAGATCCCCTGGGCCCTAAAAACTAGCACGTCCAAGTTCAGTTCAAAAACGAAACTGCAAATGAACGATGTGTATCACGTGCTCTGCTGCACTTGATGCAGTCGATGAGACATCATCGACGCGGACTGTTGGTGGATCGCACGTTGCCCAACAGAGGCAGGCGATTCCAATGCGCGGCCGTTGAGCAGCAAGTAGATGTGGCTGGCTCTGTAAACTGGCTTTGTATCCGGGTGTCCTCAATGACGGCCTCGGAAAACCACGGCTACCGCACCTTGCGGGTAGCCCTAGGAAGACTTCCTCTTGTGGTTCCACTTCTCCATCCAGCCCATCTCTTCTTCTTCCCCGCTGTCACATTACTGACTCGGCTATTATTCAAGTTCCCTTCAAGCGACACCTAGCCGGAACATATCCACAGAGGGCGATTGTCCACGCTAGGGCGTTAACTTCATCATCGTCAAAGCCATCTTCGATGTGCACACCCCCGCTGTCCTCCATCTCATCACAAGGCTCCAAACTTAAGAAAGTTGTTGGGGGCCCACAACACACTTTCAAAAACACACACACGATGAAGAAAAATCACGGGCACACATCAAGTAAATGTCACGAACAGTTCTGATTTATCCGGGAAAACAATATTCTTGAGAGGCAGTCCTGTGAACGAAGACCCCCTGTCGGTTGGTTCACAAAATGGTTCAGACAGCTCGTTCAGTCGAAGCCACTGTGAAAGCTTCTAGTATGGAACACAAGCTTTCTTTCTGTACTTCCAATTCCACAGCCAAATGGTGTTCGCATTGAAAGGACTATCCAGGGAAATTTTACCATTGCCTTTTGTGCGTCCTTCCTTTCTGGTATGCCTCCGAGGAGTACACTGCCGGTTTTGCGTGTGGTGACGAAAAAAGTGCAGCTTCCATGCTATTGCATTCTACAAAAATGAGCTCGAAGTCACCAGAAATAATGATTTGAGCTTCAGCCGCACGAAGTTGCGGTTTCAGAGCTTTCCGCTTGACATTATCGTCTTTTTACGAGCTTGTTGCATGCGAATGGATTTTCTTGTGTGCTCACGCTTCGGGTGTGGAAATTCTCGCGCCCTCAGTTTACACCTTTTCCTCGCCTGGACAAAAAGTCGCGGCTTTCTCTGTAAAGGGTTCAATTGCAGCTCAGAGAGCGCACGCCTGCAGGCTCCACGTTCTTTGGCAGCAGTGAAAAGCGATGTACTATTCTCGTTGGTGATGGCTGCATCCGTAGGTGCAGCTGCTTTTACCTTGAACATTGAAGGTAATGAGCCATCAACGACCAGGCACCTGGTTTCTTGCAGCTTAGCTTATTGCTTTCAGGTTTGTCTTCATCAGCTCAGGCCAAAATCTTTGTTCCTCGGAGCGAGATCTTATTGACCCTACATGCTTTTCGTTGGGCACCTCTGTGCTGTCCTGCTCAAGTGCAATCCCTCCTTCAGATGCATGTACCGGAAGATCTGCTGTAGGGAAGTGAGGTGGACCTCCTGAGGCGGAAGTTTTCGTCACCTCATTATGGGCCGTTGCATCAGTACCCAAAGCTAGTTCAACTGCTCTTCCCTTTTTCAACGCCTCGAGAGCTGCTAACTTCTGCATTAGCATCTGCTTTTCCTTTTCCTGTGCTCCCTTTTTCGCTTCATACTCTGCTTCGCGCTCTCCTTTCAATTTTGCACGCTCCCCGTCCACCCAACTCCGAAGTTCTGCTCCCTTCAATCCTGATTTTATTCCTTACACAACAAGTCTTTCCAACTCTTCAATCCCCATTCGAAACCTCAAACTTTTGAGTCTTTCTCTTAATTAAAGTTTCACCGTTTCTGAGGTGTTAGTACAGACTCGTGTTTGCCGCCCAACTGTCACTAGCTTCTCAATGTCCAGTCTCGAATCTGCACCGTCTATCCCGAAATCTAGGCATTCCCTCTCCGAGATGGTAGAGAAGAGGTCCTGTCGCGGACGCCAGTTGTGATGATATTGGTGGCTAGAACTGGGGATTAACGTCGCACAAAGGACACAGGCCCTTGAGAAACTCTATGACGACGTAGACGGAGATGAACATTTATCTTGACGAGACGAGTTAACGAGACGAACGTACACTTACAAACGAAATGATACAAAGGCCGCAATCCATATGACACAAAGTTCCACTAGACCCAAAAAACTAGCACATCCAAGTTCCGTTCAAAAACGAAACTGCAAATGAACGAAGTGTCTCACGTGTTCTGGCGCACTTGATGCAGTCGATGAGACATCATCGACGCAGGCGGTTGGTGGATCCCACGTTGCCCAGCAGAGGCCGGCGATTTCAATGTACGGCCGTTGATTAGCAAGGACATGTGGCTGGCTCTGTAAACTGGCTGTGTCTCCGGGCGTCCTCGACGACGGCCTCAGAAGACCACGGCTACCGCACCTTACGGGTAGCCGTAGGAGGACTTCCTCTTGTAGTTCCACTACTCCGTCCAGCCCATCTCTTCTTCTTCCCCGCCGTCACAGTATTGCCTCGGCTGTTATGCAAGTTCCCTTCGTGCGACACCTAGCCTGAACATATCCACAGAGGGCGATTGTCTACGCTAGGCCGTAACTTCATCATCGCAAAAGCCATCTTCGATGTGCACACCCCTGCTGTCCTCCATCTCATCACAAGCATGCTTCTAGGCATGCTCATATTCGTATTAGTAGAACATGCAACCTCCGAGACATGCTATTTCGAAAATTTGAGCCTGCGTAGAACGAAGTTCGCCTTTTCGCACTTAACTGATTGAAACACGCTTGCATAATAACCTTTCATTTTTGGCCGACTGTACATGTTCCTTGCTATATTATAGTGTACGGAAAAAGGGTTCATTTTCATAGCGATAATGTCTAGCATGGTCTTCATAATGGACAATGTTTATTTCTTATTGGCAGGGTTTGACTCCCATTCTAAGGCTCCAGATATCATCGCAAGGATATATAACGCTCGCTGTTGAAGCGCCACTGCCTTCGATTTGCTGGCCGCCTACTGTGCACAGCACTTTGTTAGCTCCGGATTCGCTGAGTGCTTATTTTTTTTAGTTTCCTGCTTACCACATGGTCGGGCTAATAATCTTTGTTTATTGAAGAACGCCCGGTCATTGGGGACTTCGTGAGAATACTGAAAAAAGAACTACAACGTTTTCTAAAATTTCTTGCACAATTATACAATATGAGAATGTAGCTTTCGCCCTTATTTGGGACATTTCTGGTCTCAATATAATAAAAATAATTATTTTGCAATAGCTGCAACTTGATAATATATTTGAGGTCACCATCTGCCATACCAAAGATCACAGTGGACAAAAATAAATATTTCACTTGTTCAGAATTTTAAGATAAAGGAAGTTTATCGTAATATCATTGGGTACATTCGAAGAATATTGTTTTCTTCATTTAAAAGTGAATAGATTTACAAACACAAAGCTTACGAGTGACTCATTGCAGTCCCCACTACCCATTTCTCAGTTAAAACGAAACATTGTTTAGCCCAAATTAGTTCCTTATTTTTATTTGTGGGCCAATTTACATTTTTGGTTGAACGGGGGAGATATGTTCTGAACATAGGCCCCTCACAAGCATCACCACCAGCCTATCTAGGCCCACTGCTGCCAATGGCTTCTCCCAATTTTCTCCAATTATCCCGGTCCTGTGATAAGTGCGACCAACTTATCACCGCTTTCTGCCACCCCCTGCCACGCTTGCTTTTTTTCTGGGATCTGCTCTGTTATCCTTATTGACCAACCGTTATCTTGTCTTAGAATTACATGCCCTGCCCACTTCCATTTCTTCGTAATTTCTACTAATATGTCCTGAACACACGTTTGTTCCTTGACCCACTACGCTCTTTTCTTATCCCTTGATGTTACACCTATATTCTTACCGATCCACTGTTCACTGAGACGTACTGAATTTATATTGAACCCTCTTAGCGAGCCTTCAAGTTTCTGCCACGGAAGTGAGTACAGTGAGACTTGGTGAGAGCATTCGACTATAGATAAGTCTCTCGGTATGGTTCGAATTTTTAACTTCAATTTACAGTATTACGTGGGCCTCCTGCTTTCTTCGGATCCTAAACTGCTATTTCAATTGGTTTATCAATGTTTAATATCAAAACTAAACGGTGCCTACTCTATAAATAATTTTCTTGTCGGAATCTCTAGAATTTGCATTCTAGTTTATCAAAAGCGTCTTTAGTGGCCCGTATGTCCAAACAGTAATGGATTCTCATACAATACACTCACGATAAAAATATATGGAGCAGGGGCGCATAGGCTGTAAGTATTTTTAAATGAATTTGGCTGACGTTTGCGGCTGTAACATTGTAGAGTGAGCTACACTGGCCGAGGTTGAGCAGTATCGCGTGGCTCCTATAGAGCCGTGCTGCGTATGCACGAGACGCGGTGACGTCACACGGAGCACACAACGCTCCTCGATGCCCGGCGTCTTTTCGCCGTCCTCCGTCCTGCACATGGCAGCACAGCCCACGTAATATTCAAATGAGTGGTGGCCGCATGCGGAATGGATGTTTCGTGCATCGCAGCAACACTGCCGTGCGCCTGTGGAACCAGCTTAGTTCTGGGGAGATTGGTGAGGCTGCCCCGGAGCCGCTTGGTAATAATACATGTGTCAAATAATGCGTTTACCGTGTGTGTGTCATTAAAGCAGCAGTGAGCATGATAATGAAGCTAATCCGAGGCAGCAAGCAAATCTAAGAATAACCAGCTGAACCTTACCTCACCAAATGTGTACCCTGGCATAGCCGAGCTAAGCCACTGCTAATTTTTTTTACCTCTTTAGAATTCCTGGAAAACATTTTTTAGTGAAAAAGTATGCAATAAATTACCTCTTGACACCATTGAAGCCAGGCTCTTGCGCAACTAAAATTGGTGTTTACATAAAAAGGTACGAATTTATGCCTACTGCTGGACGAGATATTGATTTTTTAGTGTGACATACAGTTTGCGTGGAACGCTTTCAGCTGTTTTAGGCTAGGAACCTCATGAACAGGAAACAGCTTTCCCTGAACTGCGTATTTCAAATATTCTTCAAGTTCGAAATGTTTACAAGAAAACACCGCTTTTCCCACTAAAGAAAAGGCTTGCAAAATAAGTACTTCTATTTCCTGAAAGTGCCCAACTACCTATTTGCTGCAGAAAAGAACAAGCTTGACTGCGCTTTCATCAATTTGGAGTTGTCAAACAAATTTTTGAATATGCTTATATTTGTTCGAAGCAAAGGCCGATGGTTGTTCGGTAGCTATTTAAAAAAAATAGTACGTTTCCATTCTGTTAGGAGGGATTAGAGCGGAGGCAGACGCCGTCTATGGAGTGCACAAAACCGAAAAGTACTGTTTTTAATTTGCCATTGACTTACTTCCTAGTCGATTTGAAAACACCTCAGTTTTATATTAGGCGACAAACATGAAGCTGTCGCTTTCACTCACACTTTGAAGGCATATTCTTCTTTGCCTAACGCCCCAATTCAATTCGATCGACCACTGAGGACAACTCAAACGTAGCATGGGGCCGTTTGACGTCCACATATATACCCCCGTCCGCACAAATAAACGTCATCAGTTAGCGCAAGAAACTTATATACGCGAGTACACGCCCTTCTACCCCCTGCCCACAGGGTTTCCTTTTTTTCTTGCTTTCTTTTTTTTAATTGTATGCACGATCGCGGTTCCGCCCTCACCCCCTCCACCGCCCGCAAGACACCGATATTTCTGCCTAAGGTGCAGCTTTTTGCCGCAAAAATGAGAGGCGGACAGGATCTTCATTCATGCCAAGGATTAATGCCTGGAATTTATGTATAAAGTAGGACTCCCTCTGCTCGCGTTCGTGGGAAGAGCGGAAGCCGGACTGCAAGAGAGTAAATCTGATATGCTCACTGGAATGGTCCGGCAGGCGCATATGTTTGGAAAATGGTAGATCCGGCTCTGAGGTGACGTGGGATCTGTGGTTGTTGAATCTGAGCCGGAATGCATTCTCGTTCTGGTCAATTTAGTCCATGCCACACATTTCGCAGTGCAGTCTGTCTACGACGTTACTGGAATCACAGTCGAGGCTTTCTTTTCTTCGGAAGGAAAATTTGGAAAAGACAAATTTTGCCGCGTCAGTTGGGGTGATGAGGGGACCAATTTTGCAGTGCGTTTTCTCGCAGGGGCGGCAGCCTGAGTTTTGTTCCGTGACTCCTATTTTAGCCTTGGCAAGCGTATCTCTTAAGTTCTTGTCTTTACGATACATACACGGGGTGGTTCGGGGAAGATAGCTGACAGGTGGTCACTTTGTCTGATCATGTTGAAATGTCTGCTCAGTACGTTGTTTACTTGTGGCATGTTCGCACCGCATGTTAATACAAGGTCAGTCTGGGGTGTTTCCATTTTTTGTGGATTGGCTGTTGACAATGCTGACTGGCGGTCTGTTCGACAGGCCCGGTTGATTGCGTCATCAGTTATATTTGCCGGGTAATTTTGTTTCAGCGGATGTTCTTTAAATTTTGCAAATTTTTGTCAAATTCTTGGACATCAGAACAGATTCGGCGGTATCTGTATGCCTGGGAGTATGGTATTCCAACTTTGCAATGTCGTGGGTGGTTGCTGTCAAAATGCCGGTACTGTTGTCGATCCGTGGGTTTTTTGTAGACGGTGGTCGCGAGGGAGTAGCCATGTACCTGAAGGGTTACATCCAAAAAGTTGATAGTACCTTGAGATATGTCGTGGGTGAACTTGATTGCTTGATGGAACCAGTTAAATTTTGAAATGAAGTAGAGAAGGCTTGCTTTGTCGTGGTTCCATATCATGAATATGTCATCTAGGAAATGCCTGTAAAACAACGGTTTCTTTCGTTGCTTCCTAATGAAAGGAGTTTCCAATGATGCCACAAAATATTGGCATAATTTGGAGCCACCTTTGTTCCCATCGCCGTGCCACTGATCAGAAGAATGCATTTCGTTGAACTCGAAGTGATAATAATTTAGTACAATGATTAGAAGCCTTGCGAGAGTTTCCCCCTCTATGTCTATTGATGGGTTGTTTAAGCCAGTAAATGCTGCCACAATCGCGGCGATACCTTCCGAGTGGGAATGTTTGTGTACAATGAACACACGTCCCGCGTCACCCGAAAACACATTGGGGAGATGACGATACCAGCAATTTCCTGTAGAAAATTACTGGTATCTTTGATTTAGTATGTGAACGTAGCGGGGATGTCCTTATTATGTGATTATGAAGCTTGAAATTTTTCTGTCACCGTCCTGTTACTGGGTAGAATGGGTCACCCGTGTGGTTGCTTTTAAGTATTTTGTGTAGCAAGTAAAATTTACCAGGGACCGGATGTTCCGGTGAAATAGTTTTAACCATAGAGGCAGTTATATTTCCTCCCGTGAGAAGAGATTTGAGGGTGTTGTGAATTTCATTTTCATAGAAGTTTGTGGGTCATTTGTTAGCTCATTACAGAATTGACTGTTGCTCAGTTGTAGCATTTTTTCTTCCAAGTATATAGACCTGTCAAGTAAAAGAAGGGCTCCCCCCTTGTCCGCTGGTTTGATAATTATGCTGGTGTCCGCTGGAAGGGAATTTAAAGCTGCTCGCTCTTCTACTCACAGATTCTGTACAGCCGCTATATACATATTTAGGTGCTGGTCTTGTCGGTCTTTTGGTTTCCAGGATTTGTTTGACGCACCAGTCAGTTGTGTTTCGGTGTTGGGGTGGTCATGGAAGTATTCCCAAGGACGCAGATTACGTGCGAATGTGTCCAGATTCTGACATAGTTACAACTCATTGAAATTTCGGAAGGGTGGGCAAAATGTCAAACCTTTCGAGAGAAGTTTTCTTGAACCGGGGAAAATGTTTTGCTTGAGAGATTTACCGCGTTCGTTTGTTGTGTGTTCATGGGGCGAAATATAGCATCGGGACCTGGGGTGACGCCTACGAGATAGGTTAGTTGCGCTGGGTAGACTAAAAACTGTGACAAAATGCTATCTCGTTGCAATTTTTTGAACTTTTGTTGTGATATTTCTTTTCTCTTTGTAGTTGCGAAGTTTTTAAGTTCATTGTATTCTAAGTCGGAGAGATTTGATTGCGACCTCTCTATATTTTCGGCACCTAGAAGCTCCGTGGCCCGTCTTCGGCTGTGCTGTGAAACAATGTCCGTGAGACCCACCGACGCATCGGACAGCACTTTCTACCATTTCGTAATTTCCTCCGGAAAAAATGTGCACATCGAGGGTGTGCAGGCTAGACGATGTTCTTTTAGTGCGGCGCTCTGGTTGACGAATGTTTCTGGTTGACGTAGTGAGCAGCATGCAAATCAAAGCGAACGCTTCTCGAAATTTCCTAATTGACAAAAAGAGGGGGACCATGCATGATCAGGGCGAGCCGTACCTGTCTCTACAGCAAGTATTTCTCAGCCTCCCGGCGTCGGTACGACGTCGCCTGCGTGGCCAGGCGTGTCATGTAGCATCTTTCTGGAACGGGCGGGGCTCGGGAAGGCGTGGGACAGAGTGGACGTTGTGGACACGGCGGGCACGGTGGGCACGGTGGACAGGGGGGCAGGCAGGCCGGGGGAGACGCTTGGCCATGGGTGACCGTTTCCAATGTGAGTCGAGGCGTGGAGGCCCAACCCGGGCGATGATAGCGCAGGCGTTCCATAAAATGTTGAGCCAGGACAACGACGCCCTCGAAACTCGCGAAAGGCCGTCATCGGCGAGGAAGCGTCAAGGAGGAAGTGTCAGGAACCCATAATCTAAGTAGAATATCCGGGGGGCCCAGTACACCTCCAAGGCAGGGTTGTCGAACCTCCAGGGCGTAGCGCTGGGTCTCCGTGTTAAACCAACGAACAAAAGTTCCGGCTGTTGGAGGGGGTTAGCGCGGAACCAGTATCGAACATACAACTAAAGAAAAGAAAGCAAGCAAGAAAAAAGGAAACCCCGTTTAATGGGCTAAGTCAAGCAAAACGAACGTGATAGTACGCCCCCCACCTTTCTTCCCCCGCTTGTTCGGCAACCATCGCCCGTCTCATCAGTGATCTTGAACAGCTGTGAGCGCGTCCCGCGGACCCGCCGCCGCAGAGTGGCCTGAAATATGACCGCCGCACCGCTGACAGACAAACGGCCGAAGAGTGCGCCGCAAACGAAACCAAATCTTAGCGTTACTTGCCCCGCGGCACGATGGCCGCGCGGCATAGATTCGCTAAACCACTCGGTTTCGTCGAAGTGGCGTCAAGACGAGAGTTGCAGTAGGCTTAACCAGGAGTAAAAATAAACCGAAAATGCGAAAATAAATTCCGAGTATGGCGCGCAGACCATGTGTCGAATGGGCGGACCGTGCATGCATGCGGCCATACAGTTTGACCGAATCGAAGATCTATGCCTGTGCCACCATCTTGTGTCCGTCTCCCTTCACCCCCCTTCTTTTCACTCTGTTCCCTTTCCGCTGACTATTTTACACCATTTAAACAGCCTGCAGCAGAACTCACTCCTATTTTGATTTTGTGTCAGCTTGTGTGCTTCTTGTTATGGTGTTTCCGTGTCGCCTTTTCGTCCGTGTTCTTAACCTTCCCTCACCTTCCACCTATCTAGCCAATCGGAAAGCAACCGTTTGAAACAACCCTCACCCGCGACCTCTCCTGGAGAGATGAGCGAAGTGACCCTCCCTCACAGTAGTTTTTGTATGAAGGCAGAATGTGCGATATAAAAATACGGCCCCCTGAAGAAGAAGTTTCCAACTCCGAAACTGTAGCAACCAAAATCGGGAAACGTGTCAGTCGAATTCTTTCACAATATATCTTTATTGTCACGCAGCCAGAGACGACGCAGTTGTCTTCAAGGAAAACAAGTTTATTGGAGCGAACTTGTGCTCCCCTATCAACTCAAAGAATACCGAGGCGGCGAAGCGGCAGTCAACAAAGTGACGCGTGCAGGCGAGCTCCGGCGATTCGAATGCCGCGGCGTCTGCTCTGCAGGCTTTTATCGTTCGGCGCAAGTGTTTCTGGAACCGTCGATTCACATCCAGAACATTGTAGATCACAGAAGGATATTCTTGGCTAGCGACGTTAGGGCGAAACAGTCTGCTTATCTTAATGCGATAGCCCGTGCGGTATGAAAATTAAGCATGGAAGCCGCGCTTAGATAACATAGATAACGCTTAGATAACACAGATAACACAGCTGGGCTTGGCACGGCAGTGAAAACAATGAACAATACATGTTTCGTGGCAATATATATATTCCACCTGGCGAGCATTTTTTCCACACTTTCTTTCTTTCTAAATTCTTTATCTGGTTCTATGACCTACTATACCCTCCCCTTTGCTTTTCGAGGTTTTCTTGACTGCCAACCCTTATTTCTGTCGTTTTTCAATGAGCCCCTCATTTCCTATTCTGATTCGCTACACACACATACATATATATATATGTATATATATATATTTATATAAATATATATATATAAATATATATATATATATATATATATATATATATATATATATATATATATATATATATATATATATATATATATAGAGAGAGAGAGAGAGAGAGAGAGAGAGAGAGAGAGAGAGAGAATGAGAGGCTTTTGGAGATGGTAACCAGATAGAAATAATACTTTGGAAAAGGTAGCAGCCTCAAACCCCTGCCAACATTTCCAAAAGTAGACTTGTCTTTATCAAGGCATCAGGGTTCATCTCTGGCACACTGTTTTAAACCTACAGATTGAGTTGGAGAGAGAGGGAGAGGTTGTTAGGAGCGGTGCCAGGAGGACAGCAGAGTGGGTCAACGGTCGGTTGAAAGGAGCGAAATAGTGAGAGAGAGAGAGCGAGGGTGGCTTTTGTGACAGGACCACAAAGTAGAGAAAGAGGGAAGACTACGAGAGGGTCGGAGAAAACAGGGGGGAATGCTTTATTCTGGGCTGCGGTGGGCCCGCGGGCGACCTCAAAGGAGGCTTCCGGAAAGTTGGGAGACGACAGGAGCGCCTTGAGGTGCAATTTAAAGGTTACTGAACTGTGTGTAAGAGAGAAAACTCGTAAGCAGCAACAGCTGGTATAGTTCGACAAATTCCGACTAGCGAGGTCGGTGTTCGCAGAAAAGAAGGGATATGAGCGCGTACAACTCACACGGAGCTTTGCGGTACATTCAAGGACTTCTTTCTGTTATCTTTCCTTTTTCTTTTTTTTTTTACTTTTTCTCTTTTGTCTGTGTGTAGAGCAGGTAGTAAGATGAAATGCCGAAGGTGGAGGGAGTCGAGTGCGCGTGGTATGTGGAAATCGGCTAGGAAGAACACAGGAGAAAAAAAGGGGGAGAAAAGCACAGAAATTGTGGTAAAGTGTCAGCTTTGGGAATGGGCAGTCAGGAATATTGCGAATATAGATGCCCACGTTTTGTATTAGCATTACTTTTCTGTTCGATTCAGATACCACAAGGTTTCTAAGCTGCCTTTCGAAGCATTGATTCCAGCCGGCTACAGGCAGTTCAATTTATAGATTAGGTACGATTCTCTCTATTTCCGGTCTCTTGGAGACTTAAATTTGAAAGCAGAATATAGAGCTTGAGATCATCGAAATTGTGGTTTGGCTGATTGAAGTGTTGCGCGACTGCTATGGAGGCACTGTTATGAGTGTCGGCCCGATGGGCCGGCCCCAACTTCCGAGGCGTTTGGATAATGGCAAATAACATGAAGTACAGGCTGAACAAGTCGTTTGAGGTGACACTCTCCACTACCAGCACCAGGGGACCGTCAGTGGCGAGCAACGGGTAGGAGACCAAACCTGACATTCCCAAGAGTAGCGAGCCACCCCGTCCCCCTAATAACCTCACAAGCGACGCGAGCACCCAAACGGTAGATGCAGCCACAACACCAGCTGAACGTCACGTAGTACCACATCCCGACCCAGCAAGTATATCACGCTCAATGTTCACACAGACACTAACACGCACAAAAACGCAAACAAGCACCTAAACAGGCATCGACAGGCATCGACGACAATCACCCAAACATGCACCAGCCTGCCTAAACAAGACTCCGAACAAAAAAGAACCATCCCGTAGGTCAACTTGGAACAAACGAAAATGACCTGCACCGAGTGGACCGCAAGCCTTGCCCCTCAAAACCCGCACTTTTCTTGGGGTTCGAAAACTCGGCGGCAAACAAACACACTACAGATTTCACTTCAACACCCTATCTTACCTCCAAAGCACGAAAATCCCCAAAAGGCTTTCGCCTTAAAGCTATTTGTTTCCTCGAAGTTCTCCCCCCTCAACTAGAAGCCAAATGCCAGGACACTTCGAAGTGTGCATCGCTTTCCCTTCCAGAAATTCTCAGAGAGCACTGTGACAAAAAACGTATGCTTTAAATAAGCAGATTGAAATCATTCCAGAAAATTTATCTTGATGCCTTTAGAAACCGTGAGGAACACGAGCTGTGCAAGAAACAAAGCGCTAAATTTGGACGTGACCAGCTTTTTTTGGCTGACGCACATTGCACAATTGAAACTCCTGTCCTCGCTAAGCCTGAAGATGTGGCCCTAAATCATCTGACGGCCCCCGCAGACATATCAGAATCAGCTTCGCTGGAATTTTTCTGTCCCGCCAATAACCAAAATGTAGTATCTGGTTCCCACAGCAGGAGTAACAGCAACTTGACACCTGTTCCCGAACAGAATGTTCAATTCGAATCCCCCGTCACGTGTAACAGCAACGTTATAGATATTTCATAAACATAATCGAATTCCAAAAAATCATTCTAGAATGAGGCCTCACTTTCTGCCCTACCAACAAGCACGTGAAATGAAAAGAGTTACACAAGGGTCTCAACATATTTTTCCGCAGATCGAGGCTGAAGGAATTCTTTTCCTATAAGCAAGACAAAAGTGAAATCAATGACGACGCACTCTGTGCACCAAGCACTTGGACGCCAGATGCCGAGCAATCTCCAGAACTCTATTTGTACATAAAATCAGTATAAAAAAATATTAATCTAAACCAAGAATTTAAATAAACGCAAGAACTTGACCCCTCACAAGACATCCCCCTAAATAACCTTGCAGCCAGAACAGACATAATAAATAAACCTGCAGACAAAGGAGGTAGCATTGTCATTTTACCAATAGAAAAATATAAAGATGAGGCCTATAGGCAGGTTAACAAGCATGATCACTACCAGCTTTAAGACCAGGACCCCAGCAATGAATACAGTCAAACGATTTTTCGCACTCTGAGAGATCTGCTGGCCAGAGAATTATTGACCACAACATAACTAAACTCCATGATACCGACTAACATGCAAGCAGGGCGTTTCTACCTCTTCCACAAATTCCATAATGTCCCACAGAAGCATTGTTCTCAGCTGACATTCTGGGAAGGCCCATAGTTTCTAACAACAACACCCCCACGGAAACATTGTCTGTGTTTCTGAATCACAATTTGGCAGACATTACGACTTCTTTTCCTTCATTTGTTAAGGACACCCCACACTTCCTCCGCAATATAGAAGCAATAAACGATGGTAGGTAAATAACGAATGACGCCCTTCTGGTTGCGCTCGACGTATAAGCCCTCTATACGAACATTCCCATCACTGAAGAAATAGAAGCTACGTCAGAAGCATTAGCAGGAAACCGGCACGAACATGAATTGGAAGTGTACATTACATCACTAATTATTTATAACTCTCAACTATTTAGAGTTCAACTCATCTTACTACTTGCAAGCTTTTGGAACCAGCATGGCACTCCTTTCGCACCCACGTACGCCAACAGTTTTATAGGACAACTTGAATCTTCCCTCTTAGAGTCTTTCCCCCTCAAGCCAAAGGTTTACTTTCGATACATAGATGACATGTTCATAATTTGTGAGCACGGCCACACAGCCCTAGAAAGTTTCATTTCGCATTTTAGTTCTTCACATCCGATTATTAATTTCTCATGCCAGTACTCGGATAAACAAGTGATCTGCCTATACACCACTGTTGTTCTTGACAGTGGTAAACTGAAAACCACGAATTATGGAAAACCAACTGACAGGCAACATACCTAGACTACACTAGTCATCACCCACGGCACTGCAAACAAGGTATCTTTGTAGGACAAGCTACCAGTCTAAGAAGAGTATGCAGGGATAACACAGAATATATATATAAAACACCTTCACCAACTAAATTCTACCCTGGCAAGCAGGAATCACCCAGCCAGCTCGCTGGATATGGCTTACGAAAGACCATACAAGCTAGAAAGGGACGAAGTGCTCAAGCAACAACGTCGAAACGAAAGCGCCCGACCACCAGCCTTAATAACTAAATTCTCAAATGCGCTCCCCAACATAAACAACATCGTGCGGAAACATCCTGGCCATTCTAGCCAGTAACCACCGACTTAAAACGACGTTTCCGGAAGCCCTAATAGTTACCTACAGAAGAAACAAGAACCTAAAATATAATTTGGTGCATGCCAAAATTGGCGCTTCTCAGGAACCAATCATCAGCAGCCCTTGCCTCCGCCCTAGATGCAAGACCTGCAAACATCTGCAGACAGATTGCATTGTTAATAGCATTGTCAGCCATTACGTTCACTAGAATAATTAAAGCTTCGGTTGCAATTCTTCTAACATTTTGTATATGCTAGAATGCTCATTCTGTGAAAAGCAGTACATTGGAGAAACGAGTCAACCTAGCCACTTACGCCTGAATGGTCATCGGGTGACACCCATAGGAGTGCCTCCATAGCAGTTTCGCAACAATTCAAGCAGCCGAACCACAATTTCGATGATCTCAAGCTCTATATTCTGCATTCAAACTTTAAGTCTCCAAGGGACCAGAAATACAGAGAGTACTTATTCCATAAATTTCACTGCCTGTAGCCGGCTGGAAATAATGGTTCGAAAGGCTGCTTAGAAACCTTGCGGTATCTGAATCTAACAGAAAAATAATACTCTTACAAAACCCGGGCATCTATATTCGCAATATTTGTGCATGCCCATCCCCAAAGCTGATACTTTAATAAAATTTCTGTTCTTTTATCCCCCTTTTTTCTCCTGTCTTGCTCCTAGCCGATTTCAACATACCACCCGCACTCGCCTCCCTCGACCTTCCGCATTTCGTCTAACTACCTGCTTTACACACACATGCAGAAAGGAAAAAGAAAAAAAAAAGAAAGAAAACAGAAAAGAAATCCGTGAATGTACCACAAAGCTCCGCGTGAGTTGTACCCCCGCATACCCCTTCTATTTTTGTGCGAACACTGAGCTCCCCAGTCGGAATTCTTCGAGCTACACGAGCTGTTGCTGTTTCCGAGTTATCTCTATTACACACCGATCAGTAACCTTAAAATTGCACCCCCAAAACGCCCCTCTCGTCCCCGAACTTCCCTGAAGCCACTTTTAAGGTCGCCCGGCCCCACCTAAGCTAGATTAAACTTTTCTCCCATGTTTTCTCCGACCCTCTCGTAGTCTTCCCTCTTTCTCTACTTCTTTGTCCTCTCACAATAACAACCCCTCCCTTTGTCTCTCACTAATTCGCTCTTTTCAACCGACCGTTCACCCACTCTGCTGTCCACCTTCCGGCCCCGCTCCTAACAACCTCCCCTTCTCTCTCCAACACAATCTGTATCTATAAAACAGTGCGAGAGATGAACCCTGATGCCTTGAAAAAGACAAGTGTCCTTGTCCAAACGTTGGCAGACTTCAGAGGCCGCTACCTTCTCCAAAGCATTATGTCTTTATATATGTATATTGTCAAAGTGAAACTATTGATTAAGGCCAGTAGGAGAGAGGAATAGAGGGTGTATTTCGGGAAAATATTGCCTGATGCCTGGTAGCAGTCACACATCAGAAACACGCGCTCACGGAGTGGCACGTTCTCGTCTTCTTCGCGGCTTAGGCGGTGACGATCATGCTTGTGATTCCCATGATGGGGATGATGATAATAGATACACGCCAGAACGGCGCACGCCGGCTCCAGACAATGGGCTTCTGCACTCTGTCGCTGTTTACACACGTAAACCTTCCCCCCCCCCCGGAATAGCAGCGTCCCGATGCTGAAGATCACTGTAGACAGGATCCAAAGCCAGAATGGTCGTGAAGTCGGCTTAGCGCGAAACAAACTGTTTCAAACTCACTACATAGGCCGTCTCTGCTCGAGATCGACGACGACCGGCAACACTACAATTCTCAGGTACCACCTCGTTAGTTATTTCGCTATGTTGACGAAGTACCTTGTACTGCCCGAAATAATTGCGCAGAAGCTTCGTCAATAACCCCCGACGCCGAACGGGTATCCAAACCCAAACAAGGTCACCCGGGGCAAATTTCGCATGACGGCGGCGAATGTCGTAGAGGGAGGCGTCCAGGTGCTGGTGTTCGGTGATGCGGAAACGGGGAAGCTGCCGGGCTTCCCAGCGCGTTGTATGAATTGCTGGGAGGAGATGTCATATTCGTCGGTGATGTCGGGAAGCAGCATGGCGTAGAGCATTGTTGTAGCTTATCTGACGTAAAGGAGGATGAATGGCGTCATTCGAGTCGTTTCCTGCTGGGCCGTATTGTACGCAAATGTTATGTAAGGGAGGACTGCATCCGAAGTCCGGTGTTCAACCTCAGCGTACACGCTGAGAATGTCGGCGATAGTTTTGTTGAGCCGTTCCGTGAAACCGTTCGCCTGAGCGTGGTACGCACTGGCTTTTCGTTGAGACGGGCCGCTGAATGTGAGTACTTCGCGCAGTCGTTTCGCGGTAAATGTCGTTCCACGGTCCGTAATAATATCTTTGGGAGCCCCATGTGGGAGAACTATCCTTGTGATGAAAAACTCTTCAACTACAAGCGAGGTTAACTTTGGAAGAGCTTTTGTTTCTACGTACTTAGTGAAGTGGTCAGCGGCGACTGCTATCCACCTGTTTCCCGCTTTGGATGTGGGAAAGCGGCCCTGCAGGTACATTACCACTTCCTGGAACGGCACTTGGGGAATTGGAATTTGTTGGAGAAATTCTGCTGGTCTGCTGGGCTGCGCCTTGCGTCTGTGGCATTCGCGACAAGTTCGGACGTACTGCCTCACGTTCGCCGACATCTTGGGCCAGTAATACGCCTTCTTGATTCTTGCAAGCGTGCGTGCGTAACAAAGGTGGCCAGCGGACGGCTCATCACGACAAGCCTGCAAGATGTCGTTTCGTAAGGGTGACGGAATGACAAGAAGGTGACGCCGGCCATTCGGGGCGAAGTTTCGTTTGTATAAAACGCCGCTGCAAAGGCAGAATGCAGGCAGACCACTAATAAAAGACTTAGGCGGCCTGCTGTCGTTGCCTTGTAAGTCTTCAAGTCTTCGATCAGTGCTAGCAGTTCGCGGTCTTTCTACTGCTGTTCCGAAATGGTGGCCGCACTGAGGACTCCAATCAATGGTCAATCGTCGACGTCATCGTCATCAGCGGGAGCATTACCGACCGGCGCTGTCGAGAGACAGTCGGTATCTGAATGTCACCAGATTTGTAGACAATGGTCAGATCAAACTGTTGGAGTCTGAAGCTCCCGCGTGCCGAACGGCGAGACGGAATTCTCAGGTTTGTAATCCAGCACAGCGAGTGATGGTCGCTTACAACTTTGAACGCCCGGCCATACAGGTACGGTCGACATTTTATGACGGCCCACACAACCGCTGAGGGCCGAGTAATTGCTTTCGCCACGGGACAGCGTTCGGCTTGCGTAGGCAATGGCTCGTTCGGCACCGTCTTGCCATTTGACGATCACAGCGCCTAGCCTCACATTGCTGGCATCAGTGTGCACCAGAGTGGCGGCCTCCCTGTCAAAGTGGCCTAAAAGAAGTGGGTTCTGCAGACAACGCCGTAGCTGCTCGAAAGGTTCTAGCTGTTCAGCGGACCAGACAAAAGTGACGTCTTTGCGAGTAAGGTGCGTGAGAGGGGCTGCAATGTGGGCGATATTGGCAATAAATTTCTGATAGCATGAGCAGAGGCCCAAGAAACGCCCGAAGGACTTTTTTGTCAGTAGGTGTTTCGAAACGAGAAACAGCTGAAAACATGTCAGGATCGGCGCGAATTCCAGCGCTGCAACGGCGTGGCCAAGAACAAGCAGCTCCTCATAGCCGAAGTGAAACATTTCCGGTTTTAGTGTGAGCGAAGCGGTTCGTATGGCCTGGAGGACCGATGACAGTCTTTCTAGGTGTTCTTCGAATGTATTTGAGAATACGACGACATCATCTTGGTACGCAAGGCACGTTTTCCACTTCAGGCCAGATAGAACAGTGTCCATCATGCACTGAAAAGTTTCGGGCGAGGAGCAAAAGCCATAAGGAAGAGCCTTAAACTCGTACAGTCCATCGGAAGTTACGAAAGCTGTCTTCTCACGATCCCGCTCGTCGACCTCTGTCTGCCAATAACCGCTCTTTAAATCCTTTGACGAAAAGTAATGAGCGTGCCGCGGGCAGTCAAGTGAGTCATCTATCCGAGGCAAGGAATATACGTCCTTTTTCGTCACCTGAATAACTTTGCGATAGTCGACGCGGAATCGCAAGGTGCCATCGTTTTCTTCCCCAGAATGACTGGCGACGCCCAGTGGCTATACGAAGGCTGAATGACGTCATCTGTGAGCATCTCTTGCTCCCGCCGCAGTATCCCGTCGCGCTGCTTAGGTGACAGGCGGTAGGGATGTTGGAAAATGGGGCACTCAGATTCGTTCGTGATGATGCTTTGTTTTGTGAGCGGAGTTTGTCGGACGCGTGACATTGACGAGAAGCAGTCGGTGAAGGTGTGCAACAATTCCAAAAGCTTTTCTTGTTTTGTTTGCGGCAAGCGCGGGTTAACGTCAAGTGAAAGCTTGCTCGCCGCGTTGGGAGTTTGGTCGGTCTAAAGCACAAAGCAATCCGTTGTGTCGGGGACGTCCTAAAATACTGCCACGGTAGTTCCTTCGGCGATTTCCCGACGCTCGTTCGAGAAATTCGTGAGCAGAACCTCTGTAACACTGCGCGTAATAGTGACCAATCCCCGAGCTGAAGTGACCAATCCCCGATTCCATGCTGAAGTAGAAGCGGGCCGATAGCTTCCGCGATTCCATCGCCAATGGAGAGGGCACCGCGCTTAACGCGAACAAGCACGCAAGATCGCAGGGGCACGCTGGTGTCACCGATGGAGCGCAGATGTATGCGTTGCTCATGACCTTCAGGGGTGGTCTCCTTCTTAGAAAAACTGACGAACTGTTCGCGGATGTTTCACATCATCGTGCTCCTGAAGGAAGTCCATCCCCAGGATCACGTCCTTACAGCACTGAGGAAGGATTACGAAGGCCGCGACGTAATCACTGTCCCCTACTCTATCTCAGGCGGTGCATGTACCCACGGGTGTCACCAAGGGGCCACCGGCAGTTCGAATATGTGGCCCGTCCCATGGTGTCTTTAATTTCTTAGTCAATCCACGAGCTGCTGGCCCACTCTTAAATAACTTGCGCCAGTTTCCACAAGTGCCATTTCCTCGTGTCCGTCATTGCCGACTGAAAGATGGGCACTCGTGATAGCGTCGACGTCCTTGTTTGATGCCTTAACATCGTCAGCCGTCGATTGTACTGGGACGTCTTCAGTGCTTCAGCCGCTAGCAACCTTGCCTCCCAACGTTGCTCCCTTTAGTTTCCCCACCGCGGACTTGGAGACCATCTCGTCGGGGAGCCTCTTTAATCGCGAAGATTGGTCGAAGCATAGCGGGCTGGCGACGGCGAACGTGACGGACGACTTTCCTCGGAAGACTGTGATGCGTAGAAAGGTACTCAAAAATGGCGATAGGCCGTTCGCCAAAAGGAGGTCGGCGGGCGGTCGGTGGAAATCCTGGTAGCCCGATCTCGCGGTAGGGGCAACGTCGATAAACATGCCCTGGCTCGACGCACAGATAGCAGAATGGCTGGTGGTCCTCGGTGCGCCACGCGTCCGCCGTGCGGATTTGCGGACGAGGCAGGAATTTCCTTTGTGGCCATGTTCGAGGAATTCGCGGTCGTGTGTACGGCGGGGGTGTCATAGTCACCGCGGTCGGTGCGATGGGCATGGGACAGCGGAGAGCAGTTGTGTAATCCAATTGAGGCATAAGATGTGTTCGGGGCAAAGGAGCGGAAGTTGCTTGACGAAGGGGCTCAGGAGCAGAAATTGCTTGGCGAATTTCTTGCCACACAACATCCGCAACCGAGATGACAGCTGGCTGTGACGGCGGTATTCCTATTCTCTACTTTGCCAACTGTTTACGAACAACCGAGCGGACTAGTTCGCGCAGGTTGCTGTCGCCCATAGAGGTGGACAGTGATGCCGCGGACGGGCTCGGTCTTTTGATCGACGTTCGGGCGTACTGGCGGCACACCTCCTGCAAAGCTCGCAAAATCGCAGTTGCGTCCTTAATAAATTCTTGCACAGTACGAGGTGGGTTGTGCACAAGGCCTGCGAAGAGCTGTTCTTTGACGCCGTGCATCAGATACCGAAGCTTTTTGGGTTCGGACATATTGGGACCCGCGCGCCGGAACAGACGGGCCATGTCCTTGACAAAAATCACGAAGCTTTCATTTGGCTTTTGTATCCGTATTTCCAGAAGATTTTGCGCACGGTCTCGACGGTCGCTGCTGGCGAAGCTGTCACGTTCTTCCCGGCGGAAGTCGTCTCATGTCTCTAGCCTTCGTTCCCGATTTTCAAATCATATCCGCGCCCCGTCTTCTAGTGAGCAGTAGACATTCTCAAGCTTTTGGGCCGGTGTCCACTTGTTGAAATTGGCGACGTGCTCAAATTGGTCCAGCCAGTCAGCTACCTCCTCGTAATCAGTTCCGTAAAAACTGCTGGGAGTACGGGGCTGCTGAAACATCAGCTGAGGTGGCAGCGATGCTTGCGTCATTACATCTGGTTGAGAAACATGGCGCTTTGGTGCGGTGTCAAGCAGGAGGCCGTATTCTAGAGGTAGGCCTAGCTTGCGGTGGCTGCAGCGATGTATGGGCGTGCAGACGCTAAGAGCTCGCTCAGGCGGCTTTCAGAGGACGACCTGGGCATCAGACGCTCTGGTACCCCGCAACCCCTACCAGTGTCACGGCTCAAGAATTGATGAAGGCCAGTAGGTGAGAGGAAAAGAGTGTGTATTTCGGGAAACCTGTGCCTGACTACTGGTAGCAGTCACACATCAAGAACACGTGCTCACGAAAGGGCACGTTCCCGTCTTCTTCGCGGCTTAGGCTGTGGTGATCATGCTTGTGATTTCAATGATGAGGATGTGCATGATGGAGACACCCCCGAACGGCACACACGGGCTCCGGACTATTGGCGTCTGCGCTTTGTCGCTGGTTACACACGTAACCTGAAAATTAATATGCAGAAAACTAAAGTAATGATCAATAACCTCGGGACAGCACAGTGGTTTGACATAGGTGGCGAGGCAGTGGAAGTGGTAAGCGAATATATCTACTTAGACCAAGTTGTGACCCCAGATCCAAACCATGAGGCAGAGATAATTAGAAGGATCAGAATGGGGTGGGGTGCATATGGCAGACATTCTCAGATAATGAATAGCAGCCTACCATTGTCGCTGAAGAAGAAAGTGTATGACAGCTGCATCTTACCGGTACTCACCTACGGGGCAGAAACTTGGAGGCTCACTAAGAGGGTTCAACTTAAATTGAGAACAACTCAGCGGGCAATGGAGAGGAAAATGATAGGTGTAACATTAAGGGACAGGAAGAGAGCGGAGAGGGTAAGGGAGCAAACCGGTGTTAAAGACATATTACTAGAAATTAAGAAGAAGAAATGGACGTGGGCAGGACATGTAATGCGAAGGCAAGATAACCGCTGGTCATTAAGGGTAACAGAGTGGATCCCTAGAGGAGGCAAGCGTTGCAGGGGGCGGCAGAAAGTTAGATGGGCAGATGAGATAAAGAAGTTTGCGGGGATAAATTGGTCACAGTTGGCACAGGACCGAGGCAATTGGAGAATAATGGGAGAGGCCTTTGCCCTGCAGTGGGCGTAGATAGGCTGGTGATGATGATGATGATGATGATGACACACGTAACAATATATATGCACTGTATATATATATATATATATATATATATATATATATATATATATATATATATATATATCAAAGTTGCAGTCCTTATTGCCAGTGCTGTTTGGCTTTTAACAATGTTTTATAGTGCCGAACGAGGTATGATTGCTTTTTTTTATGCAGGAATGAATATTTGAAAATTGAAGCCGAGAAAAAATGCGCCGTTTTTTCCGGAAGCGGGAATCGAACCCACAACCTCCACATAACGCGTGCATAAGGCGCGCGTGCGTTATGCGGAGGTTGTGGGTTCGATTCGCGCTTCCGGAAAAAACGGCGCATTTTTTCTCGACTTGAATTTTTAATTATTTATTCCTGCATAAAAAAAAAGGCAATCATACCTCAGTCGGGTCTTTAAAACATTGTTAAAACGCCAAACAGCACTGGCAATAAGGACTGCAACTTTGATATGTGTCCTTACGGAATCCCTCGTCCCATACGTCTCTCTCTCTCTCTCTCTCTCTCTATATATATATATATATATATATATATATATATATATATATATATATATATATATACATGTATGTATATGTGCAAGAATAAATGTTTCTTGGACACCGGCAAATATCAAGAAAAAGAAAGACACACGTCGAAAGAGGAATGGTATAACGTTTCGGCCGAGGGACCGGCCTTCGTCAGAATAACAGTGGCGGTCGTTGTCACGAATATATATATATATATATATATATATATATATATATATACATGTATGTACATGCAGTGGTCGCGGAATAGATTTCGTACGCGACAGCTGCTTCTGTTAAGGTGGCAAAAAGGAAAAATGTCATTGTGTACGAGCTTTCGGCGCACGTGAAAGATCCAAATGTGGCAAAAATTATTCCAGAGCCCTCGACAACGGCGCGGCTCATCACCTGTGTTGCGTCGGCTGTTATATTCTACCGTCAAACAATCAATCAATATGTATTTATTTTATGCATATAGTCGGGAAACAAGGAAAACTCACAAAGAGCGCAAGAGAATAATGCAAAGACAGAGACACATTAGAAATACATTTAAAATGAAATTTTACTTACGTTTTGGAAAGAGGAGTTTCTGTCTTCACAGTACCGACAACCTCCAGAACACGCCTCTGGGTTTGGATCCAACCAGGCGGGTGTCTTTGGACCACTTTTTTTTCTTTCTTTTTTAAAAAATTAACTCTTTCGAGCTGAATAAAACGACCGACCACATATTCCTCTTTGCTTCCTATGGCGTTCTTGACTATAGTTACTTCTGACTTCAAATAAAAGAGCCCCGTATTTCCGACACTAATTCGCCATATGCAAAGCGAGGATCCTGCCTTACGTAGCGCAAAAGGGTTCAACGCTAGTCGACCTGGTATCGACATGCTGTACGCGCTCAAGTTACGGCCCGGTGGTTCAAAAGAAAGTCACCGTCAGTGCGAGTAGTCGGAGTCGGGTTGGCTATTGACCTAGAGGAAATAATTACCTGGAGATGACTACCCAAGAACGTGGAGGGAAGAACAGCCCCCATCGTTGGTGTAGCGGCCATCGCGACAAACACGTGTTCTGAAAGTCGTGCATCGGATCCCAAATGGCGGGCGTTTTTCTAAAATTTCTGTCTTCCTTTCTTCCAAAAATATATTTTAAGCAGAATAAGATGACCTACTCCATGTTTCTCTTTGCTTTTCCTGGCTTTTTTGACTGCTTATCATTATTTCTGTATGCGTCTGTTGATGAGGTACTAGAATTTTCTGCCTCATCATTGGGCGTATACACGCTATTTTTTGCCGTTTCTCTATACCTTGTTCTTTCGTAAGTGTCACTACAAGAGTGTCACTGCAACAACTACATATACTCTATTAAATAATTGTCGATGAAATATTCAGACTGGTCGTTGTCACAACAATTTATTAAAAATAAATGGTGCTCTTCGTCTCAAAGCAATCTGAATAATCGGGGCTTTCACGAAAGATTGGACAGCCGTGTTTACTTCACGTGTTAATTTTAACTTAATTTGTAACTGTGTTCCAAGGGCAAACCTATCTGAAGTTGCTTTTCCGAAAACAAATTTGTCTTCCTAAAAAAATTTCCCAATAAACCTTGGGTGGCACGTGCCCCAGGCGAGTCCAGCAAAATTCAAAGCAATTGCTGTAAAATACACAAAAGTATTGCTGCTGTTTCCGCAGTGTTTCTTCTGTGGAGACTTTGCACACAGTCTAAGCAGGTTGCATTCTTGTCAATTTTCAGGTATGATTTCTTTATTACAACTATAAACTGAGCTCTTTTTCAAAAAATGACAAAATGTTCGGAATTGTTGCTCTCCAGCTAAAAAAGCTATGAATTTTTATTTTTCAAAATTATTCCCTTATCTTCTTCCATTCATCGAGAGCATTTTTGGTTATGTAGAGAAGTGGTTTATACTGAAAGATGCCCCGCAATGCAGGTTACTTCTGAATTCTGCGCTACTTTTTAAGCATATACAAACGGCCATCTTTTTTGTTTTAAAACTTCTAGGAATAGAAGTCACAGTTCTCTCTTCATTAGGATTGAACAAAACATGTTCAACATGTTCAACTATTTTTGGAATTTTGTAGCTGTAGAGCCCTATTTATGAGTTTGTAGCAGCATTCAGGCTATTGAGAAAAGCTAACGACCCTTCAGCGCGTTGTACGGAAAAGAATGCCTGTTTCTAACCGCATAGCTAAAACTGCAAATAAAAAAACAGCATGGAAAATTACTTTAGCAGCCTGCGATACCTGCACACTGTCGTGTGAAGCGGCGCCTTTGTAAGTGAATCTCCCAAACCTGAGGCACTTGTCTACTGTGCGAGAGCAGGTTCCGCCTCTTCAAAAAACCCACAGTAAATAATTATGACATGTAGGGATTCGCGAAATTGTTTGATCCAGCGCAAGTAGATGTTGAGAAGATGAAGAGGTATGTCAAGAGTTCCGAAATGTCAACTCAAAGCTGCCGAAAATGGAAACAACGTTGTTGGAATTTCTATACACGGCGTGAGGAAGAGAGCATTATAAAATTTTTGATTAAAAAAATTGCCCGCGTATCTGCTCATTTTGTTTCAAATGTCGTCAACAGACGGTAGTCTTCGTAAACACACCCAGGGTTCGAAAATGTGATCTGAATTTTCCGCGTTCTACTGCTACAGGCCGGGTGCCTCGATTCTAGCGTTGTAGTACGGCGGTGACTTGCATGAATCGAGGCGGCCGACTTCAAGGTTTATAGAACCGCGCCGTAGTGCTCCACGTGCGTTCCAAACAGAACGTGGAACCTAGCTAGTGGAGCAACCGATTTAACCCTTGCCAATCCACCTTGTGAGTGCGTGCCAAAATGTTTTGAGGACATCATCATCATCATTTTTCGTTGCTTTTGTCGCGGGAGTTTTGATATGCCACCTAGAAGTGGCGTGGGCAACTGCAGGCGGCGGTTTTCTGCAGTAGTTGTAGAATATCATTTGCTATCAAAAACCAAGCATCCAGAAAATTTATTAAAGGAGCACTGTAAATATAACCTGTTTAAAAATTTCCTGTCATATTTGCGTAATGTCTTCTTGACAAGTTGACAAGTATGAACATATAAACCGGGCTTAGACGTTTACCTTTAGCTGTGAGTATATAAGACTATAGCGCAATATCTACTTTGCTTTGGCCAGGAGGCTGAATAGAGTTTCGCTAGGACGCTGAATAGACCGAAATGTCTGGGTTTAAGTAGCCCCAAAAAGGCTATCATCTTTAAAATTTGATAGTGTCATTGCAGTTTATTAGGCAGCAACCGCGGCTCAAACAACTGCACAACGACGTCCTACGAACCTGAAGCAAGGATTCCACGCTTGAAACGCGCCTACAAAGCGATTTCACCTGTGCCCGGCATCGTCTATGCATGATACCTCTGCACCACAAATATGAGGCCACAGAAAACTTCAAATTGTCGTTGCCTCAAGGTTGCAGTGAAGGCACGGTTGTACACTTCTTGCACGAACAGTTTGAAGCGAGTTTGAGTTCCTTCTCTGGCAACACAGAATGATCATTTGCCGTCTTGGTTAAGTCATCAAATATTTTATTTCTTCTCAGTTGCGTTGTGTCTTAGCAAATACAGTTCCTTTTTACTCATTTCTTTCTCAGCGGTCTTAGAAAAGCCTGCTTTGGAATTGTGCAGTTAGGCATGACCAATAAACCAACCCACTAGTTATCACTTTGAGAGCCAGTTATTTTACGTCCCATTCAGGAACTGTGAAGTTTATTCAGTGTATTTGAAGAACGCACGCTTACATCTGCTTATTTTTCCTGATGGTTTATCTGTACCCGGCATTTCTTTCCTTACGTTGCACTCACAACACCCACTTTTGAATATCCCCGCAATACTACTAGATGGTCATATTTATGCTCTGTAGCTACAAAAACACAAAAATAGTGCAAAGTATTTTTCAAGTTTGTGACCAAGAATACGTTCGGCTTGAGTTTGTAGAAGTTTGAAAAAAATAATAGTGGCTTTCATGCTTATCGCTTTTGAAAGTACAGCATAATGTGCAACAGACTGGCATTTCAGCACAATTTTCCCAATGAACCTTTTTATGGTTTAACTAAGATTTACACAATGGATGCAAACGGCTGGTGGAATAAACATTAAAAACTGAACGCAACAGTTTTTTTTGCTGCAGAGAGACAGGGGCACTCGTTATGGCAGATGTTGAAACCGTGTCAAGTTTGCAATTTATGCCAAAGGTAATGCAAACCTATTGAAACCGTGTCCAGTTTGGAAAACCAAAAAGAGAATTATACCAGCAAAATAAAACTCAATATGATAGGACTAAGAAAAGAATCTGAAAAATAAAAAAATCCTGCTAAAACAACTGGAGTAGTGCCTTCTTTATAGTCGCAAAAGTTACTAATTTCCCGGGATTTGTACAACACACCGGCCGCCAAAGCTGGATTAAAAATTTCTTTAAGAAGGTAGGAAGTTTACCTTGGAAAATCAACTCTCAGTATCTTTATCAGTAAACATAAAGGGATATATATACAATTGTCGTAAAAATAAATATGTTGTTTTATTAAATATATAAACTGGACACTCCTATCTCACCTCTCGGGAAAAAACTATCGCGCTGGACCTAAAATAGGTTCCAAAAAAATGAGCACGAGCAAGTTGTTGCATAGACTGCGCTATAATAAACAGAGTTGGTATGCAAAGAACCACACATTTTTCGAAATGCATTCATAGCTGTTAATGGACCTGAATATGTGCTTTGCGGGGAAGCCAAGCGGCGTTTTTTTGAAAAACTTCAAATATTCTTACAGCTGTTAAGCTTTGTCTGATATAATGGAGATGCATTGCTTTTTATATGTTGACGGATCATGCGCTATAAATGATACAAGTAGGGCAGCTCGCAATCGCACTCCGTTAAGCAAACGTAATTGAAAACTTTGCAATATTACTCATGTTCAAACGCTTAACACGGCGTGTTGTTCTCCTAGCATAAATTCAGACTAGGGGACATTTCCTAGCGCGTAGAAAGGGTCTTTCGTTCTTAAACGTTTTTTGCAAGTATTTTTTTATTCTAAGCAAGGGAAAATTATTCAGCTGCTACCACGCCCTTAGTCGGAACGTCACAACTCCGCTTTACTCTACCGACGGTTTCCGCATTGCAGGCGAGAGCTGCGGAGGCACTTGGGCAGGCCTCATGTCGCTCGGGTGCAAATGTGGGTGCCGGCGAGAAAAAGTGATTCGATAGGCGGCTTGCTGCCTACTACATTGCGGCAGAAGAAGTGGATAGAAAACCAAAAGTGAGAAAGACCAAGGCCGAGACTACCTTCAAATACATGAGGATAGGGAATGGCGCAGTGTGGCACGAAGAGAATGGGTTCGCTCTCGTGATGACAGGTATGGGCTCCACACAACGAAGACCAACTTTCAGAGCGGCCGAATTTTTAGAGAAGTTTCTATACGCAATACAAGATCTCAAGCTGTACACTCCATAAGCAAACGGTAAACAGGGTATCTTATAGACATTTAAAGCATCCTGATATTTATTCAGGAAATTTTCGTCCAGTCTTCGCAAATATTTGTCAAATTCTACTTCCTGCCTGTCGTAGAACAGTGTACACACGGATGCCGCAATACACCCCATCACAAACCAACATTCACCCGCTATAAAGCATTTTGCTGAATAGAAAGTGCTGCGTTTGCGAAAAATCACATTACGTGATTTCTGATGGTGCTAATCGCATGAAAGTGCTCATGGCACTTGTCAAGATGAGGGCTTCCAGGATATAAAACACCTATTCTAGTCTGTCAGAAAATTTGAATTTTTTTATGCACTGGCATCATCAGAGTACAAGAACAAAACTTTCGTAAAATTGTGATACAAATAAAATGACATGCCTATAAAAGCCCAGTAGTTTTTTTTGCCACATCAAATGAAGAGAACGCTGGACGCCAGGTTGTCGGTGCAGAACAATGATGCAATCGGCAATCACGGGCGGTGTTCAGATAGCGTTTGAGGGAGAGATACTTACACTCACTAGCTTTTACACAGGGTACACAAACGAGAAAGGTCAATCGTTGCCATTTGAAATTTTGAAGTGCCTAAGCAATTAGGCCGGTTGCCACAGTGTAATCTGGAATCTCTATAATGCACCAAACGTGGCTTGTTGACCTCAACTCTACTGCATCTGTCTGCATAAAGGTAGCTCCTGCAGCTGATAATCAGCTGATGACCCACATCGAAGATTGAGTACCAGACAATGGCAATTTTAAACAAGATAGGCATGTTACAACCTAAACCCGCGCGGCCACTGGTGCTCTTGGTGCCTCGGAAGGATTCTCGCGCAGTGAAGCGAAAGAACTGCCGGCGACTCAAGCCATACTACTAATTCAACATTGAAAAGTTCGCACCTAAAAGAAAAGCACGGGAATTACTTTTCAGACATCCTTGTCCTTTCTACATATTGGTAACAATGGTTCACTGGTGGTGAAATAAGGAACCACAAAAATACACTGCAGACATTCAGTAGAAAAGGGTTGTGCTTTATAGTGGTCCGCCTCCAGCACAGAAACAAAGAACGTCACAACAGTGATGTAAACACACAGAAAACAAAAACAGAACAAAAGAAGCCAAAAGAAGAACGAAAAGTAACTTCAAAGAGTATACACAACGGTTTAGGCAAGGAATGATTCTGCAGTCAGTGGTAAACAGAAATAATGCATTCGCATCCCTTTTGAAGCATTGAAACACAGGGTACACATAATTGCCATACCCTCTTTGCTATAATTGATGCCTGAAAATCTGACCCCTGTGAGAGCCGAGGTAGTGCGTGAGTACTTACGTGCTTCAAAAATGTGGCTGTGTGCCTCCGTAGTGTATGCAGTGAGAAACGTAAGACTTTTGAGCCCTTCCTAATATCAACAATGAGCAAAAACGGTGTTCGCCGGACCTCTTTTGCACTGCTTCAGAAATAACTTGAGTGCATTGATGACGCTTCATAGTGATTGCAGTATTTTAGCATTGCAATTACAGTCGTGTACGTCGTTTTGTATTTTAGAACTTCTATTCTTTTGGTTTTTGATCTTTCGTTTTCCTTTTCTTTTTCCTTCGCTCAATGCTGCTCCGTCACTTCTGTCTTTGTAGACATTGGGCGCCGCAATTTAGTAAACTACTGGTTCTTCAGCAAATGTACTCTTTTTACATTTGTTTCAACCCGTTCCTCTGCGGTTGTTACCGATAATTGATGTAAGGAACTAACCTAACCCAAGCTTTATTCCTTTTATCGCATTTTCTAAAGCAGCTGTCAAACGTGTTATTTCCAGAAGCGCCAATTTGTTTCAGGGTATAGCACAATTTGAGATAAACCAGCAGCTTTGAATTTTTCTAGAGAAAAAGCGCGCTTTTGTAGGATCTAGAATTGCTTATCCCTGCTGCTAGTAATATTTTGTTTCAGAAAGGTTTTAATGCAAGATATTGGTCCTAACTGCCACCCATTAGAATACACTATTTCAATTGGGCATCTTGTTCGTGTGCCCATATTTTTTTTTGTCGAGTCTGGTAAATACCAATGTTTACAATTTGGTGGCGACCTTTTGTGGAACACACACATGGCTCACATATGTAGAAAGCCTATAACTACTGCCTGTAAGCTTTAAAACTTGAACATGTTTCTTCCTTTAGCTGTTCGAAAAATACTAGCTAAAACTTTGGGATATAGTGTTCTTCGTTATGGAATGTGCTGTTTTTTCAACTGCTCCGCTACCTGGAAAAAGAGAGTTAACAGAATTTTAAAAAACATAGCCAAGATTGTCCTTTATAAGTCACACGTCCCGGATTCCGACAGTGTATATAAGGCAAGTGGTGTACCTTCACTCGATACATTGTTTAACCAAATCGTCGTGCTAAAAGATTTAGGGTGTACGGATTACCGAACTCCCAATGTTAAACCTACACATCTGAGGCACATACCTCGATATATGACGCCAAGCATCCGTACGCATTACGGAATGGCTGCGGAGCCATTCCGTAATGCTATCTTCCAAGAATTGTCTGACAAATTGTTCTCTTCAACAACGCGCAAACACTTGCCTGTTGCTATGATGGCATTCGAAATATGCTGAAGTATCTATGTGCATGCGGTGATTGGTAGCTATTTTTTGTTCTCAAATTGTTTTCTTGTGATGAGGAAAATGCCACCCATGTAGCTGAAACCCATGTTGATTTATAGTATCTTTGCTTGTCTCTTTGTCTTTGTCTCTTCGGTTTGTTGGTTGTTGTTTGCTTTCCTTTTTTCTTTCCTGCCTTTATTTTTCGTCTTCTCTCTTTCTCTCCTTTTTCTTCTTCTGTTTTTCACTTTTTTGTGTTTGCTTATCTTTTTTTTTACCTTTCTATTCAGTTACCATTGTCAATGAGTGTTTTTTTACCAAAGTGAAAGGCGTTGCTCCCGGTCGACGCCGCACAAGCCGACCCTTAGGCTTTGGTGGCCCCATTTTGCCTATTTGTGTACTCCTTGATGACAAACAATGATTACGTATGCAAGTTTCTCAAAGAGAGAAAGAGAAAAAGTTTGTTACGAAAAATACTGGTTGCGAACATATTAATTTGGTTAACTCAATGACCACAATTTTTATAGTGTAATAAAAATCGTTCCATAGCCTGTCTTAGATGGTTGACGTTAAATGGTTTATAACCCAAAAAGCAGTTTAATAATGCCCTTGCTAGCAACATTGCCTGTGTTACAACAGGTCGTTCTTGGTGAAGAGAGACAAATCGGAGGTCATTTAGTGGGAAAATTTTTAATCTTCCTTTGTAATAATAACTCAATAATATATTGGCGTCGCAAATAAACCACCTATTTTTGCAAGAATCTATGTCACGTGCAGTCTAAACCTACACAAACTGTCATATTCACACGGCAAATATTTATTCTTTTACAGGTGATAGTAAGCTCTTTTAAAAATAAGCTTGCTTTTGAGAAACTTGTGTGAGCCCTTCAGTAAAGCCGTTGCTTTAATAAGGGTTATAAAAAGGAAATACCTGAATAAATGAACCAGACAGGCAGAAAACGTGCAAATATTTACCACAGAGTATGTTTTTGTTTTATATTTACTGCCAAATATTACCCATAAGCTTATAATACTAATAACCTAACCTAATAATAGGCGCTCGCAACGGGAACACCAGGGCTTTTATTCCGCAAACGGTCGTCTGTGCACCTCACGCTCTTGACTGCTTCTTTGCCGCTTGTGTAATCCTTTATTTTTACAGAGCAACAATCCCTTCAATAAAACTTCATTTTTTCTGACAGGCAATAAGGAAAATATTCCGAGATTGAAGGTCCAGAGGGATAGACAACAAATACACCAAAGTATGCTATAGCAGATTTATAAACGTACCACAACAAACATTGTAGAGGAATGAGATACACTTTTTTACATCATCAATACAGAAAATGTAAGTGTGGCGTTACCAAGAGTGGCAGATAAGTCATTCAAAAGAAATGGAGAACCTGTTTTACATAGCCAAAGGTTTGCCGTATATCACGCCATTTACAAGCGGATAAAGCAGAAAAAACAGACCGTGCGAAACCCGAGATTGAAATCAAATCATTTGCAAGGAAAATTCCTGAGGGAAGAAGCAAGCAGTTACAAAAAAATACAGAGACAAAGAATCATGGCTATACACAAGAATGACCAAATCTTGGGTACGAAGTATCACAGGTATTGCCACGATATTAAAATATAAGGGGGAGCGAATACATATATTACAGGAAAATATAATAGGTATTATATAGGGCGGTAAGTAATAAAATGTTTTACAAGCCATTGCTAAACATTCGCTCGAGAAGACCAAGGGTTATTGACATGCCATCACAAGACCCCTAAGGCGGGGAGACCAACAAACACAGCTAAGTAATATTTAAGATTGTGATTTTAGTTTCCGCGGAGTCCACTGCCGATCAGAAACCGAATCGGCGGGGTTCCAGTTCATTTGGCATGCGGCTCGAAGGACAACGGTGTTGTTGTTCTAGGACATGGTGACCGAATGGACGAACTCAAGTAGTTTGTAGTTGATGAAGAGAAAGTAACAGGGTACATACAACTATTTACACTTGAGTAAGTGGATACATAAGTAATACAAAAGAGAACAATTTCAACTTGCAGGTAAACGCAAGTTTTTAGAACGTGCAACTCACCCGAACTTCTCAAACTTTGTCTAACACTGCAATGTTCCGAGCGTGTGCAAACCATTCGAGCGATGGCGGCGGGAAACTTGTTGCCCGGTACACGTCGGTACCCTAAACTTCCGACGCGACCCTAAACTCTACCTCTCTTATAAGGGGCTCACAAAACCAACCCTAGCTTCAACGTTCGAGACTCTTGTCTGGCAGGGGCCTGCCTAGCTGAGAGCTCATAAAACGCGCTTTTACGATCACGTTCCGCTTTATATACATCGGCATTTCTCTCTCCCGCAACGCCCCTACAGCTTCCTAACACACTTACGGGAGGGCCCAAATTCACTAGGCCGCTGTCACTCAGCCATTTGCCGAATGATCAATGGGTCTCCACAAACAACATGTCAAAAGCATGTGCGCTGGCTCGCAAGCCCACGGAGGCGAGTACACATAGCGAGCTCAAAGGGTCGGATCGAAAAGCAGCCGTTCCCACGGTGGCGCGCGACAAAAGCATCTCTCTGAAACGCCGCTACTGACCTGGGGTTAAACGACAATAATTACATCTTCATTTGCGGTACGCACACAATCCCCTGAACTTGGCCGGGCCGTCTGCCTTCGTGAATTGGAATATTCCTGCCGTATTAAGTGCGAATGCACTTCTTAAGCGACCCTGAACCTGCGTCCACCGGCGATGTCCGCGCCATGCGTCCACCGGCGAGGTCCGCGCACGTGGAGATGGGCGCGCGCATGCTGGCCGCTGACATGGCACATACCCACGTGGGGGATTGGCCAAGAATCGGGCGTGAGAAGGGCTAATGCACCTGCTTACAGGAGTACTGACACGAAATTTCAAAGCTGAGATCCGCTCTAGCAATCAAGTACAACGACAACACAAATAGGTGTCTGTGAATAAATTCATCTTACTTTCTTTGTAGTTGTGTGTGTGTGTGTGTGTGTGATCTCTCTTTCGCGAACATTACCGAACCACGCAAATTCAACTCGTGCATTCGCATATTCACATTCTTCTCCTCGGGAAAATGCGGGGAATTTTTTGTCTCCATCAAGGCAAGCCGTCTTCTAAACGCACCGCGGGGATTTTACAACGGCAACAGCAGAGTTTTGGTGAATGCGCAGTTCAGGCAGTGCTGTGCTTCTAGACAGAGCGGCGGGGACGTATACTTTCACACAGAAGGCCGGGGTGGCTCGGCACTGACTTGGTGAAGGACATTAGAGTACTTACTGAAAACTCGAAGAGGGAAGAGCCATACTTATAGACGTGATTACCAAAAATGTGTCGCGAATATTCAAAGATATAGACTTTACCCAAAAACAAGCTAATGAGGACAACACCAGAGCTAAATACGATAAATTACGGAAACTGTGGGGGCGAAGAGTAAAAGATACCGACAAGTCATTAAAATTCCTATTTACGAGAAGACGCAATGTAGGAGTAGGAACTAAAGGCGCTGATCGCATATTTAAAGTTATAGAGGAATCAAAACCAAAAATTTTAAGCGAAAAACCTCGACTGTACACCAGCCAGAAGTGAACATTTAGTAAAACTTTGAGTGAGTAAAAAAACTTTTCTTTTGCAAAGACGTTAAAAACCAACTGGAGCAGCAGAGTGACACCTTAAGAAAAGACAATCCAAACAGGTTTGATTAAGGAATACGCAGAGGTATACAGTAGCACACCAATAAGGCAACCGGACGGAAACAGGTGACATACACAGGTCCTTGCAATATGATATACTGTAAAAGACACAGAGGCATGCACAATTAATTACTAGAATACGGATGGAGGTGACAAACAGGTTACGACAAACTGGTTACTACCCCAAAATGTATGGGTGCGAAGGCCAAGCCCTTAGCCAAGCCCTTATAACAATTGTTGGTGACACAACAGATACAAGTGGTTATATTATTGTAATCACAAATCTCCCACAGCTTTTATAGAAGAAACCATCGATAGCTTTAGGTTAAAAGACAGAATGAACGCAATGCAACTTAGTATAAAATGCAATGATTAAATTGTAAGTCAAAATTTTTTCGAAATGCCGGTTTTATACAAGACAAAAAATAATTTTTTTTGACAGGATACAGGGCTTCATAGAAGTCAAAAAAATATAAAATGAGAAGTTCGAGAGGTATAAAGAAGCCAATAAATGATTAGGATGGAGAAGGCGTTAAGTTAATCACCAATCATTACAAGAAATTAATATAGACAAAGAACGAGAATAGACGGACAAGCCAAGCGAAAAGGTTGGCGAAAATACTTTGAGTTATTTATTTATTTTTTTATTTCAATACCTTCAGGGCGCGTTGGACGTACAGAAGGGAGTGGTAATGCAATATTATAACACCACGATGTTTTGCAATCTCAGATTGTATTATAAAATACAATCATCAAGGTCGATATATATTTTTGACAGCGGTTTTAAAACCGAATGTATTGGCAAGGGTTGCAATTCAACATGGTAGGTAATTCCATTCTTGAGACACTTTTACAAGGACAGAGTGATAGGACTTATTCGTGCGCGCAGAAGGGGTTGTAACTTTGTATGCGTGATCCGTACGCGCAGATAAGTGGGCAGGGGCGAAAGGGACTTCTTGTTTAGGAATCGAGTTTTGATAATACATTTTGTGAAAAAAACTGAGGCCAGTCAATTTCAAACCTAAAAAGTTTAGACACAGTTTCCCGAGGGATACGCTGGCAGTTCGATAATAGTTGGGTAGAATGAAGCGTGCGCTGGGATTTTGAATTGATTCTAAGCTGTTTCAAATAAGATTAACGCAGGGATCCGAAACTGAGGAGGCGTACTCAAGTTTTGAACGTACAAGGGTCATGTAAAGAGGAAGCTTTAGCAATGAAAATGCCATCTAAAAATTACTGCGTATATAGCCTAGCATAGCGTTGGCATTGTTTGATAATTACTCGATGGGCTTTCAGAAGATTGGTTCGCAATAATGGAAATTGCTAGATTTTTGTATGACATCACTTCTTCTATCATACAACCATCGACGTAATTGTTGCAAATATCGGTACAATGATTGTTCGAGAAATTTTGATTACTTTGCATTTTTTAGTATTTAGGCACATGTGCCAAGAGGAACACCAAGAAAAAATACTGCCCACGTCAGTTTGAAGTATCTTAGTCTCAGAGCTATTACAATCTTCCCGGTAAATACGGAATCATCGGCAAACAGTTTATTGGAGGAGATAACAACAATAGGCAAATCATTTGTGTAAACGTGTAAAGCGAATGCCGAGAAAAGATCCTTTCGGCACACCCAAGTTAACTGAAGAAAGGGACGAGTCCTAGTCATCTGTAACGAATGGGGTTCAGTTCGAAAGGAAACTTTTATTCATGTAAGCACCTGTTGGTCGATATTTAGGTTTAAAAAGTTCCACAATAGATATTTGGAGACAGGACATTGAATGCTTTTGATAAATCTAGAAATATGCAATCTGTTATTGTTTTCTTATCAATTGTTGCAAAAAGGTGATGCGTTAAGGAAATTAGTCGGGTTGCACAGAAATAAGACTTGCTTAAGCCATGGTGAGATGAGAAAAAAAAAATGAATTGGCCTCGAGAAATGTAACTACCCGGGAATAGATAATATATTCTGAATTTTGCAAGACACTAGTTATTGAAATCAGGCTGAAGTTCAGCGGTGATTGTTTATCACTGGCAAGGCATCACCTTGCCCACCTTCCAAAGGCTTGGTATGCAACCTGTTTGAAGGGACTGGGAAAACAATTTTGAGAGAATAATAGATGAACACACCTCGTTGTCTGTTAGGAACTATGAGTAAATATAATCAACTCCAGAAAAAAAAGATAGCTTTACACGAAACCAATCAATAGGCTCGGGATTTATGGGTGGAACTTGCGAACCATCAAAGTTTAGGAGGTGCGCAAAACGTAACATTAAAACACATTTAGAAAATAAACCATTAGGCGCATTGCATCACCTTGAAACTGCGTAGGCAACATCGTAATCATCAGGTAAATTTACGGAGTTACGTTGAGAGCCGTTTACCAAGTTCCAAAACATTTCACATCCTGGGTGATGAGCGTGGGAAGCGTGTGACGATAAAAAGCAAACTTTATTTATTTACATCGTCTTTGTACGCAATAGTAGCGTGGTTTTAAGAAGGCAACCATTCATGCGGTTTTGTGCGTTTCGTTTTAAAAAATACATTTGGTCGTATTTAGTAGACGCTTTAATTAAACGTCAAACCAAGGTTATTGATGCTTACATGATATTGGGCGTTAGGAGATGTATTTGTTTATTATTTCACTAGTTTTGTTCTTAAAAAGGTTCCAATAGCATTTAACCGAGCGCTCATCAATCGTGGGCATGTATTCATCAAGAAAAATTTCTAGTTCTTGGTTAATTTTAGTAAACTTCCCGTCGCTATATTCTCAAATCTCTTTCTGCTTTGTTACTGAGCGGTTAACGTATGCATTAGGCACAAAGTAAATGAAGCGATGGTCACTAGTACCTGGAAGAAAAGTAAGTTCATGGACAAGATCGTGAACAGTGGTTAAAACAAGATCTAGAGTATTTGCGGTTCCAGTAGTCTCGCTAGTTAGCCGTGGAAAGTTAAACTCTGCGCACAATTTTACAAAGGCTTTTGTCTCACATAATGAATCAACAACTATCGCACTGGTAGTAGACTAATTTCTTTTCTAAAAATAAGTTATCCCCATAAAAACAGGTGTTCGTTGGAACCTCGTCACGATGTTATTTAAAATGTCGGGATGGTCATGGCAGAAATTTGGGCAGGAATTAGGATGCCAATAGCAGCAGCAAAGGACCATATCCTGATGGTTTATGCAAATGCATATACAGACTATCTCCAGGGAACATACATTGGGAAAATAGAAACACTTTAATGCGTCTATAACTGCCATTAGCACTCCTTCACGAAGCCTACCATCATGGTCACAGCGATAAATGTTGAATGCTTTGTTGCATTTAGAAAGTTCCTTGTTAGATATATTTGACTATAAACAAGTTTCTGTTAGTCGTACAATATAGGCAATGCATAGGTATTGCACTGCACTGGCACTGGTCTGGCGTCCCCGAGTCATAACAGGGCTATAATGATAGTCATGTAACCACGGGGCGGCCCCCTTGATGGCAGCCTGCTGGAGCGGAGCAGGCGCCTCAACTGGAGTGATGGGAGGCTCGGCGGCTGCCACGGGTTGTTTTCGATAGCGACCAGCCCTCTAGTACAGCCCTCGGCTGCTCGTAGGGCTTGGCTCTACGCCACAGAAAGGTGAAGGCTAAGCTAGATGGTAGGGGCTCGTAGATTACTGAATAACCCTCCTCTTGCGCTGAGATGTGGTAAAGGTCGAAAGAGGACTCCATCGGACGAACCCGCACCTCGGGTTTCATTGGTTACAACGGAGCGCGGGTTGGCTAGGCCGCTTTATTCAATGGCGTGGTGTAAGTGCTGTGAGTGGAGTCGCTGGGCGGGGCTAGCTTGGAGTGATCGAAGGTGGATGAATGACGTTCCGTGAAACCGGGCGCTGGTGCAATGTTGCTTTGCTCTCGCGGCGGAAATTTGTAAGGGCACCAGGGATCATGCAAACTGGATAGCGTGGTTCCCTTTCCAAATTGCGTTACGACAAGCGAGGAACCACTAGTGGGAGGAACGATGGCGGCATTGTGTCGGGAACGACAAGTGCCGAGCCGCGCCATCCCGTAGGCGTGAAGGCTTTCGTTCGGCGCTCACTGTGTTTAGTAGCTCACTCGTAGGTCGGCCAGAAGCAGGGAGGTGGTGATGTGCTAGCGACCAGTCTGTTAGTCGATACAGTTTATGACGAATTGTGATTCCATTTTGAGCATCCAGACTCGAGGTAGGGTCCGGGAATGGCGACAGTGGAAAGCTGAAACTGGTCTCCATGCTGCCGAAGTCCGAGTCACCAATAACTGTAGAAGCCGATGTGGTCGTGCGGCAGGGCCTACATTTATTCATAGAGGAAATTCAGTAGCAGCATCAACCCGCCAAACGAGGAGAGCCTGTAGATTATGGCCGAACAGCGCAGAAACCGTGGTGTTCTTTCTGGCGCGTGGGTCGTCCTCCGTGCCGAAGTCACGAGCTTCTGACGATAGTACCGGCCCATCAGGATGATGGTAGGCACTTACTGTTGATGACGTGGCTACTACTATACAATTTTTCCTTTATAGTCTGTTGTTGTTGGGGCGGCTTAACATTCCATCGCCTCGAATCTGAGAAACGGGTGAAACCTAGGACCTTTGTGCGCACTGCCACAGCCCTGCTTATAGTCAGGGAGCTTCCCCGCGAGCCTACAAGAGTCTGTGGTACCGATGACCTCGATGGTGAAGACTGGATCAAGTTGTACGAGCGAGTAATTGTCCTCAGTGGCTTTTCCCAACTATTATGCTCAGAAATGGTACTTTCTGTGTGAAGGAAGCAGCACTAGCACGGTAGGAAATGAACGAAGAACTTTTTAGTTAGAAAAAGGTGAATGCACGGGAGTGAGGTATATGGAAAGCCAGTTTGCCGCCAGCTTCCTGCGATAAAAACTGATAGTGAAGAGCGCTCTGTCATCGACCAAGCTGTACGAGGAATACTACAGTATGTTCTGTCCCTTAGTCACCGTGCCGACGACAAAATAAATAACGAAAACAATGACCGCCACGTACTGAAAAGAATCGCTGATGGTATGTTTAGTCTGCTGGTTTGCAGGGAGTGCACCACGATCGAAGCCATTATAAAGAATTGCGGCGCATTTAACAAGACAAGAGCAGTGGCATCACGAACCAGTTCATACGGCTTCCGAATGCCGCGGCGAATTCTACCGGCGATGCAGCATTTTTGCCATCGCCAATACCACCGGGCACCTGCAGCATAGAAACTGGGCGTTCTGAAGATTCGATGAACAAGATTTTCCACCGCGAACTTGAACCCATCGCCCCAACCCGTTCCACCATGGTTGACGACAGCTCCCTTTCAGCCATTTTTGTTAATCAAGCGGTTGTTCTGGAGGAATGTACAAACAAGGGATTCGATCCAGTGTCTTCGGCGAGTCACCTACCGGTGCGACTAGCACCTGCCAGGGCCCTTTTCCGCAGCGACTGTTTTTCACGGTACCTCAACCCAGCACAGTGGAGAACGCCAGACGACCGGCCCGAATGGTTCAAATGCAGGCGTGTCGGACGTGTTGCTCGCTACTGTCAGCAGCATTTGCCTGTTATCTCGTTACATTTCCCCTGACGGCTTCCACAGTACGCCCCGCTGCTTTTTATCTGAAAACCATTTGCAACCATGATGATGATAATGTTTGAAGGTTAATGGCGCAAGGCCACCTAGGGCAAAGAGCGCCAAGAAAGTGGTTTGATGAATATGTGACAACTAAAACTGGTTAGTGGGAGCACGAATAAAATCAACTAAAGACTATGAGAATGGCTTGTGTAAACGTGCAGCATGAAGACCGAGAGTGGTTACAAGTTAGATAAGGTGGCTGGTGTATACGAATAGGGGTAAAAATATTCTTGTTGTGAGATGAGCTGTAAAAATTGAGATTCTAAAAAAAGCTTGAATGTGCGCTGGACAGAAAACATGGCACCGTCTCCTAATAAGTACCAGGGATGTCATGGAATATGTTGTCTGTAGAGTTCTCTGAAGTGTTTGCGTCGTGTAATGTCCGGTGCCTTGCATTCAATTAGTATGTGTATCACGAATAGGTCCTCCCCACACCTGCTACACAGTTGTCTTGGAGATTCCGTAAGCAGGTTTGAGTTTGTTACATGCGTATGGCCTATCCGTAACCTAGCTAATGTACTTCAACGTACCTGTTGTGTGAGTCGGTAGTGTGCTGTTAGCCTGAAGTTTGGTTTATTACGTGTAGTTTGTTGTCTGTCTGTTCAGTCCAATCTTCTTGCCAAGTTTTACAGAGTTGTTGTTTAATGTGTGGCTTGAGGTCTGTGTGAGGTACTGTTATGTGTACTGTGTTCCGGAGAGCAGCAATGACGGCCATTTCATCCACCAGCTCATTTCCGGCAATACCAGAGTGGCCTGGCATCCAACACACAGTCACCTCAAGGTTTGACGAATAAGCTAGCATAAGTTATTTGAGGACAAGACAACGACATGGTTCTTCGATGACTTTCCAGATGATAATGCACGCACGACGCTCAGCGAATCTGTATATATAATGGATTTAAAAATGTGATTTTCAACCATGTGATATATAACCACAAAAATGCTGTATGCCTCTACCGTAAGTATACGTGTCTTTACATTCATGGTTCTACGTGCTTCAAAATTGGGTCCATGCGCAGCACAAGCCACAGCAATTAACGTTTTAGATACATCACTTAAAAACTCTGGAGCCCTGTATTTGTCCTGCAGATACAGGAAATGCTGCTTAATCCCAGTTCCTGGTGTCGTGTTGCTATTGCACTAAACGAAAGACAAGTCACACGACACAGTACGGAGATGCTATGGTGCTACAAAATCAGTGTGATGATTTGGATGTATCTAAGAAGGAGACTTCATAAATATTCACCTCGTCCCTCACTGTCTGCGAGGAAGGAACAGAAATTGGTGGACGGTTTTAAAAGAGAGTAGTTGTGAATGTATCATAAGAAACAGGTTTAGAGGAATGGTTATTCATTGATGAGATTTTCGTGGTATATAGAGGGTCAACATAAGTTTACTGGTACACTAAACACCATTCCCCGCACTCTGCATAAAGACTGTGGACAGGACTGGTACGGAATGCCCCACAAAACATGCGAAGTCCCAAGTGATGCACTGGGTCTAGCATTTTCAGTGCTGTTTTTGTGGCAGACCCATACACAACACTTCTGTAGTTCAAACGTGACCCTACAAACGCTGCATCAAGGCAAAGCCGAAGTTGTTTGTCTGCACCGTATGATTTGTGGGAAAGAAATTGTAAATAATGATTGGTTTTAGCCATTTTTAATCGTGTTGTTTGGGGTATGAATGTGAGTTTCTGTTGAAAAACAACACCCAAAAATATGTGTTTTTTTACTGGAATTGGGTTACCATTCAGTTTTACGTCAAGATCGGGCAGGACGCCCCGCGTTTTTGATATTACAACGCAGGTACTTTTAGATGGATTTAGCTTAAATCCATTTTCATCTGCCCAGCGAGAATGTTTGTTTACCCCAAGCTGGAACTGACGATCACAAATGGGCACGGTACATGATTTGAAATATATTTTAACGTCATCTACATAATTAAGCAAGAGATGGTTGGCGGCAGTGACTTTCGGAGAGACTTCATCTTTGCTATAAACAAATTGAAGCTGAAAACGCCACCTTGAGGCAAACTGTTTACTGCGCGTTAACGTTCGATAGTGCCGACCCAACTCTGATACGGAATGTTCCAGAAGACATGTAACTAGAAAGAGTGTTCGGCATGTTACCTACGATACCAAACCATTTGAGGTCTCTAAGAATGCCGTACCGCCATGCCGTAACACATCCTTTTTAAATGTCGAAAAATACGGTCATGCAATATTGCTTATCAATGAATGCATCCTTAATGCAGGCCTCTAGACAAACCGGTTGATCATTTGTGCATCGCCCCCCCCGGAAGCCTGCCTGGCACATCTGAGAAGACCAGTGCACTCTAGAAAGTAGACGAGCCTCCTATTGATCATCTTCTGGAGCAGCTTGAACAGGCAGCTTCTTAAGGCGATGAAACGACAACAAGAAGGAAAAGGCGGATCCTTTACGTCCTTCAGAAAAGCGTTTCGAGTGTGTCTGCGTGTAAGTGTTGTATCATGGTGTACGTAGTGTTATCTCCACTTTGACCTGAAGGCTTACAAGTAGTGACAGACTGCTTCAGCTCATGAAGTGTGAAGAGGGAGTTATAGGAGGTGTTTGAGGTATTATACCACACGGATATCTTCTCACTAGACGTTTTGTATTTCATGAGGTGTGTTTGTGTAGTGTGGAGAGCTGGACACGTGCTGCAAGTGTTGTGCACGTGTGTTGCTTTGAACTATGAGCGTGTCCCCTATTGTGCTCACCACAGGCAGGCTGTGTGTCTATTGTCCCTTGAGTTTACTTATACGTGCTCATATTTCTGGGTGTCCCTGTATAACTTTATGGATGTGCGGAAGGTATGGGAACTCTCCCTGTTTGGATCACGGTGCACGCCCTTCCCGAGTGATTTTGCCCGTTTGAATGATACAAGGTTATCCGTCGTTAGGTACCGGGGATGTACACCCCACGCGTTGTTCTGGGCCACTGGCGCTCGCCGGTTGTCCTCGTTCGACCTTGCCGCCTTGGGTTGCGTGGGGCACCGGAGGCCTGGAGAAAAAACTTGTCGGTGGCGTCGAGAATGTGCGCTCTAAGCAGTTGGGTCGCCCCTTCTACGTGTAGGTGTTTCATGGTTGTGTAGTGTAGTTTAGATGTTTTTGTAAATGTACTCCAGTTTGCTCTTTCCTCACAGAACATTTTATGAGAGGGGGTTTGTACATTTGCCCATATAACTCAATTTGGTGTGTAGTGGTCACTACTATATAAGTTTGTGTCCACTTGCCACTCAAAAAATGGGAAAAAAATGTGTAGAGCCAAGAGCAAAGTAAACATGAATAACTGTTTTGTCCCATTTTATAAGATGTAACTGGGTTTTGTTAAAAAGGCAGGGTCCCGATTATGTTAGAAATGTTTCAATTAGCGACATGGGGTATCTGTGCAGGAGCCCAAGATTTATTTATGCGCATTGATGTCGCCTAAGACTAAGTACGGATCAGGTAGTTGATCTATCAGTTCTTCAAAATGAGTTTTCGATAGTTGATAATCCGGGGGTATGTAGAGGGAGCATACTGTTATTAACCTATCAAAAATAATTGTTCCAATTGCAAAAGCTTACAGCAAGGTGTTTAGGTGGATGGTGTGACACACTAAAAATTTTTTGGTCTCCTATGGCCACAGCACCTGAAGCATAAGTGCGAGTGAGCTGTATTTTTGAAATACCAATTAGTTTTTCAAGAAATTAGTATGTTTACTGTTTATATGTGTTTCCTGAAGACACATGAGACTTGGCTGATGTCAATGAAGTATCTCGTACACATCATCTAGATCTTTGATAAGGCCTCTGCAGTTCTGTTGAATGATGTTGTCTGTTCCCATGATTTACATTTAGGAATGACGACTGTGTGTGTGTATGTGTTTATGTGTCGTCTTTCGGGGCTCTTACTCTTGGATTGGGCTTTGTAGGCGTTTCTGTAGGCTTGGAAGTCGGTTTCCACTCCTTGCGGTGCGTTGCAGGCAGGTACGATCAGACATCCATCTCGTCATCGTATGTCCGAGGGGTGCCTGACGGACCGGGCCCTGTGGATGTGGCCACCTTTCCGCAGCCCTTCGTTCGAGCCGCACCGGAAGCGGCACACATTCCGACAGAAGTGGTTTGTACCACAACCGCTGCTGCCTCAGCAAGCTGCGTGGTGCCAGGTTGGGCTGCGTGAGGCAACCCAGCCCAGTGGCGAAAGCGGGACCAGGTCAGACTCTCTGAACTGGGTCCCTGTGGACACCACACGGCGCTACGCCCCCCGGGGAGCTGCGTCGGCGCATCTCCCCAGAGGTAAAGAGGCGAACCTTTTTCGCACCTCTGGGAAGGAGGTGTTCTCAGTTACAATAATGTAATTACCTGTTTTCGAATTGAAAATTGTATTTCGTAGAGTAAGCTGAAGGCGGCCAGCCCCGCAGTTCACACAAGTGAGGGTTTTGGATGGGCACTAGTTGCTCAGATGATCGTGCGCCGCGCATTTTGCACACGTCATTCGACCACGGCAAGAGTTCGTAACGTGCCCGAACCGCTGGCACTTCAAACGGCGCCACGGGTTCGGGATGTACGGACGTACTGAGCACGGCATAAAACCTGGATTCATAAGTTGCGGGAGAACTGCCTTGTCAATAGTAAAGATGATGTGATTGGTGGGAATATCTTTGTCGTCTCTGCAGATGGTGATTCCTCTCACGGCAGTGACGCCGTGATCCTTCAAGCCGGCAAGGAGATCCCCATCTGTTTCGTTCAGGAGATCTGGCGTTGATATCACACCCTGCGAGTTGTTTAATCTCCTGATGAGGTGTTAGCCTGATGTTTAGATCACCCAGTCTCTATCACCATCACCAGCCTATCTACGCCCACTGCAGGGCAAAGGCCTCTCCCATTATTCTCCAATTACCTCGGTCCTGTGCCAACTGTGCCCAGTTTATCCCCGCAAATTTCTTGATCTCATCTGCCCATCTAACTTTCTGCCACCCCCTGAAACGCTTGCCTTCTCTAGGGATCCACTCTGTTACCCTTAATGACCAGCGGTTATCCTGCCTTCGCATTATATGCCCTGCCCACGTCCATTTTTTCTTCTTAATTTCTACTAATATGTCTTTAACACCAGTTTGCTCTCTGACCCACTCCGCTCGCTTCTTGTCCCTTAATGTTACACCTATCATTTTCCGCTCCAATGCCCGCTGAGTCGTTCTCAATTTAAGTTGAACCCTCTTAGTGAGCCTCCAAGTTTCTGCCCCGTAGGTGAGTACCGGTAAGATGCAGTTGTCATACACTTTCTTCTTCAGCGACAATGGTAGGCTGCTATTCATTATCTGAGAATGTCTGCCATATGCACCCCACCCTATTCTGATCCTTTTAATTATCTATGCCTCATGGTTCGGATTAGGGGTCACAACTTCGCATAAGTAGATATATTCGCTTACCACTTCCACTGCCTCGCCACCTATCTCAAACTGCTGTGCTGTCCCGAGGTTATTGATCATTACTTTAGTTTTCTGCATATTAATTTTCAGGCCCACGGTTCTACTCTGTTCGCCCAGTGCGGAAAGCATGCTTTGCAATTCGTCCCCCGAGTTACTTAGCTAGGCAACGTCATCAGCAAATCTGAGGTTACCGAGGTATTCTCCATTAACCCTTACTCCCACCTGTTCCCAATCCAACGTTCTGAATACTTCTTGTAAGCATGCTGTGAATAACATTGGAGAGATTGTGTCTCATTCTCTGACACCCTTCTTTATAGGTATTTTACTGCTCTCCCTATGGAGGATGGTGGTAGCTGTAGAACCACTGTAGATATCCTCTAGTATTCTTACATAATGCTCATCTACCCCCTGGTTCCGTAATGCCTGAATGACTGCTAGGGTTTCGACCGAGTCAAATGCTTTCTCATAATCTATGAAGGCTATATATAGGGGTTCAGTATACTCAGCGCACTTCTATAACACCTGATTGATCGTGTGAATATGGTCCATTGTTGAATAACCTTTGCGAAACCCTGCTTGTTCTTTAATTTGACTAAAACATAAGGTTGCACAGATTCGGTTAGCGATTACCTTGGTAAATACCTTGTAGACGACTGACAGTAAGCTGATCGGCCTGTAATTTTTCAAGTCCTTCATGTGGCCTTTCCTATGGATTAGGATGATGTTTGCGTTCTTCCAAGATTCCGGTACACTTGCGATCATTGGGCATTGCGTATACAGGTTTGCCAGTTTTTCAAGTACAATTTCTCCGCCATCCTTCAAGAGGTCTGCTGTTATCTGATCCTCACCAGGTGCTTTCCCCCTTGCATTTCTTTCAAAGCCTTCCTTACTTCTTCGGTCGTTACTGGTGGGATGTCTATCTCCTCTGAACTACTGTCTCGTTCGGCATTATCCTGTATGTCCCGGCTACTGTACACATCCCTATAAAACTCCTCGGCCACTGTGACTATTTTATCCCTATTTGTGATGACATTGCCTTGCTTATCCTTAAGTGCATACATCTGATTTTTCCCCACGCCAAGACGTCTCTTCACTGCTTTCAGGCTACCTCCGTTCTTTACAGCGTATTTGATCCTCTCCACATTATACTCCGTATGTCAGCTGTCTTACGCTTATTGATTAACTTCGAGAGCTCGCAGCGAGATTAACAAGCAGCGATGGCGCAGAGGTAGAACACCCGCCTCGCGCGCAGAAGGACCGTGGTTCGAATCCTAGTGCCGGACAATTACACACCGGATTAAAGAAAAATACCGCGTATTGATGGAATTGCACAAAGGGGCTTGACCTGCGGCCTGACCCCGGCGACCATTGCCGGTAATGCAATCCCTCACCAGAGCAGGATTGGCCACCCTGGTGTAGTAACGGCCACAACCTCACATGAATACGCCAACTAACCCTCAGCCAGTCTATTCTGAGCTAAATGCCTTGTGGACGACTGGGTGTCCTTTATTTTGATGAGGAGTGCACCAGACCTTTGTTTTTTGCAATTATACGATTTTCCTATTATTGCTTCAAGATATTTTGCAATCAAGAAGACTCACTGAGATGCAAGAGCGTGTGTTGGACAGAGGGATTCCAGCACAAGAAATCGATAACAATGATGGGGTTCAAGAAAGGTTAACGATGGCAATGGGGGAAAAGATACTTCGGTGCGGCCCCTTTTCAGGAACCGATCACGTTTTTTCGAGGGGGGATGAAAATACCATAAGGCATAGTATGAAAGCAGGGGACGGGGGTACTTTCTTCGTCAGCCTTACCCTGATAGCTGAAGAGGTCCCGGAGCTTCGTGCCTGGTAAACAGACCGGGAGCCCATCCGCCGTAACTTGACCTAGGCTCTGATGGCCAGCATTTGTGGTTTCTACCCTCCACCTTACAACTGCTAGCCACGGTAGATTACAGTAAGTGTAGGGGGGCTCGGGGTCCGCGGTATCGCCAGTACCGTCACCAAGATTGCCCATGGTACCCGGATGCGGGCAGTTGCAACCATCACCTAATTCTCTAAAACAGGCCTTCGTTTTGAACCAGCGGGGGAGCGCAATGCAAATGCATGTGTTCTCGGACAGAGGCACCGCATTGAAGTTTGAAAATTGCAAGGCACTCCCAAGGAAGTGGCCTAGCACAAGGGCACAAAGCGACACTCAAAACGACTGAGGGGAGCGTAAGTCGCTTTGCGCCCACCGTGTGCGTGTCTGTTGACGCATCTGTCACATCTTTTCACATCTGTCGTCGCACCGACCGAAAAACCAGAGCTTACGGCGCAGGCGAAATCGGCTGCCAATATTTGGTGAGAATGATCTCTATAGGGTGGTATAAAGCATACCTTTGAGGATATAAGTTAGGGCATTGATGGTCCTCTGATGATAGTGGTTGCTCTATGGCAGCAGTGGTAGAAGGAATTTCTGGTGATTAGGGATTATTCGTAGGATAGGAAAGTTGTCTTTTATCTATCAAAAAAGGTGAAATCTTCAACAAAGATTCTAAAGATTCTATGATATTACAGGATGACACAGTGTATGTCCAGGCATAGCTCCGTGATGCTCAGAGGCGCAAGCTTACTCTGGCGCCAACAAGCTGCAAAGTTCTCCGTGGCTGGGCTGGACATTTGCATTCCGCTGGTTTGCTCCTTCTTTTGTGGTCGCTGCATGCGTAGTCAATCGTGTTCTACTGCGTAAACAAAAACGATTTTCCTGTCGGCACAGAAAGTGTGCCCCAAGACCGGCCCGTCTATGGCTGCTTTCTGGCATGTCCGGCCAGCATCCAGGTTCTGGCAGCCACTGATCATGCGTTGAACGGCCAACATTCGGCAACCAGCGCTTCGGTATGTTTCTGTCTGCCCGTATCCGGACGCACAAAGGCAGCTAACCGGCTTCCAGATGTTCAGTTCTCTTACGGCTGCCGATGTTGAGAAAGAGAACGGCGGAAGTACGGCCTTAGGGCATCCGTTTTTTCTTCGGGAAGCGGTAATCGGCCGAAGCACGGCAAGCGACCGGCCACAGAATATGCGTATTCTTGCAGCAGTTGGTGTTCGGAAAGAGACCGGCCGGAGCGCGGCTGCCGTGCATTCGTTGTTTCAACGATGAACAGCGCTTCCGGCGGTAGAATATTCGTTCTCTTCGGGCAACCAGTGTTATGAAGGATACCGGCCGACGTACGGCCCCAGAATATACGTTTTTCATTCGGTTAGCTATCCTCGGACGAATTGCGGCAAGCGAATGGCCACAGAATATTTAGTGAGCGGTGTTCAAGAGGAGACCGGCCTACGTAGGGTATCTGGTTATACGTCATTTTTTCGGCCAACGGCATAGACCCGAACAACGGCACGCGCCTGGGCGCCGAGAATTCACGCACAGACGTGTTTGGAAGGAGACCTATCGGTTTTTTCCTAGGGGAGAAAAAGCCGTTAGAGAGCGGATCGACGGGGACGCGTTTTTCATCCGCTCCGTGATTCTACGTTTTAAACGAACGAACATCGTTTGTCAAACAGTAATGAGTGTTCTCGGTGAAGGGGCAAGGTGCAAGGACTCACTGGACATTAGCAGGGAACCTTTTAGGCCATCGAAATGTCATTTATTGCCAAAAGAAGACCGTGCACATGCAAGGGTGAGCTAAGCCTCGCCAGTCATCGCCGCTTCCACGCCTCGGCCTCCGGCTTCGTCGACGCATCAGCTAGAGGCTATTCGTCCCCTCAAGAAACTGATAGCAATGGAGGCATCGACCCGGCAGAGTTGTCCGATCCGAGATGGAGATTGTTCACCAATATAACTGGCTTTCGAGGGCGTCGAGCAAGCGGCCACCACGCAGGAGCTAAACCGCCACCAGGTCAAGGACTCCCCACCAAAGAAAGGCAAGGGCGAGCAAAAGCGCAAGTTATACTGCTTACAATTAAACTGCGACAAGCAATATTGCACTATGTTGTTGGTGATAAACGTAGAAGAGACTCGCTCGGGCATTGGTAGGATCAACTCCATGCCCTGCACTATGGTACTGCATGGGATTTTACGACTGCCTATTGAGAAAAAAAGAAATATTTTAAATTTGCGATAACAACAGAGCCTTGTCACTGACGAAGCCTAGCTGTTAATTTAGTTCCTATGTTTGAAGATGAGCTTAGCTACTCTTGGGATATGACTCATTTGGTTAAACATGATCGCCAGCATGCTAAATAACACGTATTTTGTCAGGATTTTCTTTCTGAACGCAGATTGTTGGTTTCCTTCACGATCGGCTCTTGCAATAGATAAGCGTAAAATGGTAGACTGTATGTTCTTGGACTGCAAAAAAGCAATTGATGGTGTTCCATATCACCTTCTGCGTGGTACATTTCATCCTATGAACTGAATGAATCGGGTTTTGCATTGTTATTACTATTGGCCCTATAGCTTTGTTCAAAAGTACTGCTTAGTTTACCTGACTATAGCGAATGAACGTGATTCCGTATAACTGGAGCTTTATTCGAATTTAATAACATCCTGGTGTGCTGATTCAGAAAAGTTTTTGGATGTTAAACAGTCTGTTGAGGGCACCTTTACAAGAAAACCTTCGTTTCAATTGAATAGGTATACCGTAAATTATGCTGCTGTAACAACGGCTGAGGAATATAAATACCTAGGAATTTATTTAAGGAGTGGTTAGAGGTTAAATACGCAGGTTCACACTATAAAAGGTACGGCTGCATATGTTTTTGCCTTTCTGAGACGAAATTTCAGTGAACCTCCATCTAACTGAAATGAACAACCGCATTTCACTCATGTGCGCTCAATCTTGGAGTGTTTTCGTGTATCCCTACACCAAATAGCTGGTTGATACGCTCGAAAACATACAGAATATGTCAGTGCGATTCGTATTAGGTATTTGGCACGCTCAACTTAGCAATAGAGAAAGTAAAAGTAAACTGAAATGACAGGATGTGAAAGATCACAGACGAAACCACAGGTTGAACTTTTTTCGTAATATCTATCATTCGTGAACTTGAGTAGAAGGGGAAAAGTATGTCCATTCGCCATTCTACATATCGCAAAGTGGGACAGCTAGCTTAAAGCAAATCATTACTTTCCTTTAAAGGTGACGCCTTGCACGATTCATTTTATTTTACATCAATACTGCAGAGTAATTATCTTCCACGTATGATTGCAATTACTCTTTATATTGACGATTTTCAGCGCGCTTTGTAGAGTTATTTTGTTATTTTGTATCATATTTAATGCTTAGTGTTATGTATCTCTATTCTGTAATGCATGCAAAGGCAAACAGGCATCAAATAAATAAATAACTAAATAAATAAATAAATAAACTTCCAGAGGCGCAAGCTTGCCTCCGACGGGTTGAGAACCCTACGCATTCAACCTTTACCAATAAAACATTTATTGCCCTATTCGTTGCAGTATGCAAGGTTTCCTGCAGGCATACTACCATTCCTATGTTATTGATTTGAAACAAATTACGTAACTCTAATATTACGCCTTTCTTTGCGTGAACACAAAGGGATACAACTGCAGCCACCTGAAGCAGGGCGTCATTCCCAACGCGTCTAGCATTTTTTGAACTTAGTATGACATTAAAAGAAAATTAAGTTCTTTTGGACTATTAAGAGGTGTGGACGTAACTCATGAAAACAACATTAAAATAGATTGAAAATGAAAGTACTTGTTCGCTCCTTCTTAGGATCAGCCCTGCGCAAGATCATCAAAAAAGTTGATGGAGTAGAAAATGTCTTTGCAAGAAAAATGGGCAAAAAGTGGACATACTTTTTTGTGAATGAGTTGTATTAAATTCTCCTGAGTGTTTTGTTGAGACCCGAAACGCTTCGTAAAGGCATTCACGCCGGTTTTTATACATCAAAATTGGTCAAGCAACTGTTATAAAAATCGTTTATGTAGTCATAGCATGAAAGTGTTCTGGAATATTGCCCTAAAAGAAATGCGGTGCAATTTATCTCTGAAAGGATGCGCCCTCCGCCACCCCCCCTCCTCTTTCCCCGTTTATTACAGGTAAGCCGCCCCACAGAGGATATCAGGACCTGGACAATACATAGTATTCAAGCTCTACAAAGAACTGAATATTTTCTGTGTTCGGCAGTAAAAGAGGCACAACAATTAAAAGAACGACAATTTATGAGCACTGTTTAATAAATGAATTTTGCTGTCAACTGAGGCTGGTAATTAAGCAAGGCTGCGCTGAACGCTTGACGGCTAAAAGCTTGACGGCTCACTTTGATGTGGCTGCATTGGACCCAAATTGCTGGGTTAGTGCTGCTGCTGCACTGCGCGAATGAGTCATCTGCTTGCGCGACATGCAGTGACCGGCCTCAGTACAGTTAACGTACTGTGGCTGGACTGCAATGCCCGTAGAACGGTCGTATTTCCGGCAGATTTAGTCCGGCTGGAGTCCGACGACCGCATCTCGGCTGTCCTCCGGCGGCCGTACTTCGGCAGTACACGGGTGGCTTTAGAATCGCCGGAGTGCTACGGCTGGAATCTGGCCGTATGACCGTAAGCCGGTCGACTGGCCGACGGACACTGGCCGTTGGACAGCCAGGGAGTGCGGCCGTATACGGCCAAGAGGCCCACATTTGTACACGGGTCGAACATGGCTGTCGGAAAACGGCCGGACAGAAAATCACCGGCCAAAGTACACCGGCCTGTTTTAGGCCGAACAGTCCTGGGCTGCCTGGGTTCCGTTCAAAAGACTGATTCACCTGGTCATGCCTTTTCAATGTTCCACCCTTTCACGCCAAGCCCTCACATGACGAATATGGCGCTTTCATTTCGTTTATGCATACGTATTTCCGCATCAAAAAACCACACGGAAAAAGGGTCTCAACTGTCCGCGCTGGACAAGGTGTAGCGCACTAGCCGAAGGAAGTCGCCCCAAATCCATATTGCCGCGAACCATACATTGGGTTTGTTTATTTGTATTTTGCTTTTACCGCCCGGCTGTGCCGGTCTGTGTTATCTCTGCGCCAAGGAAAGCGCGTGTTCAATTCTTTCTTTCTGTGCCGCATGTGTTATCTGTTGTGATAGGGAGAGCATTCCGATCTAACGTGAACAGCCCAGAATAATCTTCTTGGGTCTACTATGTTCTCGATGCGAATCGACGTTTCGAGAACCACGCGCGCCAAAAGATAAAAAGCCTGCAGTGCGGACGCCGGGGCATTCGATTCTGCGACGCTCGCTGACGCAAGTCACTTTGTTGACCGCTGCTTCGCCGCCTCTGTATTCTTTTGAGTTGTTAGGGGAGCACAAGTTCGCTCCAATAAACTTGTTTCTCCTGCAAGACAACTGCGTCGTCCTTGGCTTCGTGACAATATTATTTCTTTGTGGTTTTCAAACCAGGTTCGCACACCATCTTCTAACAAAACGTCCACATTCTGAAGATCTTGTTCAGGTATCCACTGGTTGAAACGGACGACGTGCTCGAAATATTTCAGCCAGTCCTCTCTATTCACGGAAGCAGCCCCGTCAAAGCTGCTAGAAGAGAGGGTCTGGCGAAGCACAGTAAGGCAGAACTCTCAACTGCAGCATAACCTATTCTAAGGAAACTGGCACTTCGGTGCGGTGTTAAGGTGGGCACCGTGTTCTGGAGGTAGGCATACCTTGTGGTGGCTTCTGCGATTTCCATGATACATACGCTGTGAAATATCTTAGGGCTGTCAGAAGGAGACCTGGGGATCAGACCCTTCTGCATCCAGCAGCTCCGGCAGCGTCATAGTGCAACAGCTGGTCAGGTACAGTAGAACAATGGAAAGAGGATGTATTTCAATGAGCTTATTCCTGTTACCTGGTTACAGTCACACACCAAGAACACGTGGTGACGAAGGGGAACGTCCTCATCTTATTCGCAGCTTAGGAGGTGTTTATTCGCGTGATCTCTATGACGATGATGAGGATGTTCCAGAACCGCGCCAGAATCTGCAGCGGACCATTTGCGTGGCCAACAGCGAACGTGGCTTCGGCACCGTCTGATTCTGTCAGGGATTACACACGTAAAAGTATTACATATTTAAGTAATGCAGAATAAGCATGCCAAAATCATCCTCTTTTTCTTAGGAAACGGAACGCTACAAGAAGTAAAATGATACAACTACCACGGAAAGATTTTTAGTGCTGACACCAGCTACGAGAAAAAAATCCGGTGCAGATTAAGTATGGCTTAAGAAGGACTCGGAAGAAATAATAAATAACAAAAAGCTACCTGTGTTATTCAAAAGAAACATTTAAAATTAGTGAATACTCCCGGTGGTTACATGCGGAGGTGAAATATTGCGCTTAATAAACAACTACAAAGCAAACCCAGGTTGCCACAACGGTCATGGAACAAATAATGTTGTGTATAGCACTCCGGAACAAGAAACCTGCTACCTGGATCAGAGAACCTACTAGAATTGAAGAGATCACAGTTGATATAAAAAAATTGATTTGGGCTGGCCTTGTAGTGAATTTGACCGACAACCGGTGGACATTTAGGCTAAAAGATGGATACGAAGAGAGGGGTATAGAAGAAGAGAAACGGAGATAACACGAAGAAAGGATGCAATGCGGAACATCGTGGGTAAACTGCGGCTCGAGCAGCGCAGGACAAGAGAATTTGGAAGTACTGGGAGAAATCATTGGCTGCAGTGAACCTCATTAGTCTGGTAATATATATATATATATATATATATATATGTAACGCAGGAGACATGGCGTCCGTCGAACCAACCCCTTTATTAACAACTTCTTCATCGTCCACCACTATCGCACCACACCGTCTCTTGGTGGCTAATCTCCCATTCCGGCCAACTGCCCTGCACCATCCATCTGCGGGACGTCACACGCTTCCCCCTCCCCCGAAGGAGTGTTTGGTGTAGGGGCGGATAATATCTTTTTAGCCTCCCCACATGGACAATGTCAGTCTGACGACCGAGTGGAGCCACGCTGCGGTCGATCTCGTAGTTTACCGCAGAGATCTTGCGTAGGACAGTATACGGCCCTTCCATTATCGCGCAGAGTTTGCCGCGGTTGGGATGCCAGGGTGACTCATATAACACACAGTCTCCCACATGGAGCTCTGACGGAAGAAACTTCTTGTCGTAGATGAGCTTATTCTTCTCGTGATACGCCAGGGAATTGTGGACTGCGTTTGCGCGAGCTTCTTGCAGGGTTTCGGCAGTGTTGGAGAGGAGACAGGGGTATGATGGTGTGCCATACATGAGAAAACATGGTGGGTAGCCGGTGACTTCATGAGGTGTCCTGTTGTACTCTTCGACAACCTCTGGAAGAAGGCGTGTCCATGGTTTTCGCGGTTCGTCGTTGATTTTGCAGCGGAGGCGAGTAACTATGGCCTGATTAGTGCGCTCGTTTAGGCCATTACACTGCGGTCGTTGAGAAGTTGTGAAAAGCTGATGAATGTTGTTGTGTTTGAGGAACTGCTTGAATTTGCCTGCGGTGAATCCTGTTCCGCGGTCGGAGAGGAACTTCCGAGGCTTTCCAGCAATGAAGATGCTCTTCAGGCAGGAAATGTACGCATCGCACGTCTCATTTCGGTGCCCAAAAGCCCAAACATAACGAGTGGCATGATGAACGGCCAAGTGAATGAACCTTTTTGGAGAACCGTAGTTCGCAAAACCTCCGATGGTATCCATGGCCAGAAGATCAAATGGTTGTTTAGCTGGTGGTAGGGACTCCAAAGATCCGTAAGGCTTGGTCTTCGTCTTCTTGCAGCGCTGACAAGTGTCACAGTGGCGAATGTATTTTCAGACGTCGGTGATGATGTCAGGCCAATAATATTGTGGAGACAAAAGTCGCAATGTCTTCTTGACTCCAACGTGACCAAAAGCGTCATGAGCCTTCTGATGAAAAGAAGATCGCAGAGCGGCAGGAACGTAGACTTTTCGAATCCCTCTACGCGTAACTATGGCCATTCCGTTCTCAATGACGTGCTTGCAAGGCGGTTTGTCGTTGGGATGATCTTGCAGTTGCTCAGCTGATAGAAGCTGAAAAATCGGGCTTCGCGATAGTGCATCAGCTTCGATGTTGTCAGTGGCCTTTTGGTGCTTGATATTTACATCGTACATGGAGAGCTTCAAGGACCCTCGAAACAGACGGCCTCGCGGATTCTTGATGTTTTTAAGCCACTGCAGCGCAGCTTGATCGGTAACCACCGTAAAAGGTTTTCGATGCAGATAGCAGTGCCATTTGTCGATAGCGTCAATAATTGCCGAGCATTCAAGCTCTGTGATGGCGTAATTGACTTCGTGCTTGAGCAGCTTGCGTGAGTGGTATGCAACTGGGTGCTCCCGGCCTCCTTCATCAGCCTGCTTCAAAACGGCGCCGATACCTTTGCTGGACGCATCACAGTACAGCACACAAGGTTTGGAGGCATCGTAGATGGCAAGAACCGGCTCTACCGTGACACATTTCTTCAGCTTAGCGAAAGCGAGTTGGCAGTCAGAGTCCCACTTCCATGTAGCGTCTTTGCTGAGGAGGCACGTCAGTGGATGGGCAATTTCACTGAAGTGAGCGATGTACCCACGGTAAACATTCACGGTACCGAGAAAAAGCTGCAGCTCTTTCGGGCGCGATGGTGTGGGAAAACGCAAAATCGCCTCCACGTTGCTTCGTTTCGGAGTGACTGCGCCATTTGAAACCCTGTGTCCCAGGTACTCAATGGAAGTTTGTGCGAACTGACATTTCTTCATTTTGAGCCTGACGCATTCGCTTTTAAAAGCGTTTAGAACGGCGTCGAGATGCTTCAGATGGTCAGAAAACGTGTCAGAATACACCACAATATCATCGAAGTAGTTCGTGACGTGCGCTAAGCGGTGTTTTGCTAGGATGGGCTTGACCGCCCGCTCAAAAGTTGCTGGGGCGTGACGGAGACCAAAAGGCATAACAAGCCATTCGTAGTGACCGGTACGTGTTACAAAGGCGGTTTTCGGAATGTCTTCCGGGTGCACCTTGACGTGCCAGTAACCCGACGTGAGGTCTAACGTTGAAAAGTACGTCGATTTCCCGAGAGAGTCTAGAACGTCGTCAATGCGCGGGATGGGTTGGTAGTCGGGCACCGTCACTGCGTTCAGCTTGCGGTAATCTATGCAGAAACGTGTGCGCCCTTCTCCCTTTTTCTCTGCCAGAAGTGCCGGGGCAGCGTACGGAGACGTAGACAGCCGTATTACGCCTTGCATGAGAAGGTCGCTGACTTGCCTGTCCATTTCGACGCTATCGGCTTCTGAGCATCGATAGGGAGCCCTGCGGATGGGGACTTTGTTTGTGACGGGAATGCCATGCATCTCGATGAGCCCTGATATAAGGTGCACGTCCTTTAGTTCAGCAAGGCGTCCCAGACACATTTTTTCATCGTAATATTCCCTGAGGCTCTGGCCCGATTTCAGGCGGCAATGAATGAACTGACGGAATGGATCCGCGATGGCGCTTGCGAACCGTTCCGTCATGCATGCAACGAGGTCCTCCCGAGCTGTGCCAGTGTCAAACACCTCGGTAAGGTACCAGCGGAAGGCCTCACCTTCAAGGTAATCGGAGAAATTGCACAGCTTGTCTCGCTCGGTGCATGCAGCGGCCGCAGTCTTCACCTCGAAGAGTCGGAGCCACTTGTCAACGGGAACATCGTCGCTTGCTCCCGAGTACTTGGAGATGGTGATGGTGAGTACTTGGAGATGGTGAGCAGTATAGTAATGAGGTGCACACATTTGGGCATAGAAAAAAGAAACAAGGGACACTATACGACATAACACCCAATATCAATCGAAGTAGCGCAACAAAAGACCACAGAAGGCTATAAGGGCAAATAGTAAGATACAGTATACAGAAACATGGCTGACTACTACCGCAGAGCGCATGCGCTAGGGCATAGTCCAATATCACTGCATAAACAAAATAAAAGAAAAACCGATAATACGATAAAATGCAATAAAAGGGTAACATACGATAAAAATGCGATTATACTAAAAATATTACATATAATATTACAGAATATTACGCTTTACAGCCAACGTAACAGGGGGACAAACAGTTTCGAGTTGTGTGAAAATAAGACAAATACTGGAAAAATAAATAAGGGAAAAAATGTCCCAAATATGAAGTGGTGTATTGCAAGAGTGCAGGAAACAGAACAGAATGCAAGCTATGGTGCTCAGAAACATAACTAGCCGTTAAAGCAGAACGCATGTTCTCTGCATTAGGCGGAACAAGTTCCTTTATGAATGCAATGTAGGCAGAAATCAATACTAGCAGAAGATCGGACAGCCAATGTAACAGACAGGCATCAGATCCTAGTTGCATCGGATAAGAAATACCTGAAGAGGATTTGCTTCGAGGAAGTTATTAACATCGATATAAAGTGTAGATAGCCTATTTAAAAACAATGCAATGTTAAACGACGCAGACTGTGATCCATATGTCGTGCTGCAAAAGCGAGTATTTCATGGGTCATGTGTTCTCGTGACATAACTGTAGCGGCGCTCTTCCAGATTAAATATTGCTACATAATCAAGATTTGTGTTTCGAATAGAAGACCGGTAAGTGCAAGCGAGCCGGAATGGATAAATCGAGGCAACTGGTAATATTTAAAACATCTTAAAATATTGGATTGTGTAAGCTCGAAATGGAGCATTCGCTATTATACGGATAGCACGCTTTTGGCATACACTTAATTTATTCATATTAGCATTTGATGTTGCCCATACAATGTGGCCATAATAATGGTAGATAAGAACATTTCATTGTATATTGTGCCTTTCACTGAACATGGTAAGAAATTACGATGTCGATGTATTAAACCTGTAATTTTATTTAATTTGTGACAAATTCGTTCGATGTGCTAGTCCCAGCTTAGATGTTCAGTAAATATGGCTCCAAGTGTTTTTATATGATTTACAATTTTAATTTCCTCGCTATCTATACTTAGTTTCGGTAACTCAGCTAAGGTAGTATTTCGTGTACTAAAAAGAATGGCTTGGGTTTTTATAGCATTCATTCGCATATAGTTTGTATCACACCATTCCTTTAGGAGCTTCATGATACCATTTCCTGAAATAATAAATGCCGGGAATCTCTGCCGCTGAGATGCCGGGAATCTCTATCTAGGCATCATGAATACATTTTTTTCAAACACGAGAGCCAGAAGTAGGCGCGGATAAGCCCGAATAGGAAGCATAAAATTAAAAGACACTTCATAATATACGATAACCCTCGCGTCGTGCCGGATGTGGAAGTGCTTGTAAGGGTAAAGTGTAGAGACACCGTAAGGTAAGATCTCGAATTACTTTTTATTTGAGGAGGGACCGCAACAAGCTAGTACGAAAGAAGCCTAATAATGAGCTAATTTTAAGACGTAAAATTTATGAATTCAGAATCGCGTTGCAGAACAGATATTCAGGTCTCACGGCGGAATCAGGGTATACGACACAGGAAGCCAGCGACAACATTACACGCATTATCACGGTGTCTGCAGAGGAAGTCGGGGGTGGGATGGGTAGACAGGATACTGGTAAACCTTCCCTTGAGACGAAAGATATGATTGGGAAACGGCAAACCAAGATAATCTCTACCCGAGCTGACATAATAGAACTGGCGGAGCTTTCGGAGTAGTCAATAGGCGTAAGACACCTGACATGCGGATGTATAATATGGAGATGATCGAGTACGCTGTAAAGAAGTTAGGTAGCCTAAAAGCAGAGAAGAGGCGTCATGGCGTAGTGAAAAATCAGATGTATGGACTAAAAGAGAACCAAGGCATTGCCATCACAGGTGGGATTAAATAATCACAGTTGCGAAGAGCTCTACATGGATATCTACAGTAGCCGGGACACCCAGAATAATGCCCAACAAGAAATTAGTTCAGAGGAGATAAGTATCGCAGCAGTAAAGACAGAAGAAGTAATGAAGGCTTTGAAATAAATAAAATTGGTCAACACACCAGGTGAGGATCAGATAATAGCACACCTCTTGAAGGATGGGTTTAAACTGTACTTGAAAAACTGGCAAACCTGTATACACAATGCCTAATGACTGCCAGTGTACCGAAATCAGGGAACAACATGAACATGATCCTCATCCACAAAAAAAGCTGGGATACCTCAGCTAAGATGGAGACGATGGAGGCTGGGATCCAGCCTCCATCGTCTCCATCAGTCTCCATCGTCTCCATCGTCTCCATCGTCTCCATCAGCTGTGCACTTCAAATCCCCAGTCAGCAATCACTTTCTGTAACAACCCTGCTGTTTTCTTTTCTCTTTGTATTTAAAATTGTACCCCTCCTCTCTGTAACGCCTCACGGCATTGAGAGTAAATAAATGAATGAAATGAAACGAAATGAAAGCTGACAAAAGGACAAAAAACAGGCCGATCAATTTACTGTCAGTCGTATACCAGATTCTAACCATGTTAATTGCTAACAGTGTTTCTGCAACCCTAAATTTTAGGCAACATAAAGAACAAGAACGGTTACGTAAAGACTGATAAGCAATAAACCATATTCACACTTCAAATCAGGCGATAGAGAAGTGCGCTGAGTAAACTGAACCCCTCATATAGCCTGCATCTATTATGAGAAAGCTTTTGACTTGGTCGAAAGCTCAGAAATTTTCAGGCATTAGCGAACCAGGGTGTAGATGAGCATTTGGTAAGAATTTTAAAGGATATCTAGAATGGGTCCCCAGCTACCATCATCCTTCATAAGGAGAGCAGTTAAATACCTATAAGAAGGGCGTCAGGCAAGGAGACACTATCTCCCCAATGTTATTTGAAGCATGTTTACAAGAATAATTTCGAACATTGGATTTGGAACTGGTGGGTGTAAGGGTTACTGAAGAATACCTCAGTAACCTCAGATTGGCTGATGATGTTGCCTTGCTAAGTAAATAGAGGGGCGAATAGCAAAGCATGCTTTCCTCACTGACCCAGCAGACTAGAATGGTGGGTCTGAAAATTAAAAAGCAGAAAACCAAAATATTGATCAATAACATCGGGACAGCACAGCGGTTTGATATAGATGGTGAGGCAGTGGAAGCGGTAAGCGAATATATCTACTGAGGGGAAGTTGTGACCCTGGATCCCAAACATGAGGCAGAGATAAATAGAAGGATAAGAATGGGGTAGAGTGCATACAGCAGACATTCTCAGATACTGAATGGCAGCCTACCATTCTCCTGAAGAATAAAGTGTATGACAGCTGCATCTTATCGGTACTGACCTACGGGGCAGAAACCTGAAAGCTCAATAAGAGGCTCCAACTGAACTAGACAATGACTCAGCGATCAATGGAACGAAAGATGATAGCTGTAACATTAATGGACCAAAAAAGATAGGATTGGGGCAGGGAACAAACGCGCGTTAAAGACATATTAGCACAATATGGAAGAAGAAATTGGACGTGGGCAGGGCATGTAATACGAAGACAAGATGACCGTTGGTCATTAAGGGTAACAGAGTGGATCTCCAGAGAAGGCAAGCGTTGCAGGGGGCGGCAGAAAGTTAGATGGGCAGATGAGATCAAGGTGTTAACGGGGATAAATTGGTCGCATTTATCACAGGAGCGGAGAAATTGGTGATTAATGGGTCAGGCCTTTGTCCTGCAGTGGGCGTAGGTAGGCTGGCGATGATGAAGACAAACAAAAACTATTCTGTCAATGATTTTATTACCTCCTATACAAAACAAATGAGCACTAAGCAAAAGCATTTTACAAAGAGTAGATTTACAAAAATATTGCTGTGCACGTTTTTACGACAAAATAGGCGGCAGGTAGCTCCAAAAATTATACATAGCCTGCTCACTTCCTTTCACAAAAAGTGCGACTGTTTATAGTATTTCTATTTGACCAAATTGTAACTCCGATCGCTGAAATGTCATTTTTAGTGAAATAACTAGAAATCATGGATAATACAGTTGCAAAGTTAGTTAGGTTGATGCAAAAAACATTACCAAGTGAAATTGGAATTTGCAATGTTTTTTGGTATATGTTTATTTTTTTTTCAATTTTTTCAACTTACCTTACTTTCTACTCACACAGGCTTCAATACCAGATATATACCACACAGCGTACTCAATTCTTTTTACGCTTAATCTGGTTGTCAGCTACTTAAGCAACTAAGCGCAGAGATGAACACTGCACTGGGGGCCAATGATGAAGAGATGAAGAGCTGGCCCAGAGATGAAGACACAGAAGCGAAAATTGTGTACGGTAATACCGGTATCTGCATTTTGCACTTAATCACGATATTGCCCAACTTATGCTGCACGCTCTTGCTAATAACATTGCCTTTAGTTCTGAGACCCGCGCTTGTGATGACGCGCGTATGCTTCTTCCAGGTAGGTGTAAGTAGCTTTTTTTTATTTGTTGCTACGAGATTTGCCCTACATATTTTAAAAGGGTATTTTTTGTCCACACATCTACAGACAATATAAAACCTTTGCAAATATTAAAAACCCCATGATGGAAAAGACGGTATCTGGTATTTATTTATCGATTATACCTTACAGGCCCATTTATTCACATTTATTATTCACATACCTACATTTCGCCCAGAGGGCATTACAGTAGGGGGGTAAGAATGCATTTTCACACATGTAATGCTCACACAAAGTGAAAGGCATAAAGAATAACAAAGAACCGGGAAACAAATAACAGCCAGCAGGGCGGTAAAAACCTATTTTTATACACTAAATGGGCCACCGAAATGAAGATAATAGGAATAACAAGGAACAGGGAGACAAATAATAGACAAAATATAACAAATGACAGCATAAAAAGTAGCATAAAAAGTAACACTTTCCAGCATTCAAAGTAACACAAGGTTGTGAAACATATGCATTAACTTATAAAAGAAGACATGTATGCAAAAACAGAAGGCACGATAGAAAGAATTTTAGCGTTTAGAATTTTAGCGCTAGGAAGAATTTTAGCGTTCAAGATGACTGCGAAATGCCACCAGGAATTCACTGTCGCTTGCAACTAGGATGATGTCCCGGGGAAGCTGGTTCCATAATTTTATAGTGCGGGGGAAAAATGAATTCATAAAAGCCGTTTATTTCACTTATCTTCAGCGTGTGGTAAAGTCGATAGGAGACATTGTAGGTAGCACGAAGAAAGCGTCTTTGTTCAGTGGTGTTCGGTCGAACTATACCTCTCTTAGAGAAGCCATACAAAAAAGGCCCCACGCGACGCATGCACAAGGCAGCCAAGAGAATATTTTATTCGAATAACGCTGCTTTGAAATGCATAACCCTGCGTCACAAAACGGACAGGGTGATCCTGTATGGTCTCAAGACACTATCAAATTTTGCGTGAAGGGGTCCCAAACGATACAACCGTATTCGAGAATAGGACGGATATTTGTGCTATATAGAAGTTCCCCTAGAGCCTGCGGAGCCTGCTTAAAATTTCTTCTAATGAAGTTAAGCGTGCAGGCTGCTTTTGTGGTTATTGATTCCACGTGTCGATTATATGCCAGGTCGAAAGAAAATGTGACTCATAATTATTTACCCTGGGTTTCCTGAGTGGTAGCTTCGTAACAAAGATTATATTGTGTTTGGAACGCTTTGCGTTTCCGGGAAAATTGAAAACGTTTGCATTTAGATACGTTTAGGAACATGAGCCGCTGGCTTAACCCAAAACAGATTTTGTCTAACTCAGTTTGTAAGGCCAGACTATCATCATCACCTCGGACTTCCCTGTACAGAACGCATTCATCTGCGTATAGCATTATATGGGAAGTTATTCTCGCACCAATGTCATTGATATAAATCTGAAATAAAAGTGGTCCAAGTACCACCCTTGCGGTACACCAGGTGACGCATGAACGTATGTTGATTCAACAACAATATTAGAACCTTTTGGGATCAACCAGTAAAATAATTTTGAAAAGGTGTAGCCTTTCGTGTCCTTTTGAACACATGGCTTCTGGAATGCCTTGGCTTGAAATTAAAGAGCCTTTACAGCTTTTTTATTTCCATAAAACGTCATTTTTAGCTTCTCTGTGAAGAGTACATAGCCGAATGCACAGATGAAACGGGGGGAGTTAGCTTTCAATGCAAAGTAGGTTAGCTGGTTGCCTGTATTGCACTGGGCAACCTCCATCTGCAGTGTGGTGACCATCGCAACAAGTCACGCACTTTTATTTTACTTAAATTTGAAAACCGAGTTCTGATTCGTTTTACGCTTTATAACCTCGCCTGTAGCAGCAACTTCGTGCTCCTCCGTGCAGGGGTATTTGCCAAACGTTTACATACCACAAGAATACAAATGAGCTATTTTGAAGCTTGGTATAATATTTTGCGTAACCCCAACATCAATGCACGCTCATTTTTTAATACTTTTGACATTCAGGGTATCCTAAATTCCTCGCAACACAGCCAATATGCAAAATATTATAGACGTACGCATTCGTAATAGTAATGTCTCGAAAAATTCAATTTGTAAATGCTACGAGAGTAAGCCACATTTTTAACACCATTAAATGCATTGTTATCCCTAACTCCGACCTTTCTGCAACATTACTCGAAGTGCACGACAAAAGTTGTTAAAGAAAGCTGTATTGCTCGTCTGCATCGCGGCGCTGGACTAATGCAACATGTCACACTTTGGTTACCCATAACATGGCCCATCAGATCACTCTTACGGTTAAATGTAACGTCACTGTCATTATTTACAACAACTAACGCTCACTCGTCGCCGTTTTCGAAGTCAGGTGATGCTCCAGCGCGCAGCGACTACACATGGCGTGCCGCAGCTTTTCACGTGTGGGCCGTTTCTTTTCCAAAGCTAGTGAGCCTACTTTTAAGCATACCAATAACTAAGCGTGTCAACATCGCAGATCAGACGAAAAGTTCACTTCGCGAACAGCTATCACAAGCACGCACACCACGTTTAACCCTCCGGGGTGAAGTCCAGCGCACCACGAAGCGTTCGATTTCCTTCGAATTTCGAGCCACGTAACTTCCCGTAATCTGGCTTGTGATCTCAGGCATTGCCATCGCGATAATTTCTGTGTTGAATACCAGAGCAGATAAAATGACTGAACAGAACCTTGGCTGAGCTATGCAGCAAAAATGAACTCAGAAAGGCGCGCCACTTAGTTCAGGCGGCCGCCATCATCTTCGCGGCGACTCCCGATCAGGCGGGCTGTTCAGCGCGCGGTGACCGGAAAGCCATTCGCGCTTCAGCATTCATTTCGGGCTTCATCTGTGCGTCTTTGTTATTCTGCCATTCTGCCATTTGTGAATGAACGAAGATATAAGAGATCGCCTGGGCCGGAAAGAGTATCGCTCAGTCTATCCAGTGTACCAAATTGACCGCGCCCGGTGGCACCATTGCGGAGATTCAGCGCTCCGAATAATTGCCGCTATTTTGCTCTTTGGCGCTGACATCGCCAATTATCGGCGGAAAAACTGGAAACGCACAGGATACAGAACCATAACAGCCGAATAAGATACCTTCAAAAAACGATGTTTGGTCATTTTTTACGATGTCAAAAGCCGCGTACGTCCGCAGTTAAAATATTTCAATCGAAATATCCTATATTTCCCGATTATTCGAACCTTTTCGAATATTCAAAATGTTTCGAATACATGTTTGTCGAAGCGAATACGGATATAACACATGCAATGTTCGTGTAATATTCAAAATTTTCGAATATTCGCACACCCTTATGGTAAATTGAAATACGATCACTTGTGCGCGTGGTTTCTAGGGAACGATAAGTATTCTAAGCGAAGGGTTGCGCGCGCGCTCAATGTATAAGTTATCAGGGTCTTTCGAACACCTATGCGTGCTGTGCATACTCGGCCCTTCGGCAGGGAGGGCAGCGTCCCTACAAACGACGCGCACCACTGTTCGTATTTCTTTTGATCAACATAGTACATGTATCCTAATGCCCTGGCGAGCCGCCAAGCAAGTGTAAGCCGCCCCAGCCGCCGTCTTTAAGGTCTTTCACCGGGGTTCTCTCTTCAATATCACGGTATAAAAGTGAAGGTACCATCCATATTCATAATTACTAATAGTTCGAAAGAGGATAACCGTTTTTGCTTCGCGGGTTACCTTCAGAAGATGCCGAAATATAGCTGTAGCATCTTGAACGGCTCTCGACTTTAACCGATAGGAGGGCGACGAAACATTGATGCAAGTGTACTTCTGTCTTGAAGGCTCTGCTCTCATATGTTCCGAGAACCACGAGCACACTCTGACCATGTGAGAGTTGTTAAAGTTCGTTTTCGGAAACGTTCACCACTCTGGTACGGAAGCAATGGGCAGAGCATTTGCTTCACATCCACGCGCACAAAACCAATGAAAGCCTGCCCGTGCTTGTTGACAAAGAGAGCCGACTCTTTGGTCATGCGGACGTAGAACTGATGAAAAAAAAACTGCGGGTTGTGAAGCGATTGGTAAACCAAGCGGTTTCCACTTGTCTTCGTATCCCGCCTAAATAAGGGAATACATGAAGCGAATATGCGAAGAAAACACAACCAATAAATCTCTGCGGCGCGCGCCCGACTCGCAACGGCGGAAAAACGTCGTTTCCCGTAGATCTAGCTGGTTCAGAAAATTTCGTCGACAGCGAAGCGTCAAACTGAAAGAACGAATCCGGTCGTCCGGTTTCAGTCCATTTCGCGAACAGAGCGCTGGCGGACGGCCGCTTTGGAAGCCGTTAAAACTAAAGGAGGAGCTATTTGGACTTACACTTGGCTTGCGCATACTCGAGCTAAAAACAGGTTGTTAATCAGACCTCGCTTGAGAAAACAGGTGAAGTTCGCTCTATTTAACCTAAAAGCAAGCGAGACATAGTTTCGACACAGCTGCCGTAGCTTGTGTCGCCTAGCTAGGCATATACGATCGCTTTTACGAGGTTAGTAAACGGCGATCCGACTACATAACTTGTACCAGGCATGTACCACGCAAACATTTATCAACACAAACGGTCAGCAAATGCATTTCTGAGTTATCGTCAGTTAGGGAAGGTGGTCTGATGTCAACTCTCCTTGGATGCATGTTTTAAAGCCTTTTCTTAAAAATTTTCGGAAGTAATGAAGTTTCAGGATTTATTTTGAACTCAACTGAAGTGCGGTTGCTTACTTGTACGGCCGTCTTGGCAGTGTTTGTTACACATAAACAGAACGTAGAAAAAGTTTTCTGTGCAAAATATTTTGGTGCAAAAACCTGTAGTGCAGTAAACTGCGAAAAGTGTTGTGGGCTGTGTCACGGCGCATGGACCACCAAACCTGAGTTTTTTGAGAATATCCAGCCTTTTCAGGTGCTGGAAAGATATCTTGGCGCACCACTTGAGTGCTACCTAGAGAGTAGCAAGCATTGGCATGAAGAATCAGTACGATTGCGTGAAAAGGCAAGGAGGTGGGGCAGCCGCAGCCTATCGGTGTTCGCTGGTGCCACCACCTGCAACGTGTTCTTCCTGTCAAATCTATAGTATATGATAGAAGTATTACTGTTTGCGAGTAAACGTGCAGAAACTGGACCGTATTTTTGGTGTATTTATTACGGGTTCCCAATGTAAAGAAACCCCGAAGGGGGCACCTTAAAATCTCTTGGTGACGGTAATCGCAATACCGCGGACCCCTGGCCCCCAAACCTAAGCGGGAACCAACCGTGACGATGTGTTTTATGGCGGAGGGTTAGTAACCATGAACGGTGGCTGTCGGAGCCCAGGTCAACCTCCGGTGGATGGGTTTCATGTATGTTTACCAAGCAGGGCCCTCCGGGACCTCTTCGGGTATCAGACTAAGGCTTACGAAGAAGGTACCCCCGTCCCTGCTTTTTCTTATGCCGCATAGATAAATAAAAAGCCCCCTCAAAACGTGATTGGTCTCTGAAAAGCGACCGAAGTTTTCTTCCCCTCCCTAGCAACAATCAAAATTCCGAAACGTGACAACTACCCGCGTATTTTGGTCATTGAATCACTAGATAAACCGAAACCCATCTCCTCCAAATCTGTATTCCTCGTCTCCAATTTCCTTGAAGCAATCATTGGAAAATCTTTCGAGGCAAAAAACCTACCAACTGGCGAAGTGCTAGGTGAAGTTAAGCCACAGCAGCAATCCACAATCCTCCTGAAACAAACCCGCATAGCTGATTTTGAGGTCAGGTTAACACCCCACCACAGCCTCAAGACCTCTCAGGGTGTGACCGCTCAGGCAGATCTCATTTCCGAAAACGATGCCACCCTTTTGGAAGGATTAAGGGATCCAGGTGTCATGGCTGCAAAGCGCATATAGATACGACCCGATGAAAAACAGCAACTAAACCAATTATCCAGAACTTCGATCAATCCACCCTTCCAGAATCTCTAAATGCCGGTCATATACATTGTCCTGTCCACCCGTACATCCCGAACCCACGGCGCTGCTTCAAGTGTCAACAATTCGGGCATGGCAAAAATTCTTGCCATGGCCGACTTACCTGAGCTTAGTGCGGTCGGCATGAGCATCCCCCAGAAAACTGTGAATCCGAAACCTTCACCTGTGCCAACTTCCAGGGACCCCACGCAGCGTACTCGCTAAAACGTGAAAAGTTTAACCATGAGAAGCAGATCAATATTGTCAAGGTAACAGAAAACATCACCTTCCCGGAAGCGCGGAAGGGGTTCGCCTCTTTTCCTCCTTGGAGGTACGCTGACCAAGCTAGCCGGGGGGCGGAGCGGCGTCTGGTTTCGACGGGGCCTAGTACTGCGAGTCGGACTTGGTCCCGCCGCTGCCCACCAGCGGGTTGCCTCAAGCAGCATAAACCGCCTCCGCACTGCTCGCTGAGCCAGCAGCGGCTGTGGTGGCAACCACGTCTGGTGGGAGTGATGCTGCATCCTCCCCTTCTGCTCCACTGTCCCAAACCACAGGCGAGGGCACAGAGGAGATGGACAAGGTGGCACCCGCGACAGCTCCCGTCCCCACCGCACCTCCTGTGCCATCCGAGGCGTTCTTGAAACCTTCGGTGGTTCCGGGCAAGAAAAAGCGCGCCCAAAAGGTTGTGCGGTCCAAGGAGCCTGTTCAACCAGGCACTCCGAGCACATCCGACGACGAAATGGATTTAGGAACGTTCTTGTTTGCATTGGACCGCAAGAAACGTGTACCGACGCCAAAGCTTCTCGACAAGCCGAAAAAGACGAGTGTCACCGCCACGAAAAACGACGCATACACGTACACGCTTCAGTATCTCTCACACTAAATAATTGGAAGAGAAAACATAATTCAAAAGAACTGTAGAGGCCTTCCTAACAATCATGACGATGTGTGCGAGATACTGCACTCCAGTCAGCCAAGTGCAGCATGTCTCCAAGAAACGCATTTAGGTTCCAAACATACAAATTTTATCATTATTCACCTGGTATTTAGGAAGGACCGTGATGGTGGTGGTACATCTTCAGGGAGTGTGGACATCATTGCCCGAAAGTCTTTGGCGTGCCACAGTATCCAATTACAGGCCATCCTTGAGGCTGCCGCAATTCGGGCCATATTTTCAATGGGCAAATAACACTACGCCCAGTTTACATCCCTCCTGATTTCCAGCTCTGGGGCTCCGATTTCGAGGGCCTTGTAGATCAGCTACCCGCCCCTTTCATCCTTTTAGCCGACCTCAACGCACATAGCTGTCTTCTGGGCTCTTCTCTCGCACATGCCCGAGGTCGCCTTATCGATCTTTATCTAGCATCTTCGGGAGCATGCCTATTAAATAAAAACAACCCTGCCTACCATATTATAGGACACAAAACGTATTCACACCTCGAATTGGCTATTGGTTCGGCAGTTGTTTCTATATCTTGAGTGGGATGTTGGCAATAACCCATATGGCAGTGACCCAGCAGTTCCAAAATGCCCAAACAGTTCACTTTCCCATAACAGGTTCAATGAAGCTAGCGGGAACTGGAGTGCATTACAGGTACGTCCAAACTACACCACACAACCAAAGCACACCTACACATTGAAGAAGCTGCCCTACTACTCACGGCGCACATCCTCCATGCCGCTGAAAGGTCCATTCCCTAGGCCTTCATTGCTCCGCACAACCCAAGGAGGCCATGGTGGAATGAGGACTGCAGGTGGGCACGACAGGCTCAGAACAAGGCTTGGGGTTTCCTTCACAGGTACCCCACGTCGGCTAAATTATATTTCTTTTAAAGGGGCAAAGGCCTTGAGAAAACGCGTGCTCCTGAGGCAAAACGGGATAGTTGACGCTCCTTCATACCATCCATAAACTAATACATAGACACACAAAAGTTATGGACACGAATACGTAACCTCATAGTACAACATACACATAGCCTGCCCTTGGTCAGCACGGCTGGTGACACACTAGAAGATCAGGCTAACACACTTGCAAAACCCTTTCCACACGTGCCCAGCTCTGCACACTACACAAACACTTTCGTGAAACATAAACCATAATCAAGGACTTCTACATGAGCTGAGGGCTGCTCTGAGTTCGGGTAAACCCTCAGCTGCAGGCCTTTACAAAATTGCGTACACAATGTTACAACTCTTACATATACACGCACTTGAAACACTCCTTCACCTCTACAAAAGAATAAGGCTTTCGGGGACATTCCAAACTCTTGGAGGGAGACTATAGTTGTAGCTTTCCTGAAAAAGGGGAAGGACACTTCCTCTCCTGCTGTGTTGTGTTTCCCCTCGTGTTGTGTTCTCCCTCAAGCACGGTATTATTGCGGACCCATCGTGCATCTATTTCTGTGAAAAGGTAGCACAGGATTTTGGGTATCAAATTTGATGAAAAACTCACGTTCTTCCCACACATCAAATACCTTAAACATTAATCTCTCAAAACACATAAATATTCTCAAGGTGCTCTCCCACCAGTCCTATGGTGCAGACAAAGAACTGCTTCTTCGGATCTTTACCAGATTACTTGGGGCTCGGTTACACTACGGCAGTGTCGTGTAGGTGTCCGCATCAAAAACAGCATTAAAGAGGCTTCATTGAGTACTCCCCTTGTGACTTCGGTTTTCTTCTGCTTCGTTCCGCACTTTCCCAGCCCCGAGTCGGTACGTTGAATGTAATGATGATGATCGTTGGATGTTTATGGCACAAGGCCAACTGGGGCAAAGAGCGCCAAAACAATAGTCGATGATAGGGGTGAAACCTTGAACACTAAGTAAAATCAGCAAAAACAAAAGTAAAGTCACAAAACTACAATGAGCATGGCTGGTGTATAGGGCCAGATTTCATGATGCGTGATAGGAAATGAGGTTTAAAAACTTGACGTCGGACAAATACTCAAACACACGTTTCACGGAAACAATGGCATCATCACCTAGGAAAAACGATGGATGTAGGGGAATATGTTGTCTGTAGAGTTCTCTGAAGTGTTTGTGTCGTGTTGTGTGAAGTGCCTTGCATGTGATTAATATGCGCACTACGGATAGGGCCTCTCCGCACCTGCTGCACTGGGGTCTAGAAGATCCCGTCAGCAGATACGAGTGCGTCGCATGGGTGTGCCCTGTCCGCAGCCTACCCAAGGCGACTTCTGTGTGTCTGTTGCGTGTGTCAGTGGTGTATGGTCCCAAGCGTGGTTTTATAGCGTGTAACTTGTTATCTGTCTGTTCACTCCAGTGTGTTTGCCATGTTCTACTCAAGTGTTGTCTTATGTGTGGCTTGAGGTCTGTATATGTACGGTTGTTATGTCTACAGAGTTCCTGAGTGCAGCAGCAGCTGCCCTCTCGTCTGCCAACTCGTTTCCAGCGATCCCAGCGTGTCCTGGGACCCAGCAGAGGAGCAGCTGATGCTTCTGCGCATACACAGACATGATAGACTTAAATACAAGATTAACTATGTGGTTTTTGGGGGGTGTATGCGATGACAGTGCGCGAACAACACTCAAGGAATCTGTGTAGATGATAGAATTGGGAATTTGATTTTCAAGGATATGTCGTACATTCAGTAAAATTCCGTACGCTTCTGCTGAAAAAATTGTTGTGTGCACGCTCATGGTTCTGGATGCACTGAAATCCGGACCATGAGCAGCGCACGACACCATAGTGGAGGTTTTAGAAGCGTCAAAGGTTTTAGAACTGCAAAGAAAGAAAGTGCTGAAGTATTGCAGCTCGCGGTACCCGATTTTTGTCAAGTTTCATAAAAGAAAGGTCACAGGACACAGGGCGAACTTGCCAGGCGGTAATATGTTTAAAGAGGATGACCTGTACACGTCTAAAAACGAAGCGCTCAGATCCGAGGCTCGCTCTTTCACTCTAAGTGAAAAGGGCAGAGGAACGGATGGGCGATTTACAAAGAGCAGAGATGTGGATGTATCGTTAAAGACAGGATAAAAAGGATGAATATTCAGCGATGAAATCTTAAAAGCATAAAGTAAGTCCATGTACGTCCGTTGGTTCTCAAGGCTCCACTTATTACACTCGGCATACAGACTCTCAGCAGGGCTAGTGCGGAAAGCACCCGACGAAAGACGAAGGCCCAAGTGTAGCACTGGGTCAAGAATTCGCAAGGCTGTCTTAGTCGCCGACCCATACACCAAACTGCCATAGTCCAAACGAGACCCAACCAAAGCAGTATACAAGCGAAGCAAGAGTTCTTAGTCGGAACCATAGGATTCGTGGGAGAGAACCTTAAGTGTATTCATTGTTTTGAGACATTTATTTTTAAGTTCCTTGATGTGGGGAATGAATGAGAGTTTGTGATCAAACACCACGCCTAAGAACTTGTGCTCCTTATTCACAGGAAGCGACACGCCATTAAGAGTAATGTCTGGGTCCGGATGGACCCCGCGCTTCCTGGAGTACACAACGCAGGAGCTTTTTGCAGGATTCAATTTAAAACCATTCTTGTCTGCCCAGCGGGCAAGTTTCTTTACACGAAGCTGGACTTGACGTTCGCAGATTGACATATTACATGATTTATAGGATATCTGGACGTCATCTACATACATGGAATAAGAGATTGTGGGTGGCAGTGCCTTACCAAGAGAGTTCATTTTTACTATGAAGAGTGTGCAGCTTAACACACCACCTTGTGGCACGCCATTTTCTTGCACGTGAACCCTTGAGAGTGCACCACCGACTCTCACTCGAAACGTTCTTTCTGACAGGTAACTGGCAAGAGTGTTTAACATGTTACCCGAGACACCGAATGACTTTAGGTCACTGAGGATCCCGTACCGCCAAGCGGTGTCGTAGGCCTTCTCGAGGTCGAAAAACACAGTTACACAATACTGTTTATGAACGAAGGCATCCTTTATATACGATTCAAGAGATACGAGTTGATCGTTCGTGGATCGCCCCGCCCTGAAGCCTGCCTGGCAGCTCTCGAGAAGACCATTGTACTCGAGGAAGTACACGAGCCTGCGATTGATCATCTTCTCGAGAAGCTTGCACAGGCAGCTCGTCAGGGCAATAGGACGGTAACTTGAGGGAGACGACGGGTCCTTTCCCTCCTTCAGGAAAGCTACAACTATTGCCTCCTTCCTAGAGTTTGGAATGTGCCCCGAAAGCCATATCTTGTTATATAGGTGTAAGAGTGTTAGAAGAGTGTCTGCGTGCAGGTATTGTATCATTGTATATGTGATGTTGTCTGGGCCTGGAGCTGAGGGTTTACACGTGCTCAGAGCAGCCCTCAGCTCATACAGTGAAAACTCTGAGTTATAAGAAGATGTTGACCTATTGTTATCTAGTATAGTCTTCTTTTCGGCCGTTTGTTTGTGTTTCATGAAAGTGTTTGTGTAGTGTGCTGAACTGGACACGTGTTGGAAGTGTTGTGCGAGTGTGTCAGCCTGGTCTACGAGTGTGTCCCCTGTTGTGCTGACCAGAGGCAGGCTGTGTGTTTGTTGTCCTTTGAGTATACGTATTCTCGTCCATACTTTCCGTGTGTCTGTGTAGGAGTTAATTGATGTTATGAATGTACGCCAACTATCGCGTTTTGCCTCACGGCGCACACGTTTTCCGAACGCCTTGGCCCGTTTGAACAAGAGGAGGTTACTCGACGTGGGGTACCGACGAAGGATACCCCACTCCTTGTTCTGGGCCTCTCGCGCCCGCCTACAGTTCTCATTCCACCACGGCCTCCGCTGGTTGCGCGGGGCACCAGAGGTGTGGGGAATGGACCTTTCGGCGGCGTCGAGGATGTGCGCCGTGAGCAGTTGGGTAGCTTCTTCAACGTGTAGGTGTCCTATGGATGTGTGGTGTAGTTTGGATGTCTCTGTAAATGTATTCCAGTTAGCTCTTGCTTCATTAAACCTTTTATGGGAAGATGGACTGCTCGGGCCTGTACCTATATGCGTTAATGAAGTGGGGAAATGGTCACTACCATATGGGTCTGTGCCCACGCCCCATTCAAGACATGGAAAGAGAATTGCAGAACCAATAGCCAAGTCAAGACATGAGTATGTGTTATGTCCTATGTTATGGTATGTAGGCTGTTTATTGTTGAAAAGGCATGCTCCAGAAGATGTAAGGAATTTCTCTATCAGGCGAACTCGGGCATCCGTTCTGGAAGAGCCCCAAAGAGAGTTGCGAGCATTAACGTCGCCTGTAAGGATGTATGGTTCGGGCAGTTGGTCAACCAGCGCCTCGAAGTCAGACCTCGAGAGTGAGACATCAGGAGGAATGTATATGGAGCATACCGTTATCAACCTATTAAATATTATTGTTCGAATTGCTACAGCCTCAAGGACAGTGTTCAAGGTGACAGGGTGGCATGCTAAGGATTTGCGGGCAATTATGGCCACACCGCCAGACGAGTGTGTGCAGCCATCCCTGTCTTTCCTGTATACCAGGTAATTATTCAAGAAATTTGTGTGTTTGGAATTAAGATGTGTTTCCTGGACACACATTAAACTTGGCTGATTGGCATGCAGAATCTCATGCACGTCGTCAAGATTATTCAGAAGGCCTCTGCAGTTCCATCGAACAATGTTTTCTCTTCCCATTATGATGTGTTAGAGCTACTGAAGTGTGATTATTTATGTAGGGTCTTTCGGGGCTTGCACTCTTGGAAGGGGTTTTCTGACCTTCTCTACTGACCTGGACGTCGCAGCCCGTTCCTTCCGCTGCGATGAAAGCCGGAAGGGCTCGACGTCCATGTCGTCATCTGATGGCAAGGGGGTGGCCAGCGGACTGGGCCCCCTTGACGTGGTACCCTTTCGGGTGTTCTTTGCCTGCGCTGCCAGTGCCGAAGGCGTGGGGAGCACCACAGGTGGCACAGGCAGTGAGGCGGGAGAGGGGGTCGCTGCGACTGCCTCCTTCCCCATCTCCGTGCCCTTGCGTGTGCTTTGGGCCAGTGGAGAGGAAGCAGTGGATGCAGCGGCATCCCCAACAGACATTGTTGCCACCACTGCCGCTGCTGAGTGAGCGGGCGGTGCGGAGGTGGGTTGGGCTGCCATAGGCAACCCAGGGGGGGGGGGAGGCGGAGGCGGGACCAAGTCCGACTCGCGGTGCTGGGTCCCCGCCGAAACCAAACGCCGCTCCGCCCCCCGGCGAGCTGCGTCGGCGTACCTGCCCAGAGGGAAGGAGGCGAACCTCTTTCGCGCCTCTGGGAAGGTAAGATTCTCAGTCACTTTAACCATGATGATCTCCTTCTCCTGTTTGAATTTCTCGCATGTTCTAGAGTAGGCCCCGTGGGGTCCCTTGCAGTTAGCACAGATGAGGGTTTGCGATGGGCAGTTGTCAGATGCATGATCATGTTGTGCACACTTGGCGCATGTTAGTTGACCACGACAAGCATTAGTGCCATGTCCAAACCGCTGACACTTGTAGCAGCGGCGTGGGTTCGGCACGTAGGGTCGGACCGGACATCTCAGGAAACCTGCGCTGACCGACTCAGGAAGTGTTGAGCGGTCAAATGTCAAGATTATGTGTTTAGTAGCTATTATTTGGTCGTTTCGGCGTATCGTGATTCGCCGCACTGTTGTCACGCCCTGATCGCGAAGGCCGTCAAGCAGATCTGCTTCAGTCTCATTTATTAAATCTCTATCAGAGATGACGCCCTGGCAGCTATTCAGATGGTGATGGGGCGTGATCTTGATGTCGACATCGACCATGCGCGTTTGCTTCAAGAGGTTACAGGACTGTTTGTTTTGGACTTCAATTAGGATTTCTCCGGTTGTGAGCTTTTTAGCCTTGTACAATTTGCCTACAGGGCTTTCAAGAAACTTGGAAATGAGAAAGACAGACTGGGAAGCGACGGGTTTTGATTTATCTAGGGATTCCATTACCAGGAAGCGCGAGAAATTATCGGGCTTTGGAATGGAGTTCGAAGACAAAGGAGGAAAAGATACTTCGGTGCGGCCCCTTTTCAGGGACCGATCACGTTTTGTGGGGGGGTTTGAAAATGCCATATGATACATTGGAAAGCAGGGAGACGGGGGTACTTTCTTCTTTGACCTTACCCTGGTAGTCAAAGAGGTCCCGGAGCTCCCTGCCTGGTAGACAGGCAGGGAGCCCATCGGCCGGAGCTTGACCAAGGCTCCGACAGCCACCGTTAGAGGTTTCTACCCTTCACCTTAAAAACACATCACCACGGTAGGACACAGCTTATGTTGGGGGGCTCGGGGTCCGCGGTATCGCCAGTACCGTCACCAAGATTACTCAAGGTGCCCCGTGCGGGGGGTACGTTGAATGTAACAGGTAGTGCCTGGAGCATCAACAAATGTACATAGGTTTATTATATGCTGTTAGGGTTTCATCATTGAATGAACGTCCTTTTGAAACTGTCATCGATGATACATCTATAACCCAGCTCTTCTCAAATCACTCATCTGATTCCTATCTCTTTTCAATGAGGGTGCAAGAAAAAGCTTCAGGTCTTTTGGTTGGGTTTTTAGATGAATACACATCGTCATTTACTCTCATTTTGCCACCATGGCAACCGGAGCCTGTATCTTGTTATTTGTCTTTTATAAAAATGGATAAAAAGAGGGTCACGAGAACTGCTCTTTTGCAGCACTTCTTGTCCCTGCAGGATAAATAAAAATGTGCGGATATTTAGAGCGATGCTTTAAAAACTTCAACTACGTTGTCAAGCGCAGCTCATGGTTGCAATATTAATTCTTGCAAAACCATCAGTGTACACACCACTCCCTTCTCCGCAGAAGCCGGTGGCATTTTCTCATCGTTCAGCACATTCTTCAAAATAAATTTCAAAGTCCGTCGTCTTTACAGACTATTTAAGTGTTGTGTGTGCATTTTCCTAACACAGACCAACAAAAAACCACATTGTAAATCTTATCTTTAATGCCATAACATCTATATATGCTAAAACCTATAGACTAATCCTGTGCTAGGTTCCAGGCCAAGCCAACATCCTGGAGAATGAGACAACGCATCAAATGGCCACCGCTGCTACACTTGCAAACACAGTGCATATAACAGCAGTAGCCTACACTGACCTCAAGCCCCACATAAGACCAAACCTTCACAAAAAATGACAAGCCGATTCGAGTACATGGACAGCCAACAAGACAGACATCATAAAACCACACTTAGGATGATACACTAGTGACTCACACAACAAATTCATCGAAGTTGCCCTAGCTAGATAACGAATAGGCTCCACACACGCTACACACTCCCATCTGCTCACTGGATCTCTAACAATGTTGCGTAGCAGGTGTGGGGAGGGCCTATAGGTACTTCACATCCTCATTACATGCAATGCAGTCCACCCAACAAGATGCAAGAACTTCCCTGAACTTCCCCGGAACACCTTCCACTGCACCCATCAGTCTTTCTAGTGGATGATCCCATAATTCCTGTACAACGCACATTTATGTTTCTTAACGACATCAAGTTTTTAAACCTCATTTCCTTTTACGCGTAGTTTTTATATTCATGCCTCGCCCCATCACAGCCTGGCCTTTTACACCAGGCATCCTCATTGTCTTTTAATGATTTTACTGTGATTTGGTTGAACGATTTTATACTTTAGGTTTACATCCTTCGTTTGTAACAACTCTTTTGGTGCTCTTTGCCCTTGGTGGCCTTGTTCCATATTAACACCCAACCGTCATCATCATCAATGTTAAGAACCAAGCGTACGAATCTCTTTCGTAGGCGGCGAGCGGAAGGTGTGGGATTATCGCATTTATTTTTCGCACAACTGGTCAGCACATTTATGTTTCTTCGCTATGCGAGTGCCTTCGCACATTTTTGCAAAGTGTTTTGGCTTGTTCACTCACGCAATTTGTTGATCTAGTGTTGATGAACATTATACAATGAAAGGTTACTAAAGGAAACCGTCGAATCTTCGACGTACCTCTGTGTAAGGTTTTCTCTTGAATACTTTTAAAATGTTTCAAGAAAGCGCCTGTCAGATATTTAAATGACGTACTTTTTCCAGTTCAGCTTTGCAGAACTATCTACCGCACTGGGCGAGGTCAAGATGTACTGTGTCGCATCAAAAGGTTGGCAGTCCCAGCACGTATAAAAACAATATTTTGAACCTTCATTCGATAACTGTTCTGGTCAAAACATAGATAGCTGAAAAAAGGTTGTTTGTGCAATGGACAACGGTTTGTATTTTGCGCAAGAATCTTAAACCAATAGCCCAGGTTTTTTAGAATAATGGGATGCCGGTCTTAATTGGGACGCCCTCCAGCGGCCCCTGAAAAAGTTCTTCCCTGAACACTGCATAGATTCCGTTAAATTCCTCTCGACAAAACTGACAGTGTGCCATAACATCAGATATTGCTTTTGGGCCTGCACGCCATCTTGTTGAGTCGTATGGCGGTGTGCCACTCTGGTGCTGATGTGACGGCTGTAAGCAAGTGCTTTGCTCAGAATATTTGTATGATGAAGGAACTAATTAATATGCAGTGCCCGCAGCTTGTGATTACCCATTTTAGAAAAATGGTCCACTTTCAACGTTTATGATAGTTTTCGCATACCGAAGTTCGGTAGGCGGCATCCAAACCGACACTGATTTGAGTGTTTGCTCAAAATGTATTACAGAAAAAAAAGAAGTGGACTAGAGAAGTGGACTCTGGCTTCGTTTTCTCGGAGTCGCTAGTTCGAATCTCCATGGGGTACGTTCGTTTTTTTCCTACGGCGTTTAGCGAGCACTTTTAAAAAGCTGAAAACTAATATTTCAGTAAACAAGCTCCGACTCACTCAAAACTGTTAGACGATGTACAGCCCAAGCAGAAAGCTCCTTCACTGGGCCTTAGTACCGAACGACGCCATTGATTTTGGGCATGGGGGGACAATTAGGCGCAGTGCGATAAACAAAGCCGCGGCGTGGCGGAGGGCACCACGTGTTCCCTCCATGTTGTTCAGCCCGACGAACAAACAGCGTCCTGGCGCTGCGAATTTTCCCCAGCGCGAACTACGCCGGGAAAGTTTGCACCATGTATTCTGGCCATACGACGTGATCCGAATACGCTCTGGCGGATGATGTTACTGAGAAGACGCTAGAAATTTGTTTGACGCCGTACACCCGGCCTATCAATGCGCTCATTCATATGACGAACTATGGCACGGCTATTAGCTAAGATACAGTTCGCAAGTAAATCCCCGCAGTCGGGAAAAATAGGCTGCGGAAACTTCTTCAAGCAACGCTGCTACAACAATTCGCTTCCCTGTGCGAAATTATCTGGCAATAGGTTATTCAAGCTTTGGGGATTTCTCGGAATTCTGTAGTGCTTGGTGAGACATCAACTATGTCCTACTCCGATTCTGTTCATCCTAACCTTTCAGCTCTATCTCGTCCTCATGAGGCCTTCCCGTACTGCGTCCACTGAGGCCCGCCCCACTCACGGTAGGCCAAAGACAGACGCGGAGGAAGACGGACGTATGGCGAACTTCCGATAATCTACCGTCCCTGATTGACACAGGCTGCGTTTGCGACGGTTCTCGTCGACCCCTGCCACCTTACCCAGGAAGCGCCATATGGAGATAGAAGAATACATTTTCAGAACCACGGGCGATCTGGTGCGTTTTCACCGTTCGTCAACGCCCTACCTAGGCCGATCGCCAAACCATTGAAGCAATGCAGATTTAACATGTGGGCGATCCTCCAGCGTCGCAAGGGAAAATAAAGAACAAACTTCTGGAGGTGAAGTTTTTTATGGCGAAAAACCTGAAACCATCCAACTACGCAAGAACGCATCAAAGACAATTTTACCCGACATGTCAACAACGCGATGACCATATTTAATACTCAGGTGACTCCGGAACACAACTACAGCCCCAGGGCACGAAGCATAGACGACATGAACGAACCTGGAACTGAGAAAACGACAACAACATGAATAGGGCGCGATCGTGAACACACCCACGAACCAAGTTGCAACTCCATGACGCGCCCAAAATGTATGAACAGCGACGTTCAAAGTTCAGTTGTCGATTGACGGCTTTGATGTAGCCTCCCTTATAGACACTCAGCTGACGACTAAGTAATGCGCGGATCTTTCCTGCGTAAGCTGGACAAAGTTTCGACCGGACGGGACGGTCTGCGCAAACGCACAGCCGGGGGCAATAATATACCGCCCAGTGGAATGTGAACGTAGCACGTCATCGTAGACGGCACCACGAAGCCTGCTGCCTTCGTCAATTTAACGAAATTTCCCGGCGGCGTAACTGCAAAAATGAACTCTTTCTCGGACAATTGTACAACTATTGATCCGCCCACCTAGTTGATAACTTTTTATTCCATCGCTATATGACACGAGAACCACAATCCAAACAGCTTGCTTTTGCAAAGAGTGCTGTTGATCACGTCCCCTGCCAGCTCGTGCAAGATTTATGATCACTGTCTACAGAGAAGATACGGCTCCTGACGTCGACGCAATCGTAGAGTGTGACCAAAGTTTGATTCTCTACTTTAGTGTCTCCGTAGCAAGAGGATTGGCGCACTTTACGCCAGGCAAATCCCAATCTTTGGGCACTAATTTCCCCGCAGAGTACAAGCTTTTTCTTAGGAGCACTGCAATTGCGCTCCCCGAAGAAACGCAAAAAAATTGACGTGATCGCGGTCGCCGACTTTGAACGCGCACGAAAACATGCCTGCGTCCGCAACCCTTTGATGTACAACCTCAGATACAGCAAAAAAACGAAAGAAATAGTGGCTTTGGTGCTTCCTTACTGCGAGTGTTTATCGTCGAACTCAAAATAACGTCAGACACCACCAGCGAAGCTACGAATCACAAACAAAAATAGAGCTCCACCTACAAGATGGTCACGGCACCGCGAGTGTTCACACGACCGAAAAGCCATCCGGACACCAGTCGAAGATATGCTGAGCGACAACATTACACAGCTATCAATTGCCGTCGGCCTGCGATGGTCGTACTCATGAAGAGCGAAAACGGAACATCACAGTTGCAGATTCACTACCTGCGACTGAACAAAATCAGCAAAAGGACGTGTTTGTCCTCCCACAAAACGACGCCGCTTTTGTCCAGCTTTCCCAAACGAAGTCCTTGTCTTCTTTGGATATAAAGACAGGCTACAGGCAAAAAAAGTTGACGAGATAGACCTAGAGAAAATGCATATATAACCCCGGATAGCCTACACAATTTTAAAGTAATGCCGTTCGGACTGTGCACTGCGCCAGCAAGGTTTCAAAGAAGTATGGACGCTGTGCTAGATCGCCAGAAGCGGCACACCTCTTTCGTATACACCGACAGCGTTCTTTTTAGAAACACCTTGGGATGTTGGAGTCTGTGTTGGAGGCCATTCTTACGTTCAGGTCCACGCAGACGCCTGAAAAGTAAGGCTTTGTTAAGGAGATAGTCGAGTGCCACGCCAGCAATGCCGCGGGAGTCCTGCGTGGCCAGGCGAAAGGGTCTGCACAAGTGAACCTCCCGAGACGCAGGAGAACAAGGGCCTTCGAATATTCCTCGGAACTTGCGCCTAATACCGGTTCTTGGACGAGAACTGCGCACACTGCCGAGTCAATCACGCGATTTCGATAGCTAGCACTCTTTAAAGCTAAAAAAATTTCCGTGAGGCCGCATTCCGCCAGCTGCTGCGACACCTGTAAAGCCTATCTGTGCTCGCTTGTTTTGACGAAAATGCCTAGACACAAATGCACACGGACGCAAGAACTATAGGCTTCGATGTGATCCAAGCCCAAAAGCAAAGCTGTCCCGAAAACGGTATTGACTGTTCCGGTCATGCTCTTAACAAGGAAGATATAATCCACTTAGCCTTTGAGAAAGAATGCCTCTTTATATATTAGCCTTTTCAAAATTTTGCTGATACGTGAATGGTGAACCATGCAAGGTAAAGCGCTGTGTATGCCTGTCAACTAAAGGACCACTGTGAGCGTCTCCGTAGATGGAGCTTGATGCTGCAATAATTTCACGTTACAATTGTCCCTCAATGCCCCACAAAGCAATCTGACGCCTACTGCCTGCCTCGCGCCGCCGTCACCGTACAACCCCAAGATTCCGATGAACACGGCACATGATTCAGAGTGTTGATGCGAAGGTCAGACGCCGCGATAGTCGACTTGCCGATGCCGGTCTCCGCATTTCACTAGGTTGAGCGTTCCTATCCCTCTTGAATTTTCACTTATTTTGCGGCAGAGAGCAAGCTCCTTCAATAAACGATGGTGTGTCGATAAAATCACTTGTCATCCTTTGCTACATGACAATTTATTTGTGTACCTAAGTCGAGCCTTAGGGCTAGAAAACAAAATGTTATATCTGAGATTTGTGATCTGTCATACCGCCATATCGGTTTAAAAGTAGAGTCAGTCGCTTCGAGGAAATCGTGCTTCTTCAATTGGCGTTCGCAGGACTAACCCAAGCCTCCAGAGAGAATTGTGGTCCTCATTGGCTCTGTGAGAGGCCGCTGTCACATTAAAGAATGCAACGCACAGAGGCTACCGAGGGTAATTTCGCGAGAACATGCCAAAGGAATAATGACGCTGTTAAGGATAGTGTGGGCTCCAAATCATACAAAATATTCAAGGGGTACTATTCAGCGCTGTCGTAACATGAATAATTATACCCGAATCTAGCTTAGGATACGTTAGGCCATTAGAGCGACGGTGAGCCGAAAGGTGAATTGACAACGTGTCTGTTGGGGTGCGGCTCACTTTATCTATTTACGGCTTGTTTTGTGTGTTAGGCAGCTGTTAGCAAGTGTTGTTTTGAAGAATAGAGATAAACGTTTTTGAGAGCTTAAGACAAAAAGAAAGGGTTGCCTTTAATGACGCTCACGTGAAGCGGCTTGAAAAAGGCGAAATTATGCCAGAGGACGTCCGCAACATCCGTAGCATATCTAGTTAATATGGTTCAGTTTAAAGCGCAACAGTTGCATAGTATGCCGCTACAACTATACTCGTTTTACCACATGCGGTAGTTCAGAAAGGGCTTAACAGGTAGATATAAAGACAACTTACTGTTCTCGAGAAAAATGAAGACTTTGAATGTGACCGGCTGGTAGGGCAGCTGGTTTATTCCATCCTTTGAAATTGATCGCATTAAGCGACATAGCCCGTGCCAGCACGGTTCATTCTATAAGGATAACGTGGTGCGGGATTTATACATTCGTGTGGGCTAACCATAAATGGCCTTGAGGAGGTTCGTCTTGAGGTTGTGACTTCAAAGTCATGCCTATATTATAAGGTTCACAAGAAGGTGTTCATCGCTACTGAATGAGGATTGTTGTGGAATAATTAACGGTCGGGATTGTGAAAGGGGTGTAACAGCACAAAGGACACCTCTCATCTAAAACTCCAATATATTCTCCGGGTGGGAGCAAAACCTACCATGTTGAGACGCAATATATCACACGTCAGTCATGGCATAAACGCAGTTCGCACTGTTGTCCCAATCAAATTCTGCTGCGCCAACTGAATAACGGTGCTACCAATCCCTGATGCAAGCAACCTCATTTCTGCGCAACGGAAAATCAGTACTTTATGTGTCCGAGGTGCTGCGGTATAGCACCTGACCGAGCTGCTCGGTCAGGTGCTATACCGCAGAAAGCAACCAAAAAGTGTGGTGGTTAATCACCAAGAAAACGCCGGTAAAAATAAATCAGAGCAAGATTTGCAACTTCCGGCATGACAGCGAGATACTCTCTTTCTTTGATAACATGTTGGCACTTTCAGAGCAAAAAGCATGTGACTCGCAAAAGCAATAACCACTCCGCGGCGAATCAGACGTTATGCTCACTCAGCCTCTAGCGCTAGTACCTAATTGCGTATGGGTAGAAAAAAACATGTATTTGGTTAAAAACGATTGGATTGGGAAAGTGTAAAAGGAATGAAAATACGACGAAATCGTGGTGTAGTTTCAGTTACTGCCTGCATTGCGAGAAACCAGTTCGAGGATGTTCTGATTTTTATGGATTTTCGCAGTAAAACAAGGAACAAACAATAACACTTGCTGGTGAGAATTTTTAGGAGAGATCAATAAATATGGAAGTGACACATTTAGCTATAATAAAGGCAACATAGCTCCCACAAAAGTTCACCGCGCTAAAGGTACGGTTTTATTGAACACTCGTCTCTCCAGCATAAACACTTGCGCTCTAACCTACGCTGCAGCGAAACAGAACGAGATGACCAGGTGTACGGGTTTTGAGAAGCCAGAAAAACGGACGGCCATGTGAGCAGTGCTCGGGAAGCGAGCTACCACTGGCTGCGCCCAGGGTTAGGTTCTTCTCATGATTCAACACTCACACCGCATCTATAATTATCACGGGCTAGCTTCAAGATAACACAGCCGCTGCACTGGTCACCGTTCCTTCCGTCCGGATGACAGGCTGGTTAAATCCAAATCGTCTAACTCTATAAAGTCCGTGAGCAGCTCGAGAAACTGGCCATTTTTCTACAGTGCGGGTGGCGAATTGTGTTGTTCAACACATTCGGATTGGAGCTCGGGTTGCGACTGGGCCGACGCCTCGGGAGCGTATCGAAGCAGAAGAAGGTAGTCCTTTTCCCGACTGTGCCCAAGGCGCACTTTCACGGCGTGACAGTTCCATGCTCATATCCGACGCTCGATGGCACCTAAAAAGGGAGGGCCGAGTTTTTGCGACAGACACGTTATGCTGTGCTTGGCCATAAATGCACCGGTGTTAGCTGACATTGCTACGCTGTTTGTTCGACGCGTTTTAAATACAAATGTTACCATACCGTTTCCGCTAAAGATAAGGCTGTTGACGGAGCGTTTCTCACTCTATGCCGGGCGCTTTTGAAGGACACCCAGAATTCTTTCTAAAGGGGGAAAGGTTCGGTTGTAAAGTCCATGCTTTTGATTGAGGAAGGACACTGGGTTCCGGTATTTTCTTCTGCAAACGGTAAGGGATCGTATTCACGCTCCCCTAATTACAAACAAAGACAACTGCAGGGCCACTAGCTAGGTGAACGTGTGATTAGGTGTTGTGTCGTACGATATAATTATTTAGGCTATGTGTTTGTTCAACAAGCATGTTTCCGCATGTACCTAAAATTTATTCAGAAGGCCTCGGGCATTCAATGACACGGGAACAGCATAAGGCAGCATGTGCATTGAGCTCGCCTATAAAGATAAAAACGCGCAGAAAGTTGTTTACACGAGCCTCGATTTCAGAACTCAATATTTGGGAAAAAGAAGGGGGATGTAAAAGAAACGTATCTTGAATCACGCAATATAAATTTTTGTACGGATCGGTCAGCCTCTAAGGCATTCTTTGAATGATGGTAAGGGTTTTTGTGTGAAGAAGGCAAAACCACACGACGATTGTGTGTAGCCATCCCGGTACTGTCAAAATACCATAAACGGAATAAATACTTCGTCTCTCTACTATTCAGGACGGGGTTTTTGCATACTCACGACACTTGTTTAATTGGAGTGCCGTACGTTGTTTATATCATATATTCATAATGAGGCATCTGAATTTTATTTCCTTCTGTATAAGTGCGCTTAACCTTCCTATACACTATACGAAGGGAGAGTGAACTGAAAGACATTACGCGGACATCTAAACTAATTATACATAAAGAACCTCCACGCCGATGGGGTCATACAACTCGTCACGCCGCACTAGCTCAAAACCACTGATTAGGTCGTTCTGTGGGTCTCCGATGCCGCACAAAACATAAGCATCTCTGCCAGCCTCAGCACTAGGCTGGGGTATAAGTCGCCGTACATGCATATTCCTGACATCAGTGAAGGTATGCAGAGACAAACAAAGCTTGTACACATATCGAAATGCCAAATGAACAACATACTCGTAGCGCATAATACGTTACCACCACATAAAATGCCTTTGAAAAGCAGTGTAACGCACTTCTAGAACACGACACATACATGTTCCGTTCGGCACACTACCCACACATTTGTGCCGCATAAAATATCTGGTTAAAAGAGGTCCTATTCATTTACGGCCAAGCCCACACAAATGTGTGGGTAAACAAATTCGTTCAATAAGTGGCGTCAGTTTCAGTTTCGGTTTCACAGCCTTGGTAGTCGCAGCGAACGCTTGGAAGACTTCATTGGTTTCGGTAGTTTACACATTTTGAAACCAGGGGGCACAAAATCGAACAATAAAAAGATGTCCCAGCCGGCGCGATCAAGCTAGCCGCCTTCATGACGAAAACAGATATCCCTTTTTTCTATTCTCCCATTTTCTGAATAACAATCTTAAGACACGACTTGCAGGCCTTGGAAAAACACGATCGGCTATAAAATACACCAGTTCTCTCCGTGTGCGTTCGTTATAACGTTTGAAAATTTCATCCACACTTGTGTGAGGGCTGCGTTTTCGTAGTCACAAACTTTTTGCTGTGCGGAACAGGTTGGCGGGCTCGTGCACTGCAGTGCTAGTGATAAATAATTGTTTCTTGCTTTATTGGTGTCTCGTTCATTCAAGGTTTTGGGCTGTTTCATTGGTAATGTTTTCTTGCCGTTTAACCTTGAAGTAGTTCCGTAATTACTTGATATAATATTCTTATTTAAAATTATTCATTATCTGATTTAAAACTTCATTATATATCTTTTTTACAAAATTCTATTTATAATAAAAGTTCTCCTGCAACCAATACAAAATTTAAAAGTAATACCTAAAATGCAGTTTTTGTGCCCTTGATGTGGTTTTTAAAGAATTCTTACTACTCACAGATTACACGAATTGAAGCCAAGCCCACACATATGTGTGGGTTTGTTTTCTGTGTGAAATACTATGAGCTTTTCATTTTCACTTGTCGAAGCATCATTAGGGAGGGCTGAATACACAACATTTAACTACTTGTGGGAATTTTTTCTAAAACCTTTTTGTTAGGCAGAAAAGGGCTAAGTAAGGATTGCTCTGAGCACGAGCAAGTGTTGAGCTTTAGGACAAGACAACTTGACACACACTAAAATAAATAGCAGAAAGCGTCTATGAGGACGTCGAATCACCAATGAAGATGGGTACAGCACACTTTAAGATCGTGATGGGAGAATGTATTACAAAAGTAGGCATGAAGCAAACAGAAGAAATGTCAGTGGTAAACTTTTAAATCTGCAGTCACAAGAATGGAGGAGATGCCCCTGCTGAGTTTGAAGAATATAATAATCTGAGGATGATCACCACATTCTTCTATAGACAAAAAAAAACAGGACATGAACCCAAAATGTTGTGACGGTTCAATGATATTAAATTGACTTCATTTCTAGTGACAATCTAGGAATTTGGAAGGGCGTAGGGGGGCTAGATGGGATTATCAGCAGTGATCGTGCTATGGTTTGATGCAAAGTTTCGCTGAATCAGAAAATGAAAAAAAAGAAACCTCTTTGAAAGTAAGAAACCGAGCATGCAGTCTGCTACGACAGTACGAAGGAATTCAAAATACCCCTCCCACACAAACTGTTGCTTTGAAAAAAATTTCTTTCAAATTCGTATCAACAGAAAATTGCAATGTATATTTGTGGCAAAACTGCTCAGCAAATAACTTTCGCAGAGTGTTATTAACTTCCATTTATTCCAAACTCATGGACCACGTCAACCATCCTTCGTTGCCAAATTTTGAAAGGCAATTTGATTTTCAGTGATTCACAGCCGGGGTTTAGAAAATCTGTGTCCTGGGAAACGAAGCTTTTATGTTTTATTCCCGATCTTCACTACGTTATAGATCGCGGAGTGATCCCGGACTGCATTTTTTTTTGATGGTGCGAAGGCTTTCGACACTGTGACATGAAAATTTAGTTCTTAAAACTAACATTCCTAACTTGGATACCAATGTTCTTGCATGGTTACATTACTTCCTGATTACCCGTTCACAATTAGTAACTGTAAGTAACTACGATTCTCCTTTATCTGCCTTTGTCAAGGGGTTCCCAAAGGCTCTGTGTGGCGGTTTGTACTTTTTTTATATACATGAATGACTTGCCCAGTAACACACGTTCATCAGTTTACCTTTTTGCTGATGGTTGTGTAATTTAGCGGGAAATATCTAGTACATCTGATATCAATACCTTACAGTCTCACCATTGCCCAGTTCTGGAATGATGTTAGCTCTGGAAAATGAATGTTTATCATAATAAATATATATGCATGCGCCTATTACGATTGAACTCTACCGCCGCTAACTACGTTCTTAATGACGTCCCTATCAAATCTGTCCAATCTGATAAATACCTTGGCTTACCCTCAACATCCAACCTGTCATCGACACTTCACATTGAATATACAGTTAACAATGCTAACCCTATGTTCGGATATCTCCAGCGAAATTTTTATGACTCCTGGTACCATAATCTTGCTTATTTATGAATGTCTATCTCCTTAAAAAATAGAGTATGCGGCTTCTGTATAGAACCTTGACAAGGATAAATAATTTCAGGAATAGAAAAATTCAGAAATGATGTGCAAAAATTATTTTTGCACATCAAGCATTAAACCCATAAAATAATGGCTTTCTTTACCACTGGTGGACCATAGGAGGAAAATATTTCGGTTGTGTCTTTCTCACAAAATATATCACAAAGATTCCATTCTCAAACAACAGTTGCTATGTTCCCAATCCCATATCTCAGCACTCATGGATGGCCAGTACAAGGTTAACGTCCAATCCTCCCGGGCAAAGCATTTCTATGAGGCGTTTATCCCCCGCCACTTACGTATGTTGGAACCGCCTTCCATTGTCGGTTGCGGCGATAACAGATGAGACACCTTTACTATCTGCTTTAAAACCCGATGTGTTGAATGCCTATGTTTAAGTGGTTGTTTTGAGCTTGTATTTGTGTTGCTGCTTTTCTTTTTCTTTTAAGCTGGATGTAACCAATTGACCCCGGTAACTGCCTTTGGGACCTGGGGGTAAATAAATAAACATTTGATGAATAGCACGGTTGAACGCACCGACACAGCGCTGGCGATGAGGCGCGCCGTGAGGGAGGGCTGCGGATTCATTTTGACAACCTGGGGATCTTTAACGTGCCGTCGATTCTCGTAGACATGGGCGTTTTTGATTTTTGCCTCCATCAGAAAAGCAGCCGCCGCGGCTGGGAATCCAACCAGCATCATCGGGCTCAGCAGCACAATGCATCACCCACTGAGCAACCGCGGCGGGTTAAATAAATAAATTATTATATCAGAGAAGAGATGACTATGCATAAGCACTTACCACCTAACCACGGCAATAACAGAATTTGCCGCTGTAGGCGAAGCGACATAGAGGAAACAAGCTTTCAAACGAAATAGGAAAACTAATCGTACAACAAGGAAATAATTGTGAAGCATAAAACATCAATATTTCGACTAATTAAAATCAGAGTGAATTAGCAGAACTCTTGAAATGTATTAGCGACATTCGTGCGCACAACGTGACAGTTATGAAGGATATTCTGTAAGCAAGAGTAAGCCAAAAATCAAATAAAACGGAGCTAGATATTAGCGAAGACAATGTATGCACTCAGAAACTAAGAGGGTAACATAGCGCATAGCATGGAGGTGTTATTAAAACTAGCAGAACGAGTCGACGTCAGCCTATACGCCCGTTACGTCAGGCGCGTGGAAACTACTTAGTTTATAAGCTTTCTTCGCAATGTGCCCCTAATAATTATAAATGAAGGTGAAACTACTGGCAGGGGCATTGACAGCAGAATCACACAACGGCTCAATATAGATGCGCCCAATGAGGGTTAAAATATTTTACTCGAAATGCTTGTTGCATGATTTCGGGAATGCTTAAGGACTTTAAAAGTTCCCATAGCCTCAAAGAACGTAAAATGATTTCTGGTTCCCAAACAAGGGAAATGAAAAAGACCTTATGAATTACCGACCCACGAGCCTTCTCTCACTTGTGCACAAGCTGTTTACAAACTAATAAATAACCACATCAACGACACCCTGGATTCGAAACATCTAAACTCATCGATCGAGCAGATTCTTGTTTCCAATCAGTACAAAATCCCGCAATGAAACTTAGATCCCTTTACTCAGAATTTATTGACTAGGCAAATGCGTTTCGTTCAGTACACACGAAAATATATCAACGATGTACGTGCAGGATAACTATTCCTAAGCAAATAAACACATTCTAAGTCCGAAAGGCGGGAGACAGGCAGGTACCATCTAGCTTAAGCTATTCAAAGCATGTCTTGAGATGTTTTGCTTTGCTAGAATGTTTCGCTGGAAGCGTTGCTGGAAATACAATAGATGTTAGATAAACTGAAACGTCTGGAGCAATTTGGCTTTGCTTACGACATTGTCTTGCTAGTGAGTCTACAGAACACGTGCAACCACTACTTGACGAAATAAAATAAAAAAGCAAGGCAGTCGAACTAACGAAAAGTGTGACCAAATGTCAAATTAGGGTGGATAAGAATAGTGAGAGCACCCTCAGCAGCGCGTGTAACGGAACGCTCAAACAATGAGAACAGTCTATGTGTCTAGGGCAGTCAAAGAGAGCTTGCCCCAATTACGAGAGAGAAATTCGGCCCAGAAGCGTTATCAGCTAGTGCGCTTTCGACACACTCCCAGATAATAAGGAATAAGCTACGTCTATCACTCGAAAGTAGAATATTCGACCAATGCCTACTGTGCGTGATGACAAATTGAGTGGAAACTTGGCCCCTTTCTTAACAACCCGAAAACAAAATTATGTCGGATGAACGGGTTGTCGAAATAATGATGACCGAAATAGCACTTTGGTTCTCAACACGAGCTTCCTGGTCCAGGTAGCAAACTCGAGTAGATGATAACATACTTCATATATTGAAGAAGCAATGTAATTGGCCTGGTCAAGTTGTGGGTTGAAACAACCACCGGTAGCCTACGAAGCTAACAAAAGAGACACTGAGAGACGGATCGAGAAGAAGAACAAATGTCCATAACTCTAAGGAGTGAAGAAGTAAGGTAATTCTGTGGCTAAGAATGGATTCGAAGAACACGGCAAAAAAGTCGTCGGAAGTTAACAAAGGAGGCCTTCGTCCTGCAGTAGACATATTTGGGATGAATATTATGAAACAGGTACCCAAAGAAAGGCCTGGAGCACTCTAGCACCGATAGAAATAAGTATGACATTTGCAGAACCTTCCAACAGCTTCGAGGCTGGCCACTGAATTTGATTTCCTACCGAGGGAAAACGCCCTTGTTCCTCTAAGCGAATGGTCACATAGTGCAGAGAAGCTCCCATTGAATGGATCTAAGAAGTTGTTCTCACCAGAAAATTGTGCGCTGTTTTGAGTAGAGTGGTCTTCATCAGAGCTGCCAGGCAAACGTTACGGTGCCGCGGATCGTAAAAGGGAAACTCGTGCTATCTGTATTCAACCTTAAGGATGCCTTCATTCCTAACAAATTTTGCGTCACACAACAGGAGAACGGCGAGTGTTAGCACTTCTTGTCTCCACGAGAAAACTATCGATGTGCAGTAATATGCAGCGATTCAGGTAAAATTTTCAGTATCTTGTCCTGGCCTGCTCAGATCCTAAGAACAAAACCTATAGAACTCTGCACGCACAGACCACATTATTTGTGGAAGAGTATGATAGTATGTTTAAACAGATTCGTCTACACCAAATTTCTACCTACAACTTGAACACACAATCCTTGGCCTTTGTGCGGGCATTGTTACCAGTGAAGCCCAAGAAAAATGACATCGTCAATCTACATTCTAACACCGTAATTTCAGCGCACTGTCCAAAGGGTTCAGTTTTCACGGTCTAGGTTTTATGTCAAGCTGTGATCGCTGTAAACGAGGTAGAGGGTAAAAAGGCTGCTGATGTGGACAAAAATGCCTCTAAAGACTGACCGGCCGCCGCACAACCAACACGTCGTATCAATTGGAAAGTACTGTGGAATGGTCAGGTACACAACCAACTACATGTAATATATGCAATGTAGGATGATACACATGTAAGTGTAACGACAGATACAGTAACACTACCCTATGCCTATTGCGTCACGCACATGTCAGGCATCCAACCATGTTCACAGATTTATCAATACCCCCGTTCAACAGACATGGTGTATATTTAGCAGTAACTCACCATCTAAATAAAATGGGTATCACCCTCTTTATAATGGCAGAACCCGTACAGACAAGGTATTCCACGCACACATTACTAATTGTGGCTAAACATGCAATGGTGCCCCTTAGGGGTTTTAAATATTCATCGGAGCTTTTACTTCGTTCTACCTATAATAACCAAACGCCTCTGTACACGAAATATGTACTGTGTTTTTAACGCAAATATCTTTACCTCACCGATGTCGGTTTTAAACTACTCGTACATTTTTATTTCTGTTAGAACTCATTGGCCTCTTTTGAATTGCTCCATTAAAAATAGATTAATTTATTGTAAGGTCTAACTCACAGACGCTACACAGGCGGCAAGGCGCCCGTAGAGGATAGACACGGAGTAATTGTGACCACCTGGAAAGAAAACCACCTGAAATTGACCAGGTCAAAAAAATATTCGTCATATTGAGCATATTCTTTCTTTTTCATTTCTGTCTTTCTCTATGGGGTGAGGTTTACACTTGTGAAAAAAAGGTTCTTTAGATTTGAAGCATCGAGTTACAGTAGCAGGATAAGGATATCAGTGCTCCGAAGATGCATTCATTTACTGGGTTCAGTGGTAGGCACCTGGTGTTGCTAATAAATCGTCTTCATGTAAAACATGGTTGGAAAATATTGATGATGGTTATGACAATATTACATGTGAGCCCCCCCCCCCCCCTTTACAGTGGGACGTCTGCTGTCACCAACCGACTTGCCTGTTGTTTTTGTTTAATTGCAGTATACGCACCTCCAAGTTACATGATGCCATCAAGCAACATTAGTCAAAACAGACGAAATGGCGTCGCAAAACAGGTCAGCCATCGTAATTTCACTTGCTGCCGTGCTTAGGTGCTTACTGCAGCGCTTATTCGCATTGTTTGGCGATGTAGAGCGCACGAATTCCGCCGACGACTTCATCTTGATTAGACCCGTCGACGATATCAGCGATCAAAACAGCAGGGATTGTCGCTGTGTGCAGGCAAACGTAGGGTATGACCGAAAAACGGCATTGCATTTCACTCAAGATAATCTGCCTTTTCATCAAGTGAGAAATCGGGAAAGGCCAGTGTTTGTGCGCACCTTGATTGTCAGGGAACTGCAATTACCTTGCTCCGGCTCTCGGCCACCGCGACCGGAACCCCGCGCCGCTTAAACTACCGCTGTTCACGCTGTGATAGAGCTTCGCTGTAGCCTCATGAATAATGATAATGTGAGGGGGCAAACTGTGGGGAAATTATGAGTCGGAAGAAACAGGGCAATAAGAACACATTTGGTGTTCTGTTTGTTGCCTTTACGCCCGTATTGACGAGTGATGTGCGCCTACAGGTGGACCAATGGAATATGACTAAAATATAGACGAATGCGCGGTAGGAAACAAATGTGTGACGTGTGTTCGCTTACGTCTTGGCAGAATTTCATATTGTGCACTCTATTGTGTGCTGTTTAAGTGCGTCAGTTATGTAGTGGGCTTCGTCGTTCTCCCTGAGGCTGTATTTCGGATTGCGGGGAAAAAAGGATATCCGCTACATTCGTTGTATGGACGTTCAGCTCGCCAGTTTCTGTAGTATCGACAGAAAGAGGTGGTGATGCTTCATCACCTGCGGAAAAATGCACGACAGTCGGCTTAAAATATGAAAACTTCCCATGCCACATTGCACTAGCAATGACATTAGTAATAGCGTCCTCGATAAACACGCAGCGGTGTTGCCCCCAAAACTATCAAGGTGCAGAGTGTACGCAGTGTACTACGGTACGCACTGGCACGGAGCGTTGATGTAGTACAAAAAGGGGGTTCAAACCAAGCGACATCTCTTAAGCTAAGAAAGAAACTCATCAAAACGTTCACAAGTGGAAATAAAGCAGCGTAACTTGACGCGGCAACACCAAATAATTTATGTACACACAACCAACATACGTGAAACGTTCATGCGTGACAACGTACTTCCACCACTACCAAGGAACAGATACTTCGTTAGAGTACCTAATCTTCGTTAGAGCCATAATGCAACTGGCTATTTGGTTCCCGCATTTTCTACAGTAAAGTATGTAGGTCATCATGGTGTAGGCACTCCCGTCGTTATTCATGATGATTCAACTGAAGGAAACAACCTACTCGCTGCAATGCATGTAGCCTTCTTTGCAGTACACAAAGTTCGCGTCCTGATTTTCAATTTCTGACTGTTGTTACCGCCTCTTCGGAGCCTGTCGCAACGTTCCCAATAATTTCCCAAGCTAGTCATCCTGCCCAGCAAGAATATAGAGCTTGTTTCTGCTGCACATGAATGCGTCGATGCGCTAACGCTGCAGCAGGTCACGCCGGACCCAGTTCCCCTTCATCGTTTCCTGTGCACCTCAGGATTGCACCCCATCGCCCCGTCGACTCTGTCAGTGCGCAACGGGGCAACCAAAAATTGCCCGCGACGGGGCTCCAGGGTTAATCCAGGACAGATGGTACACAGCGATGCCGTTTATCGCGGATGAGAAGGTGCACCGGTGCGGTTTATCAAAGCTGCTATACGTTTTTTTACATGGTGTGTAACTGTTTTAGTTCCGCAATACCCCCGGTTTTTTTTTCACTGCTATGATATCTGCCTTATGTTTGTTTGAAATCACCATTGTAATTTATGTTACATTATGGTCCCTTTGAATTATTTGAAAGAAATATCTTGTCAATTTAAAATTGTGTTGCAACAATATCTAAAAGGAGTCAGTTTAATGCTCGTATTTTGTCTAAGTATAGTGGATTTTCATAACTTCTACGTGTTGCATAATTCAGCCAGACATGTGAAGCCTGTTAAGTTTCTATGCTAAATGGCAGGTTATCGGTAATCTTACCGCTACCTGGCAGGTAAGCCACTTTCTGACCTATGCACGTTGGACAACAGACCTCAATGTAAACAACCTGCGATACTTAGGTGAGCAAGTTGAGCAACCGCCTTTCTTGAGGCGTTTCGCAGTAAGCTGTTATATTTACTTCTTATTTTTGGTATGGGGTTGTTGCCTGATTATGTAACAGCGTTTAGAAACTGGTGCTTTTGCTGAGGAACGTATGCGCGATTCAGCGCCCTAAAAAAGGGGACTATTTCAGAAAATATTAGACTTTTAGGTTAACAGAGTTTATTCGTTCATGTCTGTTTTATTTAAACTTCGAGTGCGCAGAGTCGAGTGAAGCTAATCAAGAATATGTATTTTCTGAAAAATAATGCACACATGAGCACAACGTGGTGTGTGATTATCAGTGTTTCTGTTATTTTTCACGCGTGAAGGGCACCGGCATGGACGTTTCACAGGTAACTCACTGTATTGTCTAATATAGACCGTAACTAGACACCCGCCACTTTTGAGGGCAATTCGGTCACGGAATCAAAACGCAAACCATCTGGGGTGTAAACAAATCTGTTTCCAAGTGCTCCTGTTTAAATTTGAACAGGCTTGTCAATTTTCACGCGACCTTGAGACGCCAGTACTGCATGGGCAGTAGCAGCGCCTTCCTCTTGATGAGTGAAAATGGGCCTACTTGCGCATCCTGCAAAAGAAAGACCGATAATAGGAAAAAAGAATAAGAACGTTTTGGTTCCATCTCAGGGATATTGTGTTGTTTTTCAGGAAACTAACACAATTAGGTTTTGGGATTTACTGTGACCATGAATATGACGTACAGCTTTGTTAAATCGAAAAGTTCATGAGTCCACATCTCGCTGAAATTTTGGTCAATGGGAATTCTCCAATCATCAGGAAGGAGTAATTGTTCCATCCAGTGCATTTCAACTGGCCGGCGTACTGCCCCTTAATATGATGTGGCAAAGTCTCTGTGAGTTATTTAAAGGAGCAGCCCATTATAAGCAGTCAGAGCAGTCACTCGACATGCCGTAATGAGAAAACTGGAACATTGGAAGTTATGATCATGATTTAAGAACTCTGCAAGGATTTTTATGTGTTGCTGTGCAATAAGCTTTCTTGAAAGAATGAATAACACGTGAAGGAAGATGCACGTGTTTAATCACAGGTGCATCTCTTGGTGTTACCCCCCCCCCCTTGCCTTTGCATTTTTGTGCAATGGACTTCTGTATGTTTACCCTTGATGTGTATATCTATCTCAATGTAACAATTCATGTACACCCCATCTCCTGCTTTTGCCACCTGTGCCCTGCAGTATTGAATAAAAATAAAATAAATCAATATTCTACATAATTTAAGCTTGTCAGTACCCCCAGTGCCCTTTTAAGAAAACAGCAGGTGCAAATCGCTCATTTTGTTATTTCAATTGTTTTCGCGGTGCAATGGAATATACATTAGCTACGTAGCGCGTGAAAGCAAGGTTCGATCTCGACTAGATAAAGTGGTTTTCCTTTCGAAGCCTCTGTATGGGTGCGTGGTATCATAACCCCGTACGAGCTAGAAGGTAAAGGCGGGCGCCTAAAGTGCTCCATTCTCAAAATCACAGGCCAAAAGCTAACTGGCACCCTATTTTGTGCAAGGATTCATTTTGCTTTGTATACAAAACATAATGATACAACGGCTGCCATAGCCGAACTGTGTATAAGTACCGGTCTGGGCATTCTTGTGAAAACCTTCGGTAGCTTAGTATGCGAGAGCCTTCCTTTCTCGGCTTGTCTGTGAGTATTACGATATGTTTGTACCTAATTATATAAACGGTAATACACATGGTCGAGCAGAATAAAAAAGTGGTTTGCCAACTCGAAAGTTTTGAATTTTTGTTTCAGATCGCTTTGCTTCTCAACAGCAAATGACCGCCAATTCAGAAACTATCGTTATAACCTGTTAAAGCCGCGAATTTTGTGTATTGGCGGCCTGGTATGGGGAATACGCAGCGAAATAAATACTCAATACGTCTGGTATATTTCGCCACAAATGGAAACAACAATGCAGGAATATATGCTGTTGCTGCTAGAAATTCACGCTGCCACACGTGACATATTCACACAGACAAGAATGGCAATGTCTCACTAGTATATTTGAAAGCTCATATGACCCAGCATAATTACCAAAAAAAATATGAAGACGGAGCACATATCCGTGCACGGATTATTCTACTATTTTAAAGATTCAAGTTATGGGTTTGCTGAACAAGAATTTCCTTCCGGATCAGCTTCATAGTCACACGGAAGTATGTCCACGGATGTTATGTTGGTCATATAAACGTGATGTGATGGCTGGAATTTGCTTCCCTTGTTGGCTCTGGATTGCGAATTGTTGGGTCGTAACTGCCAAAGACATAGCATGCAAAATGGTACCCACTTTTTTGGTGCCATTACTTAGAACGCTTTCTGTGCTGTGTGGAGGCTAACATGTGACACAAGCCGGACAAAATTGGTGTTCCAACCTTCCTCCTTCCTGCTGCAAAATGTTAATATCAAAGATCGGCTCAAATATTGAATTTGGTAAAATTGTATAGAAAATCAGCATTGATGTGTCACCTGAACACCTCAATCGCCAGCAGTTGTGATCGGCGGCATATAAATAATTCCTGAGCTGTATGATGCGCTGGTAGACGTTTAGGTGCCCTGATTTAAAAAAGGTAGAATAAAATGGGTGATGTTTAGGCTTTCAGAGGAGGATTTTGATCTTATGCTTACAGTGATGGATTGTGACCCGCTGAATCCTTAGCTGGCTTTATGCGCTGAGTGGTTCATGTCGGACAGGCATCACGGCATCACGGCGTGGTGACTTTGGCAAGTCCTTACGTGGAACTGCAGTTTTCTTCGGTACCTTGCTCTTCGCTTCAAAGCCTGAAAACCCCGTAAACAATATCTTTACCGTGCTTTACAAAGACAACATACAAATTTAATTGCCAGCCATTTGACATATCAGCTCTGCTCTAAAATAAACAACCTGGTTTATATCGAATTGCCGTAAAAAAATGGCACAAAAAATTTGGCTTCTCATGACAGCGATGACAGCATGCAAGTTACAGGTGCTAATAAACTTATAAATCGAACATCTTGCTCCGTGGTGTAATTTGTATGGCGTTGGGTAGTTGCGGGTGAAGTAAGGTTCAATGTAGCATGATTTTTTTAATTGCTCTACATTCGGGGCGCCAGTTAAATGTCCGGTACATTTTATTTCTCTCCCATTATCGTGATTCTCCGCTTTGAGAGCCAATTTTGGTTTGCAGCCGCCAGCAACGTTGGATAATTGATAAAAGGTACAAAGTCGTACTAGTTGGGTTCAGGCGTGCGGATCGCTGCGGGCGATTGTAACAAGCACAACTTGCTTCCGGGAAAGGACTAACCTAGAATCTCACGTTCGATAAGAGTACACAAGGAGGCGACACAGCGTGCGCCGATATGATAACGTCATGCTCTCGGTGCTTGTAGCTGTGGGAGCTGCGGCATTTCCGCCATTCACCGACTTGAGCGTCAAGTACGTCAAGCTGCGCGTGGGGCTTCGGCTCAGCTGCGCAAATGCGGAACTGCTTCAAGCGCGATTTAAAAACATTAGGGCCGTTCCACTCTGTGAAGAAGGATTACTAGCAAAGCTGGACGCAGTCTATGGTGTGCCCGAAACAAAGCACGTTGATCGTAATTTGCGATGGAGCATCTATTACAGCCAATTAGCTGAATGAACCTCGGACGGATCCAAGCTTTGCTCTTGCAGATAAACATGGAACTGCTTGTGTTTCTCCCACGTCGTAAGCATCTGACGGTTTGTGTAAGACCGAGTTCAGACTGTTGCCAAAACTGTCGTAATAATTTTAAAGAATGACGTCGTTTCACGGCTCAGATAACCGAACAGCGTGACATGGCATTTTTTTATGACTGTAGATCGGTAATCTGAAACACAAATCCAGTTCGCTCTACAACTAAGGACTCCGGACAGGTCCTATTGGGCCGCTTAATGTCCGCGTTTAAATCTTGTGCCAGCAGAACGGACACGCCATCCATCAGTACGGACATGAAACATATAGCCGTGCGTGCACGCCGATCCTCCTCCTTTCCACTATTCTCCACTACAATCCTGCGCAGGCATAAACAAGCAACCGGTCTTGTGCACGTCTCGTGAAGGCCATCTGAAGTAGTGGCATTGGCTCGCACCGGCGTTCCAAGCGGGCAATTTGCTGTTCATACGGAGGGATTCGCCGCTACTCCATGAGCGGAACTTGAAGCGGTAATGGCGATGCCAGCAACATCAGTAGTTTTTGCAGCCATTTGCGCTTGTGTTCGGACCAACGCTTCGATTCGTGCTCTTCCTCCAAACATCCGTCCGTCCCATAACGTTTTAAAACATGGAAGCCCTTCAGCTCTATTCTCGTGTGAAAACATGTGACTGAACGTTTTTCTTCCCCCTTGTATGCAACCTACTGTGTGTGTAAGACTTCTGCGTATTTCATTAACCCAACCCGAACCACTGGATTTAGGAGGAACTCCGACTAACGGCATTGAGCCGTGTACTTTCAACATTTATATACCAGCACAACAGGTTCTTCATCGGTAGCGGCATGAAGCCTAGCTGTTTTTGTGCACGCTCCTCTTTTTCTACCCGCATACCATGAACGCATGAAACGGCAACCGGTGAAGGCGCATACTTAGGCGTGAAAGACACCGGCAAAAATGTCTCTCGGAAGGCCTTTTCTCTTCTACCGGAATGGATTCCCAGCTACTTGGCGAAGTGAATTTGAGTGGGAACGGTGACTATGGATTTCTGCTTTTTTAGGGGGCAGCTCTTTGGCAGCGGGTACCTTGGCTTCGCGGGAGCGGCATCTGTTTATGCCCGCGTAGCCAAGTGAACGAACGCAGCAGCGAGGAAAGAAAGAAAATGGAGAGGAGCGTCCAGGAAAGGATGAAGCGGACTACGACAAGTGTGGCTAGGGCGTCATCTCTGTCACTGCCTTTCCATCACACATGTTTTATGTGTCGCCACCAAGTAGGGCCCTACCCCTGACACTTTCCGCAGACGCCGTTCCATCCTCCGTTAACCCAAACCACGTGACGCTTGCGCGGGTAGTTCTAGCACGATATGCTACAACATGCTCGCTGCTTTTCTGTGCGAGGCTAGTGCAAACCACGCGACATTTGCGCGGGAGGATCACACACGATTTGGAACATCCTCGCCGGCGGCGACGGTGCACTGCAAGGTAGCAGCGGATTAGCGCCTGCCACCGTGCGTTCGCTTATCAGGCGAACACTTCTTAAGACGCAGCAGAAATGCGCGTGACCGAGAAGACTGCAGTTCGCGCTGCGCACAAACTATATATTAGGAAGTGTACTAATCGTCAGTGCATTTTTGATGCCCATCCATGCATCTGCTTATTTGTCGCAATGATCTGATAACCGGAGACTGCTGTTAGCTGCTGACTGCGCAACTTGCCAAAGGGGAATCGGTGGACGCGAAGGGGAATCGTTGTGAAAGAGGTGTCAGCGGTTGTGTGGAGAGCCCCGGAGCGGCGCTGAGTAAATCGATGACACCGGAATGAAAACTGGGGGCGTTAGACATAAACTGCTTTGCAGTAAAAACGATGTTCTAAGCTACCTGAAATCAAGACTTCGATTGAAACATGTATCTTGACCACATTAGCACTTATCAGATATCTTTAGCACCAAGGAGATATATGAAAATGTCCCATACGTGTTCGAGCAGCGCACACGGGGGAAGTGCGCCAACAGAAAGTACGCCATGCGCATGCAATGCGGCTTCATAAAAATGGAAAATCAAGTATCTGCTGACCTAGAAAGTAGTTATCGTTTTCACCGAGGTGCTTTGGAAAACTTGCAAGGTGGACGTCACTTTTTCTACTCCGTAGGTTCCGTGTCTACAGCGTTATGCGAGTTGCGTCGTCTCCTCCTGGCGGGAAGCGGCAGAAAGTATGCAATGTTCTACTTCAATCGGACATTTGCACCGAAGAGGAGACAATAAATATCCTTATACGTCCCCTTTATCGTCTACAGTTCTAGGCGGTATCACGGCAACTACGAAGTTACGACGCTATGCAAAAGTGCTGCGCCATGGGAAAGTCTGTAACCGGACCTGATTAGGGCGATGCCAGCAAATTTCATTAGGTGGCGAGCACAAACATGGAGTTGCCAATAGGCACCGGACACTATAGTTTGCCGGGCGACCACAGAGCCGGCGGCGGCAGACGCGACACCTCTAGGTCGGCGGGTAACGCCAAGCGACTTGAGTCTGTGGGAAAGGCCTTTACAAAGGCGTCTACCATAACTTTGTTAGTAGGCATACCTACAAGATAGTGAACCATGGCCGGTAGGAATGTTGTAGATTTGTGGAAGCGTCCAAATAAGACGGCGCAGATAGAATACGATTGCTTTTCTACGCAGCCGGACGCGGGAAGGCTGCGAAGCTTCTTAAAAGCTTTGCGTCTCCCCACAGATTCTTCTGATTTTTGCCCGTACGAAGCCAAAGTTACTGCAATTGTTAATGCATAATCAAAACAAAGTGAGCGGATTATGTGCAGCTGTGAAATACGAGGATGTAGTGATAAGGTTGGTTATCAGGCTGCGTACATGAATATGTGCGCAGTAATTTTGTTCACAGTGTGGACGCTAAAACGTTGTTATCACAAGGTAGCTTATCATCCCGCAGTGCCTGCCTATGGTTCATGTATCATTTCACCTGGCTATCGCGTATTTATTACAGCCAAACGAGTATGTTCTAAATTATTTAGGTGTTGATATATCTAAATGCTTCTTCAGCTATTGGTAATGCTAACTTATCAATAGCTTTTCTTGCAAAAGATACTTTGCAATACGATTGTCACAAACACTGAAGGGATAAGAAGAAAAGCCGTGATGTCGGCTCAAATAAAAATTGAAAATGTTCAAAAGGCAGCACCAAATCATCGCATACCAAACATTTTTTTTTCAGGATTATGTTTTACTACCAACTGAACACAATAAAGGGATACAATGAATTTCTTGTAGATTTTTCATGCCACAGCCGTTTGTTGACAGTGACAAATATCGCTAAATACGGATATGAAATTGCTGGAAACGATGTTAATTAGTTTCTTCTGAGTCTCTTCCCATTTTGTAGAAGGTTCATTCAGGCAAGCCTAAATACACAGGTTGTCCCGCTGCGTTCAGTCGGCTAATTGGGCCTGACCCACGAGTAATATTTAACTTTTGCTTTCGAGACAGTGCGCACCTGCTTTAAGTTTGATAGGCTGATCTGCATAGCACTGGTGGCCGATATTTTCGCTTCGACAGCTGTAAGTCGATTTTTCATGTCAGTAATGCTCCTTTTCATTGATTTCTGGATTTTCCGAACTTTTTTACCGAGATGTATAAACCTTTCTTATCTTTCCCCATTTTAGGTGCGCGTGCATTGAAGTCTGCTAGCATACTCAACACGGCATTGAACTATTCCAGGAGAGTCGGGAGCCAGAGGTTCTCGAGTACCATTAGTCAAGGACACTTCCGTACGTTTACTGGGACCTGAGTTGATCTCTACATACCCGGAAATCTTTAGCAGTTTTTACCAGTGTCAAAGCACGCGTACAACATTGGCAACAGCAGTTGTGGGCGTGAGAACAGCAATAAACAAACACCGGAAACAGTACAAATCTCGGTGTACAGCCGCGCATCTCTTCGCAGCCGGATCGTAACACTGCTCCCATGCCTACTGAAGAGGTCCCGGCTCCGTCAGTCACCTTTGTCGTGGCAGTCCGCTAATGTTAGGGAAGATGCCGTAGTCCTGAAGAATTCAGCGACCCTCCATGATAGCTGTCAACTGCTGAGAAAACAGTTGGGGCTTCGTCGTTCGAAAACTCGTGAGGTCGCAGGGACCGGGGGCCGATGAAAATGCACAGAACTGAATCCATAGGGCAACCTGGGTAGTCAGACAAGCGCGCACCTGTTATAGCTGGGCTTGAAGCCACTTCCCAGTGTTTGCAGTATTGTACCGCTGCCTTCACAGTCGTGAACATCATTTCGTGTTTTGAAGCTTTCATTTTTTGGTTTCTGACTTTTTCTTTCCCATTTCCTGTTCTTTCTTTCCGTGTTGTTCTGTCATTTATGTCGTTGTAGATATCACACACCACAATTAAATACCCTAGTTATTATTCAGCAAATGTACTGTCTTTTCACTTTTGTTTCACCCCCGTTCCTGTGCGGTTGTTACCGATAAGTCATGTAGCCAGCTGATATAACCCTAGACGTATTCATTTTTACACACTTTCTACACCGGCAGTAAAACATGTGTTATTTTGCTGGGAGCGCCGTTTGTTTCAGAGTGTAGCACGCGTTGAGATACACCATCAGATGTCAATTGTTTTACCAAGAAAGCGCGCTTTTTTTAGGAACTAAAATTGCTTCACCGTGCTCCGAATATCAGTTTTTTAAAAATGTGTTTGCATGCCAGGTTTTGGTACTAACTACAATATCCATGTTTCTAAAAGAGAGAGAGAGCGAAAAGATTGTTCCAAAAAAATGCTTGCGAACAGAATATTGTGGTTAACTAATTGATCATAATTTTTTTTCGGTGTAATAAAATGGTTGTTTGTCTTGCCCTAAGTGTTTGTTTCATTACCCGAAAAGCAGATGGATAATGCCAATGCTAGCAACATTGGGTGTGTTACAACAGGTTATTCTTGGTGAAGAAAGACAAAACGCCGCTGATTTATTGGGAACATTGTTAATACTATTGTGAATTACTTTGTCAGCAATAGATGAGCGTCGCAAGTAAATCGCCTATTTTATGCAACGATTTTCAGTCTGAAACAACAGAATCTGTCGTATTAAGATGCCAAATATTTAATTGTTTACAGGGGCTGGTAAGCTCTAATATATTATGATTGCTTTTGTAGAAACCAGTGTGAGCCCTTCAGTAAAGCCATTGGTGTAGTGAGCAGTACTAACAAAGAAATAAAAGAATAAACGAACCACGAATGCACACAAGCAAATATTTTTCATGGAGTTTGTTGTATTTTTACCACAAAATATACCCGTAATAATAAAATCCGTAAGACATCAAGGGGTGGGGAATCGGTTCTACGTGGCAAAGTTCAGTGTTCGCTCGCTGTATTGGAAACTACACAGAACTCTATACACTGACAAATTTGAGCAGTTACAGAAAAAATCTTATAACGCGTTTGAATTTTGGGCACCGTTTTTGTTTCAAACAATATAAATACCTTAGGGGCAGTGATTTAGGTTCGAATTAACGGCCTGAGATACTTTTTTCTATTATCAATAGGTGCCGGGTGAAAGCGTTAGCTTGATGGAGGCAAAAAGCAAAAACGTTGGAGATTTCCGCTCACGTTATTCATCCCCAGGTGGTCAAAACTATTCCCGAGCCCTCCACTACGCCCCTCAAAATCGCCTGTTTAGCATCGTTGCGTTAAACCGCATGATCGATCAATCAATCAATCAATCAATCAATCAATCAATCAATCAATCAATCAATCAATCAATCAATCAATCAATCAATCAATCAATCAATCAATCAATCAATCAATCAATCAATCAATCAATCAATCAATCAATCAATCAATCAATCAATCAATCAATCAATCAATCAATCAATCAATCAATCAATCAGTCAATCAATCAATCAATCAATCAATCAATCAATCAATCAATCAATCAATCAATCAATCAATCGGTCAATCAATCCATCAATCAATTATTCAATCAGTCGATCAATCAATCAATCGTTCAATCAATCAATCAATCAATCAATCAAGCAAGCAAGCATTTAATCGAGCAATCAATCAAAGCGCTGCTCACATTGGGAAAAATGTATCGAATCTCTTCACAAGAAAACAATATTGGTTGTTGATCGCCAATCTTCTAGATCTGGTTTCATGGTTCTCTAATGATTAACCCCAAAAATAAATGCTCGCAAAGAGAGCACCGCGGTAACAGTTCCGCTAACGCTCATCTATGCACGTCGCGCTGCGCTGTGCTTCTTGGCCGCTTGTGTAATGTTTCATAATTTTTCGCAGCACTAGTCCCCTTCAATAAAAGTTTATTTCTTTTGACAGGCAATGAGAGAAAGCGTTCGAGATAGAAAGTTCAGATGTATATAAATCTTATAACATCAAAATAGGCTAGAGCAGACGCAGATATGTAGACGTGCCACAACAAAAAATGTAAAAGATTGATCCAGTATGTTTACCTAATGAATACCTAAAATGTAAAGGTTGCGTTAACCAGCGCCAAAGACAACGGCAGACGAGCTATTAAAAAGAAAGCTAGAACAGGTTGTTTTAAAATATCCAAAAAGGTTTGGCGAAATCACCCTATTTTTCACACAAGCCGTTAGAAAACAGGAAAAGGCAGAAGTGCCCACAAACAAGAGGAGCCAGAAAATAATAAGTGTGGAAGACGCACGTAGAAAAACGTACAATGCGCGAGACCCAAATTGTAATTAAACCATTTCCAAGAAAATTTCTAGAGGCAAGAAGCAAGCTGTTGCACATATTCGGTTACAAAACAAGTACAGAGACAAGGACGCGTTGGTATAGACAGGAATGCCAAAATATAGTGTGATGAGTATCCGAGGTATTGCCATGATATTACAAAATTAGTGGGGAACAAATACATATTTTACAGAAACATAATGAGCATTACATTGGGTTAAAATATTATCTTTTACAAAGTATTATCTTGTACTATCTTTTACAAGCAATGGGACAATATAGTTTGAGAACACCTAGAGGTATTGACATGGCGTCAGAAAAACATTAAAGCCAGGGGAAAAAAACAAAAACGGCTAAGCAATATTTAAGATTGTGTTGTTAGTTCCTCCTACACCAGTGCCGACTATTAACTCAATCGCCCTGGTTCCGGTTGGTTTGGTAGGGGGCTTGAACGGCGATGGCGTTGAAGTTGTAGGAGATGGTGGCCGAATTGACAAATTCGAGGTGTTTGTATTTGATGAAGAATAACGAGCACCTTACATACAGCTATTTCGATAAGAGTAAGTAGATACAAGAGTGATAAAAGAGGAAAACTTCAACTCCATCTATCTCTGGTATGTTCTGAGCGTGTGCAAACAACTCGACCGAGAGCGGCCGACACTCTGATCCGGCTGCAGGACCCATGTAGTTGCCCGGTACACAGCTGTACGCTAAAATTCTGACGCTTACTTCAAACCTACATCTCGCTTAGGCGGCTTAAAAATCTCAGCCTAGCTTCAACGGTCCCGACTCTTGACTCGCTAGGAACTTCCTCCCTGAGAGCTCATACAAGAAGGCTATTTGAAGGCGACGTTCTGCATTATAACTCTTCCGCATTACTGAATCTGGGGAAGACCCCTCCAGCGTCCTTATACGCGTATGGGAGTTCCCAAATTCACGTAGATAGCTGTCACTCAGCCAATTCCCGAATTATCAATAAGGCGCCACCACCTACATGGGAAAGCATGTGCACAGCCGCGAAAACACACCGTGGCGACTACACATAACGATCTCAAAGGGTCTTATTGTAAAGCGGAGGCTACCAAAGGGCAGCCGTTCCACGGGTTGCGTGCGACAAATGCATCTCGCGGCAAAGCCGCTAATGCCGTGGGGTTAGACGACGATAATTACCCCTTCATTGTCCGGTACGCACACAGTCCTCGAATCTTTGGCGGGCCGTCTCCCTTCGTAAAAGGGATTATTGCGGCCGTGTTCTCTCCGTCCAGAAAAGCCGTCTTCTGACCGCGCCGCGATGAATTGGCGATAGCAACAGGGAAGATTTGGCGACATCGTAGATTTGCACAGCTGTGGTTCTAGACGGAGCGGCGGGGATATATCCTTTCTCACGTAGGATCAATGGCGCTTGGCCACGTACCTGGTGAGTAGACTTTACAGCAATTACTTAAAATTCGAAGAGAGAACAGCCATGCCTACAGACGTGATTACAAGAAATAAGTGGCAAAGTATAAAGATATAGACTTTACCTTAACACAAGTATTGAGGACGATACCACAGCTACTTGCGATGAATTACAGAAACTGTAGGGGCTAACAGTGAAAGATACCGACAAGTCAATAAAATTGCTATTCACGAGATGATTCAGAATAGGAGTAGGATATAAATGCGCTGATCTAATATTGAGAGTTATAACGGAATCAAAACCAAAAACTATCAATCGAGGAAACCTTGAATGTACAAAAGCCAAAAGGAAACAGTTGGGGAGGAAAGAAACTATTCCTGTTGAAAATACAGAAAACAAACAAACTGGAGCAGCACATTGACACTTTAGGGCAAGCCAACCAAAATGGGTTTCATTAAGAATACCCCGAGGTATACAGTGGTATTCCAAATAGGTAACATGATGGAGACACAAGATATCATCTTCCCCTCGCCCAATCCTGTACTATTGGAAGACACAGAGGTGTCCCCAAGTAATTACTACAATACTGTTCTAGGTGGCAAACAGGTTAACACCCGGAAATGTATTGGTGGGGCGTGAAGGGAGTACAGACAAGCCCTTATAACAAATGTTTTTGAGGTGACATATACAAGGGATTATAATATTGTAATCACAGAAGTCTCGGACATTTTATACAAGTCATCACAGACAGCGTTCGTATAGAAGACCCAGAAAGAACGCAATGGAATGAAATATAAAAAAAGGATGAAATTAAAAGAGAAGATATTTTCGAATTGATGTGTTTATATAAGACAATACGCGCTTTTTTCGGTATAAAGGATTTTATACAAGCCAATAACATAATAAATGACAGATGTTTGTGAGCTTCAGAGAAGCGAATATATATTAGAATGGCGAAGGCGCGAAGTTACTCACCAATAGGTACAAGAAATCTCACTAGACAAGGGACGAGAATAGACTGACAATAGGTTGGCGAATATGCTCTGAGTTATATACAACGCATAAAATGTTGAAGCCTTAAAATACTTGCGATATGTAAAATCCCTCCCTAGCAAGGCTCGGTGAGGAGATGCAGAAATACAGATGTGAAATTGCAAATAAATGTTCGGGTAGGAGTGGAAAATTCACAACGAAGCTACGACCAAAACCCTAGTTCGGAAACGGCAGACCAATGACAATGTAGTTACAAAACTTCGAGGTAAACACTGAGCCCTATCGACATTATATTACAAGAAATGTAATGAAATAAAAAACAGAGCTCTCTGCATCTCGTTAGAAAAATGTCGAGAGAAAAAAAAATACAAAGAGACGCCATCACAAGAAATTGTAAAATAATAGGACTTCATTTTAATATGACGCACTTCAAAAATAATTGGAGAAGAAGTGTAGGCAAGATAATAAATAAAGGACGCTTAACAACCAGAAAATAATAATTGATCTCCAAAACATATAATCTAGTCCGCGAGGATGCAGTTAATAAAGAAGGCCACAAATTGTACGACTGAAACGCCAACAGAGAGCTTTCACGCTATCAAAATAGGCGTGGTGATGAAAAGATAAAATGTTTTACAAAAATCAATAAAAAGTTAAGGGGCAGAAGAACAAAGGTATAGATTATGCATTCAATAATAAAGAAGACAAAAAGCGCTGTTACTAAAGAGCATTTATCAAGAAGTTACCGGAAAGGAGAGCAGAGGTTTCAGGCAACCGTGCCGAGATATAGGTTCCCGAGTGATACCCACACTAATCATAAAGTTTTGAATGGACAAGATTGATGGTTTTACAGAGCATAAAACTTTATCCTAGAGGAAAACCCGAGTCATACAAAATTCATTAGAAACATTTTGAACCTAATTAACATCTCAGGTAGAACCGTTCTTGCGTTAAACGAGACTTCGCAAGGCATTGTAATACCGAAAAGTACTGCATTTAGAACAAGCCATTAAAAATGTATTAACAGGAGCCCCAGAGTGGAGACACGCTATTAGAAAAATGTTTGGCGACGGAAAACACGGCGTATAGACAAGTATTACAAAAAGTGTTAGAGACAACACAGAAGTTTACTTACAGGCCATCACTAAAAAATAAAGGTTTTCAAGATCCGCAATAGGAAACAAGCAGTTCCAAACAGGCTGAGTTGAAGACCGAAAGGTCTAGACCAGTTATTACAAAAATTTCACTTTGAGGAAAACTGACAAGTATGAAAAACCTACAAAACAAATTGATACAAATGTCGCCTATTGCACAGAATAAGATACATACGGAGAACAACAAAGCAGACAGTTTAAAAAAATTGTAATTCAAAGTGTGGTACGTCTGTGCAAATGGCTTTATGGAAGTCGTAAGAATGCGTGTAGGAGCACTATACCGAGAGATAGAGTAGAAAATTGGTAGGCGACAGAATTCCGACAGGTATTGGCTTGATCTCCAAAATATTGTGCTCAGAAAAGATGAATAGTTCTATACAAGCAACACAAGATATGTCGTTGGTATGACCCAGAATTTCGAAAAGCCACTACCAGAACATATGGAATTTGAAGACATAGTCATATGTAGGGACCACCGAGTAGCAATGCATGGGAAGAATACCCATAGGTATTGCAAAAACCAACCAAAATAATACACGAGAACAATGTCCACATTGCTAAAGGAAGCCACAACAGAAACGTAAGGGCAGAATACACGGGTTTAAAAGAAACCCAAAAGTAGGTTTTGCGCGAAAACCTATAGGTGTAAAAAGGTCCATAAAAATGCAGGGCACAAGAGAAAGAAGGTTAGTTGAGCCAAAACAAGAAGTATATGATGAAAAACGAAAAGAGATACAGAAAAGCCATTATTTATTATAAAGGAAAAAGGACCCACGGGACTCGGGAAGCCATTTACAAATAAAATGGATGCGAAAGCACTCCCTGATATTGCAAACTATTACAAAGTACGCTGGGTATAACCACAGGTAACAATGGGCCATAAAAGCGTACGAGGGATAAGGTAAGCACTACCAAAATACCACTGCGGCCGACGTGGTAGGTTCCTCTAGAGCCACTGCGCACCCACCAGAATAAAAATGGGAACAGGCGCCCACCGTACGGGGGATCGAGTGTACTGGAAACCGTTCCAACACGTTGGCTTGTATCATGCGGTACGAGAATGTTTGAGGTGCATCGGTACCCCTGACCATCAAACACTAAAAATTGTTACAAGCATACAAGCACCCCCTGCACAGGGAATCTTGTGCTTGGGAAGTTAACCTACTTCGTCGGGAAATGCGTTGGTGGATGGAACGGTGACGGTAAAACATTTAGCAAAGGCGATACTAGAGTTGTAAGAAACATGCATCGTAAGCGAAACGTACCAGGTTCGAATCCGGCGCCGCTTTACCCACCGGTTTCTTTAAAGGGTACAAGCATTCCCGTGGCATGGGTAGCGCGACGCTGGAACAAACGCTTGCAGCTTGACCACAAGCAGCCATGGGAGACCATGTGATAGGCCCTTCCAGGCGGGGTCTCGGAGTGATGAGAACCCTACAATAGAAATGGTAGAAGCGCCCACTTTTTCGACGGCTGATGAATGGTTTGGACACGCACTACCACTGTGGCAGACGCGGTAGCTTCCTGTGGAGCTTCTCGTGTACCACAAGAATAATGATAGAGACAAGCGCCTCCCGTACGAGGGAACCAGTGTAGTGGAAACCATTCCCCCCCGTCGGTTTGTGTCATGCAGTACGAGAATGTGGAGGCTACGTTGGTTTTACTGTGCACCAACCAGTAAAAATTGGTACAAGCACCCCTTGCACAGGGAATGTCGTGCTTGTCAAATAACCTAACTTTGTCTGGAAATTCCCTTGGGGAAAGGGTTCGAAGTTTTAAACCGCAACAATGGCTCAGTGGTACAGCATTCGCCTCTAATGCGGGAGGTACAGGGTTAGAGTCCCCATTACGTCGGCACCCACCGGTTTCTGTAACGGGTAAAGGGGCCCCTGTTCTAGTAGTGGCCTCCCTGGCGACGCTTAATGGAGAATCCATGCCTCGAAAGCTGCCTTTACTCTTGCGGGGGCTTCGGACTCATGTCCATCTTGCGGGGTCCAGAGCCATCCTACCGGGTTGCCGTATTGCCGAAGGTGAAAGAGTCTGGCAGCATGTTCTCCCACAGGCTGTCGTGAGTTGAGCATCGACCGTGGCTGTGGAAGGCACCATGTCCCTTAGTGTGCATTTGTGGCGCCGGGCACCAACCGGTAAAATAGGCACAAGCGACTATTCGGCCTGGCGCTCATGCTTTGTGTGGGACTACAACCCTTAGGAAGTTCACCTGGCTTGCACTGGAAATCGCCCGTATGCAAAGCCGCGGCTCCAAAACCCAGAAACCTTTAGAAGCGAAGGACCTCTTGCTGAAGGGGATGTCCCGCGACCGTTCCCCGTACGACCACAGAGACCACAGAGACGACAACATCAACAAAAACAATGATGGACGCGTTTCGGTGCCGCGAGAACCACCGTCTACTCACCGTAACACAACAGTACTTGCGCGCCTTTGCTACCGGTGTGCATCCGACCGGGGAATTCCCTATGGCGCTAATAAACGCCAGATCACTCAACACAACGGCAACACAATGAAACCACACGGAACCCCCATGATGCTTCGCATCTTCATCAAGGTTCCCCACGGGAAGTGGGTGTAATTTTTTCTAACTTCATTTCTTCTTCTCGTCATTTTCCCTGCGCTGTTACATCCTGATACATTACCAAAGTACAATTATTTGAACAAGAAATGGGAAAGACAATATAAATTGAAATGGAGAAATCAAAGAAGGATAAATAAGCCCTTACAAGAATGAGTAGCGGGATCTCTGAGTTAGAGACAAACTATTTGTATATCAATTAACCGGGAAACAGGAATTGCACAACAGACCAAACTTTACAAAAATTTATGGGCAACAACCACAGGTTAAGACACCTACACACCTCCTTCATATCCCATTTTCCCCACCAAGTGGCTTTAGCCCTCCCTTTCCCAAATAAAACCTTTACTATTACTACTAATCACAAAAAGTAGGCGGAAATGAGCGAGAGTAAAAGGCCGAGCAAAAGCAAAATAAATGTAGCTTGGCGCAAGTTTACTACAACGATGTAACAAGAAGAAGACGCAGAGGTAAACTAAATCGAGTAAGAATATAGAAGGAGGTCTGATTGATTGACTGATAAATTGATAGATCCATTGATTAATTGGTTGGTTGATTTTTGGGTTGGTTCACTGATCCATTGGGTTGAATGGGTTAGGTGGTTGATCCATTGATTTATTGATTGGTTGATTCTTGCATTCCCCAAAACTACACAGGTTATGGGGCACGCGCTGGTGAGGCATTAGGGATAACTTTGACCGCGTGGGGATCGTTAACGGAGTATGAATGTCGAAAGTGAAGGCGTTTTGGCCGCCCGCATCCATCAGTATAGCGGCCGCTGCGGCCGGCAATTGAAATCGCGTTTTTTTTATGGGGAGGCCCATAATAAGAACACGTTAATGCAAACAATATGGAGTAGAACATTGAGCCTTTTAAACGAACCAAGAAAAACGCGTAAGGGAAACGAGATCCCGTATCATTGGTTGATTGATTGTATAGTATAATGCACCCGCGCAATGCCGGCTGTGAGGCGCGCCCTAGTGGAAGGTTTAGAAATAGTTTTCCCCAGCTGTGGGTTTTTAACGAAATCCGGATTTATAACCAATCTTGTACAATAAATTAGAGTCGGATAATGCAGGCGCTGTTATTGATGCCGCCCAAAAAAATGTTTCTTGGAGGAGATACTAAAGCTCAGAGAGAACAATAGCTAGAAGGACTAGACCAAGAGTGGCTGACAACCCACGACAGAAATTGTCAAGGGAAAAAACTAAGAGTCAGGAAGATTACAGCGAAAATTCCTGTTATGGCAAGAGGAGACAGGCAGTAGGGTTCAGTGTCATGGCTGACCCGAACAGGTTCAGTATTCTGAAACAGTATTATGAAACAAAAAGACAATATTATGAAACCGATGATGATAATAAGGAAGCATACCCCTGCGCTGGACTCTTCATCCTCCCTCCGCCACATTTCAAACGTCTCCGGCTGGAGAGGTGAAGCACCAACCCCACTATGCCACTGAACCTGCCCGTAGTTGGCTCTCACCCGCCCGGTTCTCCCGCCCGCGAGATCACCAATGGACAAGGCATGAATACGACCATTCAAGTTGTGGTATGAATTCTCTAATGTAAATCCTTCTATGCGGTCATCAATTCTGGGCAACTCTTCCAATTCCAGCGGTGCTGAAGCCGGTGTCTTAATCTCACAAGCGACAACCATCGCCACCGTGATGTGCCGCAGAAACACGCCGTTCTTTCAGTGTCAGTCGTGAACAAATTCTAGACATGGCGTCGGACAACTTTCAATGAGTTGGTTCTTTTGGAATAATTCTTATGGCCTGAGTGAAATGAGGCTGGTCCACTGCTCTCGTGCATACCAATAGCTGCGCCTGTTTTGTTGTCTCTTGACACTCTTTTGAGTACGTTAGTTTCGCATTGATCTTCAACACAAAAAGCGGTTCTGCCTTTTCTGGACGAGGCCAACCTGTTTCCTGAAGTTGATCAGCAGTGACGAGTAGCGGTTGTTCACATTTTCCAGCTCGAGTAAGATGTAATGACTTATATACGCGCACAGGTGCGACCTGGCAGATTTCAGCTATTAAAGTTAGGTTTACGCAATCGCCGTGAAGGATTCACCGTATATGAAGCCTCAGAATAGATATACTCGAACTCCCACCATGCCGAGTCAATGCGTGGTTCTTCAGGATATCGTAGTACTTTTGATTGGATAAGGGCCGTTTGAGATTCCACCAGTTCCATGGTAAGTGAAACGTTCTCGCAGTATTTTCTGACAGGCTTGGGCACGCTTTCGGTGAACGAGTCAAACAAGTATTTCGACGTTTCTAGAAAAACTGTTATATTGAAAAATGATGCATATTTGATGCCTCTTTGGTTTGGAGGCTTTTTGTTCAATGGATGACTTAGGCATTTGTTCTCAAAACATCAGTGTGTATGAATCAGCCTGCTCCACCTCCTTCGCAAGTTATCTACGATCGGGTGGAAATATCGCAATCCAATTCCAATACATCTCTTCTGATTTGTTGGAGTTTCTCTAAGTTAGCTTCTAGTTTTGGTACCTCGTGATGCGGTACAGTCGATAGTCGTTCGGAATCAGTAAAAATTCTCTTCAAATCAGCACGGATGTGCTTCCAAACGAACGCAGAGTGTCCAGTTCACCAGTTTTATATTTGCAGCGATACTTTTTTGGTCAAGAATGGTGGACTGGACGGTACATGGCTGGTCTGCTTCGGAAAGCCGGCACCAAAATTTAGGGCAAGTGGAGACAGGCAGCAGGGTTCGATGTCATGACTGACCTGGACGGGTTTCTGAGGCGTCACGACATTGTCATGAACATGATGATGATAATAATGGAGCACACCCAAGAGAGGAATTCAGCAAGCGCAGCGAAGCCTTTCAGAAAAGGTATGGTAGGAGATAGAGCTAAGGAGAAGCCCACAGCCTAAACGTATGTAGGAATGGCCCTGAGTTATATAGAATTTGTTAAAAACACAATAAAGGAACACCAGAACTGCGAAAAGCTTTTAAAGTGTAGAGAAAGAAGATGCAAAGCTTTAAACAAGTTTCAGATTAGGTAGAAAGATGAAGGGCGAAAATTATTGTCGAGCTGTGAAAAAAACACAGAGAGGGAGTTTTCAGCTATAGACAAATCATTGCTCGCAATTGCAGGAGAGATGAACGAGCGTTATAACAAGCAGCAGAATAAACTATGACCAGTATGCAGAGCTATCTTCAAGCAAATTATAGTGTACAGAAGATAGAGTTAGCGTTAAAGATAAGCCATTATGAAAGTGCAACGAAAATCTCCGTAATAATATACAAGGCATAAAAATAAAGTTAGTCAAGGCACAGTTATACGCAATCACCGCATAAAAGGAGGTGTGATCCCATAGTTATTAGATACCGTTGGGCGGAAGCGGACGAACACGGTTTCGCGCTCAATTCTATGCGCTATCACGTCATTGCGTCACTTCGCGATGGCAAGAAACAAGGCTAGATTTGAAATGGTGACGTTTTAAAAGGCTGTCAATGTCACATTTTGCGGACGCGCCTACTCTCCGCAGCAGCCGGAGAGTAGCGGACACGCGAATGCGGACATGGGCTGCGGGGTGTATACACCGGGTAGGCGGTGCCCAAAGTCTTCAACCTCCCTGCCACAAAGTTTTCTTACTTTTTACTTATTTATTTGAGTTACCGGCATAGTTTCTTAGTTAGCGGAACCTGTTTTGGAGTATTCTTTACTCCTTGTCACAGCACCCACAACACCTCCAGCGAATAATGTTTGGCTCTGACATTGCCTCAGTCACCCACTTGGGGATGTCGGCATCCACTCGCTTTAATGCCCCACAGGCCTCCTGGACGACCGACTGTTGACCGTAAATGCTGGGGCTGCACAGGGCAGCTGACAGCCGCCACCGGAGGGTTGCGACATTAGCACCGAGCGGATCGTTGCTACACTCCCGTTAGCCTGCGGGTTAAGGCGCCTACCTCATTGCGGCAATACTTACACCTGTTCGCGATGTATTTTTTTGGGATACCTTGTGTGTTACTGTGCCGGGTTAGGGCAGGTGCGCACCCGCAGTTCTCTGAGCTCCAGTGCCTGTGACTAGTCTAACGTGGCGTTTTGCGGAGGGAAGGTCAGTCGGGACAACTGAAACAGCCGGGTTATTTCCTGGTAGCTCGTCTTTGGGCCTGTGGTGCTGTTCAAGGTGCGTGATCTATCTTCGTCAGCACGTCAGGAGGAGGCAAAGAAGTCCTTCCTTTTCCTTGTGCACATAGTGGCGTATTTTCTGCTGTATTTTCTGCATATTTTCTGCATGCTGTATTTTCTGCATGCTGTATTTTCTGCTGTATTTTCTGCTGTATTTTCTGCTGTATGCTGCTGTATTTTCTGCGAAGCCGGAAGAAAGGATGACTTTGCTTTGCTGTGCGAGCAAGTGTGAATTTTATGTGTTTCGTATAAAGTGTTACGCTCTGTTTTTGGTTGGGCCTTTATAAGAGGTTACCTCGCGAGGGAAGGGGCACCGCATGCTCGGACACTTCTGTGTGAGTGCTTGCCCTCACCGTCAGTACGCGCTAGAGTGCTTTGAATCCAACGAGTGGATATGGTGGGGCGTGCGTGTTACTACCAACTCGTAAAAAAAACCGCAAAGGGTAGATCACCACAGCTTTTACGCAAGCAGTGTAGGAGTTCTTTGGACGAAGTGCCATTTTTTACACATGCCCGGTACAAAAATACAGGCTCTCGATGTTCATAACTGTTCAGAGCTGTTGGTTAATAATTACAAAATATGTAGAGTGAGTGGAAAGCCTTCTTTATTATGCAGGTGCAAGAACGACCTACTTATACATTATTTATCACGAAAATTCCTGTGAAGGAGACACAGATTTCAAGACAATACAAATAATTCTCGAAAAAAGTGTATGGTCGTTTAGATCCAAATGGTTAAACAAGACAATACACGCATTGCAAATGAAGATTTAGAGTTACCAACAACCAAAACACAAAACTCTTAGTGGTGGAGATATGGAAATACAAACCATTTAGAAACCTCAGTTACTTCCAGCCTGTAAAAAGGGATGAGGGGGGCCAAAGAATAAACAGGAACTCCGGGCTTATCAGGGGCTGTTGAATTTCTATGGCAAGTTCGTTCCCAACCTATCAGCAGAACTAAAACCGCTATACGACCTACTCAGAGATAGCCCAAAATGGAAATGGACAGCTGAGGCCGAGCGAGTGTTCCAAACAAGAAAAGGATGGCTTACGCAAAACACGGTATTAGCGCACTACGACCCATCGAAAGATCTCGGCCTCGTCTGTGACGCGTCAGCCTACGGAGTGGGAGCTATACTGTTCCACAAAGAAGGCCCGGTTGAAAGGGCGATAGCCTTTGCGTCGAGAATTCTCAGTAAATCCGAGCAGGCGTATGCGCACATCGAAAAAGAGGCATTGGCAGTAGTGTTCGGGCTACGCAGATTTCACAAATACTTGTTTGGTCGATCATTTAGCATATACTGTGATCACCAGCCATTGCTGGGCCTGCTCGCGCATGATACGCCATTTCCCGCAATGGCAGCAGCGCGTTTTCAGCGTTGGGCTTTGCTTCTTGCAGCCTATAACTACCGCTGGGTTTATCGCAAGGCTAGCTAGATTTCAAATGCTGACGCACTGTCGCGGTTGCCTTTGCAGTTGTCGAGCCAAGCACCCGAGCCGGAAGACGTACATTTTTTTAAATGCAGAGCCTTTCAGTAACTCACGATGTTCCCCCGCGTTGACGTCCGTCGTAGTCCGCACAGTCGTTGTCCGCACCCCTCCCCCTACACTATATATAAAAAAATACTATCCGGCGCCTGGTTTCGATCCCTAGACCCTGCGGGCGGAACGCAATGTACATGGTGCTCTACCCACTTCGCCGAAAAACCGACACAGAATGGGAGGCTACGAACGCGCCTTATATCATTGACTCATTCAAACTACGTCAAGAAGCTGCTGATACAACGCATTCACTACCACCAACTCCCCAAACACTAAACTTTAACGCAATACACCCACCCCTATGCGACCCATTTACTCGAGTCCCCCTCGCTGGGAGATGGCACCGCCAAAAACAACGCGTTGTGGGCTGCGCAGTAAGGTGCCGGCACGTGCGAGAACCGCTCGCGCTGTTCCCTCCAGGCAGGGGGCGCGCGAGCCCTGCGAAGGCGGGAAATTAGAACTGCTTTGGACAAACATCCGATCAATTCATCAAGACAGAAGTGAGACAGGGAGGAGAAGAGCGTGATGGGTAGTAGCAGTAAGCGGATCACGGTGCCACAGGCCGTTATGGCGAATCACTGCTCGGCATTTACGACAGCTTTCACGTTGAGTGGAACGGCTTTAATTTTTTCTGTGCTTGATGAAACCCCGCTGTCTGCAAAAGAGATTAGAATGGAAACGAAAAGGGACAAGGTCCTATCAAAAGTTCTGTTTTATACTCAAAACGGCTGGCCTTCGCATGTGGCAGACGATACACTAGCCCCTTATTTTGTACGGCGCAGCGAACTGTCTGTTGACCAGGATTGTGTAACCTGGGGAAATCGCGTGATAGTGCCTGTTCCGCTTCGTGAAAAGGTGTTATCAATGCTGCATGAGGGCCACCTGGGAATGACGCGCATGAAAATGTTATCTAGAAGTCACGTGTGGTGGCCGAGGTTAACTCAAGACATAGAACGAGCAGTGCAAGAGAGTGTGACGTGTCAACTGGCGCAAAACTCAGCACCCAGCGCCCCATTGTTGTTGTGGGGCTGCCCGACGCGAAGGTGGGAGAGAGTTCATTTTGACTTCGCGTATCGAGAGCAACAGTGGCTTCTCGTGCTGGTGGACGTGCATTCAAAGGGGGTGGACGTGTTTGTGGTGAAAACGATGAACAGTGAAAAGACGGTGGAAAAACTGCGTAGTGTGTTCGCTGCTTATGGATTGCCGGAAGTAGTGCTTCCGGACAATGGCCCGCAGTTCACGTCAACTCAGTTTGCAACGTTTTTGAGCAGGAATGGCATTCGGCATGTGAAGTCGCCTCCTTATCATCCAGCATCAAACGGCAGCGCTGAACAGTGTGTGCAACACATAAAAAGAGATCTCTTCAAGCAGGTCCTCGACGAGCAGCGGACTGGGGAAACAAAGACCCACCCAGCATCGCACTGACCAGTTGTTCAGGTAACGCAATACCCCAACCGGTACTACAGACGAAACTCCACCGCAATGGTTCTTGTCGTGGAAGCCACGGACGCGGTTGAGCCTTTTGCGTCCAGGTATGGAGAAAAGAATGACCGAAAAATTGGAACAAATAAGGGAGTCGGTGAACCAAACGCGAGGAGGCTGCAGAGAATTCAGTGAAGGCTTGCGCCCGGGTGGCACCCGATGGCTCGAAGGAACCGTGCTCAGGCGTGTGAGCGTCAGCACATAAGTTGTGTCTACGTGAGGAGAGGAGCGCTGTGTTCATGCCGATGACTTACGCCCATGTACCTTCCAGGAGGGCGCGAGGTACCACCATCAGGCCCCGGAATGTGAGCTTCCGGACGGCTGGAATCCCATGGCACACCAACAAATCCCACTCGGGACTCCGGACTGGGCAAGCACAGCAGCTCCAGGGGAGCTCATGCCGGTTCCGGTTAGCAAGATGGTCAAGGCGGCGTCGAGTCAGCCCTCGACCGAGGACACCGTGGTCCTACCGCCGGCTTCAGTGAAGCCAATCGCAGCCCGTAGCCCCACGTCCGCAGATCAGGCATCCGTGCCAGATCTTACCTATCCCGAAGCCCGCGCATCAGAAACCGAGAGGGAAAACGATCCCCAACCAGTCCTCCGACGCAGAACGCTCAAAACACAACCCCCTGGAACGCTACAAGCCGTAGCACCGACTAATGAACCTTGTGTTGGGGAAGGGATGTTGTGTCATTTGTACCGCGTCCTTGCGCATGCGCCCGCTCAGGGAGTGCCACTATCTGCCCTGTTCTCTGCTTTGGCTATCGCCTATAAGCAGCCGCGCCTAATCTTCTGCGTTCTTCGACTAACATCTGGTGACCAATAAACATGGTCTGCTCGTCCCGGTTGACTGCTGCCTCCGCCTAGTCAAGAACACAACAGGGAGCAGCATACGGAAAAAAGCGCACAAAATTTTCGTATAGTAGAGACTTGTTGGGATAGTGGAGTGGTCCTGCCGACTATTTTAGTGTGTTTATGACACGTTCAATAAATTGAGCTGCACAGAGTGTTTCCCAGAAACCTCACTTTGCCGCCAGGTTCAATCCTGTTAACGAAAAATGCCAATTCGACTCAATCTAGGCACTTGACTTTGGTTTCTCTCCCTGGAATCTTGGGACTTGAGCGTCCTCGGTGCTGGCGTTCTGACAAAACCTCCCACGCCCATTCGGGCCAAGTCGAATGTATATACCCAAGGTTTCTACAGAGTGATACGTCTTCCACTCCGCCGGATCACGCTTTCATGGTTTTCTCCCAACCCGGTGAAGCTTGGTTGCGTTGTATTCGTGGGATAGGTAACGTTGCTCTGCGTGAAACTGATGAACACATGGTGAGGCCCTCCTTATGGCTGCTCTTTTCTCTAATTCTCGTAGACACACAGACACGCTTCAGCTTGGAAATACGGTCTGAAAGAATTTAAAACAACGAAATGTAAAAGCTGGAATGATCATATGGCCAAACTAAATGTAATCGGTCATTTTTTTCTTTCACATTACATTTCTTGCTAATAAAAATATTCGAACGCATAAAAATATTGGCTTCACTAACAGAACGTGCCATACTACACAATTTTAGACCAATGATTACTTCAGGCAAATTTATCATCAACTGTTACTTCCTGTGGCGACAAACGGAGGTCCTGCATGAAGGTATACCTACCAACATCAGATGTCAAAGGCTGGTTTTCATTCTGTTATGCGACCTTTCTTTCTTTTTTAATGACATACACCACCCCCGGACTACTCTTACCCATGGTATTCTGAATGTCCTGCTGCCCAGTATTCACCTTGGCATACACACGCATTCCCTTATTGAACACCAGGAAATCACTACTTTTGATGCACAACTTGAACCCTCTGAAGTTGACAGCCCTTGCACATACCATCTATTCTTCAGCATCTCAAGCTGGCCTGCCCTGCTAACGTTTCAGAATGTGCCACGGTTGTCGTCATCTCGTAGTATGTCAGGCCCAGGTCTGTGTGTGTATACGCACAGCTCGGAATACACCCCATCTGGTAGTCCTGCATCTGCCGATTTCGAGACTTCGAAATAACACAAGCCGTAGAAAGCGTCCGCTCGGTTTTTAGCCTTGTTTCATCAAAGCCGGAAATAAAACACAACTTATCTGTTGAAATATTCACAGACCTTCTGAACAACGTGGCTAAATATCTACGCGAGGTGTACCTGCCTCAGAAACCGGCCTACACACCTATTTCATCTGAAGACAAAGCCCTTGCGCGGTTCTCTGACTGATGTTGTCTATTGTGTTGTGCAGTTCGATGAAATAGTGTACTGAGAGTTGTTACGTTTTCCATCGAGCTAATCCGCTATATAGCGGTGGTTCCGTCTTCTCAGTGCAGGGCGGAGAAAGGTAAACTTTAATTTAGGAACGCAGCGAGGCATAGGGTGACAGGCCAGTAAACTGGTGATAAAGCTGACGTACAACCACGGTTATTATGATGCAAAGTTCTTGCTGGTCTCTATTTAAAACCGACTACGTTTCTATTTATGATTGAACCTAATTGTGATTCTTCAACATAATGGGCCTGTTCGATTTACGGGCATTCTGGCAGCCGCGGACAGCCAGAAGCTTGCTCTCGGGCATGATGTTACGTGGTGATTACGCTTTTCAAGCACCTCGTGATACACCGGAAGCCGGGACCGAGAAATCCAAGCTGCTACGATCGCTGCGGAGCCACTTTTTTTCGGTACTCTGCTACAGTTTCAGCGGCAAAAATGTCAGACGACGCAAGTGCACTCGCTGCTCTCCCCTGCGCGTTGTTTGCGGACCGAGAGTACGATTGCGAAGCCGACGTTTTCAATGTGTGCGTCGGCCTCGCGATGGCCCAGCGGGAAGAACGGCACCGCGTACCTGTCAACGTTGAGGACGTTGTGGACCTACCTGGAGTTCGAGTTCAGGAGACTGTTTCGCTTGTCGTGGCGCACAGTTGCCGCCCTGGTCGCCAAATTTCAACACCACAAATTCCACCCCGAGGGCCTGCGAGGACGCCCCAAAATACCTGCCCAGATCTGACTACCCTGTCGTAAATCGGTACGCAGTGTACCATGTACATATCGCGAATTCGGCGTGAGCGAGTCATCTGTTCACGCCGTAGGCTACCGAGTCAACGGATTTGTATATTTCTATCCACGGATGGCAAATATTCCAGCCCGACTGAGCAGTATTGGAGCTAAACAAGGGGGAGAGGAAACGGAAGACTGTCGGACATGATGTGCGTGATTTATGGGTGCGACATTTGTAGACCCTCATTGTCCGAAGGTAGTTACTACAATCACAAGACATTTCATTAGATTGTATTTCAGGGGATCTACAATGCGAACATGGTGATCATCGACGTATTCGCCGGTATTTCATGGCAGCGCCCACGACGCCAGAGTGCTGCGAGAGAGCTTTGTTTTTAGATGCGACTGCATCTCATTCACTCTCCTTGTCCATGCATGCATGCATCCCTCCATCAATCCGGCGTCGTCGTCGTTGTCCGCGCCTGCTGCACATGCACTCTCCGCCGCTCTCACCGCAGCGTTATCTGCGGGCTAGCGCTCGCTCCTTGCAATGCAAGCTGTGCGTCGGCGCGCGCTAGCGCTCGGTTAACGCATGCGCAGAGCTGCTCTCTCTCATTCCCCTCACCGTTATGCGGCGGTAGATAACGCGGTACCTGCGCCGCTCCGCTCCGTCGTTCCAGCGCCGGTGCTCCGATGTGCAACGCTGCTATGAATGGAGAATAACAAGCCTGCTATCGCATTGGTCGACGCAACGGCAACAAGCTACGGCCAGCCCAATAACAGAACTGCTAGCACCACCGATGATGAGGCTGCAAAGCGACGTGCACGGGATGCGGGAACCCCAAAGTAGACGGAAATGCATCTTACGCGTTCATGGCACGTTTCACGCGATTGGAGAATCTACCCAACGGAAACGCCGAGGGAAACCCACGATGCTTCGCATCTACACAGGGTTCCCGTGAGGGGAGGAGGCCGTAATTTTTTTCTTTCCGGAGGAATAAACAAAAACTTTCATTCATAACACTTGGAAGACCAATATAGTTGCTGAAGTAAAAACCTCAGACATGGCTTCATCTAGAATTGTGAAGCCGCCCTCACAGATGAGCTGAATTACGCCCTCCATGTCTGTAAGAAGAGGAACCGCAAATTACCGTTTTGGCGCGAATCATGTCAACTCTCATCTTGTTAAAAAAAACTGGTGTTGCAAGGTCAAAAATACACTGAAATGTGCGTAAAAGAGATTTCATATTTCACATAAATAAATGGCAAACCATAAATTTGAATGATATAAAACTATTCGAATATTGTTTTAAAACTCACCGAGCCGCTTTCCTTTTGTCGTCTGCTATCTAACAGATCTGTGCCCGCTCACCGCCAGCCCACGAACGCCCGGGCGGCTTTGGCAGCTTGCGGGGCGCCAGAAGGTGCCGACCTAGAAAAATCGAAGACGTTCTTGCGCCCCCGGAAGTGACATTTTGGTCTGCCCGCGAACAACGAATGACCGGCTCTCGCCTCCGGCAGCCCATGGCAGCCCCGGGCAGCCAGAAATGGAAAATCAAACAGGCATAATATTGATTTATTTGCAGTGCAATTGCGGTCGTTAGGTGCGTATCAGGGCCCAAACGGATAGTAATTAATCATCAAATGTTGCCTAAACAAATTTAGTGTTTCTGATATGAATAGTGTTGCTTTAACTAACGTACTTTTTCTAGTGCATTCTAGTTTCATAACTCCGTTCAGATATTTTCGCATTCTCCTTTTGAAGTCGCTAACTTTCAAAATCAACTTCATTTATTACGTCATTTTTTGCCTGAATGTAGACACTGATGCCGTTATAAACATTGAAATTTGGATCAAAACCAGTCGTTTCTTTCGAAACAAATTCCCCCGCACCTCCCCGAAGGGAATCGTGCAGAAATGCGAACGCATTGGGTGCACCGATGAGTGTGTTGCGAGTAATGGCGTAATTATTCTCGAGAGTGTGAACGTAATGATTTATTCATCAGCACCTGTTTGTGTTATCGTTGTGCCTGGCGGCCACAATCACTGTCTTGTGATCGCTAAAGTGCACAGGCAAAGGGTCTGTGAGAAGCATACGTGCGTCACAGTTTCGCGTAAAGACCAGATCAATGCAACTCCCGTGAATGGTAGTGGGGCACGTGTCGAAGCCGGCAGAGAGACAAGGCATAGAGTGTCTGGTCTGCATGTACTCGACCAGCCACTCGCCACTCTTCTTGCGCACGTCAACGTTGAAATCGCCAACCAAGACTATGGGGTCAGAGGGTTTGGAGAGCACGCCCACACTTTCCATAGCCGCGTCCAAATGCGCCGCAAAGGCGTCTCGAGCGAGGTTGGGCGCGAGGTACACGGTCGCCACAAAGCCTCCGTCTCCGGTGTAGGCAAGGGTGTACAAGTCCTTGTACGGAGTCTTGTCTCCAACGGGAGACGTGGCAACGGCGTGCGATATCAAGTTCCCATACACGTTAGCCATGAGACTAACACCGCAGTACTCGCCGTCCTTGCCGCTTCGAGCAAACTAGTACAGCTCGCTTCAAGCGCATGCGTTCGGCATTGAGCGCGGAGAGATAACACCGGCGGGTGCACGCCGACGGAGCACGACAACCCCCGACTAAGGAATGCATTCGCATTTACGACGAAGACGACGACGACGACGACGACGAAGGCAGAACTACGAGGCGTGCGCTCACGTGCGCTCGCGCTGGAGGAATGCAGGCGCACGCCGCTCGATGGACGCAAGACAACCCCCGACTAATAAATGCATTCGCATTTAAAAACCCCTGGCCTAGTTCCAATTTCGTTTAGTTCGTCCTGTGTGCTCCGACCTTTCTTTTATGAAACTGACAAAAATCGGGTACTGCGAGCTGCAATACTGCTGCACTTTCTGTCTCAGCAGTTTAAATACCCACTTGCAGAATTTTACAGTGACGCGTCTAAAACCTCCACTTTGGTCTTCTGCGCTGCTCATGGTCCAGATTTTAGTGCAGCCAGAACCATGAGCGTCCCCACAACAATTTTGTCAGCAGATGCATATGGAATTTTACTGATTGCACGACACATACTTGAAAATCAAATTCCGAAGTCTATCATCTATACAGATTCCTTGAGTGTTGTTCGCGCACTGTCATCGCATACACCTTTCAAAAACCACATAGTTAATCTTGTATTTAACACTATCATGTATGTGTATGCACAGAAGCATCAGCTGCTCCTCTGCTGGGTCCCAGGACACGCTGGTATCGCTGGGAATGAGTTGGCAGACGCGAGGGCCGCTGCTGCTGCACTCAGGAACACTGTTGACATAAAAACTGTACCATATACAGACCTCAAGCCACAGATAAGACAACACCTGCGAAGAACATGGCAAACACACTGGGATGAACAGACAGACAACAAACTACATGTAATAAAGCCACACTTGGGACGGTACACAGCTGACTCACGCAAGAGACACACGGAAGTCGCCTTGGATAGGCTTCGGATAGGGCACACCCATGCGCCGCACTCGTATTTGCTGACGGGATCTTCTAGACCCCAGTGCAGCAGGTGCGGAGACACCCTATACGAAGTGCACATACTAATCTCATGCAAGGCAATTCACACAACACGACACAAACACTTCAGAAAACTCTACAGACAACATATTCCCCTATACCTATCGCTGTTTCTGGGTGACGATGCCATGTTTTTCGTGAAACATGTGTTTGAGTACTTGTCAGACGTGAAGTTTTTAAACCTTATTTCCTATTACGCATAATCAAACCTGGCCCTATACACCAGCCATCACCATTGCCGTTAATTGATTTTACTGTTATTTTGGCTTTAGAAGCCACTATTTTTTTTAGATACTTTTGTTTGGCGCTCTTTGCCCTAGCTGGCCTTGCGCCAAAAAACTCTAACCATCATCATCATCCAATTTCGTTTATTTTGGATTGCAGTACACCTGCGATATCTCTGCGTGTACGGGAGTTGTCCTGAAATATTTGCCTATAAATGGTATTTTTGCGCATTGCTTAGAGGACTGGGAAAAAATTATTTGATCGTGGCAGAGGACCCGGAGTTTTACACATGCCATTACTAACAAGCAAAATGAAAAAGTTACTTTTTTACAAAAATCTATTTAAAAAAATTGCAAGGGAAATTGTATTTAAAAAATTGCAAGGAAAATTTTAGCGACAGGTATGGAGAATATATAGTGAAACACGGTTTAAAACGTTACTTGTGCTGAACGTCAAGCTTTATTTTTGGTTTGTGCTCATAACATAATTACTGCACCTTACAATGGTAATTTATTTACTTTCATGCTATTTATGACTCGTTACGGTAGGCAGGTACATGTAAAACGTAGCATCTAGCATGTAGCATGTAAAATGTAAACTTTGTTTTCTTGTAGCATGTAAAACGAAATTATTATAGTACATAAATTTTAAACTATTACCGGCGATAACTTTGCGACCCGGCATGGTGGCTCAGTGGCTAAGGCGTTGCGCTGCTGAGCACGAGGTCGCGGTTTCGATTCCCGGTCGCGGCGGCCGCTTTTCAGATGGAGGCGAAAAGCAAAAACGCCCGTGTGTACGACATTTCGGGGCACGATAAAGATCCCCATGTGGTCAAAATTAATCCGGAGTCCTCCACTACGACGCCCCTCATCGCCTGCGTTGCGTCGGCGCGTTAAACCCTACAATCAATCAATCAATCAATCGATAACTTTGCGCTTTTCCGGTCATATTGTGCCTATACTATGTCAAGACGGCTGTAACTAATCATCGAGTGATATCTACTTTAGGCAGCCTTCAGACCAAAGTAAATTAGTACAAAGAAGAAAACAAACGCAAAGAAAATCTTCCTGCACAGCGCGGGTTTTGTTACCCGATAAAATATACCCGCTTCAAGAAATCAAAGAGTCTGCACCTATCTTGCGCAGTTAAACCCGTGTTACAGGCTCTCACTATGATGTAATATCAACTACTGTTTGTTTTATTACAGTCTAATGACGATATAAAGAATTAGGCTCATGTGGCATTATTCTCAAACAAACAGCCCCTCTTCTAGGGGAGTCGTCCTGCCGAAACGACGCTATATTACGTGCGTCGGTATCCTTAAAGTTAGGTCGTATCTGAAAACATTTATTCCATTTTTGTGTTTTAAAACTTTCTTGGTGCCCGCTTTGTGCCCGCTTGGCCCGGTAGTTTTTTTGTAGCCTACGACACTTACTGCACTGAAAAAATTATTTCGCACACAACCGCTTTTACATTACAACATGTTTGTAGCTACAAAACATATAAGCGCAATGATTTGCAGTTACGCTGTGATCGTAACGAGGTATTGTCTGTGTGCTAGAGTATATGAAATGGAAAATATATAATTTGGCAGTGAAATCAGTGTTTTGCAATAAAGCACCGAGACAGCTTCTGTGGCTCACGCCTTTTCTGCATAATATTGCTTCATCCTCTGTCGTAAATCTTTATGATACGAGAACACGTTTGGCTTGAGATTTCCGCATTCTTTTTTTCAGGATGATGTAAGCAATGTAATATTTTGCTTTTGATGTGGGTAAGGCCACTAAAGTGCTTAGTTGTAAAGGGTGGTACTTGGGTAAATACACGTTTTAAACATCGTTTCTCAAAGAACCGCTGCTCGGTTTGCCTGAAACGTTGCACAAATATTCAATATTCTGTTTTTTTTGTTTAATACCAAAAGCAAGAAAGGTGCTCAACCTTCCTCCCTACGATAATACATATAAAAACCTTCATTTGCATTTAGGGAACTAAGCATTTTCTTATTAACTTTGACTACTCGCGAAACGTGGTGCCACCTTATTTACGACGCACAAAACAGCGGATGCGCCACCAACACCCCGAGAACCAAGAAATCGGTATTGCTGCCGAATACACAACGTGGCGCCACAATACAAGTGTGGTTAATATAATCAGCGTTGAATGCAGGATTTCAATTGTTAAATATGGAAAAATCTTTTCAAATTTGCTTTTTTAAATTAGCAAATGAGCCATGTTATTCTAACTGCTGTGATTAAATAAAATAAAAATGCAATCTCCGTTTTATTCATAGTAACAGCGCTAACAACACGCGACAAAGAGAATAGGGCACAGACACAGCGCTGCCTAAAAACTGCGATTTATTGCTTATGCCAGTGGTTTTTATACAAATATGGGAAAAAAACCACAAAAAGGAAAAAGAAGCAAACAATAAATTAAAACGTGAATATTTCGGAGGGCGTGAGCGTTGCATCTTACTGACTTGACATTTCTTAACACGTAATCTACTTACGGGGCAAGATGTACAGTCAACACAACACACAATCCCTTTTTAAAACTGCAAGAGCACTTTGAAAACTGAACAAAGAATAACGGGGTGGGACTTACTGCTTCAAAAATCTACACTCCTTGTCTGTGAGGGCAATAGAAGGGGGGCTCACGTATTGGTTACCTAACTGGTTATTTCCGTGGCCTCTAAGATTTCTCGCACAATTTTGTGGCCAAGGTCCCCTATCAAAACGCTCTGGTCTAAAAGTTGCTGGCATTTGCTATCGCAATCACGAGAATGCAGAGCGACATGACCACTGAACGTTCTTAAAACGTTTTAATGGCATTCCCTAAGTATGTCATGTAAGCATCGGCGCGTTTGGCTGACGTAATCTTTGCTGCACCAAATAGGCGCTGGATCAACACCTTTTTCAGTGCACACAAAAAACTTAATTGATACTTCGTTGTAGACTTGTTACGCGTAGTTAAGCCAGATTTTAATTTACGACACATTTGCGACAGTTTCAGGGGACCTGGAGACACCACTCACGCTCACGCTCTCTCAAATCTTGACGTGTAAATTTGATGTATCCTTTTTTTTCCTTGCTGTAGTTTTATGCCCTTGTGTGTATAAAAACCAGTGAATTAAGCAATAAAACTCAGTTGTTAGTTAGCGCTGTGTCTGTGCCCTCTTCTCTTTGTCTCGTGTTGTTAGCGCTGTTACTATGAATTTGTGCCAACTGCACCAATCTTTAGTCTTACCGAGTGCGACCGCAGCAGCTATAAATTAGTAAAATATTTCTGGAGGTGGCCATACATTGATGTACCATCTATGGGCAGTAATACACAGTGTACAAAATATGTGACCAGTTAGAATGTCATGAAACCAAAATTGTGTAATTCACAGAGAAAGCCCGCCCCTGAAACTATATGACCAATTGTTTTTTTAGGGTGTTGATTTATTGGGAGGATTCATTACATACCAAAATGCGGTACAAGAATAATATTACGGGGTAACTTTAAAACGTCAATCTAGTTAGGAGTTCATGGAGAAGAGTATCAATAAATACTAAGCAAACCAGCTTCTGCAACTTTTTCTTGTTTATGCAATGTGATACGTGGGGTTAAACAAACGTTGTGCGATCCAAACTTCGTAATACACGCTCAAGAATGGGATGAGGGAATATGTTTATTTCTTGCTCAATAGTTTGTACAAGTTTACAAATCACATAAAAAAATTGCGGTATAACCATGTGTCTATGCGAATAAAGCACACACTCGAAGGTATAACGTGGAACCTCCATGAACCTGTTTTTTAGTAACTGAGGAAGTAACTAAAGAATGTTACGGCACCTTGTAGAATGAGATAAAACAGCAAATAGCCACACCATTTTTTCAGCTTGAATATTTATTTATTTATATATTTATATATTTATATTTTATTTAGTATTTATTTATTTATTTATTTATGTATTTGTTCACCCCGCACCAATTGAAGCGCTACACAAGGAGTGGTTAAAATACAGAGCATCAAAAGTGCAAAACTTCTGGGAACGAGAAACACAATATGCCCCCATACCCACATTACAATTCCAATATATAATGTCAACAAAGTGTTTTGGGATGTCACACGAGCGAAGTTGATCAAACTACGCATACAGTGTTGTTTTGCCATAAAAGCGCCGTCTTCAGTGGGACGAATTTGACCAATTTAGTTTACCGTATTGTGGTCGCTTTTGTAGATATTTGTAGCGTAATCGTAAAAAGTAGCTTTTCTAGCAAAACAGAAAAAACACCGGTCGTTTCACATGAATGTGAAAAGTGAAGTCATTAAGATGTAACCGCATAATGCTGAATAAATTTAAATGTTTACGGCACGCTGGTTCTGTAAACGCTTTTGAAGCAGAAACAAAAACAGCTCAGCCGTGTATGTGGGAGCGGGGGCGCAGAATTAAACCAGGAGGCTCAGGACTGCTCCAGGTGCAGGCAATGTTTCGACACCTGACGGTTAAACCCGTGTTGTCCGCTCCCACTATGCCATAATATTGCCTGTTCTTCCTAAAAACACACTCTAATGACGATATAAACAACCAGGCTCATCTGGCATTCTTCTCATAAAACTGCCCTTCTTTTAAGGGAATGGTTCCGCCGAAACAATGCTATATTACGTTCCCCGCTATCGTTACAGTTTTGTGGTACCTGAAAAGTTTTATTTCTTTTTCTGTGTTTTAAAGCTTTCTTCTTGCCCGTATTGTGCCCTCTTGGCCCGGGAGTTTTTTTGTAGCCCATGACAGAGACTGCACTGAAATAAATTCTTTCGTGCACAACTGCTTCTACATTACAACATGTTTGTAGGTACAAAATATATAGGCCGAATGATGTACAGTTCGCTGTGATTGTAACGAGGTATTGCCCGGGTGCTGAAGAGTATGAAACGAAAAATATATAACCTTGGCAATTGAAATCAGTGTTTTGCAATAAAGCAATGAAACAGCTTCTGTGGTTCTCGCGTTTTCCGCATAATATAAGTTATTCTTCCGTTGTCATTATATATGATACGAAAACCCGTTTATTTTGAGATTTCCGCCTCTTTTCCAGGATGTTGTAAGCAATGTATTATTCTTTTTTTGATGTGGGTAAGACCACTAAAGTGCTTAGTTGTAGAGGGTGGTACACGGATAAATACATAATTTTAGACATCGTTTCTCAGAGGACCGCTACTCTGTTTGCTTGAAACTGTGCGCGAACGTCATATTTTGTGGTTTAATTTCTTTAATACCAAAAGCAAGAATGGTGCTCAACATTCCTCCCTAATAAAATACACATAAAAACCTCTTGCGTTTACGAAATTAGGCGTGTTCTTGGAAACCTTGACAACGCGTGAAACGTGGTGCCACCTCACTTGTGAAACACAAAACAGCGAATGCGCTGCCAACCCGCTGTGAACCGCGAAATCGGGATTGCTGCCGAATACACAACGTGGTGCCACACTACAAGTGTTGTTAAAACATCCAGCGTTGAACGCAGGATTTCAATATTCAATAGGCGAAAATCTTTCCTAATTTGTATTTTTTTTTAATTAGCAAATAAGGCCTGTTATTCCTACTGTTGTGAATAAAAAAACTAAAAAATGCAATAGCCGTTTTATGCATAGTAACAGCGCTAACACCACGAGACAAAGAGAAGAGGGCACAAAGGCAGCGCTGTCTAACAACTGCGATTCATAGCTCATGCCAGTGGTTTATACATAAATGGGCAAAAAACAACAAAAAGAAAAAAGGAGCAAACAATAAATAACACGTTAAAATTTTAGAGTGCGTGAGGGTTGCATCACGCTGACTTTACATTTCTTTACACCTTAATCTACTTACCGGGCAAGATGTACAATCAACACGACAAACTATCCCTTTCTAAAACTGCAATAGCAGTTTGGAAACTAAACAAAAAAAAATCAGGGTGGGACTTACTGCGCCAAGAATGTACACTTTGTCTGTGAGGGCATTGAATGGGTTCTTACGTATTGGTCACGTAACTTATTATTTCCGTGGCCTCTAAGATTTCTCACACTATTTGTTGCCATGCTCCTCTAATCACAACCCTCTGGAACAAAAGTGGCTGGCATTTGCTATCGCAATCAAGACAATGCTCGGCGAGATCCCCACTTAACATTTTTGCAATGTTTTAATGGTATTCCCTCAGTCTGTCATTTACGCCGCGGCCAGTTTGGCTGACATAATCCTTGCTGCACCAATGAGGCACTGGATAAAAAACTTTTTCGGTGCAGGCAAGAAACTTTGTTTGATACTTCTTTGTACACATGTTACGCGTAGTTGAACCAGAGTTTACTTTACGGCGCATTTGTGAGAGTTTCAGGGGAGCTGAAAACACCACTCACGCTCACGCTCTCTCAAATGCTCACGCGTAAATTTAGTATATCCTTTTTTTTCTTGCTGTTGTTTTATGCCCATGTGTGTATAAAAACCACTGAAATAAGCAATAAAACTCAGTTGTTAGTTAGCGCTGTATCTGTGCCCTCTTCTCTTTGTCTCGTGTTGTTAGCGCTGTTACTAAGCATTTTTACCAACCCGCCCAATCTTCAGCTTTTCCGTCGTTTTCTGATGGAGCGCGATAGCTTCAGATATTCAATATTAAATTTTTCTTGAGGTGGCCATTTACTGATTTACCATCTATGGGCAGTAATACACAGTGTAGAAAATATGGGACCAGTTAGGATCTCATGGAACCAAAATTGTTCAATCACAAAGAAATACCGCGCCTGAAACTATATGCCCAATTGTTTTGAAGTGTTGATACTGTTTTATTATCTGGATCTTTATATTCCAAAAGGCGGTACTAGTTTATTTTTACGGGGTAAGTTTAAAAATTAAATCCCAATTAGGAGTCATTGCATTGAGAAGAGTATACCTAAACAGTAAGTAAACCAACTTTCTTACCTCTTTCTTGTTAATGCAATCTGATACTTCGGGATAAACAAACGTTGTGCGATTTAAAATCCTTATAAACGCTCAAGAATGGGATGAGTGAATATGTGTGTTTCCTGTTTAATTTCTTCTACAAGTTTACAAATCACATAAATATCTTGCGGTATCCCCTTGTGTCTATGCGAATTTGGACCACACTGGAAGGTATAACGTGGAAGCTCCATGAAGCTGTTTTTTTATTACTGCGGAAGTAAACTCAACAACGGGACGAAAATATGTAAGATGAGATAGAACAGCAATTATTACAATCAATTTTCAGCCTGAATAGTTATTTATTTATTCATTTAAATATTTATTGATTTGTACACACTGCAGCTATTGAAGGGCTTTAGAAGGAGTGGTTGAAATACAGAGCACTAACAGTACAACACCCCAGGGAACGAGAAAGACAATATGCACCCATACACACATTACAATTCTCATATATAATGTTGCCAAAGTGTTTTCGAATTTCACAAAGCAGACTTGCTCAAACTACGCATAGAGTTGTTTGGCCATAAAAGCGACGTCGTCAGCGGGACGGAGTTGACCGATTTAAATTGACATAGAGTGTTTGCCCTTGCAAATATTTGTAGCGTAATCGTAAAAAGTAGCTTTGCTAGCAAAACAGAAAAAACAGCACTCGTTTCATATAAATGAGAAGAATGAATTGAATACGATGTAAACGCCTAATGCTGAATAATATCGAGGTTTCCGCAACGCTGGTCTGCTAACGCTTTTTAAGCAGATACGAATACAGCTGAGCAGTTTATGTGGGAGAGGGGGCAGAGAACTTGTCCAGGAGACTCTGGACTCCCACGGCTGAAGGAAATTTTTGTACACCTTACGGTTTTATTGTCCCCCGGGCCGAGTATAAAACCTTAAGCTGAAACCATGCAGACGTCTGTATTGATTACAACTTGGACCGTTTGTATTCTTGTGTATAAAGCCAACCTTTGCCCTTCGTAACTTGTATTGGGCTTCACAAAGTTTATAAAAAGGTCGATATTTTCGTGTGCACCGCAATATTTTGTGCACAATAAATATTTTCGGCATCCATAACACGCCAAAGCCTTTCTTCACTGCGCGTACTGTAGCCCAGGCGTAGTTTCAGTTGCTGTTGTCAAAGCTATATTATACTTTCCTACACGAGACTATCCGGACAGTAGTGAGGGAGGAGCTGCGGAAACCTATCCCAATGCCGCCGCAACCACAAGACGGTCCCTTACCGACGTCATCAGGGAAGTAGTTCTGGAAGCCCTTGGTAAATCAACAACGCCAGAAGCACCCCGCGAGCCGCAAGCCGTGACCTACGCGGCTGCTGCCCGTCGACCTCGCCCACCTGCACCCTATAATCAAGAGACTCCATACCGTCGTCCCCTGTCGGCGGCCCGACCATGTGTGGCGCAAACACCTGCCCCGAGGAAGACCGACGTGTGGCAAATGCCAGATAATCGTCCGCTGTTATACCACTGCGGAGATGACGACCACCTCTACCGTCACTGCCCCTACAAGAGGATCGGTTTACAAGTGTTCTCCGACGACGCACCCCACCCCCGACCACTCCAGCGTCCATAAAAGATCGAAGAATACCTGTCCAATACCAGCCGTGGACCAGCCCGTTTCAACCGACCGCCGTCACCCTACCGATACCGGTCACCCAACCACGGTAGCAATGCTGATTTCACACGTGGAAGGTCCTCCAGCCCACGCGGGGAAACCAAAAGCTGCAACGTGTGGGGGTAAAGTTGAACGACCGCTGAAAAATGAACACCCTCCAACGACGCGAAGACTCGCGGAAGACGATGATTCTCGACATACCCTCAGCCCGATGATTCGATCAAACCCGGACGTGACTCCTGAACACGACCACAACCACACGGCGCGATGCGTACCCGACATGAACGAACCTGGTGCTGAGACGACAACAGCGACGCACAGTGCCCTACCGTTAACACGCACAAGCCGATATGCGACGCCCTGAGGCACCCAGAACTCGAGGAAGGCAGCATCTGACGTCAAGTTGTTCATCGACGGCTTTGACGTAGTCGCCCTCACTGACACGGGAGCCGACTATTCGGTGAAGAGCGGGTCATTCGCGTCCAAGCTGAAGAAAGTTACGACAAGATGGGATGGTCCGCACATACGCACAGCAGGAGGCCGTCTCGCAACGCCAACTGGAACGTGCATATCACGCGTCACCATAGGCAGCATCACGTACCCTGCTGCGTTCATCATTTTACCTAACTGCTCCCGCGACGTAATTCTCGGAGTAACTTTTTGACGGACAACGGCGCAATAATTGATCTGCAGACCAAGTCGACTTTTTCCTCTAATTACTCCACGATGCCGGCACCGAACTCCCATCACCCTGCTGCTCTAAGTTTTGGTGACGATCACGTCACCCTGCCACCCCGCGCAAGCTTGATGATCGCCGTCCATTGTGAGGTTGCAGCCCTGACATCGACGCTATTGTGAAGGGTGGCCAAAGGTTGCTTCTCAACCACGGTGTCTCCGTCGCAAGAGACATTGTGCGTTTTGAGCAATGCAAATCGAGGTTTTGGTCAACACTTTCACCGAGGAGTACACTCACCATCTCCTTAAAAGGGTGCACTGTCAGAAGATATATGGAGCCGACTGAAGCGCTCCAACAACCCCACTGAATCTACAGAGCACAGGTGACGAAGGGGGTGGCCGTCTGATCTGCGGCTTTTGCCGACCAGAGCGGCAAGAAAGAGTCAGAGCCTACAACGAAAACAGCACAAAGACTTATACTTAGACAGGCAAAACACTGCACAAGCACGAGGTAACGTAACATTTTTGGCAGACAACTTAGATCGAATTCAAATACAAGAAACCGTATAAAATTAGACAAATTGATACAAAAAGGAGCGTTAACAAATGGGTTTTACGAGGTGGAGCAGTTAACTAAAAAGAAAACGAACAGTTCGGTGCCTATTAAAGACAGAGTCTCAGCATATTCACCGACCGGGCCGGACGATGCACCGCTTTCGGGGCGATTCGGCTACCTGGGAAACGTGGCTTTATTGTAGGCCCGGCCGTACGAGACGATCACGGTGATTCGAGACCCCGTAGTACGTTGGAGTACTCCAGGGGGCGGGTCGCCGATGGTCTGGTGCACAAATTGGCTGATGCAGTTGTGGTGTCACTACGTCCAAACGTAGCTGGTTTGCTTACGCGCGGCTTCTGTTTTCATAACCGGCCCGGCGGGGAGAGGGCACAGCACACAATGCGCCCGCCGCTGTCGACGGAACCGCTTTCGTCTTTCTTCATTCTCGAATCATCGGCGCTCTTTAGGACTGGCAAGGCCAAGCATGCCTCCTAGAAAATGCTCGAAGCTTCGGTGTAAGCTAAGGAGCGGAGCTTTTAAATGCAGAGCATTTCAGTAACTCACGATGTCACCCGCGTTGATGTCCGTAGTCGTAGTCCGCACCCATCCCCCTACACTATATAAAAAAATACTATCCGGCGCCTGGTTTCGGTCCCTCGACCCTGCGGGCGGAACGCAATATACATGGTCCTCTACCCACTGCGCCACAAACCCGACACAGAATGGGAGGCTACGAACGCACTTTATATCCTTGACTCATTCAAACTACGTCAAGAAGCTGCTGATACTATCCGGCGCCTGGTTTCGATCCCTCGACCCTGCAGGCGGAAAGCCATATACAAGGTGCTCTACCCACCGCGCCACAAAGCCGACACAGAATGGGAGGCTACGAACGCGCCTTATATCCTTGACTCATTCAAACTACGTCAAGAAGCTGCTGATACAACGCATTCACTACCACCAACTCCCCAAACACTTAACGTTAACACAATACACCCACCCCCTATGCGACGCATTTACTCGAGTCCCCCTCGCGGGGAGATGGGCCCAATTTTTTTATTTTGGTATTTTCTTGCCGGTGAGCCGGCGAGTGGTCGTGATACCGCCTCTTTGTTCGAGAAAGCTCCAGAATTATCCCAGGCGAATAGAACCGAACTGAATGAATCGGACAACTTTAACAAGAATTAGGCGCTGTACAAAAAAAAATGAAAAAAAGTTATACGGTATTTTAAACGTCGTACGTTGGAGTTTGTGACAAGTACCAGCCTCTAAACAAGGGCGCTGCAAATGCTTTCCTCGAAGAAACGCAAGAAGCAAGTCAAGTGATCGCGGTCGCCAACTTTGAAGGCGCACGCGCAGATGCTTTCAGGGTGCCGCATCATTTCGACGTGAACCCGGCGCTGCCGCAAGAAAATCGGGAAAAATTACGGGATATGCGCCGTCGCTACAGCTAATGTTAATCGGCAAACTCAAAATTACGTCTGAAACTCCTAGCGAAGTACAAAATTATAACCGAAGATGGAGCCCGACCTACCCGACAGTCACCGTACCGCGTCTGTTCACACGAGCGGGAAGCCATCCGCACTCAATTCGACGACATGCTCAGCGACGACATTTTACAGCCACCGAAAAGCCCCTGGGCTGCGCCGGTGGTACTCGTGAATGAAAAAGACGGTGCATGAAGGTTTTGCGCTGACTACCGGTGACTGAACAAAATCGCCAATAAGGACGTGTACCCCCTGCTACGAATCGACGACACCCTCTACAACCTCTGCTACGCGAAGTACTTCTAATAGATGGATCTGAAGACCGGGTACTGGCGAATTGAAGTGGACGAGAGACACCGAGAGAAGACTGCATTTATAACCCCGGACGATCTATAAAAGTTCAAAGTGATGCCATTTGAGCAGTTACAGAAAGAAATCGTAAAATGGTGTTTGAATTTTTGGCACGCTTTTTTGTCAAGCCGAATAAATACTTGTAAAGGGAGCAAAAGGTTCGAAGTAACTGCCTGAGACACTTTTTTCTATTATTAACGGGTGCCGGATGAAAGCGCTAGCTTGATGGAGGCAAAATTCAAAAATGTTTGAGATTTCGGCGTGCTTTATTCATCCTCATGTGGTCAAAACTATTCCTAAGTTCTCCACTACGCTGCTTCTCATCGCCTGTTTAGCAGTGTCGCTTTAAACACCATGATCAATCAATCAATCAATCAATCAATCAATCAATCAATCAATCAATCAGTCAATCAATCGATCGATCGATCGATCGATCGATCGATCGATCGATCGATCAATCAATCAATCAATCAATCAATCAATCAATCAATCAATCAATCAATCAATCAATCAATCAATCAATCAATCAAGCAATCAGTCAATCAAAGCGGGAACCGCTTTGATTGACTGAGAGAACAGCCATTCGTATAGACATGGTTACAAGAAATAGGTGACGAAGTTTAAATATATAGACTTTACCTTAAAACCAGTAGTGAGGACAGCACCGTAGCAACATGCGATTAATTACAGAAATTGTAGGGGCTAAGAATGAAAGATACCGACAAGTCATTAAAATTCCTCTTCACGAGAAGATGCAGTTTAGGTGTAAGAACTAAGTGCGCTGATCGACTATTCGGAGTTTTAAAAGAATCAAAACTAAAAACTATCAAGCGAGAAAACCTGTATTGTACAAAAACCAAAAGTGAACATTTAGGGAGGAAAGGAAGTATTCCTATGGAAAATACATAAAAATACAAACTGGAGAAACACAGTGACACTATACGGCAATCCAATCAAAATTCGTTTAATTAAGAATACCCCGAGGTATACAGTGGCATTTTAATGATGTAACACGACGGAGACAAAAAAAAAATAATCGTGCCCTTGCCTAATCATATACTATTTGAAGACGGAAAGGTATGCCCAAGTAATTACTACAATACTGCTGTAGGTGGCAAACAGGCTTAATACCTGAATATGTATGGGTAAGACGTGAAGGAAGTATAGACAAGCCCTTATAACGAATGTTGGTGAGTTAGCATACACAAGCGGTTATAATATTGTACTCAAAGAAGTCCCAGACATTTTATACAAGTAATTACAGATAGCTTTGGTATAGAAGAGCCAGAAAGAACGCAATACAACTAAATATAAAGAAAGGGTGAAATTGAAAGATAAGATATTTTTGAAATGCTAGATTTATACAAGACAATACACGTTTTTTACAGCATACAGGGTTTGAAACAAGCCAATAATGTATAAAGGAGAGAAAGTCGAGAGCTATAGAGAAGCCAATATATATTTAAAATGGAGAAGGCGCGAAGTTTCTCACCAATTAGTACAAAAATATACTAAACAAGAGCCTGGAATATACTGACAAGCCGTGGCAAAGGTTGGCGAAAATGCTCTGAGGTATATTCGAAGCATAAAAAATTACGGCCATAAAAGTTGTGCGATATGTAAAAACCCTCCCTAGAAAGGCTCGGTGATGAGATGCAGGAATATAGATGTGCTATTTCAAATATATGTTTCGGGCAGTAGTAAAAAAATCATATTCAAGCACGACGTAAATCCTCTCAAATGGCATAGGAAGGATAATGTAAAACCTGAGCACTATGGATATAATATTGCAAGAAATGTAATGTCCGAAGACACAGAGCTCTCAGCATCTAGTTAAAAAAGTCTCGAGAGAAAAAAAAATACAAAACACACCATCAAGAGAAATTGTCAAATAAAAAGACCCAATTCCAATATGACGCAATTAACAAATAATTGAATAGAAGAGGTGTAGGCATGCAAATAAATAAAGGAGGCTGAAGAAGGAGAAATGAATAATTGATCTCCAAATAATATATTCTAGTCCGAGAGGATGCAGATAATAAAAAAGGCCACTAAATATACGAATGGAAGACCCAGAGACAGCTTCCATGCGATCATCATAGGCGCGATATTGAGAAGATAAAATTTTTATAAATATCAATAGAAAGGGTTGGGGGAAAAAGATAAAAGGTATAGAGTAGCCATTCAATATTTAAACAGAAAAAAAGGGGTGTTACTGAAGTGCATTTACTAAGAAGTTACCGGAAAGGAGAGCAGAGGTTAGAGGCAAACCGTGACGAGATATAAGGAAAGAAGAGTGCCAAAGGGATACCCACACTACATAAAAATGTCAGGATGGAGAAGATTCAGGGTTTTGCAAAATATAGAACTTCAGCCTAGATGAAACCCCGAGTCATACAAACTTTATTAAAAAGGTTTTGAATTTATAAAACATGTCAGGAACAAGACTTGTTGCTTTAAACGAGACTTCGCCAAACAACGTAATACCGAAAATTCCTGCAGTTATAAGACGTCAATAAAAATGTAGTAGCCGGATACCCAGGGTGGAGACACGCTATTACAAAATGTTTGGTAACGAAAAAGACTGCGTATAGGCAAGCAATAAAAAAAAGGCTTAAAGATAAGACAGAGGTTTAGTTACAGGGCATTAATAAAATATAAAGGTTTTCAAGATCCGTAATCTAAGATCAGCAGTTCCAAACACGCTGAGTTGAAGACGTAAAGGTTTAGACCAGTTATTCAAGAAAATTTACTTTGACGAAAACTGACCAGCATGGAGAAACAACAAGACAAATTAATATAAATTCTGCTTACTTGCACAGAATAAGATAAAAATGGAGAAGAATAAAGCTAAGAGTTTTAAAAATTGTAATTCAAATTGTGGTACGTCTCGGGAAAGGCCATTATGCCAGTCGTTAGAATGCATATAGGATCATTATACCGAGAGATACAGTAGAAAATTGGTAGGGGACGGAACCCCGAAAGGTATTTAATTGATCACCAAAATATTGTGCTCAGAAATGATAAATAATTATATACAAGCAACACAAAATATCCCGTTGGTAAGACCCAATATCTCGAAAAGCCATTTCCCAAAGATAAGGATGTGAAGACATACTGAGATATAGGGACAACTCAGTATAAATGTACGGGAAGAATACCCATAGTTATGGACCACACCAACCAAAACAATTTGGGAGAACAATGTCTACATTGATAAGGGAGCCACTGCAAAAACGTAAGGGCAGAAGACACAAGTTTAAAGGAAACACAAGAGTTTGTTCCGCAAGAAAACCTCTAGGTATGAAGAGCCCATAAAAATGCAGTGCCCAAGACACAGAAGCTTGGATGAGCCGAAACAAGAGGTATACGAAAGGAAAAAAAAATACAGAAAACCCGGACTCGAGAAGCCATGTACAAATAACGTATGTGCGGAAGCACGTTCTGATAAGACAAACTATTACAAAATGCTTGAGGTATAACCAATGGTAAAAACAAGCCATAAAAATACGCAGCAGGTATAAGGTACTGCATACATAAGCACTACCACAATACCATTGCGGCCTACGTGGTATGTTACTCTGCAGCAACCGGTCACCGACCAGAATAGGAATGGGGACAGGCGCTGCCCGTACGGGCGATCGAGTGTACTAGAATCCATTCCACCACGTCGGTTTGTACCATGGGGTACGAGAATGTTTGAGGTCCTTCGGTACCGCTGAGCATGAACCCCTAAAAATTGCTACAAGCATCCCCCTGAACAGGGAATCTCGTGCTTCGGAAGTTCACCGACTTGGTCGGAAATGCGTAGGTGGATGGAACGGTGGACGGTGGAACTTTTTCCTAGGGCGATAGTCGAGTGATAAAAAAATGGATCGTAAGCGGAACGTACCAGGTTCGAATCCGGCGCCGCCGTACACACTGGTTTGTTTAAAGGGTACAAGCGTTCCTAGGGCGTGGCTCGCTCGAAGGTGAAACAAACGCTTGCAGCTTGACCACAAAGAGCCATGGGAGACCATGTAATAGGCCCCTCAAGTCGGGGTCTGGGAGTGATTGGAACCATAATAGAGAAATGGCAGAAGCGCCCACTTTTTCGGCGGCGGATGAACGGTTTGGAGACGCACTACCACTGTGGTAGACGCGGTAGCTTCCTGTGGAGCTGCTGGTAACCCACAAGAATAATCATAGAGACAGGCGCCTCCCGCGCGGGAGAACCAGTGTACTGGAAACTGTTCCCCCACGTCGCTTTGTACCATGCAGTACGAGAATGTTGGCGGTACGTCGGTACGACTGTGCACCAACCAGTAAAAATTGGTACAAGCCTACCTTGCACAGGGAATCTCGTGCTGCTAAAATCACCCAACTTTGTCTAGAAATACCCCGGGGGAAGGGGTCGTACGTTTTAAACCACTTAAATGGCGCAGAGGTACCGCATTCGCTTGATATGCGTGAGGTACTGGGTTCAAATCCCCAATACGTTGTCCCCCACCGGTTTCTGTAATGGGTAAAGGGGTACCTCTTTGATTAGTGGCGTCCAAGGCGACAGTTAAAGGGAATTCACGCCTGGAAAGCTGCCTTTACTCTTGCGAGGGGCTTCTGAATCTTGTCCATCTTGCGGGGCCCAAGGAAATCCTACCGTGTTGCCGTATTGCCGGGGGTGAAAGAGTCTGGCAGCATGTCCCGCCACAGGCTGTCGTGAGTTGAGCGACAACCGTGGCTGTGGAAGGAACCATGTGCGTTCGTTTGCTTTGGTGGCGCCGGGCACCTACCCGTAAAATAGGTACAAGCGACTATCCGGTTTGGCGCTGATGCTTTGTGTGGGACTTGAAGTCTTAGGAACTTCACCTGGCTTGCACTGGAAATCGCTACGTATGGAAACCGGTGGCTGCAAAAACGCAGGAACTGCTATTTTAAGTTTTTTTTCTGCTTCACGTCTCGTTCCCTGCGCTGTTACATCCTGATACATTAGCAAATTACAATAAATTGAATGCGAAATGGGGAAGACAATATATATTCAAACGGAGAAAATAAAGGACAGATACGCCATTACCACAATAAAGCAGCGGGCTCTCTGAGTTAGGGACGACTTAACTGTATTGCACTTAACCGGGAAACAGGAAAGGCATTACAGGCAACACTTCACAAAAATTAAGGGAGAACAACCAGAAGAAAAGACATTATATCACAAAAAGTGGGACGGAGAGGAGCCAGAGTAAAAGAGCGAGCAACCGCCAAAATCAATGTAGCTTGGCGCAAGTTTACTACAGCGATGTAACGGGAAGAAGACGTAGAGTTAAACTAAACCCAGTAAGAACGTAGAGGGAGGACTCATTGATTGATTGATTAATTGATTGATCGATTGATTTATTGATTGTTTGATTGTTGGGTTTCAAGTGCCAAAACTACACAGGTTATGTGGCAGGCACTGGTGAGGCCTTAGGAATAACCTCGACCACGGAGATAGATATAAAGAGGAGCGCCAATGTGTGCCCCAGAAAAAAATCATTTTCTCGGGCCGATAATGTCCCCGCGCCGCCGGCCGCCCAGCTTTCCCTTTGCTCTCTTCCTCCTTCGTTCGCCCTCCCGTCGCTGTGTTTTTGTACATAACTCTTCATTTCTTCGCTTTCCCCAGAGGCGTCATTTTTTCCCCAGCGACGGCGGTCTTATTCCTGTCCTACTATGAAGGAGGAATGCGTGCACGCACAGAACTTAAACACCCGTGTACAGCCGAAATAGATCACGCAGATAATTGCACGCAATCGCATGCATGACGATCGCTTATCCCTAACATAATCATCATCATCACCACCACCACCACCAGCCTATCTACGCCCACTGCATGGCAAAGGCCTCTCCCAATATTCTCCAATTACACCGGTCCTGTGCTTACTGCGACCAGTTTATCCCCGGAAACTTCTTCATCTCTTCTGCCCGTCAAACTTTGTGCCATCCCCTGCAACGCTTGCCTTCTCTAGGGATCCACTCTTGTACCCTTAATGACCAACAGTTATTTTGCCTTAACAATACATGCCCTGCAAGCGTCCATTTCTTCTTCCTAATTTCTACCAATATGTCCTTAACATGCGTTTGTTCACTTACACACTCCGCTTTCTTCTTGTCCCTTAATGTTACACCTATCATTTTCCGCTCCAATCCCCGCTGAGTCGTCCTCAATTTTAGTTGAACCCTCTTAGTGAGCATCCAAGTTTCTGCCCCGTAGGTGAGTACCGGTAAAATGCAGGTGTCATACACTTTCTTCTTCAGAGACAATGGTAGAGTGCTATTCATTATCTTAGAATGTCTGCCGTGTGCACTCCACGCCATTCTGATCCTTGTAATTATCTGTGCCTCATGGTTGGGATGGGGTGTCACTACTTGGCCTAAGTAGATACATTCGCTTACTATTTCCACTACGTCGCCTCTATGCTAAACGGCTGTGCTGTCCCGTGGATATTGATGAATAATTTGGGTTTCTGTATAAATATTTTCAACCCCACGGTTCTACTCTGTTCGTCCAGTACGGAAAGCATGCTTTGCAATTTGTCCACGGCATCAGCAAATCTGAGGTTACTGAGGTATTCTCAATTAACCCTTCCTCCCACCTGTTCCCAAGCCAACGTTCTGAATACTTCTTGTAAACATGCTGTGAGTAATTGTAAACATTGGAGAAATTGTGTCTCCTTGTATGACGCCCTTCCTAAAGGTATTTTGCTGCTCTCCTTAAGGAGGATGATGGTAGCTGCGCACCCATTGTAAATACCATCAAATATTCTTACATAATGCTCATCTACCCCCGGGTTCCGTAATGCCTGAATGAGGGCTAGTCTTTCGACTGAGCCAAATGCTTTCTCATAATCAATGAAGTCTATATATATATATATATATATATATATGGGTTCAGTATACTCAGCGCACTTCTCTATCACCTGATTGATCGTATGAATATGGTTCATTGTTGAATAACCTTTACGGCACCCTGCTTGTTCTTTAGGTTGACTGAAATTTAAGTTTTCAGAAATTCTGTTAGCGATCACCTTTGCAAGTACCTTGTAGACGACTGACACTAAGCTGATCGGCCTGTAATTTTTAAAGTCGTTCATGTCACTTTTCTTATAGATTAGGATGATGTTAGCTTTCTTACAAGATTCCAGTACACTTGCGGTCATTAGGCATTTCGTATACAGTTTTGCCAGTTTTCCAAGTACAATTTCCTGACCATCTTTCAAGAGGTCTCCTGTTATCTGGTCCGTACAAGGTTCTTTACCCCCTTTCATTTCCTTCAAAGCCTTCCTTACTTCTTCGGTCGTTACTGGTGGGGTGTCTATTCCCTCTGAACTACTTCCTCCTCCGCCATTATCCTGGATGTCCCGGCTAGTGTAAAGATCCCTAACGAACTCCTCGGCCACGTTCACTATTTTATCCCTAGTTGTGATGACATTACCTTGCTTATCTTTAGGTGCATACTACTAACTTTTCCCCACAACAAGACGACTCTTTACACCTTTCAGGCTACCTCCGTTCATTACAGCGTATTTGATCCTCTGTATATTATAGTTGTGAATGTCAACTGTCTTACGCTTATTGATTAATTTCGAAAACTCCGCTAGTTTTATTCTGTCAGCTAGGGAGGAGATTGTTATGGTTTGCCATTTCCTTATTACTTCTTTCGTCTCCTGGGAAAGTTTACCAGCTTCCGGTCTAGGCATCGGGCCCCCGACTTCCACTGCACATTCTGTGGTAGTACGTGCAAGGTTGTCGCTGGCTTCCTGTGTCGTATGCTCCGCTTCCTCCGTAAGAGCTGAATATCAGTTCTGCAGCGAATCCTAAATTTTTCTACTTTACGTCTTATTGTTAGCTCATTAATCAGCTTCTTTTTACTAGCTTGTTACGGTTCCTCCTCAAATCTAGGCTAATTCGAGATCTTATCATACGGTGATCACTAAACTTTATTCATACTTATTTATGAATAATTAAACTTTACCCTTCCGAGCACTTCCACATCCTTCACGGCGCCAGGGTTATCACATAATATGAAGTCTAGCTCATTTTCATCGTCGCCATTTGGGCTTCTCTACGTCCACTTCCGGCTTTCCCGTTTACAGAAGAAGGTATTCACTATGCGTTGGTTATTCCGTTCTGCAAACTCACCTAGTACGTCCCCTGCTATTTCTACAGCCCAGACAATAGAGCCCAACTGCCTTATCTACAGCTTGATTCGTGCCTACTTTAGCATTAAAGTTCCCCATATCTACGCTATACTGTGTATTTACTTTCGCCATTGCCAATTCCAGATCTTCAGAGAAGCATTCCACTTCCTGGTCATCGTGGTTCGATGTGGGCGAATAGCCCTGTACCACCTTGAGCTTGTACCTTTTATTGAGCCTTATTACAAGACCTGCTTCCTATTCGTTAATGCTATAGTATTCTTCTTTTTTGCCAGCTATGCTTTTATGCTCGTGAAATCCCACTCCCAGTTCTCTTCTGTCCACTAGACCACGGCAACATAGGACGTGTCCAGTTTGTAGCAGCGTAAAGGCTTAACCTCTCCTCCTAACCTCACTATGCCTGTGACATCTCATCAAATGCCCTTTACGTCCTCGAACAACACCTCTAGACTCACTTCACTAAATAAGGTTCTCGTGTTAACCGTTGCCGGGTTCAGATGCCAATGACTGCTTGTCCCAATCCAGGGATTCTTAGCACCCTCTGCTGCGTCACAGGTCTGACCGCCGCCGTGGGCACTTGTTTCGCTGCCATTAGAGAGTGAGGGTTGTGGGTTAATTGGCGTATTCATTGGAGGTTTCAGCGGTGCAATGGTGCACCGCTGCAGTAGAGGTGAAGGTGGGGTGTAGAGGTAGAGCATCCGCCTCGCGTGCAGAAAGATCGTGGTTCGAATCCCGGTGCCGGACAATTCCACCGGAATAAAAATATCTGCCTATTGATGGAATTGCATAATGGGGCTTGGGGTGGGGCCTGACCACGGCGGTCATTGCCGGTAACGCACTCCCTCACCAGAGCAGGATTGGCCACCCTAGTGTAGTAACGGCCACAACCTCCCATGAATACGCCAATTATTTCCTATGAGGAAGCGTTTATTCTCAAATTATTAGGACCCGCTAAAAATATTGTAGCAACATAGCAGATGTAAGATGCAACTGAACGACGACGACTTGAGAAGCACCAAAGAGTGAGCAATAGTAATATGGATCAACATGGAGTATATCGCGATTCTGCTTACGGAAAATCGACGCAGCCCAAAAATTACTCTCTGTTGATAGCCCGCTCTCCGCCCGCGTACTTAATTATTTATGGCGCTTCTGCGTACGAGCAACATTAACCAGGGTCGCCCGGAGCCTCCATCTGGAAACGGCGATGATGCACACAATTCTCTGCCAATGACTGAATAGGGCGGCTGCCCTGTTGTATTAGGTGCACAAAAACACTGTGAGCTTGATGAGGCGCCCTAGAAAATCAAACCCAATCTTCTTTGTAACTCATGCCGCAACTTAGCGCCCGATGTTCACTGTCGCTCTACGATCGTGTTGTCTCGTCGATAGAGCCGCTGACTCCTAATAAACTGCTGCGATTTGAATGGCTGTAATTTTGGGCTTAGCAAAGTTCCCTGCGTTTTTTTTAAGTGGCTCAAAAGCAAAACAACCGGCTCGTTAAACCTTTTCTTTCGGCGAGTCATCACCACAGAGATAGAGGGTCCCGCCGAATTCAAATATCGCGAAAAAAGGCTTCTAAAAATACGGCACTGTCAGGGCCTCGATCTTGAGCAGATTGCTACGTCGCGGGCAGTCGCGCGTGATGTTATCACGTTTTTGTTGTTTTCTGATGAGCGAGTGGCGCTCCGTGTTCTATGCCCGCTCTATTTTGGACGTAAGTTTGAGAAGTGCAATTAAGTTGAGGGAACTTTCATAATCGTTATTGATCAGAACTATTTCATCCTTTCGCCTTTTGTGAAACCTGTTAAAACACAGCAGAATTGGCATTCCCAATTTTACATAACGGAGTCACATTTTTTGGAAAGCACTGCGCAAAAGGTAGTGTTTGTATAGCAGCCGTATGTTTATATGAGGTCTCTACATTTTGTTTTCCCGCCATGCGAACCAATACCTAACGTATCTTTGCCGTACGACCACTCACTTCCTTCGGGTACGGCTTACCCAGCAGGTGCTGTCGATCAAGTTAATCAAGCCTTGCAAAGGAGGAGCTCAATGAACGCCAAGCGGCTCCAAAGCAGGCCCAAGGCACTCCGTGAAAAAAAATACCGTCACCGAAGCAGACAACAAAAGCCGACGGAAAGCGTTAAACCAACGCCACCGCCGGCGCACGGGGAACGCCGGCCGATTACCCGGACGTCCATTCGCCGCGCCCTCTCCATTGTGCTTCGCGTGTAACGGAAATTTAGGGCCCGGCGGATAGAGCGATGTCGGCGCTCGTGTTTATCTTGGTCCGTGACTCTGACGGCCAGGGGATCCTTAACGTGCGTATGAATCTCGAAAGCAAGGGCGTTTTGGCTTCTCGCGTCCATTAGAATAGCGCCGCTGCGGCCGGGAAATAAATCCGCGTCCTTTAGATGGGGGAGACCAATAATATAAAATTGATATACATACACTATGGGATAGAACATTCAGGGTTTTTGACGAACCAATAAAAAGGCGCAAGAAGAAGGAGATTCGGTATCATTTGTTGATTGATTGTATAGTTTACCGCGCCGACGCAATGCAGGCTGTGAAGCGCACCGTAGTGCAAGGCTCAGGAATAATTCTGACCACCTGTGGGTGTTTACCAAAATCCGGGATAATAAGCAATCCCTTACGATAAAGAAAAGGAAGATAATCCATTCGCTTTTATTGATGCCGTCCAAGAAAGTGTTTCTTGGGGAAGATACTAACGCTCAGAGACAACAATAGCTACAATGACTAGACGAAGAGTCGCTGACAACCCATGACAGAAATTGTTAAGGATAGACCTAGAGTCAGGAATATTAGAGCTGAAAGCCCTGTTATTGCAAAAAGAGACAGGCAGAAAGGTTCGGTGTTATGGGTGACCATAACGTGGTTCTGACCTTTAATGACATTATTATGAAACCGATGATGATAATAAAGAAGCATACCCCTGCGCGAGGCTCAGCATCCTCCTTTCGCCGCATTTCGCTCGTCTCCCGCTGGAGAGTTGGGGCGCCAACCACACTATGCCACTGAACTTGCCGGGACTTGACATTTTTCTCAAGTGCGCCGCGTCTCGATCAAAACCTGTGTAAGCAACTAAAGGCTCTGGCGTCGGTTAACAATCACGCGTGGCTCTGCTGATGCTCTTAGTTGTTCCGAGAGGTCGCTTATTTCTTCCTCAATTCGCAACGTCTCTCTCCCGCCCGGTACTCCCGCCCGCGAGATCAACAATGGACAAGACATGAATCCGAACTTTTAACTTGTGGTTTAAAGCCTCTAATGTAGATCCTTCCATGCAGTCGTCAAGTCGGGGAGCCTCTTCCTAATCCAGCGGTGCTGAACCCGGGGTCTCAATCTCAGAAGCGACAACCGTCGCCAACGTGATGTGCCAAAGAACCACGCCGTTTTTCTAGTGTCTGTCGTGAAATAATTCTAGATATGGCCTCGGAAAACTTTCAATGGGTTGGCTCTTTTGGGATAATTCGTGGGGTCTGAGTTGAACGACGCTCGCCTACCGCTCTCGTGCATACCAATAGCTGCGCCTTTTTTTGTTTTTTTGCCGATGGACTCCAATTCGGAGTACGTTAATTTAGTAATGATCCTCTACACAAAAATGGTTCTGCCTTTTCATAATGAGGCTAAGCTGTTTCTTCAAGTTTATCAGCAGTGGCCAGTAACGGGTTTTATATTTTCCAGCTCGAGTAAGATGTAATGACTTATATACGCGCACCGGTGCAACCTCACAGATTTCAGCTATTAAAGTTACGTTTAGGCAATCTCCGCGAAAGATTTGCCCTTCATGAAGTCTCAAAAATAGATATACTCGAACTCCCACGACGCCGAGTCAATGTGTGTTTCTTCAGGAGATGTTAGTGCTTTTGATTGGATAGGGGCCGTTTGAAATTTCCCTAGCTCCATGGTCGGTGAAAAGTATTCGCAGTCATTCCCGGCAGTCTTGGGCACGCTTTCGGAGAACGAGTACAAGTATCTTGTCGTTTCTAGAAAAACTGCCAAATAAGAAAATGATGTATATTTGATGTCTTCTTGGTTTTTATTCATTCTGTCCAATGGGTGAGGTAGGCACTCATTCTAAAACGCGCAGTGTGTATGGATCGGCCTCCTCTACCTCCTGCACAATGTCATGTACGATTCAGTGGCAAATATCGGAATTCAATTCGAATAAATCTATTCTGAGTTGTGGATGGTCTCTCAATTAGCTTCCAGATTTCGTACGTGTTGATGCGGTAAAGTCGATACTCGTTTGGAATCAGTAAAAATTCTCTTAACATTAGCACGGATGCGCTTCCGGTATGAACGCAGAGCGTCCAGTTCACCAGTTTTCTGTCTAATAGCGGTACTCTTTGGGCCACGTATGGTGAACTGGACGGTACGTGGCTTATCTGCGTCGGTAAGTCGGCACCAAATATTAGGGCAAGAGGAGAGAAGCAGCAGGGTTTGCTGTCATGCCTGACCTGAACGGGTTTCTGAGCTTTAACAACACGGTCATGATGACGAAAATGATAATAATGGAACACACGAGATGGGAATTCAGCAATTGCAGAGAAGCGTTTTTGAAAGGGTACGGTAGGAGACAGAGATAAGCGGAAGCCCACGACATAAACGTAGGAAGGAATGGCGCTGAGTTATACAGAATTTGTAAGGAACACATTGAAAACGCCAGAACTGCGAAAACCTTTTAGAAGTGTAGAGAGAGAAGATGCAAAGGTTTAAACAAGCTTCAGATTAGGTATAAAGATGAAGGGCGAAAATTATTGTCGAGCTGTGAAAAAAACACAGAGAGGGAGTTTTCAGCTATAGACAAGTCATTGCTCGTAATTGCAGGAGAGATGAACGAGCGTTATAACAAGCAGTAGAATAAACTATGACCAGTATGCAGAGCTATCATCAAGCAAATTATTGTGTACAGAAGATAGAGTTAGCGTTAAAGATAAGCCATTATGAAAGTGCAACGAAATTGTCCGTAATTTTTATACAAGCCATAAAAATAAAGTAAGTCAAGGCACAGGTATACGCAATCACCGCATAAAAGGAGGTGTGATCCCATAGTTATTAGAAACCGTTGGGCGGAAGCGGACGAACACGGTTTCGCACTCAATTCTTTGCGCTATCACGTCATTGCGTCACTTCGCGATGGCAAGAAACAAGGCTAGATTTGAAATGGTAACGTTTTAAAAGGCTGACAATGTCACATTTTTGCGGACGCGCCTACTGTCCGCAGCAGCCGGAGACTAGCGGGCACGCGAATGCAGACATGGGCTGCGGGGCGTATACACTGGGTAGGCGGTGCCCAAAGTCTTCAACCTCCCTACCACAAAGTGTTCTTACTTTTTACTTATTTATTTGAGTTATCGGCATAGTTTCTTAGTTAGCGGAACCTGTTTTGGAGTATTCTTTACTGCTTTTCACAGCACCCACAACACCTCCAGCAAATAATAATTGGCTCTGACAGAGCCTCAGTCACCCCCTTGGGGACGTCGGCATCCTCTCGGTTTATTGCCCCACAGGCCTCCTGGACGACCGACTGTTGACCGTAAATGCTGGGGCTGCACAGGGCAGCTGACAGCCGCCACCGGAGGGTTCCGAAATTAGTACCGAGCGGATCGTTGCTACACTCCCATTCGCTTGCGGGTTAAGGCTCCTACATCATTGCGGCAATACTTACACCTGTTCGCGATGTATTTTTCGGGATACATTGTTTGCTACTGTGCCGGGTTAGGGTAGGTGCGCACCTGCAGTTGTCTGAGCGCCAGTGCCTGTGACCAGTCTAACTTGGGTTTTGTGGAAGGAAAGTCAGTCGTGCAATCTGAAACAACCGGGTGGTTTCCTGGTAGCTCGTCCTTCGGTCCGTGGTGCTGTACAAGGTGCGTAATCGAATTTCGTCAGCGCGTCAGCCGGAGGCAAACAAGCCAGTACTGTGCCGAGTGTGCATAGCGGTGTCAGGATGCTGCTGTATTTTGTGCGAAGCTGGCCAAAAATTTGATTTTGCTTTATCTGTCAGAGCAAGTGTCAGCTGTATGTGTTTAGATTAGAGTGTTACGTGTTATTTTTTTGTTTGGGCCTTTCGAACAGGTTGTCCCTCGAGGGAAGGGGCACCGCATGCTCGAACACCTCTGTGTGAGTGCTTGCCCTCACCGTCAGTACGCGCAAGAGCGCTTTGATGCCCAGGAGTAGAAATGGCGGGGATGCGGGTTGCTACCGCTTCGAAAAAACGCGCAATGGGTAGATCATCACGGCTTTTACTCAAGCCATCTAAAAGGTCTTTGGACGAAGACCCCTTTTTACGCAAGCCTAGTACAAAACACACACGGCTCTCGATGTTAACAACTGTTCAGAGCAGTTGGAAAATAATTACAAAATATGTAGGGTGAGTGCTAAGCCATCTTTCATATGCAGGTGCAACAAAGACTGAATTATAAATTATTTATTACGACAATGCCAGTGGAGGAGACACATATTTCCAGACAATAAAAATATTTCTCGAAGGAAGTGTATGGTGGTTTAGATCCAGATGGTTAAACAAGACAATGATCGAATTGCAAACGAAGATTTAGAGTTACCAAGCACCAAAACATAAAACTCTTATGGGTTGAGATATGGAAATACAAACCATTTAGAAACCTCAGTTACTTCCAGTTTGTAAAAAGGGATGAAGAGGTGAGCTGCGTGCAGAAAAAAGCGCACAAAATTTACATATAGTAGAGACTTGCTTTAACAGCGGAGTGGTCCTGCCGACTATTTTAGTGTGTTTATGACCCGCTCAATAAATTGAGCTGCACAGAGCGTCTCCCATAAACCTCACTTAGCCGCCGGGTTGAATGTCGTCGACCAAAAATGCCAATTCGACAAAATCTAGGCACTTGGCTTTGTTTTCTCTCCCTGGAATCTTGGGACTTGGGCGTCCTCGGTGCTAGCGTTCTGACGAAACCTCCCACGCCCATTCGGGCCCCGTCGAATGTATATACCCAAGATATCTACAAAGTGGTACATCCTCCACTCCACCGGATCCCGCTCTCATAGGTTTCTCCCAACCCGGTGAAGCTCGGTTGCGTTGTGGTGGTGGGATAGGGAACGTTGCTCTGCGTGAAACTCATGAACACATGGTTAGGCCCTGCTTATGTCTGCTCTTTTCTTACAAGTCTCCTTCTCGTAGACACACAGACACGCTTCTGCTTAAAAATACGGTCTGAAAGTATTTAAATCAACAAAATGTAAAAGCTAGAATGATCAGGTGGCCAAACTAAATGTAGTCTGTCATGTTTTACTATCACATTACATTTCTTGCATATAAAAATATTTGAACGCATAAAAATTATGCCTTCACTAACAGAACGTGCCGTACTACACAATTTCAGAGTAATGATTACTTCAGGAAAATTTATCATCAACTGTACTTCCTGTGGCGACAAATGGAGGTCCTGCATGAAGGTATACCTACCAACACCAGATCTCAAAGGCAGGGTTTCATTCATTATGCGACCTTTCTTCCTTTTTTAATGGCATACAGATCCCCCGGACAACTCTTACCTATGGTATTCTGAATGTCCTGCTGCTCAGTATTCACCTTGGCATCCCCACGCATTCCCTCAGTCAATACCAGGAAATCACTACTTTTGACGCACAACTTTAACCCTCTGAAGTTGACAGCACTTCGACTTACCATCTATTACTTCAGCATCTCAAGCTGGCCTGTCCTCCTAACGTTTCAGCATGCGCCATGGTTGTCGTCATCTCGTACTATGTCACACCCAGTACTGCGTGTGTATACCGATAACACAATAACACAAGCCGTAGAAAGCGTCCGCTTGGTTTTCAGCCCGGCTTCATGAAAGCCGAAAATAGAACACAACTTATCTGTGGAAATATTCACAGACCTTCTGAACAACGTGGGTAAATATCTACCCGAGGTGTACCTGCCTCAGAAACCGGCCTACACACCTATTTGATCAGAAGACAAAGCCCTTACGCGGTTCTGTGACTGATGTTGTCTATTCTGTTGTGCAGTTCGATGAAATAGTGTACTGAGAGTTGTTACGTTTTCCATCGAGCCAGTCCACCATGTAGCGGCTGTTCCGTCTTTTCAGCGAAGTGCGGAGAAAGGTAAATTTTGCTTTAAGAACGCAGCGAGGCATGGGGTGACAGGCCAGTAAACATGTGATAAAGCTAACGTACAGCCACGGTTAACATGACGCAAAATCACGCTGGTCTCTATTTAAAGCCGACTACGCTTCAATTTGTGATTCAACATAATTGTGATTCTTCAACATAATATTGATTGAATTGTAGTGCAATTAGGGTCGTTAGATGCGTATGAGGGAACAAACGGATGGCAATTACCCATCAAAAATTGTCTAAAAAAATCTAGAGTCTGTGATATGAATAGTGTTGCTTTAACGAACGTACTTTTTCTAGTGCATTCTGGTTTCATAACTCCGTTCAGATATTTTCGCATTATCCATTTGAAGTTGCTAGCTTTCGAAATCAGCTTTAATTTATAACGTCATTTCTTGCCTGAATGAAGACACTGATGCTCTCATGTATGAATTGTAATTTTGATCCAAAGCAGGAGTCTTTTCTTTCGAAAATGCCCCTGGGCTAGTTCACATTTTGTTTATTTTGGATTGCAGTACACCAGCGATATCTGTGCATGTATGGAAGTTGTCCTGAATTGTTTTCTTATAAATATGGTTTTGGGCATTACCTAGAGAACTGGGAAAAAAATGAGTTTATTGTGGCAGAGCACCCGGAGCTTTACACGTGCAATCAGTAACAAGCAAAATGAAAACATTCTTTTTTTACAAAAATCTATTTAAAAAAATTTAAGGGGAATATCAGGGAGAGTTATGGAGAATATAATGTAAAACACGGTTTAAAACGTTACTTGTGCAGAACGTCAAGCTTCATTTTTGGTTTGTACACATAAAAAAAATTACTGCATCTTACAATGGTAATTTATTTACTTTCATGCTATGTATGACTCCTTACGTTAGGCAGGTACATGACGCAAGCATGTAAAACGAAATGATTTAAACAACATAAATTTCAAGCAATTACCGGCGATAACTTTGCGCTTTCACGATCATATTCTGCCGATACTATGCCAAGACGGCTGTAAATATACAGCCAGGAATATCTAGTTAGGGCAGCTTTCAGACCAACGTAAATTATTACAAAGTAGAAAATAAACGCAAAGAAAAAGGGTCCTGCACAGCGCGGCTTATGTTACCTGATAAAATATACCCGCTTCCAGAAATCAAATAGGATGCACCTATCTCGTGCACCTAAATCCGTGTTACGGCCTCTCAGTATGACACAACGTCAACTGTTCTTCATTATAATACACTCTAATCACGATATAAACAATTAAGCTAATCCGGTATTATTCTTAAAAAACAGCCCGTCGTCTAGGGGAGGCGTCCAGGCGAAACAATGCCATATTGCGTGCGTCACTATCTCTAAAGTTAGGTCATATCTGAAAAGTTTTATTTCATTTTTGTGTTTTAAATCTTTCTTGGTGCTCGTTTTGTGCCCTCTTGGCCCGGTAGTTTTTTTGTAGTCCACGATACTTACTGCACCGAAAAAAATTATTTCGCAAACAATCGCTTCTTCGTTACAACATCTTTGTAGTTACAAACATATAAGCGCAATGATTTACAGTTACGCCGTGATCGTAATGATGTCTTGTCTGGGTGCTGGAATATGTGAAATGAAAAATATATACTTTGGCATTTGAAAGCAGTGTTTTGCAATGAAGCAGCAAGACAGCTTCTGTGGCTCACGCGTTTTCTGCATAATATTGGTTCATCTTCTGTCGTCAATATTTATGATACGAAACCACGTTTGGCTTGAGATTTCCGCATTTTTTTTTCAGGACGATGTAGGCAATGAAATATTTTGTTTTTGATGTTGGTAAGACCACTAAATTTCTTAGTTGCAGAGGGTGGTACATGGTTAAATACACGTTTTAAGCATCGTTTCTCAAAGAACCGCTGCTTGGTTTGCTCAAACGTTGCACGAATATTGAATTTTGTGTTTTTATTTGTTTAATACCAAAAGCAAGAAAGGTGCTCAACCTTCGTCTCTCTTAAAATACAGATAAAAACCTTCGTTTGCGTTTCCAAAAATAAGCGTTTTCTTGGTAACCTTGACTACTCGTGAACCGTGGTGCCAACTTAATTACGAAGCACAAAACAGCGGATGCGCGACCAAACCACTGTGAACCACCAAATCGGGATTGCTGCCGAATACGCAACGTTGTGCCACAATACAAGTGTGGTTAAAATATCAAGCGTTTAACACAGTATTTCAATAGTTCTATATGCGAACATTTTTTCTAATTTGTTTTTTTTTAATTAGCAAATGAGCCATGTATTGTTACTGCTGTGAATAGATAAAATAGAAATGAAAGCGCGGTAGTATTCATAGTAACGCGCTTACAACACGAGACAAGGAGAAGAGGGCTCAAACACAGCGCTGTCTAACAACTGCGATTTATTGCTTATGCCAGTGGTTTTCATACATACATGGGCAAAAAACAACAAAAAGGAAAAAAAAAGAACAAACCATAAATTAAAACGTGTACATTTCAGGGGGCGTGAGTGTACTGGCTTGACATTTCTTAATTAACACGTAATCCACTTACGGGGCAATATGTACAATAAACACAACACACCATCCCTTTTTTAAAACCGCAGCAATTTGGAAACTGAACAAAGATTAACGAGGTGGGACTTCCTGCGCCAAAAATCCACACTCTTTGTTGGTCAGGGCAATAAAAGGGGTGCTTACGTATTAGTCGCCTAACTTGTTATTTCGGTGCCCTTGAAGATTTCTCGCACGATTTTGTGGCCATCGTTCCCTATGAAAAAGCTCTGGTCTACATGTTGCTGGAATTTGCTATCGCAATCACGAGAATGCAGGGCGAGATATCCACTGAACGTTCTTGAAACGTGTAATGATATTCCCTTAGTTGGTCCTTTAAGCATCGGCCCGTTTGGCGGACGTAATCTTTGCTGCACCAAAGAGGAACTGGATAAAAAACTTTTTCGGTGCAGGCAAGAAACTTTCTTTGATACTTCGTTGTACACTTGTTACGCGCAGTTAAACCAGAGTTTACTTTACGATGCATTTTTGAGAGTTTCAGGGGAGCTGAAAACACCACTTACGCTCACGCTCTCTCAAATGTTCACGGGTAAATTTAGTATATCCTTTTTTTCTTGCTGTTGTTTTATGCCCATGTGTGTATAAAAACCACCAAAATAAGCAATAAAACTCAGTTGTTAGTTAGCGCTGTATCTGTGCTCTCTTTGTCTCGTGTTGTTAGCGCTCCCTATCAGAAAACCCAGCGGCGCTGGAGCTCCGCTTCCAGCGAATGCCTGATTATGGGACTACCTAATGCTGAAATACGCCGGACGCGGAAACGCTAAAGCGCGCCGGACCCGTATGCGCTGGAACACGCCGGACGCGGAAACGCGTGGATCCGGCGCGCGCTGGCACGTGACGCAGGAACATGCCGGAGACCACGCCGTCTCCAGTATAGCGTGGCCGGTGCTCGCGCTAGGCCTTTTTTTATTAATAGCCGTGTAATTACAAACCCGCTTGGCTGTGAACAAGAAATACAGAATTCCTTCCTTCTGGAAAACCTAAGTAGCGCTACAAAATTTAAATAGACTCATTTCGGCACTTTTCAGATTATTTCGCCCTGCTGAATGCATTGTTTCATAATCGCGTTCCGTCAGTAGCGCTCAGTCTGTTCATAAAAGCAAATCTATTCTCCCGGATAAAAAAAGTATTCAGCGAGCATCGACAGTAACCATTCGAAAATTCGTTCCTTATATTTTTAGGGCCATTAAAACACAAGAAAACACATATTTCTTGAACCTCTTTTATTTTAACAGCAAAACGTGAGAATTAAACTAGAAAGTCAAACCTTAGCTGTATTCCTTGCCTTGGTGAACCTTGATCCGTTGACAATGCATTCGTACAGCAAGGCTTGACAGGGTATTCTGTGACGAAAAGCCCACGTCTCCGTGGTGCAGCACTATCACGAAGAGTACGCGCGCACGATACCTGCCCAAGTCATGCAGGGGTCTTTGCAATTTAGGTCGATCGTCGAAGCACATCACACGTATTCCAAATCACGCTGCCTCCGAGAGTCGTCGTATCCACTCGCATCAAAGTGCCAATAATCCCAAGCACCACGGTGTGTCGTCGCTAGAGGAGTCGTCACTTCGAGATGCTTAGAATCCGGACCACTGTTCTTGCTTCTACCACAGCTTTCGTAGCTTCACATGTTGCTGCTGATACTCCCCGGAGACATAAGATGCACGTTTTTACAAAAACGTTACGCGTAACTTCAACTAGGCACAACGCCGATGTGAAATGTGGACGGGCAGCTCAGCCACGCAGCCACCTACGAAGTTTGGCCTAAAGGCGAAAAGCAGGCAGGAACGAAGTGCTCCCCGGCCGATCACAAGAGCTGGTTCCGTGCCGCGACCCTTCCGCACCCTTCTAGATTCTCCGTATTGTGGGCTCCCCCGCCCCGAGAGTGCTGTCGCGCGACGGGTTTTCGTCAGTGACGGTGCATCCCCGAACTTTCTTCTGAGCGGCCCTGCTGGAGCGAAGGCGGGCGTTTTCTTTCTTTCTACATCTATTCCTCTTTAACACATCTAGGTATTTTAATGGGTTCACTCGCGCCATTTCGTTTTCTTTTAACACCGGTAGCGGAGACTGGTTAGCTTCGTAGACTTCGTAGCTGGTTGTAAAATCTTGTTTTCACTATTTAAGCTTGATTGGACACATGGTTCGCGTCAAAATAAACAGGTTGCTCGCTAAAAAAAACAATACAACAGCAGGCAGATAAGGACAATGGGGCTCTCAAAGGCCCAAAAATACATGTCACAATGTGAACTGCAATAATTACACCACGTCCTCAAAAAGCAAGTCTTGCTTGCGCTTTATGCGTGCATTTTGCCAACGGGCTACCCTTATTGCCTGATTCTTTCATCAAAGATTTTCCAAGGTACAATATATGCAATTGCAACTCACTCAAACAACCCCAGTAATTTGTGAAGGGCTTTATTTATCCATTAGTTTGGTTAGCGGGCTAGGCTTAGATGTTCCAACATTACCGTGATCGCCGATAAGTTGAATTGTTAACTGCAAATTTGTAGCAAAGGTTTTTTTCAAACACGACCGGAATGCTAATGGCAGCAATACAACAAACTTTTATTATGACAGACGCTTGCAATGCAATTGAACGGCATGATCGTCGCTCGTACGGAACATTGTTTCCGCCAAGCGCAGGCTAAAAAAGTGGGATTTTGCGGTACCGCACGGGCCGCAAACGCCAAGTTTCGGAGCACCTGCGTCGATCGCGGCGCTGGATTAAAACCAGTCGACCACGTAACCGGCGCGAGGCATTGCTGTGTCCAGCCAAGCAGCGGCGCCGTGAGAACGTACTGACCCGTTCGCCCTATCTGAATCCCAGTCTCCAAATGCAACGTCCCCGTATTATTCGATGCTTGCCAGCAACCTTCCCGCGTTGATGTCTTCCAGCGCGGCGTTTTCCAGTGCTTTCCATTCGTCCCAGCGTATTCCATCGCTCTCCTAACGCCGGAAAATGCTGTCCCCGCGTTACTGTCATCCGGCTAGGCGTTTTCCAGTGTATTCCGTTCTTTCCGGCGTATTCCATTGCTCTCCTAATGCTGGAAAACGCGGGGTTTTCCGACAGGGCTGTTACTATGAATTTGTGCCAACTCGCCCAATCTTCAGTTTTACCGAGTGCGACCGCAGCAGCTATACATTAGTAAAATATTTCTGGAGGTGGCCATTTATTGATGTACCATCTATGGGCACTAATACACAGTGTACAAAATATGAGACCAGTTAGGATCTCATGAAACCAAAATTGTGTAATACAAGGAGAAAGGCCGCCCCTGAAACTAAACGCCCCATTGTTTTAAGGTGTTGATTTATTGGGAGGATACTTTACATACCAAAATCCGGTACAAGAATAATATTACGAGGTAACTTTAAACAGTAAATCGTAATTACGAGTTCACGGAGAAGAGAATCAATAAATAGTAAGCAAACCAACTTCCGTAACATTTTCTTGTAATGCAATCCTACACTTGGGGATAAACACACGTTGTGAGATCTAAAATTCTTAATATACGCCCAAGAATGGGATGAGTGAATATGTTTATTTCCTGTTCAATTTTTTCTACAAGCTTACAAATCACATAAATATCTTGCGGTATATGAATTATGCGAATTGTCTATGTGTCTATGCGAATAAGGCACACACTCGAAGGTATAACGTGGAAGCTCCATGAAGCTGTTTTTTTAGTAACTGAGGAAGTAACTAAACCACGGTACGGCAATTTGTAAAATGAGAAAAAACAGCAATTCCCAAACCATTTTTTCAGCTTGAATACTTATTTATTTATTTCTGTATTTTTTTATTTATTTATTGGTTGATTTATTTCTTTATTTATTTATTTGTTTATTTACCTCTTTATTTATTTATTTTTTATTTTTTTATTTCTACACACTGCACCAATTCAAGGGCTACAGGAGTGGTTGAAATACAGAGCATCAAAAGTGCAAAACTTCTGGGGACAAGAAACAGAATATGCACCCATACACACTTTACAATTCCAATATATGGTGTAAACAAAGTCTTTTGGAATGTCACAAGAGCGGATTTAATGAAAATGCGCATACAGTGTTGTTTTGCCATAAAACGACGTCTTCAGCGGGACTAATTTTGACCTATTTAATTTAAATTATTGTGGTCGCTCTTGTAGATCTTTGTAGCATAATCGTAAAAAGTAGCTTTGCTAGCAAAACAGAAAAAACCACTCGTTTCACACGAATGAAAAAAGTGAGGTCATTAAGATGTACACGCATAATGCTGAATAAATTTCAATGTTTACGGCACGCTTGTTCTGTAAACGCTTTTGAAGCAGAAAGGAAGACAGCTGTGCCGTGTATGTGTGAGAGGGGCGCAGAATTAAACCAGGAGGCTCAGGACTCCTCCGGATGCAGGCAATTTTTGGAGACCTGGGGGTTAACCCTGGTGTTGTGGGCTACCACTATGCCATAATATCGTCTGTTCTTAAAAACATAGTCTAATGACAACATAAACAATAGGGCTCATCTGGCATTATCCAAAAACGGCCCGTGTTTTAGGGGAATGGTCCCGCCGAAACAATGCTATATTACGTTCCTCGCTATCGTAACAGTTTCGTGGTATCTAAAAAGTTTTATTTCATTTGCTTTGTTTCAAAACTTCCTTCGTGACCCCTTTTGTGCCCTCTTCCCCCGGTAGTTTTTTTTTGTAGCCCACGAGAGAGACTGCACGGAAATAAATTCTTTCGTAAACAACTTCTACATTACATGTTTGTAGCTACAAAAAAATATCGGCGCAATGCTGTATAGTTACGTTGTGATCGTAACGAGGTGTTGCCCGGGTGCTGGAGAATATGAAACGAAAAATATATACCTTAGCAATTGAAATCAGTGTTTGGCAATAATGCCATAAAACAGCTTCTCTGGCTCACTCGTTTTCCGCATAATATTGGTGATTATTCCATCGAAAATAATAGTGATGTGATAGTGAAGCGCTCCACGTTTAGCTTGATATTCGGTGGCGGCGCTGGAGGCAATGTGTGATGAGCTGATTGCGTCGCGAAGCCGCTCCCAGGATACGCATCCACGTGGGGTTCATCGAGCGTGAATTCACCAAAGCAGCTTGACTGATTGCCCGCTGGTGCGCACAAGCGGATGAGTGGCAGCGAGACCTGCACAAAAATTCACCCGCATTTCCCCGAAGGGGAGCATGGAGAAGTGCTAATGACGGGTGTTGCGAAGGAACTCTTCTTGGCCAATCGCCCTAAGTGGGTATGTGGTGGGGTCGCTTTCGCACTTAAAAACTCTTCTTGGCCAATCGCCCTAAGTGGGTATGTGGTGCGCACGGACGGACGGCGGTGGACGCGTGATTCAGGGTCGCTTAAGATAGTACTGATTGTGGAATTAAAACCTATTTAATTCCACACTAGCCTGGTGAAAGTTTCAATAACTTGTGGGCTTGGCGCCTCGTGATCCCGATGTATGCTATAGTATTCAACCAGGGCTTCAATCCCATCTCGGCGAGGTATATTTTTGTACAGAGAAGTTACATCTATTGTTACAAGGAAGGCGCCATCAGGGATTTTTATGTTGTTATTTCCCGTAGGAAGTGGTTAGTATCACGAAGATATGCCGAATGCGTAGCGAAGGAACCCTTCTTGGCCAATCGCCCTAAGTGGGTGTGTGGTGAGGTCGCTTTCGCACTTAAAAACTCTTCTTGGCCAATCGCCCTAAGTGGGTATGTGGTGGGGATGGACGGACGGCGGTGGACGCGTGATTCAGGGTCGTTTAAGAAGTGCATTCGCACTTAAAAGGGCGAGACGAATCATTGTTGCGTCTGCGGTGGTCCCGCCGTGCCCACCGAGGCTACAAGCAGCACGTTCCAGTGAGCGCGGCTTCAGAGGGCACGGCGGGACCACCGCAGACGCAACAATAACTCGTCTCGCTCTTTTTGTGCAGGTTCGTTCAAAATACGATATCCGCAGCTTCCGTAGTGATAATACGTGTGTTATTGTCCTGTCGTGCCCCGAAAAGAGTGTATCAATGGTTCAAGATGTTTGTGGTTGTATTTTGCTTTTGTTAGCCGGGGACGAAGAAAACAATCCGGGACCTTCCGATGAAGTCAAGGCACTTATTAATGACACGCGAACAGCTCTTCAAGAATCCCTCGAAAAAATTGCCTCCTCGCAGTTGGCGCTTAAAAAGACGATGAACACGCGCTTCGTTGAGCTGAATAACACGCTTAAAGTTCTCGCGCAGCATACAGAAGAAATCACCCGCATAAAAACGGAAGTTTTTTCTTTGCAAAAAGTGATACAAAACAGCAAATAAAACTAGATGACTTTGAGGACCGCAGCCGACGCCGCAATCAGATCATCTTTGGCATTCCCGAAATCCCTGATGAAAACCACTCCACATTAAACGAACACGTAGTAGATAAAATTTTTTGGCGAAAAACTAGAGGTTGTAGCGAAAACTGTCGAAAGGGTGCACAGAGTGGGCAAGAAAAAAACAGATAATCCACGGCCGGTTACACTAAACTTTTTCGACTACAATGAAAAAATGGCAGTGCTTCGAAACTGCTCTAAACTAAAACGATCAAAATTGTCAATCAACCATGACTTTTACAAAAATACTTTAGCTAAACGCTCAAACTTGTTGAAGTATGGCAAACAGTTTAAAGATCAGGGTCGCAAAGTAATGGTGGACAATGACCGCCTTCATGTGGACGACACTACCTATGTGTGGGAGGAGGCTAAATCGTGTGCTGTCCCATCTCGTCAGTCGAAATCCTCAACTAATGGAATCCAAACCCACCAGTCCAACTTTTCCACTCCCTCTTGATGCAGTACCAAACCACTGCGAATAATTCTGATGAATGCTAGAAGTCTAGCAAATAAATGTACAGAGCTTGAGGAACTTATATTTCTTCATGATGCCCAGATTCTAGGGGTAAACGAAACATGGATATCATCGAGTATCCCAGACTCGGAAATCATACCACCGACGCACAAATTACTTAGACGAGATCGCCGTGGGCGGGGCGGAGGCGTGGCACTAATTCTAAAAATGAAGTTGACTGCGTTCGACTCGAAGATATTCCCGACCACGAAAGCCTTTGTTGTTGCATCAATTATCACGATTTATCTGCCATTTTTAGCGTCATTTACAGGCCACCCAAAAGCCCATCAAGTTACATGACCGCCCTAAATGCTCACCCAGAGTGTACTCTTCGCCCAAAAGGCAAATAATATTGACTGGGGATTTTCACCTGCCGTGCATTGATTGGAACATAATGTCAGTTTCTGGCACTCAAGACACGCAGAGCGCACGCCTGCTCCTTGATTCTGCAGTTTTTTACAATTTACAGCAATTAGTAAAAAGACCCACTCGCAATACTGAAACAACCCTATCAACGCTAGACCTTATATTTACTAATGTTCCTGAAAACTCTTCCGTAACTACGTGCGATAGAATTTCCGATCACAAGCTCATACAGCTGTCATTATATGTGCATAGAAAAAAGAAAATAACCCAACCTGTCCAAACATTTCCTGATTTTTCGGCCGCAGATGAAGCTATGTTAGACAGCTTTCACTTCAGTCTCGATCAATTTCAGCTTGGTGGCGACATTTCATACCTCTGGGACAGATTTAAAACTCTGGTCACGTCATGTATTTCTGCATACGGTCCACCGCGCAAAAAAAAATTAGGCACCACAACCCTGGGATCACACGAGAGATAATTCAACAAAAGCGGCGAATTTCTCGAAAGCGCAAGGCGAAGGTAAAAACTTCTGAACTGCGCACCATGAAGGATGACCTGCTCATCAAATTCCGTACTGCCCGTTCTAAGTTTTACTGCCAAACGCTTTCAACTTTCCTGAAGGAATCGCCTCAGAAATGTTGGCGCTTCTTATCAGACACTAAGCGGCAGACCAAACAGCTCAAGATTAATGGGAAAACTACCACTGTTCTCCAAAAGATTACAGATTAATTTATTTCCACGTTTTTTTTTAGTCTTTCTCGCAACCAGCATTCCTCTGTACCCAAATTTAATCTTGCGGATCGTCAACACACATTCCAATTCCCGATGTGCTATTACCCCAAGAAGGCATATTCGCACTTCTTTTAAATCTTGATGTAAAAAAGTCATGCGGCGCGGATGGCATACCAAACATCTTTCTCAAACAATATTCTGAAATATTTTTGCACTACCTCTGTGTACTTTTTGAGGCATCGCTCATGCAGAGCACTTTGCCACATGACTGGTTGACAGCGAAGGTAATTCCCATACCCAAATCCGGTGAAATAATAAACGCAAAAAACTACATGCCAATTTCATTGATTAGTACATCCTGGAAAATATTGGAACATATAATAGCAAGCCATATATCGAAGCACCTTGAGGATACCAACTTTTTTGTTGAGTACCAACATGGATTTAGGCGCAAGGTATTCACAGTAACACAACTAGTAACTGTCATTCATGACTTCGAAACCGCAATTGATAATCACCAACAAATAGATGCTGCATTTTTATGCCTGTCAAAGGCCTTTGACCGGGAGCCGCACAATTTACTTCTCGCTAGACTAACACAGATAGGTTTACCCGACATTATAGTTCGATGGATAAAGGCTTACCTTGAAAACCGTACCCAGTTTGTGGAATGCGACGGTGTTAGGTCGGATAGTCTACGTGTCATGTCAGGAGTGCCGCAGGGTTCAGTTTGGTACCCTTGCTCTTCTTGGTGTACATCAATGATATTGCAAAAGATATTGGTGACGGTGTAAAGGTCAAATTGTTGGCAGATGATTGTGTTGTTTACTCTGTTATCAAGAGTGGTTCTTGTGAGGCTGTACTGAATGAAAATGTTTGTAAGCTCCTGGACTGGTGCGATAAGAGGGGAATGAAAATTAATTTTCAAAATCAGTTTCGATGGTATTTACAGCAAAAAAGAATCCGTTTATTTACACTTATGTTATTAAAAACCGTGATCTCAAAGTTGTAACGTCTGTGAAATACTTCGGCTTAACAATTACTAATAATCTGAAATGGAATGCGATTATTGATAATATGTGCAACAAAGCCTTTCAGAAGCTACGCTTTTTGAGATGAAAATTGAAAGGATGTCCTTCTTATATTAAATTAGACGCTTATCGCACCTTGGTTCGCCCAGTCCTCGAGTACTCATCAATAATTTGGGATCAGTTTCATGCCAAGAATATTACCGAGATTGAACGTATCCAGCGTCTTGATGCACGGTTCATTTTGTCAGACTACAGAACATCGTCATCAGTAACAAATATGATAAGGAAACTCGCCTTGCCGCCACTTCAACTCCGCCGCCAGGTCGCCCGTCTCAAATATTTTATCTACCGTACGACAACAAAACCGGCCTGTTACGTGAAGATTATCTGCTTCCCGCAACCCAAAGGTCATTCAGGATCAATCACAGCAAGACCATACGTCCGTACTTCGCCCGCACTAAAATATTTCAGAAGTCTTTTTTTTCCTAACACCATAGAACAATGGAACTGTTTGCCACCATCGATTATGGAATGTACAAGTGTTGGTGCATTTGAACATGCATTGTATAATCACCTTTTGTAACCCTCTCCTGCATAGTCAGCGATGCTGCCTGCAGTATTTCTAAATAAATCAACAAAATTCCCGCCTTTTTTTTTCAGGATGTTGTAAGCAATGTAATATTCTTTTTTTGATGTGAGTAAGTCCACTAAAGTGCTTAGTTTTAGAGGGTGGTACACGAATAAATACGTATTTTTAGACATCGTTTCTCAGAGAACCGCTGCTCTGTTTGCCTGAAATTTTGAGCAAACATCTTTTTTTTTCGGTTAATTTGTTTATTACCAAAAGCAGGAGCGGTGCTCAACTTTCCTTCCTAAAAAACCGTATGCGTTTGAGAAATAAGCGTGTTCTTGGCAACCTTGACTACGCGTGAAACGTGGCACCACCTCACTTTTGAAACACAAACCAGCGAATGCGCTACCAACCCGCCGTGAACCACCAAATCGGGATTGCTGCTGAATACATAACGTGGCGCCACGCTACAAGTGCGGTTAAAATATCCAGTGGTGCACAGAGGATTTCAATAGATCTGTAGTCGAAAATGTTTCTTAATAGGTTTTCTTTTTCAAATTAGCAAATAAGCCCTGTTATTCCTACTGTTTTGAATAGAAAAAAAAAATGCAATGCCGTTTTATGCATAGTAATCGCGCTAACAACACGAGACAAAGAGAGGAGGGCAAAAAGACAGCCCTGACTAAGATCTGAATTTTATTGCATATGCCAGTTATTTTTTTACACAGATGGGCAAACACAACAAAAAGTAAAAAGAAGGAAACAATAAATTAACCCGTGAACATTTTAAAGGGCGTGATCGTTGCATTATGATGACTTTACATTTGTTGACACGTTAATCTACTTAAGGGCAAGATGTACAATCAACACAGAACACAGTCCCTTTTTAAAACCGCAAGAGCAGTCCAGAAAATAAACAAAGATTTACGTCCCCTCAGTATATTTTCGCATCCTCGAAAACAAGACCGTAGTTTTGTCATGCTGGGAGATATGGCTTTAATGACCGTGTTTCTTGTGTCTAAAAAATACCTCCCAAAGAACATTGTTGCTTTGACCTTCTCCACAAGAATGAGGTGTTACGTAGCCAAAATTATTTTTTTCCAGAATCGCAATTTAAACATTTTGGCATTTGGACGTCCATCAGCTAACTGTTATCTTTGTGTGATTCCACGTGTTTTTGAGTGCCATCTACCTCCCTACACGTCAAAAACAAAATCACACGAGATGGCTGCTGTACGTTAGGTTTTTATATTATATTTTTACCCCTATACGCTCTCATATACCACTTTCAAGTCTTGAAAGCGCTGTAGAGACAAACACACCTTAACGGAACAGATAGAACAAACAGAGATAAAATAACAAAAAGGGTAATATTTATTATTCCAACCCTTTCTTCTTTTTAATGACCTAACCTTTAGGGAAAAAACTGGGCGTTGCACACCTCAGTAAAGACGTTATGCTTATTTGTTCGTTCGTAATATTGTTCTGTTTTGTTCCCCATTGTCGCAATTCTCGTCAGTGCTAAACGTTCCTCTATATTTTTTAGCCCATGTGTACAAATCATTGTAAATCACGTGCATGGATGATCGTATTCAGAAAATGGTATTTCGTCGTAAGATATAGCGACTACAACACCTTCGTAAAGAAAAAAAGCAGTTTCTACAAAAGATTGCAAACACAACCCGTCCGATCACCGCCATCATTCCTAGTTTTTTTTTTTTTTTCTACCATCCTATGAGATGAGTTACCTCTCCTCGCTGAAATAAAGCTCCCACAAAGGGCAATTACAGAATAGCTGGAAATTCACCCTTCCATTATTTATTTATTGCTTAAATTGAGTGTGGGCGTAAATGTAATGTCTCAAGGAGGATTGGTTTAATACCTAAATAACCTGAAAAACAATGGCAAGAGAACGTTCTTATATCGTACGCTGGTCATTGTTCCTGAGTCAACTCGCATACAAAAATTTATTGTTGTTTCGCCAAACCATACAATCTTCGTGCCAGTCGAGTGCTCGGATACACCGTACAGGGGTAAATGAAGATGACCTCCAGTGAAGCTTCCCCGTATTGTTTATGGTAGTATACGTCCAATGCCACCAACTCACCGGAAGGGTAATAAACCTTGATTGTGTTAACCTCAACCGAGCATAGAACACGTTACCACACCATCTAGTCTTTTTGGAAGCTACACCACTGCTAATTCCTAGGATTCAGGTTAGGGGTGAGGGTGGGGGATGGCTTGCACTCCAATACAATGGGGTACAGGGTGCCTGGTTGGGGGCAGCATTTGCATGTGGCACAGTATAGGGTTCTGGAGATGGCGTGTGGAAGGGTGTTAGGTAGGCAGGAGGTTCTCTGTGGTAGCGAGAGTGTCGGTAATCACCGGAAGGGGAATTCATAAAAAATCGCTGCTTCAGCCAACTCCGGCCATGTGCAATTTTATGTAACACAGTCACAGCATCAAGCGTGCATCCATGAGACAGGGGTTCTAGCAATATTATGCATGCGTGAGTTACCCGAGGAAAATGGGGTCAAACGCAAAAAACTACTCTGTATTACATTTTCTGTATGCCGTCAAGGATAATGCCGCAAACCATGCATTGGGTTTGTTTATTTATTGTGTTTTTACCGTCCGGCTGCGCCCAGCAGTTTTATTTGTGTTCCAAGCAGAGTGCACGTTACATTCTTTATTATCGCATTACGAGAGCGTGTCGCCCTAAGTTACCTGGCCTAGAATAATCTTCATTCAACTACAATGTTCTGGAAGTAAATCGATGGTTCGAGAAACATTTGCGCCGTAAGATAAAAGCCTGCAGAGCAGACGCAGTGGCATCCTAATCGCCGACGCTCGCTAATGACGTCACTATGTCGACTTCTGCTTCTCCGCCTGCGTACTTTTTGAGTGGTTTGGGGCGCACAAGTTCGCTAAAATCAACTTGTTTTTGCTTGAGGCCGACTGCGTCATCTTTGACTTGGTGGCATCTGGTAGAAGTGCTGGGTAGGCACCCTTTACGCTCCCAACAACCTCTGGAAGCCGCCAAGCCAGCCCAAGCTGTGTCAGCCGTCGACAGCAACGACTTCATCCAGAGTTTGGTCTGCTTCCGGATAAAGTGAAAAAAGAAAATGTGAAAACCATGATGATCAACGCAGGCACCATAACCAGCGCTACCAATTTTGCCCTCGTCTTTCAGCAACCCAGGGAGCCCTCATTATTCCCTTGGTCACATTCTGAGTATCCCCGAGATTGCTTGAATCAAGTCTAACGGGTCAGCCGGTTTTACCGATGGAACGACGCGAAGACACAGAGGTAAGTGTTCTTCTATCTTGAAGAATGAAGTTAAATCTAGTTTGAAGGCCATGAGAGCTCCCTTGGGTCTTAGAAAAATTTCCGAACGCAATTTTTAGCAAAGTTCACTCCGGTTGTGCGAAAAGAGCGGGCCGATGTTTTGCTGCAGACGCGGACAGAACACCCTAACGAAAATATTGTTGTGTTTCTCGAGGCGATAAAGAGGCTTTTCAGCGGTGCAGAAAGGGCAGAAAAGGGCAGAAAGAACCATGAAAGGGCAGGCGAGGCTTTTCTGCCCTTTTATGGCAGAACAAGAAAAGTTACGCTTTTTGATGCGTGGTGTGAAGGAGGAACGGTTGGCTGCTCTTGTCCCCAACCCGCCAATACTCGTAGCCGAATTCGAGACCAAAGCTGCCATAATTGAGAAAGTCCTCGAAATGCGTGCTAAGCAGTATTACCGCAACTTTTTTTGCGCAGCCATTGCAAACTACATCGACTGCTGCGGATTTCTGCAGACAATCTACGCGAGACTATCCGCACACTAGTAAGGGAGGAGCTGCAGAATCTTCTCCGAACGCCGCCGCAACCCCAAGATGCTTCCCTTACCAACTGTATCAGGGAAGAAGTTCAGCAAGCCCTGGGTACATCAACAACGCTAGAAGAACCCCGCGAGCCGCAAGCCATGGCCAAAGCGGCTGCTGCCCGTCGACCTCGCCCACCTGCACCCCATCGTCACGAGACTCAATACCATCGTCGCCTGTCGCCGACCTAACCATCTGTGACGCGAACCCCCGCCCCGAGGAAGACCGACGTGTGGCGAATGGCAGATCATTTTCCGCTGTTATACCACAGCGAAGATACCGACCCCATCTACCGTCGCTGCCCCTACAAGAGGCTCAGTTTACAAGGGTTCTCCGCCGACGCACCCCGCCCCCGACCAGGCCAGCGCCCATCAATGATCGAAGAATACCTGTTCAACACCAGCTGTGGACAAGCCCATTTCAACTGACCACCGTCGCCCTACCAATACCAGTCGCCCAACCACTGTAGCAATACTGGTTTCGCACGTGGAAGGTCCCCCATCCCACGCGAGGGACACTTAAAGCTGCAACCTGTGGGCGTAAAGTTGCACGACCGCTGAAAAATGAACACCCTCCAACGATGCAATGACACGCGGAAGACGATGATTCTCCACATGCCCTCAGGCCGACCATTCGATCTAACCTGGACGTGACTCGTAAACACGACAACAACCACACGGCGCGATGCTTACCCGACATGAACAAACCTTCTGCTGAGACGACAACGGCGATGCACAGTGCCCGACCGTCAACATGTACAAGCCGAGATGAGACGTCGCGACGCAACCCGAACTCGAGGGAGGCAGCGTCTGGCGTCCAGTTGTTCATTGACAGCTTTGACGTAGTCGCCCTCACTCACACAAGAGCCGACTACTCGGTGATGAGCGGGTCATTCGCGTCTAGGCTAAAGAAAGTTACGACAAGATGGGATGGTCCGCACATACGCATAGCAGGAGGCCGTCTCGCAACGCCAACTGGAACGTGCATATCACGCGTCACCATAGGCAGCATCACGTACCCTGCTGCGTTCATCATTTTACCTAACTGCTCCAGCGACGTAATTCTCGGAGAAACTTTTTGACTGACGACGGCGCAATAATTGATCTGCAGACCAAGTCGACTTTTTCCTCTCATCCCTCCACGATGCCGGCACCGAACTCCAATCATTCCGCTGCTCTAAGTTTTGGCGACGATCACGTCACCCTGCCACCTCGCGCAAGCTTGATGATCGCAGTCTTTTGTGAGGTTACTGCTCCTGACATCGACGCTATTGTAAAGGGTGGCCAAAGGTTGCTTCTCAAACGCGGTGTCTCCGTCACAAGAGACATTGCGCGTTTTAAGAAATGCAAATCCAGGGTTTGGTCAACTGTTTCACCGAGGACTACTGTCACCATCTCCTTAGTAAGGTGCACTGTCAGGAGATATGGGGAGTCGACTCAAGCGCGCCAAAAACCCCACCGAATCTACAAGGCACAGGTGACGAAGGGGGTGGCCGTCTGATCTGTGGCTTTTGCCGACCAGAGCGGCAAGAAAGAGTCAGAACCCTGAACGAACATGGCCCAAACACTTATATTCAAACAGGCAAAACACTGCACAACCACGACGTAACGTAACGTTATTGACCGACAACTTAGATCGAATTGAAATACAAGAAACAGTTCAACAGTAGACAAAATGATATAAACAGGAGCGTTAACAAATGGCTTGTACGAAGTGGAGCAGTTAAATAAAAAGAAAAAAGAACCCTTTGGTGCATATCGATGCTACGTAACGTTATTGACAGACAGAGAGACAGACAATCCAGCGCCACAGACAACGGCAGACGGGCAATTAAAAAGAAAGCGAGAACAGGTTGTTTTAAAAAAGCCAAAAGGATTGGCGAAATCACCATATTTTTACACAAGCCGTTAGAAAACATGAAAAGGCAGAAGTGCCTACAAACAAGAGAAGCCACAAAAATAAAAAGGTGGAAGACGCCCGTAGAATAGCGTAGAATATGGGAGACCCAAATTTCTAGAGGCCAGAAGCAAGCAGTTGCCCATAATCGGTTACAAAACAACTACAGCGACATAGGTGCATTGGTATAGACACGAATTACAAAATATAGGACGAGAAGTATCACAGGTATTGGCACGATATTACAAAAATTGTGGGGAACAAATACATATTTTACAGAAAAATAAGTAATACTTATCCCGATGAGTAATAAATTTTTTTACAATCTATTGCTAAACGTAACTCGAGAACACCTAGATTTATTGACATGCCATCACAAGAATTTAAGGCCAGGAGAAAAACAAACACAGCTAAGCAAAAGTAAAGATTGTGATGTTAGTTTTCCGGAGTCCAGTGCCGATGATATACCCAATCGGCCGGGTTCCGGTTGATTTGACAGGAAGCTAGCTGGGCGATGGTGTTAAAGTTCTAGGAGATGGTGGCCGAATCGACAAATTGGAGGTGTTTGTATTTGATGAAGGAAAACGAGCAGTTTATACACAACTATTTATATAAGAGTAAGTAGATACAAAAGTGACAAAAGAGCAAAACTTCAACCCCGTCCAAATCTGGTATGGTCTGAACGTGTGGAAACAACTCGAGCGACCGCGGCCGGCACTCTTATCCGGCTGCAGGACCCATGTAGTTGCCCGTTATACAGCTGTAACCTTAACTTCCGACGATTTCCTCAAATCTACCTCTCGCTTAAGCGGTTCACAAATCCCAGTCTAGCTTCAACGATAGAGACTCTTGGCTCGCTGGGAACTTCCTCCCTTATGGCTCATACAAGAACGCTCTTTTACGGCCACGTTCAGCATCATAACACCTCGGCCTTTCTATCTCTCAGGAACACCCACCCCTCCACCTTTCATATACGCACATGGCGGGGCCCAAACTCACGATGATTCCTGTCACTCTGCCAATTGCCGAATTATGAATTAGGCGCCACCACCTACATGTGAATAGCATGTGCGCAGGCGCGCATGCACGCGGTTGCGACTACACATGCCGATCTGAAAGGGGCTGGGCGAAAAGTGGCGGCAACCAAAGAGTAGCCGTTCCCTGGGTGGCGTGCGACAAATACACCTAGCGGAAATGCCGCTGCCGCCATGGAGTTTGACGGCGATAAGTACTCCTTCATTGTCCGGTACGCACACAGTCCTAGGATCTTGAGCGTGGCTGTCTCCCTTCGTAAAAGGGATTATTCCGGCCGTGTTCTCTCCATCCAGACAAGCCGTCTTCTGACCGCGCCGCAGTAAATTGGCGATAGCAACAGGGAAGATTTGGCGACATCGTTGATTTGCACAGCTGTGGTTCTAGACGGAGTGGCGGGGATTTATCCTTTCTCACGTAAGATCGAGGGCGCTAGGCCACGTACCTGGCGAGTGGACTTTACAGCAATTACTTAAAATTCGAAGACAGAACAGCCATGCCTATAGACGTGATTAGAAGAAATAAGTGGCAAAGTATAAAGAAATAGACTTTACCTTAACACAAGTATTGAGGACAATACCACAGCTACTTGCGATCAATTACAGAAACTGTAGGGGCTAAGAGTGAAAGATACGGACAAGTCATTAAAACTTCTCTTCACGAGATGATACAGTGTATGTGTAGGTACTAGGTGCGCTGGTCGACTATTCAGAGTTTTAATAGAATGAAAACCAAAAACTATCAATCGAGAAAACCTGTATTGTACAAAAACCAAAAGTGAACATTTAAGGAGGAAAGGAAGTACTCCTATGAAAAATACATAAAAAAACAAACTGGAGAAACACAGTGACACTATAGGGCAAGCGAATGAAAATGGGTTTCATTAAGAATACCCCGATGTATTCAGTGGCATTCCAGTGAGGTAACACGGCGGAGACACAAGATATCATCATGCCCTTGCCTAATCACATACTATTGGAAGACACGCAGGTATGCACAAGTAATTACTACAATACTGCTGTAGGTGGCAAACAGGCTTAATACCCGAATATGTAGGGGTGAGCCGTGAAGGAAGTATAGACAAGCCCTTATAACAAATGTTGGCCAGATGTCGTATATAAGCGGTTATAATATTGTACTCAAAGAAGTCCCAGACATGTTATACAAATCATTACAGATAGCTTTGGTATAGAAGACCCAGAAAGAACGCAATGCAACTACATATAAAAAAAGAATAAAATTGAAAGATAAGATATTTTTGAAATGGTGGATTTATACAAGACAATACACGTTTTTTATAGCATACAGGGTTTTAAACAGCATCAACCTATAAAAATTGCTACAAGCATCCCCTGCACAGGGAATCTTGTGCTTGGGAAGTTAATATACTTCATTGGGAAATGCGCCAATGGATGGAACGGTGTACAGTCGAACTTTTACCAAGGGCAATAGTCGAGTGGTAAAAAACATGAATCGTAAGCGGAACCTTCCAGGTTCGAATCTGGCACGGCTATACCCACAGGTTTCTTTAAAGAGTACAGGCGTTTTTGTGGGGTGGCTCGCTCGATTGTGGAACAAACGTTTGCAGCTTGACCACAAGCAGCCATGAGACCATGTGATAGGCCTCTCCAGGCGGGGTCTGGGACTGATGGGAACCCTACAATAAAAATGGTAGAAGCGCGCACTTTTCCGGCGGCGGATGAACGGTTCGGACATGGACTACCACTGTGGCGGACGCTGTAGCTTAGTGTAGAGCTGCTGGTGACCCACAAGAGTTATGATAGAGGCAGGCGCCTCTCGTACGGGGGAACTAGTGTAGTGGAAACAGTTGTCCCACGTCGGTTTGTACCATGCAGTACGAGAATGTTGGCGGTACGTCGGTTCCACAGTGCACCAACCAGTAAACATTGGTAGAAGCCCCTCTTGCACAGGGAATCTCGTGCTTGTCTATTTACCAAAATTTGTCTACAAATAGACCGGGGGAAGGGGTCGCGAGTTTTAAAACGCAGCAATGGCGCAGAGGTACAGCATTCGCCTGATGTGAGGGAGGTACAGGGTTAAAATCCCCATTAGCTCGTCCCCCACCGGTTTCGGTTATGGTTAAAGGAGTCCCTGTACGAGTAGAGGCATCCCTGGCGACACTTAAAGGGGAATGCACGCATGGAAAGCTGCCTTTACACTTGCGAGGGGCTTCTGATTACTGTCCATCTTGCGAGCCCCAGGGCTATCCTACCGCGTTGTTCCATTGCCCGGGGGGGAAAGAGTCTGGCGGCATGTCCCGCCACAGGCTGTCGTGAGTTGAGCGCGCGGTGGCTGTGGAAGGAACCATGTGCGTTCGTTTGCATTGGTGGTGCCGTGTACCGCCCGTAAAATAGGTACAAGCGACTATCCGGTTTTGCGCTCAGGCTTAAGAACTTCACTGGCTTGCAGTAGAAATTGCCCCGTATGGAAAGCGGTGGGTGAAAAAATGCAGGAACTAATATTTTAAGTGTAATTCTGCTTCTCGTCTCGTTCCCTGCGCTGTTACATCATAATACATTAGCAAATTACAATAAATTGAATACGAAATGGGGAAGACAAAAAACTTCAAACGGAGAAAATAAGGACAGATAAGCCATTACCAGAATGTAGCAGCGGGCTCTCAGGGTTAGAGACAAGTAAACTGTATGGCACCCAAATGGGAAACAGGAAATGCATTACAAGCAACAATAAAAATTTAGGGGAAAGACACGCTACCACAAAAAGTGGGACGGAGAGGAGCCAGAGTAAAAGAGCGAGCAATAGCAAAAATAAATGCACCTTGGCGCAAGTTTACTACAACAATGTAACGGGAAGAAGACGTAGAGGTAAACTAAAGCCAGTAAAAACGTAGAGGGAGAACTCATTGATTAAATGAATATTTGATTGATCGATTGATTATTGATTGGTTGATGGTTCTGTTTCAAGTGCCAAAACTACACAGGTTATGAGGCAGGCACTGGTGAGGCCTGAGGAATAGCATTGACCACAGAGCAAGATTTTAAGAGGAGCGCCAACTGTGGCCCAGAAAAAAATCATTTGCTCGGGCCGATAATGTCCCCGCGCCGCCGGCCGCCGAGCTTCCCCTTTGCTCTCTTCCTCCTTCGTTCGCCCTCCCGTCGCTGTGTCTTAGTACATAACTCTTCCCTTCTTCCCCAGAGGCGTCTTTTCTTTCGCAGTGACGCCTGACTTATTCCTGTGCTACTATGCAGGAAGAATGCATGCACGCCTGGAATTTAAACACCTGTGCGCAGCCAAAATAAACACTGCAGATAATCTCACGCAATCGCATATATCGCGATAGCTTATCCCATATCATCATCATCATTATCATCATCATCACCACCAGCCTATCTACGTCCTTTGCAGGGCAAAGGCCTCTCTTATTATTCTGCAATTACCGCGGTCCTGTGCTTACTGCGACCAATTTATCCCCGGAAACTTCTTGAATTTTTCTGCCCATCTAACCTTCTGCCATCTCCTGCACCGCTTGCCTTCTCTAGGGATCCGCTCTGGTACCCTTAATGACCAACGGTTATCGTGCCTTCGCAACATGCCCTGCCAGCGTCCATTTCTTCTTAATTTCCACTAATATGTCCTTAACATGCGCTTGTTCCCTGGCACACTCCGGTCTCTTCTTGTTCCTAATGTTACACATATCATTTTCCGCTCCATTGCCCGCTGAGTCGTTCTAATTTAAGTTGAATCCCTTTAGTGAGCCTCCAAGTTTCCGCCCCGTAGGTTAGTACCCGTAAGATGCGGCTGTCATGCACTTTCTTCTTCAGGGACAATGGTAGAGTGCTATTCATTATCTCAGAAGGTCTGCCGTATCCACTCCACCCCATTCTGATCCTTCTAATTATCTCTGACTCAGGGTTGAGATCCGGGGTCACAAGTTGGCCTAAGTAGATATATTCGCTTACCACTTCCACTACGTTGCCTCTATGCTAAACGGCTGTGCTGTCCCGAGGTTATTGATCATTACTTTGGTTTTCTGTATATGTATTTTCAGTAACATGGTTCTACTCTGTTCATACAGTACGGAAAGCATTGTTTGTAATTCGTCCCCCGAGTTTCTTAGCAAGGCAACGTCATCAGCAAATCTGAGGTTACTGAGGTATTCTCCATTAACCCTTCCTCCCAACTGTTCCCAATCTAACGTTCTGAATACTTCTTGTAAACATCCTGTGAGTGACATTAGAGAGATTGTGTCTCTTTGCCTGACACCCTTCCTATAGGTATTTCACTGCTCTCCTTATGGAGGATGATAAGAGCTGCTGACCCATTGTAATACCCTCTAGTATTCTTACATAATGTTCATCTACCCCCTGTTTTATAATGCCTGAAGGAGTGATAGGGTTTCGACTGAGTCAAATGCTTTCTCATAATCAATGAAGGGTATATGTAGGGGTTCACTATGCTCAGCGCACTTCTCTATCACCTGATTGATCGTGTGAACATGGTCCATTGTTGAATAACCTTTACGGAACCCTGCTTGTTCTTTAGGTTGACTGAAATCTAAGGTTGCAGAAATTCTGTTATCGATTACCTTGGCAAGTACCTTGTAGAACACTGACAGTAAGCTGATCGGCCTGTAATTTTTCGAGTCCTTCATGTAACTTTTCTTATAGATTAGGATGATATTCGCGTTCTTCCAAGATTCTAGTACACTTGCGGTCATTAGGCATTGCGTAGAGTTCTGGCTGTTTTCCAAGTACAATTTCCCCACCATATTTCAATGGGTCTCCTGTTATCTCATCCGTGGAAGGTGCTTTGCCCCCTATCATTTCCTTCAGAGCCTTTCTTACTTCCTCGCTCGTTACTTGTGGGATGTCTATCTCCTCTAAACCACTTTCTCGACCGGCATTAGCCTGGATGTGTCGGCTAGTGTACAGGTCCCTATAGAACTCCACGGCCACTGTCACTATTTTATCCCTAGTTGTGATGACATTACCTTGCTTATCTTTAGGTCATATAGCTTATTTTTCCCTCCGCCAAGACAATTCTTCACTGCTTTCCGGCTACCTCCATTCATTACAGCGTATTTGATGATATCGATACATTACTTCTGTATGTCTGCTATCTTACGCTTATTGAATAATTTAAAAAGCTCTGCTAGTTTTATTCTGTCAGCTATGGTGGAGATTGTTATGGTTTGCAGTTTCCTAATTATATCTTTCGTCTGCTGAAAAAGTTTACCAGCATCCTGTATAGCCATCGTGCCCCCGACTTCAATTGCACACTCCGTGATAGTACGTGCAAAGTTGTCGGTGGCTTCCTGTGTTGTAAGCTCGCCTTCCCTGGTAAGAACTGAATCGGGGTTCTGCATCGCAAGCCTAAATTTTTCTACTTTACGTCTTACTGTTAGCTCATTATTCGGCCTCTTTTGTACTACCTTGTTGCGGAACCTCTTTAAATCTAGGCTAATTCTGGATTTTACCATAACGTGGTCACTAAACGTTACCCTTCTGAGCACTTTTACATCCTTCATGACGCCAGGGATATCGCATAATTTGAAGTGTTTCTCATTTTTATGGTCGCCATTCAGGCTCCTCCACATCCACTTTCCGCTCTCTAGTTTACAGAAGAAGGTATTCATTACACGTAGGTTATACCGTTCTGCAAACAATACTAGTACGTCCCCCCTGCTATTTCTACAGCCCAGACCATAGTGCCCAAGTGCCTTGTCTACAGCCTTATTCTTGCCTACTTTAGCATTGGAGTCCCTCATAACTACGTTATATTGTGGTTTTACTTTAGTCATTGCCGATTCCAGATCTTCATAGAAGCATTCCACTACCTGGTCATCGTGGCTCGATGTGGGCGAATAGCCCTGTACCACCTTTATCTTGTACCTTTTATTGAGCCCAATTACAACACCTGCTGCCCTGTCGTTAATGCTACAGTGTTCTTCTATTTTTTCTGCTATGCTTCTATTGTCTTGAAATCCCACTCCCACTTATCTTCTGTCCACTAGACCATGGTAACACAGGATGTGTCCCGTTTTTAGCACCGTAAAGGCTTAGCCTGTCCTCCTCACATTACTATCTCTGTGACATCTCATTTAATGCCCTTTACGTCCTCTTACAACACCTCCAGACTCGCTTAACTAAATAAGGTTTTCGTGTTACCCGTTGCCAGCTTCGGATTCCAACGGCGACTTGTGCCGATCCAGTGATTCCTAACACCCTCTGCTGCGTCACAGGTGTGACCGCCGCGGTGTTCACTTGCTTCGCCGCCACTGGAGACTGAGGGTTGTGGGTTAATTGGCGTATTCATCGGAGGTTGCAGCGGTGCAGCGGTGCACCGCTGCAGTAGAGGTCAAGCGGGTGTGTAGAGGTAGAGCGTCCGCCTCGCGTACAGAAGGATCGTGGTTCGAAACGCGGTGCTAGAAAATTCCCACCGGATTAAAAATATCCGCCTATTGTTGGAATTGCAGAATGGGGCTTGGGGTGGGGCCTGACGCCGGCAGTCATTGCCGGTAACGCACTTCTCCATCAGAGTATGATTGGCCACCCTGGTGTAGTAACGGCCACAACCTCCCATGAATACGCTAATTATTCCCTATCAGGAGCGTTTATTCTGAAATTATTAAGACCCGCTAAAAGTATTGCAGTAACCTAGCAGATGTAAGACCGAACTGAAAGACGACGGCTTCAGAAGCACCAAAGAGTGAGCAGTAGTTATATGGAACAACATAGAGTCTAGCGTGATTCTGCTTACGAAAACTCGATGCAGAGCAAAAATAACCCTCTGTTGGTAGTCCGCTCTCCATCCGCGTGCTTAATTATTTATGCTTCTTCTGCGCAAGAACAACGCTTACAAGGGTCTCCCGGAGTCTCCATCGTGAAACGGCAATCATGCTCACAAGTCTGTGCCAATGACTTATTAAGATGGCTGCCCTGTTGTACTAGGTGCACAAAAACACTGTCAGCTTGATAAGGCACCCAAGAAAATCAAACGCAATCTTCTTTGTAACTCCAGCCGCAACTCACTTTCCGATTTTCACTGTGACTCTACGATCGCGTTATCACGTCGATAAAGCCGCTGACTCCAAATAAACTGCTGCGACTTTTATGGCTGCAATTTTGGGCTTACCAAAGTTCCCGGAGTTTTTTTTTTCTTTAGGCGGCTGACCAGAAAAGCAACCAGCTCTTTAAACATTCTTTTTCGGCGAGTCATTATCACATAGATATAAGGTGCCAACGAATTCAAATATCGGGAAATAAAGGTTTCTGAAAATACGGCACTGTCACGGCCTTGATCTTGAGCAGATTGCTGCGTCGCGGGCAGTGGCGCGTGATGTCATCACGTTTCTGTTGTTTTCTGATGAAGGAGTGCCGCTCCGTGTTCTAGGCACACTCTGTTTCGGACGTAAGTTCCAGAACTGCGGGAAAGCTCATTAAACTTTTATAGTCGTCATTGATCAGAACTATTTACTGCTTTCGCCTTTTGTGAAACGTGTTAAAACACAGCAGAATTGGCATTCACAATTTTACAAACGGAGTCACATTTTCGGCAAGCACTGCGCAAAAGGTTGTGTTTGTATACAAGCCATATGTCTATAGGTGGTCACTACATTATGTGTTCCTGCTATGCGAACCAATCTTTAACGTATCTTTGCCGTACGACCACTCACTTCCTTCGGGTACGGCTTACCCGGTAGTTGCTGTCGATCAAGTATTTCAAGCCGTGCAAAGGAGGAGCGCAATCAACGCGAAGCGGCTCCAAAGCAGGTGCAAAGCACTCCGTGCCCAAAACTACCGTCGCCGAAGCAGACGACAAAAGCCGACGGAAAGCGTTCCGCCAACGCGTCCGCCGGCGCACGGGGAACACCGGCCGCTTAGCCGGCCGTCCATTCGCGGCGCCATCTACATTGTGCTCCGCGTGTGAGGGACTTTAAGGGCCCGGCGGATAGAGCGAAGACGGTGCTTCTGTTTATCTTGCTCCGCGACTTTACTGCCAGGGGATTCTTAACGTGCGTATGAATCTCGAAAGCGGGGGTGTTTTGAGTTCCCACGTCCATCAGAATAGCGCCGCTACGGCATCGAATTGAATACGCGTCCTTGCGATGGGGGAGACCAAAAATAATAAAACGATAATATATACAATATGAAATAGAACATTGAGAGTTTTAGACGAACCAATAAAAAGGTGCAAGGGAAAGGAGATTTTGTGTCATTCGTTCATTAATTGTATAGTTTACCGCGCCGACACAATTCAGGCTGTGAAGGGCACCGCAGTCGAAGACAATGAAATAATTGTGACCTCCTGTGAGAGTAACAATCCGGGATAATAAGCAATCCTTTACAATCAACAAAAGGCACATACTCCATCAGCTGGTATTTATGCCGTCCAAGAAGGTGTTTCTTGGGAACGATACTATGGCTCAGAGACAAGAATAGCTAGAGTGACTAGACCAAGAGTCGCTGACAACCCATGACAGAAATTGTAAAGGATATACCTAGAGTCAGGAATATTAGAGCTGAAAGCCCTGTTATGGCAAAAGGAGACAGGCAGAAGGGTTCGGTGTCATGGCTGACCATACCGGGGTTCTGAGCTTTAATGACATTATTAGGAACACTATGATGATAATAAGGAAGCAGACCCCTGCGCGAGACTCAACATCCTTCTTTCGAGGCATTTCACACGTCTCCCGCTGGAGAGTTGAGGCTCCAACCACACTATGCCACTGACTTGCCGGTAGTCGACACTTGTCTCAGTTGCGCCGCGTCTCGATCAAAACTTGTGCAAGAAAGGAATGTCACTGGCATCAGTAAACAATCCCGCGTGGCTCTGCTGATGCTCTTATTTGTTCCGCAAGGTCCCCTATTTCTTCCTCAATTCGGAGCGTCTCTCTCCCGCCCGGTTCTCCCGCCCGCGAGATCAACAATGGACAAGACATGAATCCGAACTTCTAACTCGTGATTTAAGTGTCTAATGTAGGTCCTTCCATGTGGTCGTGAAGTCTGGGGGCGTCTTCTGCATCCAGTTGTGCTGAATCCGGTGTCTCAATCTCAGAAGCGACAACCGTCGCCAACGTGATGTGCCGAAGAACCACACTGTTTTTCTTGTGTCTGTCGTGAAATAATTCTAAATATGCCCTCGGACAACTTTCAGTGGGTTGGTTCTTTTAAGATAATTCGCGTGGCCTTAATTGAACGACGCTCGCCGGCCGCTCTCGTACATACCAATAGCTGCGCCGTTTTTTGCCGATTGACTCAGATTCTGAGTACGTTAGTTTCGTAACGATCCTCAACACAAAAAAAACGGTTCTGCCTTTTCTTGATGAGGCTAAGCTGTTTCTTCAAGTTTATCCGCAGTGACCAGTAATGGTTTTTATATTTTCCAGCTCGAGTAAGATGTAATGACTTATATACGCGCACCTGTGCGACCTCACAGATTTCAGCAATTAAAATTACGTTTAGGCAATCTCCGTGAAAGATTTGCCCTTCATGAACTCTCAAAAATGGATATACTTGAACTCCCATGATGCCGAGTCAATGCGTGTTTCTACAGGAGATGTTAGTGCTTTTGATTGCATAGGGGCCGTTTGAAATTTCCCAAGCTCCATGGTCGGTGAAAAGTTCTCGCAGTCATTCCTGGCAGTGTTGGGCACGCTTTCGGAGAACGAGTACAACAAGTATCTGGACGTTTCTAGAAAAACTGCCACATCAAAAAATGATGTAGATTTAATGTCTTTTTGGTTTGGATTCATTCTGTCCAATGAATGAGGTAGGCGCTCATTCTAAAACGCTTAGTGTGTATGGATCGGCCTCTTCTACCTCCTGCACAACGTCATCTACGATTCGGTGGAAAATATCGGAATTCAATTCGAATAAATCTCTTCTGATTTGTTGGACGGTCTCTATATTAGCTTCCAGTTTTCGTACGGGTTGATGCGGTAAAGTCGATACTCGTTCGGAATCAGTAAGAATTTTCTTGACATTAGCACGGATGTGCTTCTGGAAGGAACCGCTCACCAGTTTGCTCTTTAGTAGCGGTACACTTTGGGCCAAGCATGGTGGACTGGACGGTACCTGGCTTGTCTGCGTCAGTCAGTCGACACCAAATATTAGGGAAGAGTAGAAAAGCCGCGGGATTCACTGTCAAGCCTGACCTGAACGGGTTTCTGAGCATTAACGACATGGTTACGAACACGATGATGATAATAATAGAGCACACCCCAGAGTGGAATTGAGCAAGCGCAGAGAAGATTTGTAGAACCGGTATGGTAGGAGATATAGCTAAGCAGAAGCCCGCCACCTAAATGTAGGAAGGAATGGCCCTGAGTTATATAGAATTAGTTAGAAACACATTAAAAAACACCAGAACTGCGAAAAGCTTTTAGGAGTGTAGAGAGAGAAGATGCAAAGGTTTAAGCAAGCTTCTGATTAAGGAGAAAGATGAAGGGGGAAAATTATAGTCGACCTGTGAGAAAAACAGAGAAAGGGAGAAGTTTCAGTTATACACAGCCATTGCTCGTTATTGCGGGAGAGATGAACGAGCGTTATAACAAGCAGTAGAATAAACTATTGACAGTATGCAGAGCTAGAAGTGTTTGACGTACTTTAAGTTCAGCGAAAAACACTCGCTGTAGCGACGCAGCAAAGCCAAAAATTCCTTCCGTTCTTTTTTCAATAGCACCGCATTCCCGTCGAAGGGATGCGGAAGCTTTAAAGTATCTAGGTGTGCACGTTCAAATTTGTCGACCACAATCCCGTCAGTCGCTGTTTCCGTTTCCTCGAGGAACGCAATTGCAGCGCTTTGTTTATATGCTGGTACTGCTCAGAAAATTTGCTACCAAAACTTAGAATTCGCGTTGCTTCAAACACGCAATGCCTTTTGTGACTGACACCGCGGTCGAGAAGCAACCTATGGTTACTCAATATGATAGCGTCGACGTCACAAGCAGCTTCTTTTAAGTAAACGGTGATCATGAAGCTTGCTGGTTTGGCAGGGTGACATGATCATCTGCGATCCTTACCACAGCACGGGGTTGAGGGTTCGGTTCCGGCGTCATAGAGTGACCGGAGGCAAACGTTATTGACTTTGCCTGGGGATCAATTTTTGCACCGTTTTACGTGAAGAAGTGCATCGCGGGAGCAGTTAGGAAAAATGATGAACGGGGCAGAGTACGTGGTCCCGTTTATGGTTACGTGTGAAGTGCACATTCTGCTTGGCGTTACAAGAAGGCCTCCTGCGTTGCGTATGTGCGGACCGTTCCATCTGGTCATAACTTTCTTCAACTTAGACGCAAATGATCCGCTCATCGCTGAGGTGTGGGATCCCGTGTCTATGACGGCGACTACATAAAAGCCGTCGATGAACAACTGAACGTGGGACGCCGCCTTCCTCGAGTTCCGTTTCCGTCGGGGCGTCGTATCTTGGCTAGTCAATTTTGAAGGTCGGGAAATATGAGTCGTCGTTTTCGTAGTCTTCTTATCAGCAGGCCCGGTCTTGTCAGGTACGCGTAGCACTGTGTGGCTGTCATGATGTTCGGGAGCGATGTCAGGGTTAGGTCGGGTCTTTGGGCTGAGGGAATGTCGTGAATCACCGTGGTGGGACTGTCCTTGCGTCGTTGAAGGGTTTTTGTTTTTTAACCGTTGTGCAACTTAACCTCCAGAAGTTGCGCATTCTAGTTTCCCCTGAGTGGGCTCGGCGACCTCCATGGGAGAAGTCAGCATTGCTACGGCGGGTAGGCGACTGGTACTGGTAGAGTGACGGCGAACGGTTGAAACGGCTTTGCCACGTCTGTATTGACATGTACTCGTCGATCACACGTGGCCGTTGGTCAGGGACAGGGCTTGGTGCGTCTACAGAAAAAAATGTGCAGTCTGAGCCTCTTTTAGGGTTAGCCAATATAGATGTGGTAGGCCTCTCCGCAGTGGTAGCAGAGAGGACGATTGTCGCAGATTCGCCATACGTCCACCTTCCTTGGCGTTTGGTTTCGCACTACAGGGGTAGGGAGGGCGACAGTGGGCGGCGGTACGGCGGTGCCTCTTGCCGACGTGTTGGAGCATGGCGGGGTGTACTAACAGCTGCGAAGTAGGTCATAGCTTCTGGCTCGCGGGGTGCTTGGGATGGCGTAAAAGTACCCAAAGCCTGTTGGAGTTCTTCCCCGATCACGTCAGTAAACGAAGCGAATTTGGGTTTTGGCGTCACCGGGAAAAGTTGCCGCTGTTCTTTTCTCACCTCTGCACGGATGGTCTCGCGTAATGTGTCGGAGCTAATGGCTGTGGCACCGATGGTCTCGGAAATGAGTGCATTGACTGGGCGGTCATACTGCCTCGTTTGAACTTCAAGCGTATTTTTCATCGCCACCACCTCAGATGCAAATTTGGCCACCATCTCAGGTGGCGGAACCAAAATGCTCTTCCTTGACCCGTCGGATCAGGAACCTTTGTTTATTTTCTTCTGTCATTTCGGGATCCGCACGGCGAAACAATCTCTTCCTCTCCTCTCCTGTTCATTGGGGTGTTGCGTGCGCGTTTCTAGAAAAAATGCTGATTGTTCTTTACGGATGACGGTGGCGAACGTTTTCAGTAACTGGCTTTTCAAGAGAATCCAGTCAACAGGAAGCTTTCATGGTTCTCGAACCAAAATCGAGCTGCATTATCAAAATAGAAGAACACATGCAGAAAAGTTGTTTCGTGATCCCAGCTGTAAAGACCGTGACAGGTTCCACCCTATCCAACCAGTTCTCAGTGCCTTCACCGAGAGACACGTCGAATGATGTTGGTCCCGGGGCGGTTGCAGGACGATGCGTGTAGTAGCTTGATGCACCATGTGGTCGGTTGCGGTGGTGTTACTCATCGTTCTTTCTGGCAGGAGACCAAACTCGTCCGGTAAACCTTGCATTCAGCCGCTTCCTCGGCTTGGGGTGGCTTGCCGGTTTCGAGAGCAGGTAGAGAGCAATAACGATGCATACCCCGCCCCTCAACCAGATGCTACGAAGGCAAAGGTAACGCAGTTGTTTTGAAGGGAAACCCATGTTTATTGGAGCAAACTTGTGCTCCCCCTTATAACTCAAAAATACACATGGGACAAAGCAGAAATCAACAAAGTGGCATCCGCATATCAGTATCCGCGAATTGAATTCCGCGGGGCCGGCTTTTCGGGCATTTTTTTTCTTGTCGCGGGTGTTTTTCAAACCTTGGAGTTACATCAACAACTGTATAGACAAAACAAGGTTATTGTATGGTGGCGACGTTAGTTGAAAATGCTCTCCCTATCAAAGCAGATAAGTGCGGCACAAAAAATACAGAACAGAAAACGCGCTGCACTTGACCCAAGGAGGAAAAAATTGCTGGAGTGGAAGTCACCTATACCAACCAATCAGCTCGTCTGAAACGGCCGGCGGCCATCTTGCTCGGGGAAAGAAACCAGATGCCGATTGCTTTGCAGCAGTATTTGCCGACTTTTCCAGCGGTTTTAAATTACGTAACGAATTCTCATGCTCTAATTCAACACTGCGAGCGATTTCCGAAGTCTCCCTATTGATTTCTACCACACAAATTTCGTTAAAAGTCAGATCTCCGATTACAGGGACATTGTTTTTTTTGCCTTTTGGCTCGGGTATGCAGCTGCCACAAAGTAAAAACTACACAATAACTCGTTTATCTTCTTTATTCTAAACTGTTCAAAGGCAGAAATTGATCGTGAAAGTTCTAAGAACAAAAAAAAAACAAAAAGCAATAGAGTTTTAACTGTAATGTGAAAAACAGCAGTCATGACCGAAAAACAACCGGAAACACCCAGAATTATTGTGATAATAGACAATGGAGTGAAAAAAAAACCGATACAGAAAACGTTCATGAGTATATGATAGCAACCAATGATATTACGTTCATTGCATTGCTGCCCAACCTAACACACAAATAAACTGCAATAAAGAACCAACAATCTTTCTGGTAAATCACACCATGAGGTTACATTGCCAGTGACATGAACTACCGAAAAAAGATGAACCGGCTTGTATTTTTGAAAATAAAGTGTTAATTTTTTGAAAGAAGACAGACTTATGATACCAGACGGCAAAAGACACTGACAAGGGACAGTGACTCATCTTTCGGAAGCCTAGCAGCAAATAAATTAAGCCTTTTAGCCCTGAATTTTTCTCTCTACTGAAAAGATTTTTTCTGTGTTTTCTTTAATATTTGTACCCTATTAGTTTACAAACAAAAAAATGAGCTTGTGATGCATGTAATTAGCGATCTACAGGCATGCCAACTAATTAGGTCAATAGGCAATTAAAATTTGAAGTCGAGTAGAAAAAATATTTTTGCTTGTTTACCTCAATTTGGGAAAGAACTTAACCCACATACAAAAATTAAAGCTTGTATTGCCAATATTTTTCGATTGACAGCCATGTAATCTAACTATGACATCAGTCCTTGGAGTCACCCTCCAAGCTGTCATGGTGTCAATTCCGTCTTCACTGCAATGTCTTCCTCTTTCATGTGTTCAGCTATAGCAAAAAACGAACAATAGTGATATCAATCGGAAAGGGCATCCTTAAAGAAATATTTCCCTGAAAGCTATCTTTTTTGTTTTGTTCTCAAATTGCTAGAAGACTTTTGGTTGATGTCCTAAATATAGGACACCAGGGCCGAAAGGGTTAAACATTGAAGGCGCATACTACGCGACCCAATGCAACGAGCATGACCGCAGTTTGGAATCAACTTGCACGCGTGCAAGTTACGTGCGCAATGCGACTCCCGGGGCCGGGTTCACACTGTTTGTACAACTGTAAGCCACACACGAACCAACCATACTTGTTTTGATCTCGTTACCTGGCGCGCACATGAATCAACAACACTTTTTCGTGCATGCAAGGAACGCGCGCTGCAACAACTACGCGTCTGCTCCCCTAGCTAGATGGCGTCGCGGCGGCTTCACTTTACGAGCGCCTTTTCCACTCCAGCATATTTTCTTAACCTCCTTGACTTGACCACGGATAACACCAATAACAAAGAGCGGCGCATCCCGTCGGCCAAACCAAAACATAAACGAACACAATGCACGGTTCGCGGCAATACACACACACACACCCTACCCAGAAAAACACACAAACAGACGCACACACACACACTTATATATATATACATATATATATACAGAAATATAGGTCGGCAGTTTACAACGCCAAAGGAGGCACAGGGGTGTGGTTAGGTTCTTTTTTACTACGGTTAATGAAGTTAACATTTTTTTAATATACGGAAGAAAGAAAGAAAGAAAAACACGCGCCCAGAGTGGACTGGGGACCAAACCCGCGCCTTTTGGTCCCCACTCTGGGCGCGTGTTTTTCTTTCTTTCTTTCTTCCATATGTTAACTTCATTAACCGTAGTAAAAAAAAAGAGCCTAACCACACCCCTATGCTTCCTTTAGCGTTGTAGACAGCCGACCAATATTTCAGTATTTCCTCAACGAGACCCTCATTTCATTAATATATATATATATATATATATATATATATATATATAGTAAGGAAATGAGGGGCTCGTTGAGGAAATACAGAAAGACAGGGCGGCAGTCTACAACGCCAAAGGAGGCATAGGGGTGTGGTTAGGCTCTTTTCTTTTTCACTACGGTGAATGAAGTAAACATTTTTTTTTTTAATATACAGAAGAAAGAAAGAAAGAAAAACACGCGCCCAGAGTGGGGACCGAACCCACGCCTTTCGATTACATGTCGAATGCCTTACCAATTCGGCTATCTGGGCGACTGTGTTCTCCTTCACTTTCTGGGCTATTTATATTTAGTAGAAGCGTATCTGACGCTTGAGGGTGGTAACCAGCGCCACTCTGACTACACGGGGAGAAGGGGACCTTCTTTTCAACCCCCGGGGCGTGACTCGAGCGTCTACAGCCTGTCATGAGCGGGTAACTGGCGGGAAGCCCTCTTATGCTACCTAGGCATCAAGGCTGCCAGAACCGAGACCCTCGCTAGGCTTTCGCAGAATAATATAGTAAGTTAATGAGGGGCTCGTTGAGGAAATACAGAAAGACAGGGCGGCAGTCTACAACGCCAAAGGAGGCATAGGGGTGTGGTTAGGCTCTTTTCTTTTTCACTACGGTGAATGAAGTAAACATTTTTTTTTTAATATACAGAAGAAAGAAAGAAAGAAAAACACGCGCCCAGAGTGGGGACCGAACCCACGCCTTTCGATTACATGTCGAATGCCTTACCAATTCGGCTATCTGGGCGACTGTGTTCTCCTTCACTTTCTGGGCTATTTATATTTAGTAGAAGCGTATCTGACGCTTGAGGGTGGTAACCAGCGCCACTCTGACTACACGGGGAGAAGGGGACCTTCTTTTCAACCCCCGGGGCGTGACTCGAGCGTCTACAGCCTGTCATGAGCGGGTAACTGGCGGGAAGCCCTCTTATGCTACCTAGGCATCAAGGCTGCCAGAACCGAGACCCTCGCTAGGCTTTCGCAGAATAATATAGTAAGGAAATGAGGGGCTCGTTGAGGAAATACAGAAAGACAGGGCGGCAGTCTACAACGCCAAAGGAGGCATAGGGGTGTGGTTAGGCTCTTTTCTTTTTCACTACGGTGAATGAAGTAAACATTTTTTTTTTTTTTAATATACAGAAGAAAGAAACAAAGAAAAACACGCGCCCAGAGTGGGGACCGAACCCACGCCTTTCGATTACATGTCGAATGCCTTACCAATTCGGCTATCTGGGCGACTGTGTTCTCCTTCACTTTCTGGGCTATTTATATTTAGTAGAAGCGTATCTGACGCTTGAGGGTGGTAACCAGCGCCACTCTGACTACACGGGGAGAAGGGGACCTTCTTTTCAACCCCCGGGGCGTGACTCGAGCGTCTACAGCCTGTCATGAGCGGGTAACTGGCGGGAAGCCCTCTTATGCTACCTAGGCATCAAGGCTGCCAGAACCGAGACCCTCGCTAGGCTTTCGCAGAATAATATAGTAAGGAAATGAGGGGCTCGTTGAGGAAATACAGAAAGACAGGGCGGCAGTCTACAACGCCAAAGGAGGCATAGGGGTGTGGTTAGGCTCTTTTCTTTTTCACTACAGTAAATGAAGTAAACATTTTTTTTTTTTTAATATACAGAAGAAAGAAAGAAAGAAAAACACGCGCCCAGAGTGGGGACCGAACCCACGCCTTTCGATTACATGTCGAATGCCTTACCAATTCGGCTATCTGGGCGACTGTGTTCTCCTTCACTTTCTGGGCTATTTATATTTAGTAGAAGCGTATCTGACGCTTGAGGGTGGTAACCAGCGCCACTCTGACTACACGGGGAGAAGGGGACCTTCTTTTCAACCCCCGGGGCGTGACTCGAGCGTCTACAGCCTGTCATGAGCGGGTAACTGGCGGGAAGCCCTCTTATGCTACCTAGGCATCAAGGCTGCCAGAACCGAGACCCTCGCTAGGCTTTCGCAGAATAATATAGTAAGGAAATGAGGGGCTCGTTGAGGAAATACAGAAAGACAGGGCGGCAGTCTACAACGCCAAAGGAGGCATAGGTGTGTGGTTAGGCTCTTTTCTTTTTCACTACGGTGAATGAAGTAAACATTTTTTTTTTTTTAATATACAGAAGAAAGAAAGAAAGAAAAACACGCGCCCAGAGTGGGGACCGAACCCACGCCTTTCGATTACATGTCGAATGCCTTACCAATTCGGCTATCTGGGCGACTGTGTTCTCCTTCACTTTCTGGGCTATTTATATTTAGTAGAAGCGTATCTGACGCTTGAGGGTGGTAACCAGCGCCACTCTGACTACACGGGGAAGGCGTGGGTTCGGTCCCCACTCTGGGCGCGTGTTTTTCTTTCTTTCTTTCTTCTGTATATTAAAAAAAAAAATGTTTACTTCATTCACCGTAGTGAAAAAGAAAAGAGCCTAACCACACCCCTATGCCTCCTTTGGCGTTGTAGACTGCCGCCCTGTCTTTCTGTATTTCCTCAACGAGCCCCTCATTTCCTTACTATATTATTCTGCGAAAGCCTAGCGAGGGTCTCGGTTCTGGCAGCCTTGATGCCTAGGTAGCATAAGAGGGCTTCCCGCCAGTTACCCGCTCATGACAGGCTGTAGACGCTCGAGTCACGCCCCGGGGGTTGAAAAGAAGGTCCCCTTCTCCCCGTGTAGTCAGAGTGGCGCTGGTTACCACCCTCAAGCGTCAGATACGCTTCTACTAAATATAAATAGCCCAGAAAGTGAAGGAGAACACAGTCGCCCAGATAGCCGAATTGGTAAGGCATTCGACATGTAATCGAAAGGCGTGGGTTCGGTCCCCACTCTGGGCGCGTGTTTTTCTTTCTTTCTTTCTTCTGTATATTAAAAAAAAAAAATGTTTACTTCATTCACCGTAGTGAAAAAGAAAAGAGCCTAACCACACCCCTATGCCTCCTTTGGCGTTGTAGACTGCCGCCCTGTCTTTCTGTATTTCCTCAACGAGCCCCTCATTTCCTTACTATATTATTCTGCGAAAGCCTAGCGAGGGTCTCGGTTCTGGCAGCCTTGATGCCTAGGTAGCATAAGAGGGCTTCCCGCCAGTTACCCGCTCATGACAGGCTGTAGACGCTCGAGTCACGCCCCGGGGGTTGAAAAGAAGGTCCCCTTCTCCCCGTGTAGTCAGAGTGGCGCTGGTTACCACCCTCAAGCGTCAGATACGCTTCTACTAAATATAAATAGCCCAGAAAGTGAAGAAGAACACAGTCGCCCAGATAGCCGAATTGGTAAGGCATTCGACATGTAATCGAAAGGCGTGGGTTCGGTCCCCACTCTGGGCGCGTGTTTTTCTTTCTTTCTTTCTTCTGTATATTAAAAAAAAAAAAAATGTTTACTTCATTCACCGTAGTGAAAAAGAAAAGAGCCTAACCACACCCCTATGCCTCCTTTGGCGTTGTAGACTGCCGCCCTGTCTTTCTGTATTTCCTCAACGAGCCCCTCATTTCCTTACTATATTATTCTGCGAAAGCCTAGCGAGGGTCTCGGTTCTGGCAGCCTTGATGCCTAGGCAGCATAAGAGGGCTTCCCGCCAGATACCCGCTCATGACAGGCTGTAGACGCTCGAGTCACGCCCCGGGGGTTGAAAAGAAGGTCCCCTTCTCCCCGTGTAGTCAGAGTGGCGCTGGTTACCACCCTCAAGCGTCAGATACGCTTCTACTAAATATAAATAGCCCAGAAAGTGAAGGAGAACACAGTCGCCCAGATAGCCGAATTGGTAAGGCATTCGACATGTAATCGAAAGGCGTGGGTTCGGTCCCCACTCTGGGCGCGTGTTTTTCTTTCTTTCTTTCTTCTGTATATTAAAAAAAAAAAATGTTTACTTCATTCACCGTAGTGAAAAAGAAAAGAGCCTAACCACACCCCTATGCCTCCTTTGGCGTTGTAGACTGCCGCCCTGTCTTTCTGTATTTCCTCAACGAGCCCCTCATTTCCTTACTATATTATTCTGCGAAAGCCTAGCGAGGGTCTCGGTTCTGGCAGCCTTGATGCCTAGGTAGCATAAGAGGGCTTCCCGCCAGTTACCCGCTCATGACAGGCTGTAGACGCTCGAGTCACGCCCCGGGGGTTGAAAAGAAGGTCCCCTTCTCCCCGTGTAGTCAGAGTGGCGCTGGTCACCACCCTCAAGCGTCAGATACGCTTCTACTAAATATAAATAGCCCAGAAAGTGAAGGAGAACACAGTCGCCCAGATAGCCGAATTGGTAAGGCATTCGACATGTAATCGAAAGGCGTGGGTTCGGTCCCCACTCTGGGCGCGTGTTTTTCTTTCTTTCTTTCTTCTGTATATTAAAAAAAAAATGTTTACTTCATTCACCGTAGTGAAAAAGAAAAGAGCCTAACCACACCCCTATGCCTCCTTTGGCGTTGTAGACTGCCGCCCTGTCTTTCTGTATTTCCTCAACGAGCCCCTCATTTCCTTACTATATTATTCTGCGAAAGCCTAGCGAGGGTCTCGGTTCTGGCAGCCTTGATGCCTAGGTAGCATAAGAGGGCTTCCCGCCAGTTACCCGCTCATGACAGGCTGTAGACGCTCGAGTCACGCCCCGGGGGTTGAAAAGAAGGTCCCCTTCTCCCCGTGTAGTCAGAGTGGCGCTGGTTACCACCCTCAAGCGTCAGATACGCTTCTACTAAATATAAATAGCCCAGAAAGTGAAGGAGAACACAGTCGCCCAGATAGCCGAATTGGTAAGGCATTCGACATGTAATCGAAAGGCGTGGGTTCGGTCCCCACTCTGGGCGCGTGTTTTTCTTTCTTTCTTTCTTCTGTATATTAAAAAAAAAAAAAAAATGTTTACTTCATTCACCGTAGTGAAAAAGAAAAGAGCCTAACCACACCCCTATGCCTCCTTTGGCGTTGTAGACTGCCGCCCTGTCTTTCTGTATATATATATATATATATATATATATATATATATATATATATATATATATATATATATATATATATATATATATATATATATACATATATATATATATAACACAGAAATAAGGGTTGGCAGTCGAGAAAACCTCGGAAAGCAAAGGGGAGGATGTGGTAGATCATTGAAACAGATTAAGAATTTGGAAAGAAAGAAAGAAAGTGAAGAAAAAATGCCCGCCAGGTGGGATCCGAACCCACGACCTCCAGAATACCGGTCTGGTGCGATAACCACTACGCTACCGGCGGGGCGATTTTCCCATTCACTTTCTGGGGTATTTATGTTAGGTATGTTTGTTTCCTGTGCTTGGGGGTGGTAGCCAGCGCCATTCGGACTAATCGGGGTGAAGGGGACCTTCTTTTTTAACCCCCGGGTCGTGACTCGAGTGTCTACGACATGTCCAGAGTGGTCGACCAGCTTTGAACCCTCTTAAGCTCCCTTTGGCAACAAGACTGCCAGAACAGAGGCCCTCGCTATGCATGTAGCGAATCAGAATAGGAAATGAGGGGCTCGTTGAAAATAACACAGAAATAAGGGTTGGCAGTCGAGAAAACCTCGGAAAGCAAAGGGGAGGATGTGGTAGATCATTGAAACAGATTAAGAATTTGGAAAGAAAGAAAGAAAGTGACGAAAAAATGCCCGCCAGGTGGGATCCGAACCCACGACCTCCAGAATACCGGTCTGGTGCGATAACCACTACGCTACCGGCGGGGCGATTTTCCCATTCACTTTCTGGGGTATTTATGTTAGGTATGTTTGTTTCCTGTGCTTGGGGGTGGTAGCCAGCGCCATTCGGACTAATCGGGGTGAAGGGGACCTTCTTTTTTAACCCCCGGGTCGTGACTCGAGTGTCTACGACATGTCCAGAGTGGTCGACCAGCTTTGAACCCTCTTAAGCTCCCTTTGGCAACAAGACTGCCAGAACAGAGGCCCTCGCTATGCATGTAGCGAATCAGAATAGGAAATGAGGGGCTCGTTGAAAATAACACAGAAATAAGGGTTGGCAGTCGAGAAAACCTCGGAAAGCAAAGGGGAGGATGTGGTAGATCATTGAAACAGATTAAGAATTTGGAAAGAAAGAAAGAAAGTGAAGAAAAAATGCCCGCCAGGTGGGATCCGAACCCACGACCTCCAGAATACCGGTCTGGTGCGATAACCACTACGCTACCGGCGGGGCGATTTTCCCATTCACTTTCTGGGGTATTTATGTTAGGTATGTTTGTTTCCTGTGCTTGGGGGTGGTAGCCAGCGCCATTCGGACTAATCGGGGTGAAGGGGACCTTCTTTTTTAACCCCCGGGTCGTGACTCGAGTGTCTACGACATGTCCAGAGTGGTCGACCAGCTTTGAACCCTCTTAAGCTCCCTTTGGCAACAAGACTGCCAGAACAGAGGCCCTCGCTATGCATGTAGCGAATCAGAATAGGAAATGAGGGGCTCGTTGAAAATAACACAGAAATAAGGGTTGGCAGTCCAGAAAACCTCGGAAAGCAAAGGGGAGGATGTGGTAGATCATTGAAACAGATTAAGAATTTGGAAAGAAAGAAAGAAAGTGAAGAAAAAATGCCCGCCAGGTGGGATCCGAACCCACGACCTCCAGAATACCGGTCTGGTGCGATAACCACTACGCTACCGGCGGGGCGATTTTCCCATTCACTTTCTGGGGTATTTATGTTAGGTATGTTTGTTTCCTGTGCTTGGGGGTGGTAGCCAGCGCCATTCGGACTAATCGGGGTGAAGGGGACCTTCTTTTTTAACCCCCGGGTCGTGACTCGAGTGTCTACGACATGTCCAGAGTGGTCGACCAGCTTTGAACCCTCTTAAGCTCCCTTTGGCAACAAGACTGCCAGAACAGAGGCCCTCGCTATGCATGTAGCGAATCAGAATAGGAAATGAGGGGCTCGGTAAAAATAACACAGAAATAAGGGTTGGAAGTCGAGAAAACCTCGGAAAGCAAAGGGGAGGATGTGGTAGATCATTGAAACAGATTAAGAATTTGGAAAGAAAGAAAGAAAGTGAAGAAAAAATGCCCGCCAGGTGGGATCCGAACCCACGACCTCCAGAATACCCGTCTGGTGCGATAACCACTACGCTACCGGCGGGGCGATTTTCCCATTCACTTTCTGGGGTATTTATGTTAGGTATGTTTGTTTCCTGTGCTTGGGGGTGGTAGCCAGCGCCATTCGGACTAATCGGGGTGAAGGGGACCTTCTTTTTTAACCCCCGGGTCGTGACTCGAGTGTCTACGACATGTCCAGAGTGGTCGACCAGCTTTGAACCCTCTTAAGCTCCCTTTGGCAACAAGACTGCCAGAACAGAGGCCCTCGCTATGCATGTAGCGAATCAGAATAGGAAATGAGGGGCTCGTTGAAAATAACACAGAAATAAGGGTTGGCAGTCGAGAAAACCTCGGAAAGCAAAGGGGAGGATGTGGTAGATCATTGAAACAGATTAAGAATTTGGAAAGAAAGAAAGAAAGTGAAGAAAAAATGCCCGCCAGGTGGGATCCGAACCCACGACCTCCAGACCTTTCTTTCTTTCTTTCTTTCCAAACCTTTCTTTCTTTCCAAACGACCTTTCTTTCTTTCCAAATTCTTAATCTGTTTCAATGATCTACCACATCCTCCCCTTTGCTTTCCGAGGTTTTCTCGACTGCCAACCCTTATTTCTGTGTTATTTTCAACGAGCCCCTCATTTCCTATTCTGATTCGCTATATATATATATATATATATATATATATATATATATGTGTGTGTGTGTGTGTGTGTGTGTCTGTGTGTGTGGTGACTGGCGTCCCACGAGTGGGGAAAAACCCGGACGACGGCGCAGAGCAGGTGCCTCGAGAGGAAGAAGGTGGAGACCGGGCCAATTTCCCTTAGAGGGTGTGAGCCATAGGGGATGATCATCATCATGGAGGGCCAGCCTGGGAAGTGGAGCGAGCGGCAGAGGTTCCATAGGGCAGCTGGACAAAAATGCTGGGGAGGTGGTCTGAGGCTTTCGTGGCTTTCGAGGTTCGAGGTTTGTGGTCGCTCCAGCCGGGTGATGTCCACGGGCCTCTGACACGAAAGACCGACGTCGCCGTTCGGGAAGCTGTTCGAACGCCGCGACGTCCCTGGGAGCCGCAGTTCTGAGGGAAGGCCTAGCGTGCGGAGCCAGCAGCGCGTGACTCAGCGGAACCGCGACCGGTCCGCCGTCTTCCAAAACCCTGCGGCGAGGACATCGACGCCGTGGCAACTGAGCGCCATCACTGTGGGACAGAGCCGTGAGCGTGGCGTTGTCTATTTTTTTCCCGCTTCTCTCCCGAACTCTAGTGGTTTGGACCTGTTTATTTTTTTTTAATTTCGCTTGTGTGCGCTTTCCGTCCCCAATATATTCAGTGCTGAGTTATCTGTTCAAGACCATGGCGTCAATTTCCTTGTGATTTTCCTCCGCGAGTCACACACCCGTCTGCTTATTTCAACGTCCTCAAAATTTTTGCCCTCCACGACAAGACGGTGCTATATTTCCATCTGAAAAGCTTAGGCAGGCAAGTGCGTGTGACAAACGAGGATGGATCTCGAGAAGGTGATGCACATCGCCAAAGAATTACGGCTCTCAGGTCAGGAACTCAGAGAATGGATCGACGCTGAATGTTCGAAAGAAAGAGAGAAGCGTGCGACCGAACGCGAGCGGCTAAGGAAGCCACAAAGCTAGCACAGAAGACGGAGTACGAGACTCGAGCTCGAATTGAGGCTGAATGCGCCATGCTAGAACTTAGGCACGCGCCATGCTAGAACTTAGGCTACAACTTGAGGAACTGTCGCAGGGTTCTAACGCGAGTTCGAACGCCGTGGCGACACCGCGACAATTGCGGCACAAAGCTTCCACAGCCCTCACAAGCTGATTCCCGCCTTCGATGAGGAACGAGACGAGCTCGCCGCCTATATACAGGTGTTGGAATGAGTGGCAACAAGCCAAGGTTGGCCTTCAGACAAGTGGGCGCTCTCACTACACTTGTGCCTTATAGGTGAGGCGCTGAGTGCCGTTGGCCGCATGTCGTCGGACGATGCAATGGACTACTCTAAACTGAAGAAGACCCTTTTACAGAGGTTCAGGTACACCGAAGATAGGTACCGGTGGAAGTTCAGGGAATCCAGGCCGTAGAACTCAGAAACAGGTCGTCAGTTTGTTGGTTGTCTCCTCGTCTACTTCGACAGCTGGCAGGAAAGGCGAAAACAGAGCAGTCGTACTCCGCGCTCCAAAACAAAATAGTGGCTGAGCAATTCCTGAGCCAGTGCGACGAGAAGCTAGCCATTTTCGTCAAAAAAGGGGCTGCAAGAGCCTGGACCAGCTTGCTCAGACGACTGACCAATACTTCGATGATCAAGGCTTAGTCAACCTGGGCAGAGGAAGGGAAGAAAAGAAAGACAGTGGCAAGCCAGGTGAACGTCCCCGCGCCCCTGATCATCAGGAGCACAAAGTCAAGCTTCGTTGCTTTTTATGTTACAAGCCAGGCCATCGTCCGTCTGACTGTTTGGTGAAGACACGGGGTCCCGGTCAGGCCACGCAGAAAACTTCCTTTTGCGTAAGGTGCCGCAAGAACGGACACCGCGCCAAAGTCTTCCCTAGCCAGCCAAAGAACAAGAAGCAAGCATCGTGTTCTTTGACCAGAAGCGGCCATCGACCAGAGACGCTCAACGCGCGTGGACAACACCAAGGGGCGCAAGCGCTTCCGAGACGGAGAACTACGAGGGCCAAACGGGAGCAAATGCCAACAGCTGAAGAAATACTTAAAGGACGGCGTGTGGTACTCTTACGCGACACCGGCTGCAACTCAGTAATCATAAAAAGGTCGTTGGTTCCCGACAGTAAGCTCACGGGAGAAACAAGAACTGTCAACCTGTTGCACCAAAATTTATTGATACTGCCGGAAGCAGAAGTGGAGATAGAGTCTCCTTTCTTCTCAGGTCGCGTCTTAGCATCCTGCACGAACAACCCCTGTACGACGTCATCATAGGGAACATCAACGGTGCTCGTGATCCCACTGTTCAAGACGCCAACTGGAAAAACAGACCTGCCGAGTCTCACGAACAGGTACCGAGCACTCCAAGCCCTAAACTTGAAGCAGACAGCGTTCCAGTAGTCGTCCCACAAGACCGATCTGTCCGGAACGTGCTGACCTCTTCGCCATCTATCGCGATGTCGAACAACGACACGCGCGATGGTGCAGCAAAACGCCAGGTGGTGAGGAGGACTCTGCGGTTACCTGTTGTTGCTGTTAACCCCTCTACGGTCAGCATTGTGGAATTAAGGGCAATGCAACAACAGGATCCTACGCTACGGACGTTTTTCGATGAGGTTGGAAAAAGAAAGGTGGATCACGCGGCCGGCATAGAAAATGTGATGGGTAAAGGTATTCTTTACCGGCGGTAACGTTTACCCTCGAAAAAAGGAATCGAGCAGCTCGTGGTTCCAGTTGAACTTCGGGACAGCATTTTTAAAATGGCCCATGAAAAAATACTCGCTGGACACCAGGGAATCAAACAAACCCTGGATAGCGTGCGCGAGGACTTTTACTGCCCTGGAATGCAGGCCAACATTACAAGATTTGTTAAGTCATGCGACATCTGTCACCGGACTGTACCCAAGCATCTCGAAGACCATGTGCCTCTGAAGAACATGCCAGTAATCGAGACACCGTTCCAGCGTGTCGCAATCCACATTGTCGGACCTCTCGCACCAACGGACACCGGTGCGTTCTAACGAAGGTAGACTTTGCAACGCGATACCCCGATGCCTTTGCGTTATCGAGCATCGAGACCGAAAGGATTGCTGAAGCGCTTCTTGGGATGTTTTCTCGAGGGGGATTTCCCCGGGAAATCATCACTGACCAGGCGGATCTGCCTCCATATGACAATAATAAGCTAATACTGACATGGAAAGGACCGTTCACTGTCTCGGAAAGGCGCAACAACGTCGATTATGTCATTGACCTTGGAACAAAAACTAGCTTGTTCTATATCAATATGTTGAAAAGGTATTAAAAACCTCTTGTCTACAGAACCCATACTGAAAGCGCCGGACTTCACAAGACCTTTCGTATTTTAAACGGACGCTTCGTCCACAAGCGTCGGCGTAGTCCTGATGCAACGTCATCAAAATGTCCTTCACCCAGCCGCATACGCAAGTTGTCGACTCTTGCCACGGGAAGCTTCCTACTCCACTGTTGAGAGAAAGGTATTTGCATTGCTCTGAGCGATTAAGAAACTCCCAATCTTCTTATACAGAAAGCAGTTCATCTGACAGAGTGACCACCAGCCCTTAGCGTACGTATACTCCACAAGGCACATTACCAGCTGCGTCCTTCACTGGAGCCTCACAATCATCGAATATGATTTCACAGTTGAGTACGTGAGGGGTAGCGAAAACGTCGTAGCGGATTACCTTAGTCGTATCTCCGCAGAGTAGATGCAGTTTTGTTTCCATCAATGATTTTTGGAACACTTCGTTTTTTTAGGACTGACTGCGAAGGACCTTCACTCCGGCGCATTTCTTCGGTGCCCTGTGTCGCCATGAGTGAACATTTTTGTGTGCGGTGTGTGCTGACTGGCGTCCCACGAGTGGAGAAAAACACGGTCGACGACGCAGAGCAGGTGCCTCGAGAGGAAGAAGAAGATGGAGACCAGGCCAATTTCCCTAAGAGGCTGTGTGGCAGCGAGGGGAGGGTCATCATCATGGAGGGCCGGCCGGTTCGAGGCTTTCGTGGCTTCCGAGGTTCGAGGTTCGTGGTCGCTCCAGCGGGGTGATGTCCACGGGCCTGTGACACGGAAGATCGCGTCACCGTTCGGGAAGGTGTTGGAACGCTGCGACGTCACTGGGAGCCGCAGCTCTGAGGCAAGGCCTACCGACGGAGCCCGCGGCGCGTGACTCAGCGGAACCGCGACCGGTCTGCCGTCTTCCAAAACCCTGCGGCGAGGACATCGACGCCGTGGCGACTAAGCGCCATCACTGTGGGACAGAGCCGTTCTCTATTTTTTTCCCGCTTCTCTCCCGAACTCTAGTTGGTCCGATCTGTTTTTTTCTTAAATTTCGCTTGTGTGCGCGCTCCGTCCACAATATATTCAGTGCTGAATTATCTGCTCAAGACCGTGGCGTCAATTTCCTTGTGATTTTCGTCCGCGAGTCACACACCCGTCTGCTTAACCCCAACGTCCTCTCAATGTATATATATATATATATATGTATATATATATATATATATATATATATGTGTGTGTGTGTGTGTGTGTGTGTGTGTGTGTGTGTGTGTGGCACAGCAAACCGTGACAGCACACACAGCGGGAAGACCACGGCGAAAACGAAAAAGATCATCTGCCGGCCCCCCAAGACCCCTACGTCGACTGCAATCGTGGGGGGCTCGCAAACCAAATATTTTTACCAGCATGTCAATCCGTTTCAAGACGGCAATCCGATGTTCGTTTCGCAGTAAGCGGGTTGCAAAAATGATCTTCCCAGCTTGATTGACTTCGTCCCTCCTTTGACGAGCTCCCTTGTAGTCCACATCGGTATGAATGACCTGCCATCTACTTCTGCAAAATCGGCATTTGACAGTTACCGGACGCTTCTCCAACGTGTCGCGCAAGAACGTCCTGGAATCAAGAGGATCTACGTTAACCTCATTCTGCCCAGAGCTGGAGATGGCGTCGCGGCAAGCAAAACCACCAATTTATCTAAGCTTTCAACCAAAAGGCATACCATTTCTACGGTCTCTTGCAGAATTTTTGCAGGCGCTCCTGGCTTTGCAACTTTATGGATCATGGCTTCCAGTCCATTCCTCCCATCCGTGTAACTGCCGCGGACGGTCTTCACCTCCGTTTTGGAGGCAAAGCTTTGCTCGCGAAGCCAGGTTAGGGAGCTACTCGTACCAAAGGTTAGTGACAATTCCTTGATGTCCTGGAGTGACCACGCTCCCGACCATTTGTTTTACTTGGAGGTCACTTCTCGAACGGCGGCGGCGGCGACGGGGGCGACGGCGACGGCGACTGCGATGGCGACGGCGCGGGCGGCGGCGTGGGTGGCGACGACGGCGGCGGCGTTGGTTTGGGCACCGGTCGCCGTAGCGGCGGCGGTGGCGGTGCGGTCTCCGACGGCAGCTGCGGCGGCGGCGGCGTTGGTCCAGTCTTTAGGGACGGCGACGACGCCGGCGTCGGAGACGATGGCGGCGGCGACAACGTAGCCAACAACGATGCCTGCGGCCACAAAGACAACGATAACGGCCACATCGACGACAACGATGACTACGGTGATGGCGGCGAATCCGAGCCGCTCTTCATTGCCTTCCCATACTCCTGGGCCATGTTTGGGTGCACGCAGCAAAACCTCGAGATCTTCATCCCTATTCGTACTGGACCTGGAGTCCCCCGTAACGACTTGCGTAAGATATAATTTGGAGTGCCAAAGCAAAGGTTTCAAAGTGACTAGAGTCCGGTAATAATAGTACTGCAGAACATGGCATGCTTTCTAGTGGTTACTTGAAAATTCGGACAGCAGTTGAAAAGCGTATTCGTTGCAGCCAGCATAACTTAACTTTACGCAATTACTTAGAGGCTTCTATGGTGCCAAAAGGTCTCAAATGATCAATCAAACCAGCTGTACACAATATGCGAAGTTATAATCTGTCGCAATAGAATAATGTGATAAAAACGCTTTCGTCGACTTTATCCGCATCATTATCAAGAATCACGAGTTTTCCCCCAAGTCGTTGCGCAACAGAGAAACACAACTTCTTTCTTTTCACAACTAAAGTGCTGACGAAAAAACGCTTCTAGCCGCTTACGAGCAGAAAAAGATACGCCAAATTCAAGCGACGAAGCATAAGAAACTTTTACGTGATGGTGTACCACTGTCCTGCATTTCTGCAATTTTCTCAGGAGAACTTTTAAATGTAACAGCTGAAGTATCTTCAATAGCGCCTAGCTGTACCGTAAATTTGTCATCAACTGTGTTTTCAGACGAGGAGAAGAGTGCTGTCACAAAGACTCAGTTTCTGTCCAGCCACAGGCGGATTCACTGAATTCGAGCTAATGAAAGACTTAGACAACTTTGCCCGTAGTTTAAGACTAGGAGAATATTTTTATGGCATAGATGATTCAAACCACACATTTAAAGCAGTTTCTTCGTGTAAGCGCTTGCCGCCTCCCACCCAACATGACAAATGTCTAGATTTGTACATAAATGCAGCACATAGAGGCGTCCTAGAAGCATCCCGCCATCAAGCCTGTTTGAAACGTGACCTAATCCCAATGGAAACCTTACTAATCAAGAAACTAGAGTCCCACGGCCGCATAGTCATTAAGCCTGCAGATTAAGGTGGCGCAGTCGTAGTGCTCAATAAAACGGACTATCCTAATAAAGTGATGAGGCAACTTAACGATCGGTCATTTCATAAACGTTTGAATGAAGACCCAACTGAACATTTTAGGTCTCTCCTAACAAGTACGGTAACCGCGCTCGCATCCTAAAAAAAGTTGGATTGCTCATTGCTTAGGTCTCTTATTCCTCTAAGCCCATCGCAGGCCGTTTCTACTTCCTACCGAAGATACATAAAAATGGTAATAATGGCCGTCCAATCGTGTCGGGAATAGAAACTGTAACCGAAAATATCTCCCGTGTTATCGATACATAAACCAACCACATTTCTGCAAAGTTGCTTTATATGTTAAAGACACCAATAATTTCTTATCTGATATCACTGCTGTTGAGGTCCCCGAAGGCGCCCTCTTGGTTACCTTAGACGTGGCGTCCCTATATACTAACGTACCGCACACCAACGGCATCCGATCAGTACTACTAGCTTACGAGACATCAGATATCAATAATACCTTGGACAGCCAAACTTTAGCTACTGTTTGGCGCCATATATTAGAGCTAAATAATTTTGAATTCACTGGAATCCATTTGGTTAGGTTAGTAGTACATCACTGCGCACCGCTATTGGTCCCAACTATGCTATTATCTTCATGGGCTTGCTTGAGAAGGAATTTCTAGCCAGTTGGGCTCTTAAACTTCTGTACTATAAACGCTTCATTGACGACATCTTCTTAATTTGGACAAATAGCGAGGCCGCTCTTTTGTCTTTCATTAATTATTTTAATCAGCCTCACCCTTTTATTTCATTTTCCCATTCTTTTTCCCAGTCAACCACCAATTTTCTTGACGTTACTTTGAGTGTAGATAACGGTAAAATACGGATTAAAATTTACCGCTTGCCAACCGACAGGCAACAGTACCTCCATTTTGACAACAGCCACCCTAAGCATTGGAAAACTAGTATCCCGTTAGTCAAGCCATCCGTTTCAAAAGAGTTTGTTCTAAGCAGTCTGACTTGGAGTCGAACTGCCGGCAAATTCGCGACGCCCTTACTAAACAAAAGTGCCCTGCCGAAATTCTTGACGATGCATTTAGGCGCACTGATGCTCTTGATCGCAATGACCTCCTCGATATTCAAGCAGAACTTTTACCCCCCGAAAAAACTAACCTCGTGATTACGTAGAACGCGTTAATGCCTTACATTAGGAACATGTTAAGTACACAGTACAATATTTTCAAGCAGAGTGATCGGCTGTAGGAAATTTTTCCCGAACCCCCTCGAGTAGTATACCGCTGAGCTAGAAACCTTCGTGATATTTTAACTTCATCAAAAACTACACGTGTCCTCCATCTGGGTGCCATCCTTGCAACAAGCCCCGTTTCAAGGTTTACGCATACATGACTACTACCCGATTGATTACCAGTTCAGCCTGTACGTACTGCCTAAAAATAAATTGCGATCTTTGCTGTGACAGTGAAAACGTAATCTACATTTTAGAATGTTCTCTTTGCAACATGCAATATATTGGTGAAACGGCGCTATCAATTAGACTGCGTTTCAATAACCACAGGGCACATGTAACCTTCCTTCCGCATCGTTCGCTACCCAAACACATGAACGTTACAGGCCATTCCTTTGATCATATCAAAGCCACCATCCTTCAGTCTGGTTTTCGTACCCACCCTGATAGAGAAGTTCGCGAGTCATTCAAAATTTACAACTTTAACACGTTATCATCTGCTTTGAACGAAAGTCCGGAGACATTAGGCTGGCCGAACAAGCACTAATGTGATAACACTGTGAAAACGTAATCTATAGAACACGTGAACAGCAGAAACACCAGAAACAGCAAAACCCGTGAAAACGTGTTCTGCTGTTGACCTGAATATTTCTAGGCAATTGTTCATGTTATCGCTGTTAAGGGTCGTTGCTCGTGTTCTTGGTGTTCATGAAGACAACCTTGTAAAGATAGCCCTGCTTTTGTATAAGCACAGAAATCATGCAGAAAACCTTGATTGATTATTGTGGGCTAGGTAATGCTTTAGACAAGGAACTGTATCTCGTGTTTGCCTCTTTCTCTTTCTTCGCTTTCCCCATTCAACTGCTGTAGCGGCTTTTACTTTTTTGCTGTTAATTTGTAGTTTTGAAACATATATAAGCTGTACGACAAATGCCATCACTCTAATCTGACGAAGGCTGATCCCTCGGCTGAAACGTTATTAAATCTGTTCCCGTTTTTTACCGAGGGCGAAAGTTTTTGTATATATATAAATAAATAAATATATATATACATATATAAATATATATAAATATATATATATATATATATATATATATATATATATATATATATATATATATATATATATATATATATATATATATATATATAGACAGAGAGAGAGAGAGAGATATATAGAGAGACATTTCTCACGAGCTTGTGGCGGCAGAGAAGTAGTGCCGGTCGTTCGCGACCGCGGCGCGATAGACCTATGAGTTTCTGAGGGGTGTCACCAGTCTATGGCGCATCGACGTGAATAATGTAGTGAGGAAAGCAAATCGAATGCAATACCTCCGTGGCCGAGAATTAACGCATTCGGCAACCATGGCCGAATACACGGTCCCGCGCTTCTGTGCGCACCAGGAAAAAGTGCATTTTTAGATTTTTCTCAAGTGTGTGGTCTACAATTGACCACATACCAGTCTCACCAACACCTGGAAGCCACTCCAGTGAAATATCATCGACTACAAGCACAGACAAACAAATTAACCAAACCAAAACGGACTATATCCTGGAACAATTCGCCTATGTTTGCACCATCGAAACAGTCACAACAGCTTGTAGGCCAAGAGTTGTGAAAATCCTCAGTTGATTGAGAACCACGTTCACCCAAGGCTGCTATCCCGCTCAAAACGACACATTTTTGTCAGCTGGCGCAAACCTGTTAGCTATCCTACTTCCTCAATGCACAGTCATGCAGTGGAATTTCAGTACAGTAGACGGAATATTGATGACTTCACTTCAAACCTAGTGTTGAAGCTTCAAAAAGGTCCACCTAACCCCTAGGCATCTGCTCTTTTGGCCCCCCTCGTAGTAATTGCAAATCGAAAGAAGAAAATTGTGGAAACCGCGTTAAAACTTCACCCCTGAATGTAGGCAGTCATTGTATAAGGACAGGAGACTAGTGGTAACAAACCAAAAAAAAAAAAAAAATCAAATCGACCAAATTTTTGCGGATTTTGCCAAAAACTTTTCAAAACGTGATTAAAAATTTACGGAGCATAAACAGTAGGCAAATCGATGTTAAAAGCGAGGTTCCCAACAAAAAGGAACCGCCCAATTTGTCTGTCAACATGCAACTTCCTAACGACCAGTACCATGCCGAGTAAGCCCGATTAACGATGACACGAACAGCGGAAAAACGCAAAAAAACACCTATCAAGCTGGGGAAAAACTTCCCAAATAAAACGCAATGGCACAATTTGTTAAGAACCACCAGCTTGTGCATCGGACACTGCCAAATTTCCTAAAAAAATTGTTCTTTCAGACACAGACATAACAAAAAAAAATTCCCCCGCATTTCCCCGAAGGGGAGTATGAGGAAGTGCGAAGCACGGGGTGATGCTATGAGGGGGAGTTTGTTGAAGTTTGGTGGCATTTTGCCCGTTAGTTACATTAACACCCCCTCGTGATCACGTTCGGCTTAACACGCCTCGTTTGTCCCTCTGCGGAAATCTTGGTGAAATAACGTGTATGTTCGAGAGGAGGAGCGAACCGCACCGCAGCGCACCGCAGCTGCGAAGCGCCGACCGGAGTGAAGGGAGAGGAGGCGCAGTCGCGTGAGAGAATGCAGAACTAGCGGGTTTGTAGTATCACGTGTACACCACGCAGTTATCAAGCCGCTATAACGCCGCTTAGTCGCCCACGCACGCCGCTGATGACGTAGTTTGAATGCGTTAAAGATATAAGGCGCGTTACTAAAACTGATATCAACGTCGCGTCCGTGGCTTAGTCGGTAGAGCGTCGCGCTGCGGCCGCAAAGTCCGCAGATCGAAACCTGGCGCCGGATGCTGTTTTTTTTTATATAGTGTAGTGGCCTGGCTGGCGCGCCGAGAGAGGGTGTTGCGAGCTGGAGAGTAGTAAAGGGGCTTTAGGAGAGTAGGCGAGGGGTGAGAGGAGGCGCTATGCGAGCGCGACGATTCAGGCTCGCTTAAGAAGTGCATTCGCACTTATTCCTGGCCAATCTCCCACGTGGGTATGTGCCATGTCAGCGGCCAGGCAGCGCGCGCCCATCTCCCCCCGTTGCTAAGGAAGACGAAAAGCGCGCGCACAAGCAGCTGTTGCTATGCGGACGGCGGAAGGTTCGGGGTCGCTTATAAAGTGCATTCGCACTTAAAACTTGAATGAGCGCAGTGATACAAAGAAGAAAGAACGTTTCTCTTCACATACGTCAAATTTAAAAATTCTGCATCGGAATGCGGCTTCCGAGAAAAGCAGTAAACGATGAGTAAAAAGGTTTATGACTGTGAGGACGATTTCCCCAGCATCCAACACGCCCACACAAATTAGCAGGCAATGACGATTCTCTTCTGGCGAAGCTGTTAAAGAGCGACAGCATATTCACTAGGTCCTTAATGTCGATGTCAAACAAGCGTTAAGAACAACAAGTGCGCAAAGACTTTGACTACTACCAGAGTAAGACCTTCTACTACCAGAGTAAACCGGGGTGAAGACGACTGCGTTAGAACCAAATCAAGAACTGAAAGTTGCACAAGGGGAGGTCACCGGTCTCAGGTAGGCGTATGCAATTATCTCATGAGCTCCCATATCACCCATGAATCAATTCCCTAAATCTGATGCAGACGAACCCGCAGCAAGTCAGAAAACAAAAACCGCACTTGTAGTGCAGCTAAACCTTCCTCACGGGAATGAAATTGATTCAATCAAGAAGGCGATAAACCCTGCAGTCATCTAGTCATCTCTTCAATTTGTAAAACAGGAATAGAGAGACCTAACGAAATTATCGACACAGGACCACTTGAAGAACAGTTTAGGAAAAAACACCCGAAGACAAAGCTCCTAGAAATCGAAATATTGTGCATAGATGACGACATCGAGACAGACTCCATCCCACGACGTCTCATCAAGCAAAGCCATCTCGACTGCTCCGAGGAGGATCTCATTGTAAAGGCATAGTGGGAATGACAGCATAGGAAGACAGTCATCCTGCAAATCAAGAAAAAAAATTTAATGCCCCGCTGACTGAAACTCATTCTAACTTTTCGTGGACGCGTTATCGTTTTTTATAACACATTCCTTTATGGTGCGGCAATTTTTCAGTCTACGACCACTTGGAGAAATACAGCAGCATATCAGACTCAATGTGCTCCAGGTGCTCCGATGACCACCGCTACGAAGGCTGCACCAGGCGTGCCTCCTACTGGCTTTGCGAAAACATAACTACGACTGCGGCGCGGACATTAAAACCCGCCATACCTTCTACATCCGCGATTGCCCGACTTACCTCTGGCTCTTCTTGGAGGAGGCTGAACGCATCTTCTTGTCAATGTGTGAGAAGGCTCATAGTAAGAAATTTTCCAACTGCCGTAGAAGAGCTTTCATCTGTGCATATATAAACGTGCTATTGCGGGAGTGACTAAAGGCTCGAACTTTCAACGATGGAAAACGACCGAGCGGAAGAAGCACAAAACGCGAAATAGGCCAGGAAAGTGGAATTTGGGGCTCTGGTCGGGAAAGTACCGACTGCAGTATTAGAGGTAACTTGACAAATTACCACTTGTTATGACATTTACGAAAGCTGTAAATTTAAATACGACATTGACTGTTTTTTCAAAGCGTTTACGTGTCGGATTGTAGCTTTTATGCATAGGATAAACAAGTCAGATGACATTAGTATGTTCTTTGAAAGAACAAGTCATGAGGTTTATCTGGTGTGCGTTCCGGAAACTTGGATGACTAAAAATGATTTTATTATATTCTTTACCGCATACCAATAGTAACACCTTTTCATTTAGGACAGGTGGTTGGGTGGAGTTTCAATTTACCTTAAAGAATCCATAGAGTATAGGTTCATTGACGACTTTTATACGAGTAATAACGATGGTGAGTGCTTAACAATTCGTTTGGGAAAGACGACATCGTCAGCGTTCTGTAGACCCCCTAATGGTCGCAGGTGAATCTTTATATTTTTCTTGAACGACCCCTTTATTTTGGGAGCAGTATAACTAACACTGGGTATAATGTGGGCGATGTCATTTTGGACATGTGTTCAGCGGATAAGTGGTCTCTGGAACTAAAATTGTACTGGCATATGATGCATAAACCAATAACGTAGAACTACCGACTAGGGTATCTTCTAGTAGTGATACCCTGCTAGATAAATATCTTTCTAAAATCACCATCGAAGAGATTCTGGTTGGCCTGCTTTCCAGGGGTCTTAGTGATCACTTACCGGAATTTTGTTATGCCAAAAGAAAAGTTACTGCATGTTGCATAGTTCAGAAAGAATAATATGGCGTAGAACAACCTTTTGGGGACTTGAGTAGTTTACAGACTTTGTCAGAGTTTTCGAGTGGAAGGAAGTTTTCGCTGAAAGCAACTCAGATAAGCGTATGGACTATTTTTGAGGTGCACACTGTCGTGCTGCTACTTAGCGTTTCAACCAGTGGCACAACAAAGAAAATTACGAAAGATGCGAAAGCCCTGCATAGATCAACAACATCATGTATCACACGTTTGTGCGAACCCGTGACCCTAACCAGCTTCAAAAAATAAAAAAATATAGAAACGAACTGCAGGGCGAACGGAAAACTAACAAGCTCAGATACTATGAACGCCAGTTTGACGCTATACGTAAGGATTCAAAGAAGATATAGGAGAGCGTGATTGTGATCACCCGCTGCAAGTACAGCACGCAGACGCATGTTGCTTGTTTGAACGATTGACGGGTAGAGTCAGTCGAAATGACATTAAACATAAAAACAACATCGCATCTGGAACAGATGGCAATTTATGACTTCCAGTTAAACACATCGCTTCGGAAATTAGTGAAATTTTAGCATTATTTTAATTGTCTCATTACAGGCTAACCTCTGTGTTGACTGTAGTTTAAAAATATTTGAAGATGTAATACCTAATACACTAACAAACTTCTTCATTACACACAATGTCATTTCATCATACCCGTACGTAACAAACTTCTTCATTACACACAATGTCATTTCATCATACCCGTACGGCTTTCAAAAAACAAGTCAATAGGGCCAGTTCTTCTTAATATAAACTATAGTATACTAGAAAATATAGAGAACAAAATTTTATATCGGAGTATTCTTTGACCTTGAAAAGCATTTGACTCTATCAATCACAAAATATTTTCTCTGAAAATAAAACTATTACAAATACACGGAGTAGCGGCTGACGTATTTAGGAGCTATTTCAGTAATAGGGAGCAATTTTTTGAATTCAATCGTGTTTCATCAAAGTTATTGGAAATAGAACAGGATGTTCCGAAAGGATCATAGCTGACACCGTTGTTATTCTTTATATATGTGAGTGATATTCCAATCATACCTTGTACACTGCAGATAGCCATGTATGCAAAAGACACGAACCTATTTTGCTCCGGTAGCGGTATAGAATATCTCCAATATGCAGTAAATAAAAATGTTTTCAAAGTGATTACCAGAGAATAACTTTAAGCAAAACGCATCAAAGACTACGTATCAAACTTTTAAACGAAATATAAGAAGATACACCATGGCGTTTATAATAAATATTTGGGCAATACGATCAGCAAAATCAACAAACAGGAGTTCTTAGGAAGACGGTTTCATGAAGATTTTTTTTTTGGAATCCTCATATAGAACAATGAGGCAGTGAAATTTGAAGAAGTGTTCGCGTTCTCTACAGTTCGAGAGGTTTGTTACCACTTTGGTTGAAAACACAGCTTTATAACTCTTGTCGATTCTAGGCTTTGCTAAAATCGATTCTAGGCTTTGCTAAACAAAACAAATGACAAATGGCTGATTGTCTTACAAAAACGAGTCTCCGTGTATTTGCAAATTATAACGGACACTACGTCGACTCAGTGCAGTATTCTTAAGGCTGACAAAATTGATTGCATGAATCTTTTACAAGTTACACACACAAAAAATTACACCATCTTCCCTTGGGGAACCCTGATGAGGATGCGAAGCATCGTGGCGGTTCCGTGTGGTTTTATTGTGTTGCCGTTATGTTGAGTGATCTGGTTTTTACTAGCGCCACAGGGAATTCCGCGTCCGGGTCCACACCTGTGGCAAAGACACGCAAGTGCTGTTGTGTTACGGTGAGTAGGGGGTGGTTACCGAGGTGCCGAAACTCGTCTATCATGTTCTTGTCGATGTTGTCTCTGTGGTAGAATCGGTAGTCTCCGTCAGCTTTGGCGAGGTAAAGGTTGTTGACATTGGTGCACCGGCTGAGAGCAATGTACACGCCCTCCTCTTCTCAGCTTTGTCTTCTCGTTCTTCTTCTTCTTCGGCGGTTCCCCTACGGGAAGATGACGACGGTGGTTGAACGCGTACCTATCTCGTGATGGATTCTTTGGTTGTCCAATCCCTAGGGGCGTCCTGCCACAATCAGCATCAGAGGCGCTGCGGATGGGGCTGGTTGATCTGCAAGGCGAGTGGCGCTTCCCGCCACAGCTTTCCCACGGGAAATTCAGCATCACCCTCTAAAGTTTTCAGTTCGTCGTTTCCGTTGACGTTCAGCTTCGCGTGCCTTCGTTGTATCAGTAGCTTCTTGACGTAGTATGAACTAGTCAAGGACATAAGGCGCGTTCGTTGCACTTGCTCCTGCGCCGGATTTGTAGCGTAGTGGGAAGAGCACGGCGTACCTCCCGTTGCGGCCAGAGAGTCGTGGGATCGAACCCGGGCGCCGCTAACTATTTCTTTTTTTTATACTGTAGTATCGCGGAGCTGTGGGTGTAAGGAGGACAGTTGCGTATGCGCAGTGAGCGTGTGGACGGCGCCGCCATCAACGACGGAGGACCAGGCGAGCCTAAGAAATGCTCCGAATTTAAAACATCTCCACGGCAAACATAACTACAGTAGCAGTATATGTTCTTTCAGGTGTGCCAATATACATACACCGGAATTGCGAAGAAATCATGATATACATACGTCCTTCTTTAAACACACCGAGATACTGAACAAAGTTGGAGACCACAGTGATTTCAGATGCACTAGAAACATATTTAAAACACGCGACAGCATACCACTTGAATCAGAGTATCTGCTTTATTGGCTAGAACTGTGAATGTTGTTTAGGCTTGTTTAATCCCAAGGTTTTGTAGTTGTGCCTGTCTTTCAAATTCTTCAAAATTAAATCATAGTTCTATCCTGATTGTCTACTCGTGCTTTGTTTTACTTTACTGTTTTGATTGTAATGTACTTTACTGCACCTTTCCTATATTGTTTTTCAATGTCTTGTGCTGTAAAAGGTGATTGTGTTTTATAAATCAAACATTACAATTTCCAGCTTGTTTGATTTTGTTTCTTCATTGTTCTGTACCAAAGAGGGCTGGGGCCGCTGTCATGCTTTGTGCCTCCTCGTTCTTGAGTGAGAAAAAATGATTGAATATAAACAAAACAGAGTTTGTCGGCTTTTTTGTCCTAAATAGCGTTTGTACAATGCTGACAATAAGATGAGCGTCGGTATATTTTAAATAAAAATTGCAGAACACATTGCTTGGTAAATTATCTATTGAACACATATTCTCATACAAGCGCATTTTTTTTTGGAAATCCATCTTTAACCGTATACTTGGTCATGTTTAAATGACGAACATTGATTTCCCTTAGCTGTGTATTTATGATTACAAGGTTGCGGTATTATCACTTCTTCACCAGCTTTTTAAAAACCGGCAAAACTGCCAAAAAACAGTCAATGTGAAATCTGAAGGCACTTTGAACTCGCAACGTTACCCACAACAGAAAAAAAGTACTCTACAAAAATGGCAGCCTTGCTGTAGTTTTTCGTGGGGAGTAAACAAAATGTACCATCGTAACGCACAGAAATGATAGGCGTGTGTTTATTTATAGGAAAGATAAAACTAAATCTGTGAATGACAAATAGTGAATGACAAGTTAGCTGAATGTAATTACTAGGTAATTTTACTTCAACTCTAGAATGCTCAGTTATTGTAAGGTAACACCCAGAATAACTTTTTGAATCAATTGGTTAAATGACCACAAAAGTAAGCGAAAGGTATTGCAGTAATACATTGCAAGGTTATTTTTATCAAAACTCGCGAATATTCCATAGTTGTGCTGAACACTTCGGCAAATTTATTGTCCCCACGGCTTTTGTTTTCAGAATTTAGAGGCAAGTATAATTAACCTATGCTTTACTATTTTAGCAAGACGTTTTTATTATACTCAAGATCTTTACAGCATTTAACTACAGATATGATCTGCGGTTTCTATTTTTACGGCTTCTAAATCTCACTATTTCTTCTATTAAACCAGCATAGCTAAAATGAAAATTTGATTCGTACAATACACTGCACGCTCATAGCAAATTTACAGCGACCCTAATTAATACAATAACATTGCCATTGAGCGGCTACAGCTTTCAGAGGATATACATGAAATTGTAAAAAAATGACCCCTTCTTGGTTTTACATTGTTTAAATTCCAACGCGATTTTGGTTTTTACTATGACTGTAATATAATAAAACCGGAATAATAAATACACAAGCAGCACTCACTTGCAACTACTTTAAAATGCAGAGCATTTAGATGCTCGACTTGTCATCGTAGCTCGCTCTCCGAACACAAGAAGAGCCACACAGTGTTCCGTCGTAATGGCTGTCGTCGCTGCGCCCAACAAAGGCTTCGAAAAGCCACGTGGTTTATTTAGTCAAGCGTGCGAAACTCGTAAACCGCTACCGGTTGTCATACATTTCCCCGTTGTAAAGCGCAAAGTAAACTGCATGTGATTGGAGGCAAATTATACGTTATTGACCGGCATTGCCCGCGTTCATTTAGTTGGGAACGCTGGTAGGGATCGTTTTTACAAAATAAAACCGGAAAAAGTAGCAGTGCAATGACTGCTCGTGGTGGAGACAAAGCAAACACAAAAAGATTACAACTCCCGCTGAGCCAGTTTAAGGGAGAAGGTGCGCGAGCACTGCGAAGGCGTGAAATTTGAAATGCGTTGGACAAACTGCCTTTGAGCTCATACACTGCGGAGAATAGGTGGTAATCCTGACCTGGTAACGGTGTTTCTACCAATTTTAGCGAATCATTGCTCTGCACTTCCGACAGCTTTTACATTGAGTAGAACGGGTTTAATTTTGTTGAGCAAATTTTATGGTAAAGACCGGTCAACTAGTCCTCTCTAGCATCATGTGATACGTATGAATGATGGTTTGCGAGTGGCTGCACTGGAGGTCTTTTTGGTATTTTACGTTAGGCTGATGCCATTTCCTCACTTTTGTAGCCGAAACTTCGTAAGGGATTTGCAGAACGAATATGTACAGAATGACGCATTTCATAGAAACGCCCACAAAAATGCTGTCAATATTGCCAACGCTGATTGCTTACACCGAAATGCTTTACATCACCGACTGAGGTAGTCTTTCGTGCTAGACATACGTGAATAGAATATGAAACTAAGTGCGCCCTGATCACATACTGCAATTGCATGAACGACCTGCTCATACCGCGTGCGGTGCTCTCTCATTCAGGCTATCCTGGTGGTCAATTCCTTCTCGACTCCAGGCAGGGTTTATATATTATCATATTCAGAGATCAGTCAACTAGTGTGGCGTCTCGACAACCGTGGGCTTAGTAAGAACGTCGTTTAACAGTGGCAGCCATTTGGACCGGGGTCGAATGCCAAAGTCAGCCTATGGCATTTCCTCCCTTCTGGTGCCGACATCATCATATTGCATGTGAGAAAAGATGTATAAGGGAAAAGAGGTTTCGGTAGGAGCAGATATCAAAGGTAGAGCTGTCATTGCCGGTATTATTACGTTAATTAAATGTGCTTTGTAAGGGCGAAAGAAGAAATTGTCTTGTTTTTTGACACAGGAATAAAAAACTCAAAGTCCAGAACCAATCTATCGAAACTGTAACGGCGAATCCAACGTACAAAATTCGTGTTATGCTTGCTGTACTCTATCAACTAGGCTATTCCTTCCGCACGGCGCTATCGACTTCAGTGGGTGGTGTTATTTACGATGACCTGTGGCTTGTAAACCAGCGCCTCCTCTTTGCCAGCGTGGGAGATAAAAAAAGCGCCGCTTTGCCAGTTCCTCCCCCACGGAATGGGGTTTGTTGTCGGGGTAAGGCAATGACGGTTCCGGAATGCTGTTGCAGGAACTCCTGTAATAGATTAACAGAAAAGAATAATATGGCATGAGAGATTCCGTCAAAACATTATTCCAAAATGCAGGAGTCACTAATGACCTTGCTCTTCCGAATAAATTCATATACTGTATGGGACCTAATGAAGAACTGCTCATCGTCTTTGATACGGGGAAAAAAAGTCAAAGTCGACAAAAACTTCGTGCGAACAAAACCTGGAATCAAACGTACGACGTCTGAATAATACTTGTGGTGCTAATCCAAGCGAGCTATCCGGGCCAGCATTTCGGTCGCGATTTCAGCGGGGCGTTATATATTCATATGTTCAAAGACAAGGTAACCACCACCGCCCTCGACTGCCGTGTGTGACAGTAATGTCATTGTTTCTGAAGACTCGATTTTGAACGTGGTTGGAGGTCAGGGTAATCCTTGTATTCTAGTTGCACAACAGATATATATAGGACAAGTTATTTTGTAGGAACATACGTAAAACGTGCGGTTTGTATTATCCTTGCTATTCCTCTTAAAGCACCTGCAGAGTGCTGAAGAAGGAAATTATGTTTTTTTTATTCAAAGATAAATACTTTAATAGTGACAAATCACCCTGCGTGATCGGAAGCAGAAGCAGGAGAGAGAAGAAGAGAGAGAAAAAACTTTACTTTGTACATGCTGCGTAACTGATGAGTGGTGACCGACAGCTGCATCTTGCTGGTGACCTCGACCACTAGTTCCGTTAGATTCTTCAGAACATTGAGGTGTGAGCTGCCCAGGGCCTCCTCCCAGTACTTGCCAGTGGGTAAAAAGGGAAAAGGGTTTTTGGGGCAATTCCACCTAAGATGAGTGATGGTGTCGGGTGCACCACATGAGAAATTGGAATTATGACCTCTTGAGGCCCTTGCTATGTTCTTCAACTGACCTATCCCTCAAGAAATTTTCTCGTGACCGCAGCGTGGGTTTGTATTTAGAGATGTTGAGAAATCATGCAGGTAAATTGGCCGATTTACCAGTGCGAGAGATGTAGAATGATCGTTTGGCTATGGCTGCTGGTACAACATGGTTGGTTGAGGTTGCAAGCCAATGTCATTCTGGTACTGCTGGGGCAGGAACCCTCGTAATGCGTTAGAACAGATATATAAGTGACGACGGGTTTGATAAGGACACATGAAAATACCGACCGTAATGCCGGTGCCCTTTTGACCAGGCGGCTAAAGCTGGTCCTAAAATGTTTCTAAACATTGGGGGCGCCATAATTGCCACGCTGCTATTTCGAGATCAGTGGTTGAAGCTACCGTTACAATTTTTTCCAGACCGTGCGCACATTCAGGGCCCTAAATTAAATGTTGGAGTACAATTACTATACATTGTACAGATTTTTAGTTTTTTCAAGGTATTCATGTTTTATTACGAAAAATGAAGGAAATATAAGCGGAAATAAGTGGGAGCTGATGCGAGAAATTCAGTTCCGCTATTTTGTGAGGAGCATCAGTCATGTGGAAGTAATTTATAAAAATCACACAAGCCCACCACTGTGTCGTGTACTGAGTCACTTTGACGCTTCCGGAAAATGTCTTGTCTACCCCCGTGCGCCCGTGCTTCAACCACACAGTACTAAATATACAAATAAAGGCGCTGCCACTATCTTCAAGGATATCTATCCCTACAGGCCTGGGAGAGGCTACTGCCCATTTGAATTCGAGGTCAGCCGTTCATGTCATGTTACGTGAGACATTGCTGGACAGATCGGCTCCCATTGAGTGTATGTGATTCATAAATAAGTAAAAAGTTCCGATGGACTTAACTGTGTCTAGCATAAAACTAGGTTCGTGTTTACGTGTGCTGTTCTACTGTCACGAAAGGCTGTTTTGTTTGAGAGAGAAATGAAGGAGGTGCCAAAAAGAGTAATAATAAAAGAATTTTGTTGGTACAATCAGATGGTTTTTAAACTAGGGCAAAGAGAAGCAGAAAACTGCAAGATTTTGATTGATACATGCTCCTTCGATCACTGAAACGGTAATCCAAAATTTTTAAAGATGAGATCTAGTTCACGCATACGCGTCCTGTTGTAGATTTGCATGACAAATTACTGATTCTCGATAGGTTACTGAAATTACATTTCTTTACGTCTACTTCTAGTTCTATTCCCATATAGCCCACGTATATACGTGCAAACAGGAGGAGATCGAGAAGTAAAATTCATTCATGCGAGCCTTATGTGCTGATGTCTTGTTGGGGGTTAAAAACAGTCAGTCCTTCCTTGTGCACCTTCGTTAATGAAAGGACACGGCCGCTTTCGTTCGCGCCCCATTTTAACCGAAATGCCTCTGGGTTTGCAAGCAACCTCAGCCTATTTATAGAAGCCGGCTTTGAAGCCTCAAGTGTAAAGTACATACGCACATTCTCAAATCACGATAGCCCTGTCCATCCGTCGCGGTGTTTCCATCCGTCGCGGTGTAGGCCCGACGACAGCCCTAGACACCGCCACGTTCTTCGCCGGGTTGAACGTTGAACATAACGCATAGTTGAGGGATCTAGGCGCACACGTCTCGTCGGCTCCGCGAACAGACTGGCACATCGCGCCGACTCACCGAGGTGACCGGCCCGTCCCCGCTCCATCCATCGTGGCCGCCCAAGCGGAGTGTAGTGAACCGGTTCCTCGCCAGTCGTCTGTGAGTATTGTCAATATTGTCTTTCCCCTTTCAATACTGGCCCTTTGGATTGTCTGTTGAATATAAAGCGTTTGTTTGTGTAGACAGTAGTCCGGCTCATTGCTCTGCTCGTGGTTCGACCCAACATTCAAGACAATAGTAATAAATTTTCAGAAAGCTGCCAAATTTTACCTATAAATGTTGAATCAAATAGCTTAGCATAGCACCATCATCATTCACTAGTGTACAGTATTCAGACCTAATGTTATTGCATGTACCTGCCTTTACGATTGCAAGTATCAGTCATTAGGTAAGCCGAGAGAGAATTAAACACTGAATTTTTCAATTAGCGACAATTACATTTGCGCTATCAGTTTAGCCAAGACATCCTTAGGAATTTCTTCAGCTGTCTACATCTGTTAAAAGGAACCTACAAAAATTATCCGCCTCGCAATCCGATACGCGTAGCACAGCCTTCCTATTTATTAGAATGTCGAGACACAGAGAGAAAAGTTTATTCTTTAAGCCAAACAAGTCTGGGCCGTCGTGCCACAGTGTCTTCAGTAGGAGACGGCTGGGCCGTAGAGCTCCTAGAGTTCCGCAATAACACGAAGACAGCGGGCCACCAAAAGTTCTTGCGTCGATTTGACATCTACGCCATGACCCGGCTTCCACCAGTCCTATCAGGAAGCGATGGAGAAACGCAGGTGTATCTGCAAATCTCTAAAGTGTGAGGCATTTATGGATATGGGTTTGCTTTTTTAACGCGTAGCATTATTCACCGAGTACCCCTCTCCAACTCCCCCGGCTAGGACCGTGTAACGCCGTGCATTTCAGCGAAAATAGCAATATCATGGAAATTCAACCTGGAATCAGTATAAAAGCGTAAATTTAGGTAATATTTAAAAAAATAAAAAAAACTAACAAAGGGTAATAAGAACAAAAATATCGAAAATGGTGAACCGTGTAACAGGGGAAAGTCGTGGTTAGCCACAGTTTGGGTTAAATTTCAAAGTGATATGCCGCCAGGGCATGTGGGGAATCAGATTGAAGGTCTCGAGGAGGGAAATAACCTGTGTTAAACAAGAAATGCTTCGTGGCCATAATCATGACTTTGCAATCGTGCCTCATAAAAAAAGTTGGATTCATAATTATGACCCGCATGCGTTTAGGATGTCAAATAAATGTTTCGATTATGGATATAAAGTTGGACAAGTAAGAAGTTCATTTTAGTAGTGTAATGACATAGTCACGGTGATTCATACACTGATTTAAATTTTTTGGCTTTCTCTAGTGTGTCACCCCGCACCGAATTGAACATCTCGGTGCGGGGATTCACGTGGGACAAAAAATGCCCTCTGGTTATGATCGTGATACAGTCAAAGTGAGTCATAGATATGGTTAACACTCAAAGTAATGTACGCGAGTGCGGGTGGGGCGTCAAATTGATGGTCTCATAAGGGAAATCAGGTGAGACAAATAAAAATTCCTCGTGGACATAATCATGACATAGTCATAGTGAGTCATCGATTGGGTTAAAAATCGGTGATGGTACTGCTGGTGGTAAACTTTATTCACAACAAAGGTAGAAGAGGAGGGGGTGGAGTCAAGGGTGGAATCCTATTTCTAGGACTCCAGTGGCGAAAGCCCCTAGCTTGGCTCTTTCCAGCAGTTCTCGCTGACTGGAGAGGTCCGAGCTGGACAGTGCCGCTTCCCAGGACTCTAATGATGTATTTTAGTTGTTCTTTTGCCATATGGTCGGGCAGTTTTATATAGTGTGGAAGAGCTCTGCCTTCTGATGTCATTTATGGCATTTTTCGTTATACTTATCCGGAAACATGAGTGCTAATCTAGACTTATGTGGGTAGGTATTTGTCTGAATTTTCCTAAGATTTCTGGCCGCCTCTGCGTCTAGTAACAGATGAGGTGTCGGCATTGTTTTTTTGGTTAGTCGTCATAACCGTAGTCGGATGGTGGTTGTGGTGGTGGTGGCCCATGAAGTGGCGCATACCCACTAAGGGGGATTGGCCAAGAATATTATTTTTACTATTAAAAGAACCAGTTCGCAAAAAAATGCCGCCAACCAGGTATGGGGTATATGAGATGCTTCCCCGTCACCCTCAAGCGATAGTCATGGTAAGCCATAAATTACGTTAAAATTAAAAAAAAATCCGGCAGATTGTGTGGGGCATCAAGTAAAGGATTCGATGAATACAATTATTTCGGAGAGATAAAAATGGCATCCTGGTGATCAGTACTAGTTAGGACGAAACTGCGGAAATTCATCGGAGATGCTAGAACGATAGCAGAAAACGAATTGTGGTGTCAAAGAGAAGGGTTTGAGAGAGAAAATATAAACCGGGCAATGGCCGCATTGTCAGATCATTAGGTGCACTCTTTTCATCTCTAAATATTTAGAATTGTGTTGTAAGCAAATCGGGGCTTACAATTAAGGGTTTCCGGGTCGCGATTCGCGCGTAATAAAGCGAACACATGCTACTTACTACTGGCAATGTCAGTTTTAAATAACCGCAAAATTCTAAGCTCGAAGCTCCGAAGCGTAAAAATTCATTTCTTTCACTTCCACATTATCCCCACCATCAAACACTTCCAGGAACACTTCGTGTTCTTCTGAACTGACCATCATCATCGTTGGTTCCTCGACCGGTGATCGCAATTCCCTCAACGCAACCTTAAATTTTATTCCCCGCCCACCCTAGTGGCTAGTGGTATAATTTTGAGTTTTAAACCAATTTTCGAACTATTATGACTGTCATATGGTAATCAGCAGGTAGCATTTCTGCATATGTCTGACGTGATTCTCTTCACTGAGGCCTTTAAATGCATACGCCATACGCCCTAGCGCTATGAATTTGAATGTTAACCTGTGGTGGCACGCACCTCATCTTCTAGCAGCGCCACTTCTCATACGAATCATCCCGCCATCATCATCAGCGGTGCCTGCCCGGCCAGCGTCAACAGTGCCACGCGACACAGAATGAGATGGAAAACGACCAGCGCCTAGGCGGTTGCATGTTCACGCAGCTATCAATTTACGGCTGGGCTTTACGCACCGGCATAAATGTAGAAGAGCCACAGCGCATGCCCCAATCTACGGCTCTCTTTCCTACGAGTGGTGACTCGGACGTGATCAGTTCCGCGTTTTATACGCGGGTAATGGCACACTGACATGGTGACGGAGGGACCAGCTGATACCAGCGTTCAAGCCACGGCACCTGAGAAGATGGTTCTTCAAGTTCTAGAATACCCACTTGCTCAACCACGTCAGTGTACAGCTACTGAACAACTCCATCCTTTGGGAGACGCTTCCGCTAGAACTCCGCGGCGTCCTTAGCCAGCCGCCCCCCTGCGACACCCCCTACGACGATCTTCGCGTTGCCGTGCTCGCGCAATATTGCTTCGCGGACAACTGGTTTTGGCTTGCAGCAGATAAGGTACCCTCGTGGTTTGTGCATGCTTCGCCGCCGCACATCGTACGTTCTGCACCATCGGCGTTGTTTCCTGCCACGAGTGTCACCATCGCAGACTCCACCGCCAGCGCGGCCGCCACACCTACGACGACAAGACGTACAGCCGGCCTTTGGGCTGCCGGGCTGAAGCACTACTGCTATCGATAGGACCATCCGCCGCCTGCAGCACAAGACGTATTCGCACGGATTGCACACGCTACGCCGCAACACACGGTACACGCCACACCTTCCGCCTCAGTCGCTTACACCACTGTCATCCACAGCCGCTGTAAACTCCAACGCGGTTTCACCTCCAGCGGCGCATCCGCGTGACCTGTCGGACAATTACGAACCATGTTGGATAGCCAACCCTGAGAGAGCGATGATAGACGCGCCAAATCTTGTGACGCACGTAGCTCGGACGGCACCAGTGAGTCAGAAACTGGAAGACTCCATTCGTCCTTCTCCTCATATACACTCTCGCCAGGTCATTCACCAGACGACCACGCACTTTCCGGTCCGGCCGATCGCAGATACAAGCGACCCCACAAACACCGTGAACGTAGCGCGCGAATGGTCGCCCCACATCGATCCGACCTTTCGATGGCTGTGCGGACGTCGCAAGCTACCTGGAAATGCCCTTTCGCCCGCCCAATGGACAACAATTTGTTGTAATTAGCAGGGTTTTCACATCCATGCTACGTGCCTCGCCGGTGTTCACTTGTCACCACAAGCGTCCAACCCACCACGATGCTCCAGGGCCCCTAAACCGCCTACTATTGGACGAGCACTGGGTCGATCGCAGTTCTTACACCGTACACGTTGGCGCGCTGCGTGCTGCACAGTAACTGGATGCATGACAGATCCGTCAAGCACACGCAAGCCTTCTCTGCCCAGTTCCTGGGACCACTTTGTGGACCCCACGACGAACCTGAGCTCTTCCCGACCTCTCTTGTGTCTCTTGGTGCACCTGTTTGATTTCGCATCAGAAGACGTACGTTGCAGTCGGTGTCCCCAACGCCACTCCCAGGCTGGGCCACCGAAGGTGTGTGTACGTGCCGGACGCTCTCACCCGACTGACCAGGACTGCTGTCTTAACTCGAATGCGGACAAACTTCCATCACTGCTCGTGTTCTACATACCTGTACATAGAGTTTGTACACTCTACATCATACGTGTTCCACACTCATTTAAGCGCGCACTGCGCAAAAGGAGAGCCATGAGGTGGCGCGCACTTCAACTTATAGCAGCGCCACTATCATCTCCAACATTCCAACATCATTATCAGCGGTGCTTGCCCGGCCAGCATCAACAGTGCCACGCGACACAGAACGAGATAGAACACGACCCAGCGTCTGGGACGTCGCATCCCCACGCCATTCTTTAAGTTCCGACCTGGTTTTACGCACCTCAATAAATGCAGGAGGGCCACACCACTTAACCGAGTCTATGATTTCCTTTCCTACAAACCCATTCTATGACAAGCCATGAATAGGTCAACGCATTTTTGCTCACGCGATTCCCCTCATCTAGACCTTGAATTTATTTGCCCACACACTCGTGGCATCATTTTCTATTTAACCCAATCTGTGACTTATTATGACGGTCTGACGATTGTACACAGGAAGCACTTTTGTAATTTTCCTCACATGAATCCGTGAATCGGAACCTTTACATCATTACTTTACACGCCATAGCGAGATCTGGTTGAATTTTTACACAATTTATCTCATAATTCGGGCATTCTATCTAAACGGAAGTCGCCCAGTTCATCTTTAACATCAGTTGACAACTCATTTGAAACAGCAGAGGGGATAGCCGTCGCCAGTTCCGCTCGATGCTCACCTGTTTACTTTTGACCCAAGCAAATCAAACCGTTTAGAGAAACAGGCTAACAACGAGAAGAAACTGCCGCCGTGTGCATTCCGACAACCATCTTCCACCTTCTTAGGGAATTCATCAAGACAAAGAGGTGCGATAAACCTTTTTTAGGGCCTCACCAGTCGATCATTATTCACAGACCCAGCTGCTAAATAGGATACCCCCACACCACCCTCCACCCCCCTAACAACCGATCATGCGCAACGCAAATGCTGCCGTATCCGTAGCTAATCTGAATTACGAGCCCTTAGCAGGACATGAAACCTAAACGTCAACCGTATCTGCCTCCTAGGATACTTATATGTATTCAGAAATCAAAATGTACTCAAACTCAAAATTTACCCAGTACTCAAAATTTACTGAAACTCAAAATGTACTCAAATATAAAAAATTACGCAACCTAAAAGTGTACTCAAACACCAAATGTACTCAGTACTCTAATTATACTCCCACTCAAAATGTACTCTGTACTCAAATTGTACTCAAACTCAAAAGGCACTCAAAAGTCAAAATGTACTCGAACTCAAAAAGTACTCAGTATAAAAATGTACTCACACTCATAATGTACTTGCTGAAAGTGTACTCAAACACAAAATTTATTCAGAACCCAAAATGTACTCAAGCTCAAAGTGTTCTCAAACTCCAAATTGACTCAGGCATACCCAAACTCATTCGGGCCCGAACTCACTCAAACTCAAACTCACCATGCCACACTAGCACCGCACTCACTCAAACTGAAACTGAGTTTGCGTCCAAATGAGTCTGAGTGAGTGGACTCATGAGTGAGTCAACCGGCCTCTGCCTGTAAATCACTGAAAACAAAATTGGGCTGGCCGGGGGCTCGATTTTCACAGTGTATTCGACTGGCGGCTATGGATAAATTATTGAGGGTTGTACAAACTGTGACATTTTTGAAGCGGGCAATGGTGTCTACAGATCGGGCTGGTACTATGGAGCAGAAGAACACCATCTCTAGAAGTGGAGTCAAAACTATCGTCCATGAAGTAGATTGCCGCACCATTCTCTTTAAGTCAAAGATGCGCCTGTTCAATGGTTTTGTGCGTTGTTGCCGGCGGAACAAGTTGTGAGAAGGGTGCATGTGGCAAGGAATACGCAGAATTGCTAGTTTTTGGAAGAAAAACCCGGGAGGAGGTCAGATGGACTGGATGAAGACTGTCGGTTGGGTAGTTTAACAGGGTAAGAATAGTCGGACCTGTAGCCGAGAGCTTTGAGCGCTCGAGCTGGGCCTGGAGGTGAGATGCGATGCGTTCCTCGAGGTAATTATGGATTCCTAGAGCTAAGACGCCTTGAGTGGCGGCATAATGAGTTATCCCCACTGCCAAAAGTTAGAAGGCACAGACGGCTCCTTCAAAACGGTTTGTCTGGGCAAATGAGAGGCGGAGGTAGGGCACAGTGTAGAGGACGGGAGTAGTCGTTAAAGAGTCCACAATGCGGAGATGTGATGGACTTTGAGGCCTTGTGTGTGGTTAGAAACGCGCTTGAGATGATGAGAGAACTGAGAGATCTGGAATTTCAGTTACGGTAGTAGAAGAACAGCAGATCCACTACGTGTGAGGGTGAGGTCCGAGATGTTCAGTAAATCCACCTGCGGTATGGAGGCTGCGCCAATCGGCAGCTGTATTAAAGAGTGATCTTGGTCAGGGCCTCCTGGGTTAGAACCCACTAACACGCCAGATTTATATGCTGATATGTTTACCCCAGCGGAAGATGCATGGTGGAGAATGGTTTCGCAGGCCAATTGTAAGATTTCCTTGATATGTGCCTGACAACCGGAGTTCACCGAAAGGCAAATGTCAGCCGTCTAGATGGAATAATTTAGGCCGGGGATCCTGGCTTGTCGCGGGAGCAGTGATGACAGGGCGAGGCTAAAATATTGTTGGAGAGTATAGAGCCCTCAGGGGTCCCTGATGTGAGATAAAAAGGGATAGCCAGTGAAACGGGAATCGAATAGGCGGCAGTGCTGTTCGAGAGGAAATGTCGAATGTAATTGTACATGCAGCGGCCGCACGCTGTTGATGCCAGTTGGCAACGCGATGAAGGCCGTTTTAAGTTTAGGGCTAGAATACCCCGCAGTTGTGCTGAGCTCGAAATTTCGTACACATCCTCATTGAGGTGGAGTAGGATGTCTTTGGTGGAGAGGTGGGCTCGGAAGCCAGTCTGGGTGGCTGCAAGGGAGCCTGATGTGTGAGATGCCAGTCAATACGAGTGAGAGCCATACGCTCGAGCAGCTTCCCGACACACGCGTTAAGCAAAATGGGCATTAAGTTGGTGGGCATATGGGTCTTACAAGGATTAGGAAGGAGAACAATTTCGAAATGTTTCCAAGTTTCTGGAATTGGACCAGTTTCTCATATGCTATTGAGAAGAGGGAGAAGATATTGAATACCCTTATAAGGGAATTTTCAAGGGAGCTTATATTGCATACCATATTGGTACCTCGTCGTAGACGGTCCAGAGTTCGGAGTAGTTCGGTCAAGGTAGAGGGAGTATCCAGAGGAAATGGCGAAAATGTGTGAATTGTTAGAGCGGGCGGTAGGTTATCTGAACTGCCCGGGAAGTAGAGGAGTCGCCGATCATTAGCAAGATCTGTAGGAGAAGACCCAGTGCAGAGCAGGATACGAGAGATTGGTTTAGGAGGGCAGGCGGCGTGAATAAGAGTACGGAGGAGGCGCCGAGCACGTTTCGTGTGCATTCGTGGGTTACGTTTGTCATAGAGATTACACCAGTATTCGCGAACAAGTTCACCAGCATACGTTTGGGCCTCTTGGGTGAAGATATTTATATGGAGGAGCAGTTTCTGATTGTGTTTCTGGCGGCGCCAAGCCTAAGAAGAGAACAACGGGCATACCATAGTTGCAGGAGGTGGGTGTCAATGTAGGGTGCCTCCGTGTTCGTTTAGACGCGTTTAGTGTGCCGCTGACAAAGATCCTGTATCTGCTGAAGCCATAAATCTGGGCCCGAGGTTATTTAAAAGGAGAAAAGCGGCCTGTTTGGCCTCATGCCAAGCTGTCAATATTGTAGGTTATGCGCTCGCCGGCGTACACGAGTTGATGATAACGTGATTTCGAAGATGCCATGGTCAATGCCAAAGAACGCATGTGTGTGTGAACAAGTAGGGCAGCCTGGGCATATGTAGAAAGCTAAGTCCGGGGTTGTGTCTCCGGCAGCACTGTGGCCAAGGCGTGTGGGAACATCAAGATCTGTGAGCAGGGAGTACGATTTGCGCTGTACTATTTTCGCTTGAGCACGGCCACCAATCCTGATTCGAGGGTAACTCCATAGGGAGTGAGGGCAATTCAAGTTCCCCAGGTCTAGACGTTGTGGTGTCTCACGGGCGCTTGTGGAGAACAGTGAACCTAGGAGCGAAACCTTCTTCCCCGGGCGGTGGTACACATTACGATTTGTATAGGTGCGATAAGTGTAGTAAATGAGACGACTACCCCGTGGGCCATAAAATCTGGGGAGGTTGGAAGAAAGTCGACAAGCGGAGTAAATGGTAGGCGAGAGGCTATAAGAGTGATGAAGCCGAGTGATCTAGGATCCGTGGAGTTCTTTGTGCTATAGACCACAAAGCTAGAAATTCGTGGAGGCAGAAAACTTCTTTAAGAGAAAAACGTACGGGGGCTATGAGGAGTTTGAAATACTGTTCCAAGAGATGAAAGTTGCCCTTTTTCACGTCGAAAGTTCTATTGCCACACTGTGACAACATAGGATGCGGATTGAGAGATGGATATTTGCCCGTTAGTCAAATTCCTAGGAGCTGATGTCGATCTCTCTAGTTTCGGCGGAGGAGCTTTGCAGATAAGCGGGACGTTTTCCACCGCTGCTGAGTCGGCGTCCAAGTTAGCGGTCTGTAGGTCGAGGCTGGAGCTATGATGAGGCGCCGGTCATTTTTCAGTCTTGTGAAACTGGGTGCTTTCCACTCGTTGCACCGCTCTCCTAGGGCGTTAACAGCCGGCATAACATCCACTAGCAATGAAAATAGATCGGCTACCGTTTCGGGGGCCTTCTTAGGGACAGTGACACTGCAAGTGGCAATCCGATGACACCAGAGATTCCGTGCCAGACCTTTTGGAATTTCCACGCTTCCATTATAGCGCGATCACAGCAACTGGAATGATGACGAAATTGCACAAGGACGGATGGGTGCCAGTAAGGCTGCAGCTCAATATGGTAGTTTTGGCTTAAGTTTTTAATGGTTGAAGTAGCCAGCACTCTTATTTTTATGAAAAATGATGGGGGTGTGATAATTTCTTGAGATCCTGTGTATAATGTACTGACCACGAGACAACATGTTCTGTATTGGAATGAGACAAAACGAAACAAAGGCAAATTTGCATCGACAGCCATGCCCTCTCAGTCTTCTTCATGCTATGTTTGATACATGAGAAGTTATTTGTGCAAGTTGAAGCCAATCAAATCCTCTACACATACATCACTACACTACATTTTATACGTACACAACATATAGCACATTGCTCTCTGGCTGAGTAAAGAAGCAAAAAAAAGAAACAGAGAATACAACGGACACACTACAGCGAGAAATTCTACGCCAATTTTTTTACAAGCAGTAGCAGTAATCCAAACAGGACTTTAAGAAGTTGGAAGTGCCAACAGAAAGTCTAAGATGACCTAGTGTGAGAGTTCAAAGGAAGGAAGAAACACTAAAGAAAGGCACGAAGGTTAGTCATGAAAAGAAATAAATAACTCTCTTGTGGGCTGCGCTACATATCAAAACGGGAATAAGGAGATTGAAAGAGACAGAAAGAACTGGTGCAAAATAAAGTATAAAAAATTGACGAGACAATGATAAAACAGGACGTGGTAAAAGCAAGTACAAAAGAACACTGCGGACAAAAAAATGTCCTAAAAATGAGCATAAATAGATAAACTTGGCAAACGAAGGATGCTACACGCTGGTAATGATCCACAATACATCTGTGTGTTCTCCCCTTTATGCACTTCGATCGCCTACGTTAGGACGAGAATTGAATTATTGCTTCCGCTGCTGCGTGTCTACAACTGAAATATGACTGATTTGCATTGAACACGACGTAACTAGTATACATAATTTTGATTTTTTTCTTAACGTGAAGCTGCTCCTTTCTGGCAGGCTGTTGTGCCAAACTGACTGTTAGAATTGCACCTGTTTTGTTCATGCTGCCTCTTTTTGTGCTAGTTGATTTCGTTGGTCTGCTCCTCTCCACTGCAACATGTATTTTTTATATTCAAATTGCTTTTTCTTCCTGAAGGTTTTTGGCTTCTTGCCTTGTTGGTATATTTGCATCTAAGCCCTAAATCTGCCATTGATTTGCTGTAGCTGTTCAATTTCCCATAGTATTTTCGCCCTTTCCTCATTCTGAAGGAGGGGGACATAAAATTTTAAAGGGCAGAGAACTCTGCGGTAGTACAAATGAACCCTTACACTACATTTTTTGTGTTTCCAAGTACTGAGAGCTATAGTTACCACCAACCAAGATTGGCACCGCAAGTTTTGTATGATACCCTTCTTGTGTCAGGCTTGCCTCTCTTGAGATTTGGTTTAGGCTGCTAATAAATAAAATAATTGTGACGTAATGCAATATGGTTACATTAATAATAATAAATTGCGTAACGTCCAACAAGCATACAACTAATGCCCAATCTGCTATGCTTACCAAGAAAAATGTCTTGAATGAGTTTCTTGATGCACATAACATGTCATATTAGGCTTGGGTATATCGGTATATCATGATTATTGAATCTAAGCTAATTCAAGGGCTACTACCTGAAAGCATAATAATTGCAGAGAGAAAGGTGACACACGTGTGGTAGGTCATTGAAACAGATAAAGAATTCGAAAAGAAAGAAAGTCGAGAAAAAATGTCCGCAAGGTGGGATATGAGCCTACGACCTCCAGAATACCGCTCTGGTATTCTTGAGGTCAAAACCATCTCGACTGCTCAGAGGAGGATCTCAAGGTAGAGGCATCATAGAAAGGACAACATGGCAAGATAGTCATTCTGCAAATCAAGATAAAAAGAATATAATGCCCCGCTGGGTAAAACGCATCTCAACACTTCATGGACGCGTTGTTGTTTTTTTTGTAACACATTCCTCCTACGCTGCCGCAATTGTTCAGCCTACGATCATTTGGAGAAACACTGCAGTTGATCAGTCTCAATGTGCTGCATGTGGTCCGACGATCACCACGAAAAAAGCTGCAACAGGCCTCCCTTCTAATGGCTGTGCCAAAAGCATAACTACTACCGCAGCGCGGACATTGACTCGCGCCACGCCTTCTCCTCCCGCAATTCCCCGATTTACCTGTGGGCCTTCGTGGAGGTTATCGAACGCATCTTCTCCTCAATCTGCTATTATGCTAATAGTAGGAAAGTTTTGAACAGCCGTACAATAGCATTCATCGTTCCTTATAGAAACGTGCTTTTGCGGCAAAGATTATAGGTTCAAACTTTGAACGGTAGAAATGGACCGAGGGGAAGAAGCACAAAATGCGAATTATTCCGGGAAAGGGGAATTTGGGGCTCTGGTCGGGAAAGCACCGACTGCAGTATTAGAGGTAACTTTACAAATTGCTCTCGTTACGACACTAACGGAAAGCGCTAAATCTTAATTTCGCATTCACAGTTTTTCCGAAGCGTTTACGTGTTGTCGGAATTTAGCTTTGTTCCTTATGACAAACAAGCCAGATGACGTTAGTATATTCTTTGAAAGAATTATTCGAGAACTTTATCTGGTGTTTTTTCGGAAACTTGGTGGAATAAAAAATATTCTATTCCATTCTTTGCCAGATACCGAACAAAACACCTTTTTATTCAGGCCAATAGGTTGGGTGGAGGTTCAATTTACCTTAGAGAACCGATAGCGCATAGGTCATTGACAAATTTTCTACGTGTAATAACGATGTTGAGTCTTACCCTGTACTTTGGTACCAGTATTAATAAACCTTGTATTGTTCTAGTTGTTACCAATATAGACATGTGTTTATCGTATAAGTGGTCCCTCGAACTAAAATCGTACTGGCATGCCATGCACACATAAATATCTTAGAAATACGCCTTAAGCTATTTTCTCGTTGTGCTATCCTGCTAGAAAGATGTCTTTTAATTATCACCATCGACGAGATTCAGGTTGGCATGCTGTCCGTGCATCTTGGTGGTTTATCGGTGTTTTGTTTTGCATTTATTATGATTACCTTTAGTTTTACTTTATTACACGTTGGCACTATCTAATAGGGCTTTTCTCACAACTTGAAAAGACCAAGGGTAAGGCCAGTTCACTTAGGTGGTGGCGATGACCAGTTGTCCAATTACAGGCGAATTTCTGTGTTTACTGTTTTTTCAAAAATATTTAAAGATGTAATACATAACACACTAATAAACTTCTTCACCACACACAAGGTCATTTAACCGTATCCGTACGGCTTTCAAAAAACAAGTCAACAAAGTCAGCTCTACCTAATATTGCGATGGTATCCTACAAAATATATAGAGAAAAATTTTACCTTGGAATATTCTTTCACCTACAAAATGCATTTGTCTCTATCAATCAAAAATTACTTGCTCAAAAAACTAAAAAAATTCAAAAAAACGGAGTAGGGGCGGACGCATTAGGGAGATATTTAAGTATTAGGGGGCAATTTGTTGATTTGAATTGTATTTCTTTAGAGTTATTGGAAATAAAACAAGGTGTTGCACAAGAATCATAGCTGGGATCCTTGTTATTATTTACATCTGTGAAATATATTCCAAACATACCTTTTACACCGCAGATAGCCATGTATGCCGATGCCATGGACATATTTTTCTCTGGGGGCAGTTTAAAAGAAGTCCAATATGAATAAATATTAAATATTGTCTAAGTGATTCCACGAGAATAACTTTAGGATAAACGCATCGAAGACTACCTATATCACTTTGAGATCAAATATAACAGGCTACAGTAAGCATTTATATTGATTATTGGGCCAATAGGATCAGCCAAATGAAACAAGAAAAGTTCTGAGGAAGACGGTTTCATGAAGAATCATCTTGGAGTCCTCATACAGAACATCTTGGCAGTGAAATCTCAAGGAAATATTGGCACGATTGAGAGGTTTATTACCGCCTCAGTTGAAAACACAGCTTTATAACGCTCTTGTCGCTTCTATGTTTTGATGCGGAATATTAGACTTGGAAACAAAAACAAAACAAATTACAAATGGCTGATTGCCTTACAAAAGCAAGTCTCCGTCTATTCGCAAATTATCACAGACACTATGTTGACTTGACAAAGGGTTCATAACTTGTTCAGTGCAGTTTTCTTAAGACTGACAAAACTGATTGTAAGAATTTGTTACAAAACAACAAAGAGAATCTCTATGGCAAACATAACGAAAATAGCAGTATATAGTTTTTATGTGTACCAAACTACATACACGGAAACTGAGAGGAAACTACGGCATACAGTCTCCCGTGTTTGAACACACCGACATACTCAACAAAGTTGAAAACCGCATTAGGTTGATTGAAATGCAGGGCAAATATGCTCATTAGGTGTGTAGCAGGGCACAAACGAAGAGAAATTATTCTTCAAATTTCGCCTATAACAAATTTAGTGTTTGTGATAAGGATGGTGTTGCTTGAACGAACGTATTTTTATAGTGCATTCTAGTTTCATAACCCCGTTCAGGTACTTTCGCATTACCTAGTCGCTAGCTTTCAAAATGAACTTTAATGTATAATGTCCTTTTTTTGCCTTAATGTAGACACTGATGTCGGTAAATGAAAATTGTAATTTGAATCAAAATCAAGTCTTTTTTTCGAAAATACCCCTGGCATAGTTCTATTTGTTTTTTTGGGTTGGCAGTACACATGCAATATCTCTGCGTGTACGGGAGTTATCCTGAATTGTTTTCTACCAATTTTGGTTTTGTACATTGCTTAGAGGACTTGGAAAATAATGAGTTAATTGGAGCACAGGACCTGGAGTTGTACACAAGCCATTAGTAAGAAGCAAAATGAAAAAAGTCTGTACTTACAAAAATATAATTCACAAAAAGGCAAGGACAATAAACGCGAGAATTATGGAGAACCCAGTGAAAACATTGTTAAAACCATTGCTTTTCCTTATTGTCAACCTTAATTTTTGGTTTGTGCACACAAAATAATATTAATGCATCTTACAGTGGTCAGTTCTTTACGTTCGTGCTATTTATGACTCGTGACGGTAGGTAGGTACATGACGCCAGCATGTAAAACGAAGTGATTATAGGACATAATTTTAAAACTATTATTGCAAGAACTTTGCGGTTTTACGATCACATTCTGCCGACACTCTGCCAAGATGGCTGTAACTAATCGGGCAGCAATGTATTGTAAGGCAGTTTTCAGACCAAAATAAATAATACTGTTGAATACCCAAGGCAAGGACCGCGGGACGTGAGCGAATCTTTAATGGTGGATGGATCATTACAATGCCGGTGATAGTAGGAGGCAGCTGCCAAGCTACCTATTCTTCCTCTAATATTTTTAACATCCTCCTGGCCGCGGAATAAATGTAGGAAGAAGTTTGACATAACGCCTAAAGTTCAATTGTCAGCAGTCATCTATTGCTTCTGCCTTTGGAATAGACAACAACAGAGCCTTTGTGACCCCGATCGATGTCATGCCCGTATTAGCCGCATCAGAATATTGTATACTTATGCTTCCAATGATGCTTGGAGCGTCTTTGGAACCAACGTATTGATGAATGCGACCTGAATAGGTTGCTCGTCGGCACCGTCTTCCGTCCTGGATAACGACATTGTAATGTCCGTCCAAACTTTGTGTGACATAGGCGTAGGGTTGCCTATCATGTCTTAGAAGAATTCAGTTGTAGGCTGGGTCTTTTGATGTGTTTACCAATTTTTCTATGTAAGGCGTGTTCTTTCTTTCTTGACTTTGGATCAATCGGCAGGTTATCATGCATTTCGGTGGATCTTTATTTAGGACACGCGTACTTGCTGGTCGCATGTGATTCCTGCTTCGCTGTTTTCGCCGTCTTCGTTTTGCGGTCGGGGCTATCAAACCCTCAACTTTGGCGTCGGTAAAGAGAATCAATTCCGTACTAGTGCTACCGCGATGCCGTCATAAATTTGAACACTTGGTGGATGAGTCTGGGGCGGCGCGGATGTGTCGGTTCCCAATAGGGGGTTTGCAGTCAACGCTTTCTGCTTGCAGGTCTTCATGAGGTTGTCCGTTGCGCATTGTGCTTCTTTTTGCCTCATGAAGACTACACTAAGCAGAAGCCTTTTCTGGTGCACCCACTGCGTTGTCGTTGCTCCGGTGACCAATTGGAAAAATTCCGTATTCAGGACTGAAACCAGAATCACAAGCAGATGTCTCGTCAGGTGATGCCTTAATTGCTTGTTTGAATGAAGTACTCCGTTGCGTTAGTGGTGTCTCCTAATGGGCTTCTTTGAAGGGTGTCAACAAATCAATCTTCCTTTTGAAAGAGTCAATGCTCTGTACTGCCAAGTCATTGTTGTTGGAGATACAATCCTGTGTTTTCAGTGATATTGTTGCATTGTTATTGTTGAAATGGTTTTCCAACTCCGGAAACAATCTGTTCATTCTAAATTTGGTTACAGGATGGAATCTTCGAATTCTAATGCTATTTTATGTTCCTCGCGTAAATGATCCAAATCAACAAGTTCTTCAATACTGCTGTCCAACTTCTTTAGAATAATATGTGTTTCGAGTAGGCGTTTCTTTAAGAAAATGAGCTTAGATATTGATGGTGACTCGACGGTCATCTCAGTTTTGATGTCGTCAATCAGTGTGGTTACCTACTTTCGGACGAGGCTCCGTCTTTGGCAATGAACTTCAGATGCAATCTCGACGTCGTTTGTGTCTACGTGGTCGTCAGGAAGGATCACAATCGGTGGAAGGTCGAAGCCGTTGTCGTTGACTTTCACTGTCCGCGAGGCGTCCGCGAATAATTGGTAAAAGTCGTTGAGGGCGTGGTATCCGGTACACGTTTGGTGCGTCCTCAATTCCTTGGGTTTTCTTCGCAGACGCTTGTGGTCGATGGTCAGGAGCGTAGTTCCGTCGCAGCCGTGTCACCCACGTCATCGTTGATGACGGTCCGCACACTCCGTTCTTCACCTGTGTAGATCTTCTCATCCTGGTCGCGGCACCATTTTGTTGAAGAAATGAAGCGAGCACCGCGGGAAGTGAGCGAATCTTTAATGGGTGATGGATCATTACAATGACGGTGATAGTAGGAGGCACCTGCCAAGGTACCTCTTCTTCCACTAACATTTTTAACAAATACAAAGTATGAAACAAATGCAAAGCAAAAGCTTCCTGCAGAGCGCAGATTAGGTTCCCTGCTAGGATTATACCCGCTTCCAAAAATCAAAGAGGCTGGAGCTATCTCGTGCAGTTATATCTCGGTTAAGGGATCTCACTAAGCCATAATATCAACTGTTCTTAATAATACACTCTAACGGCGATATAAACAGTTAGGCGCATGTAGCATTATTCTCAAAAAACAGCCCGTCTGTTAGGGGAATGGTACCGCCAAAACAATGGTGTATTATGAGCGTCGCTATCATTACAGTTTTGTGGTACCGGAACAGTTTTATTTCGTTTTTTTGTTTTAAAGCTTTTTTGTCGCCCCATTCTGTGCCCTTTTGCTCTGGTAGTTTTTGTAACCAACGACTGTAGTGCACCTGAAATAAATTTCTTTCCAACACAACTGCTTCTACATTACGTGTTTGTGACTACAAAACATATAGGCGCAATGATGTACTGTTACGTTGTGATCGTAACTATTTATTGTCCAGGTGCTGGAGTACATGGAACAGAAAATATGTAACTTAGCAATAGAAATTCGTGTTTTGTAATAAAGACACAAAAGAGCTACAGTGGCTTTTCCGCACAATACTTTTGCACACGTTTTCCACGTGATATTGGTTCATCTTTTGTCGTAAAGAATAAAAATACTAAAAACACATTTAGCTTAAAATTCCCGCCATTTTTTTTCCAGAATGATGTAAGGAATAAATTATTTTCATTTTGTTGTGGGTAACACCCACTAAAGTGCTGAGTTGTAGATGGTAGTACATGAATAAATGCACATGTTTAGACATCGTTTCTGAGAGAACCGCTGCTCCGTTTGCCTCACACTTTGCGCGAATATCCGATTTTCTTATGTTTTTTCTAAGACATAAAGCAAGAATGGTGCTCAACATCCCTTACTATTAGAACCTTTTTTTGCATTTACGAAATTTGGTGTGTTCTTGACAACCTTGACTACGCAAGAAACGTGGCGCCAACCTCATTTATGAAGCAAAAAACAGCCAATGCGGTAACCAACCCACCGTGAACCACCAATACGGGCTTCCTGCTGAACACACAACGTGTGTCTACACTACAAGTGCGGTTAAAATATCCAGGGATACGCAGGATTTAAATAGTTAAAAACCTATTACAATTTGATTTTTTTTAATTAAGCAAAAATCGCGGTTATTCTTACTGTTCTGAATAAATAAACTTAAAATGCAATCGTCCTTTTAACCATAGTAACAGCGCTCCCTGTTACTAGCAATATATACCTCGAATGTATACAATATATAACAATATATAACTATAAAAGTAACTTCCTGTCATTGTTTTGAGCATTACGTCGTTTCCGCAGCGGCTTAATGCGATGTTTGAACTGAATGATTGGGCAGGTAAAACACAGTCTTTGAGCATACCATTTCATGCTCTATCGACGAACAAGCTGAGCTTAACACTCATCTCTATACTGTAAATTCAGAGCGGAGACACGCGCTCGCCAAGCTCTGCTCTAGGCCGACCACTTGAGCTCCACTAACAGCTCAAACACAGAGGTGGCGAAGCAATAGTCAACAAATTGACCTGCGCAGATGAGAGTCGCCATATTGAATACCGCCGCATCTGCTGTACGCGTAATTATCTCAAGGGGCGAGTGATTCTCGAATCATCGCATTAAATCGAGAACAGTCTAGATTAACGAAGAGTATTGAAGGCTGGTGACGTTAGTTCAAAACGCTCACCCTATCAAACGAGATAACGCATGAGACATAAAAAAGAAAGATCGAACACGCGCTTCACTTGACCCACAGCAAACACAGATAACACACCCGGGCGCGGCCGGTGGACGAAAACAAACATAAAGAAACCCAATGCATGACTAGCGGCATTACCTGCCTCTAGGCGTGTATCTACCCGCTTTAAAAAAAACACAGAATGAAGAAACAACAAAAAGGGTCCGTCAAAATGTGTTGCAAGGTTTCAGGCGAACGGCGTGCAGTACTTCAGCCTGTGTGCGTCGTCTTGATGTTCCGGAAAAACCATCGGATATCACCCCATTGGTAAGTTGGCCAACACTTTGTAGAATCCGGTAGGGTGCAAAATACCATCGCAGAAGTTTCTCACTAACTCCACGTCGTCGAGTGGGAGTCCAAACTAACACAAGATAATCCGGGCTGTGCTCGACGTCTCGGCGTCGGAGGATGTAGCGTCCGGCATCCACCAGCTGCTGGTCCCTTGTGCGAACTCGACCGAGCTGGCGGGCCTCTCCCCACAGTGAAGGTATCCTTATAGGTCGGTGCTGAGGTCGTTGTCTCCTACTTGGCGTCAAGCATCGTATTCCGGCGTCCTCTGTAAACAAACAGGAATGGTGTCATTTACGTAGTTTCCTGGATAGCCCTGTTGTACGCAAACGTGACATACGGAAGGACTTTGTCCCTAGTCTTATCTTAAAAGTTGACGTACAGAGACAGTATATCCGCGATGGTGTTATTTTTGCGTTCTGTTAGTCCTTCGTCTGAGTGTGGTATCCCGTCGTTCTTCGGTGATCCGTGTCACTGTAGCTTAAGATTCCTTGTATGGGCTCTGCATTGCACGCTGTAACGCGGTGCGAGGGCTCCATGACGCAGCAAAACGTTGCTGATGAAGAACTTTGCGACATCTTGTGCAGCGTCCCTCGGTAGAGCGAAAGTCTCCGCACAGCGCGTCATGTAGATTGTCGCTACCATAATGCCCTTGTTTTCGGATCATGACGTAAGGAACGTGCACAAAACGTCCGTCTAATCTGCCTGAAGGGCCTCGATAGCAAGGCGATGAGCTGCACAAGTATGGAAGGAATCGTCCGTGGCGTTCTGTTGTCGCTGGCAGCCACGGCAGCTCCCAGCGCAGTCAAACACATCTGTTTTAACACTTGGCCATGTTGACGTCGAATGAAAGGCGCGGTCAGTATGTCGTTGCCTAGATTTCTCCAATAGTGCGTGCCGTGCAGAGATGCATGTGCGACGGCTCGTCATGGCACAATTCGAAAATTTCGTCAGAAAGATCTGCGGGGATGATGAAAAGATGATTTGTTCTACTTCCGGAGCTGAAATTGTTCACGAGGACGGAGTTTTTCAGAATGAATGTTGGAAAAATCTTCTGAACGCCTTTGGCATGGTGGTGTTGCGTCGTTGGAGGTAGTCGATCGTGACGCGAAAGTCGGCGTCTGCAAGCTGCTGGGCGGCTAGGTCCCTCACCGTCATGACTCCGAGGAACGCGCTGTCTTATTCGGGATCTAGTTGTGGAGAGTCGACGGGGGCGCGGGACAGGCAGTCGGCGTGGGAGTGTTTCCTGGAGGATTAATAGACAATTTTAACGTCGAACACTTGAAGACACAACGTCCACCGCCCAAGATGGCAAGAGGAGTCCTTTGAAATTGGTGAGCCACCCCAGCGCATGGTGGTCAGTCACAACATTTATTGGTCTACCGTACACGAATTAGGGAGATTTTGAAATCTCCCGTATAACAGCAAGGCACTCTTTATCAGAGGCACAGTAGATTTTCTCCTCCTTTCGACAGACCGCGGCTGGCAAAGGCGACTACTTTGTCGAAACCGCTTTGCTTTTTGACGAGGACGGCACCCAAGCCTATATCACTGTCATCCGTGTGCATTTCCGTTTCAGCGTTTTCGTTGAAATGTGCGAGCACGGGCGTGTTTTACAGGTGTTGTTGCTATCGCAGAATAGTTTTTCTTATTCATTTTCCCAGCAGAAATGGTGCAAACTTTTCTCAAGCGCGTGACTGCCTCTGCAATGCTTGCGAGGTTTGCGACGTAGCGCCGGTTCTATGCGCACAGTCCGAGATATCTTCGCACGCCCTTCTTGTCGTTTGTTCTCAGGAAGTACGCTATGGCTGATCTTTTCGCCGTTTCAGACAGGAATACCGCGGCGCTGACGGCATGGCCCAAAAATGTGAGTTCCTCGTAAGCGAAGCTGCACTTTTCAGGCTTCAGCGTTATCCCCGACGAGCAAATAGCCTCCCGTACAGGCTCCCACTTTACATGGTGTTCACCGAAATGTCGGCCGAATATGACAACGTCCTCGAGGTATACGAGGCATGCATGCCATTTGGAGGCCAGCTAGCATGGTGTCCATGACTCTTTGGAACGTTTCAGGTGCCGTACACAGGCCGGACGGCATCACCTTGAACTTGTAAAGGCAGTCCGGGTTTATGAATGCAGTCTCCTTTCGGTCTCTCTCGTCCACTTCTATTTCCAGAAGTCTGTATTTAGATCCATCGATGAGAAGTAATTTGTGTGGCACAGGTGGTCGAGGGCTTTTATCGATTCGTGGCCGGGGGTCCTTTTTGGTGATTTTGTTCAGTCTCTGGTTGTGAACGCTAAACCTTTAGGTGCAGTCTTTTTTTCACGCGCACAACCGGCGCCGCCTGGGGACTTTTAAATGTCTGTATAATGTTGCCGCTGAGCTTGTGGTACACTTGTGTTCGGGTGTTTTCCCGCTCATATAAAGACACGCGGTACGGTGACTGTCAGGTAGGCAGGGATCCACCTTCGGTTAAACTTCGCTGCTTCGCTAAAGGTGTTTCACGTCCTTTAAGTTCAGCGAAAAACACTCGCTGCAGCGATGCAACAAAGCCAATCATTCCTTCCGTTCTTCTTTCGATAGCAGCGTATTCCCTTCGAAGGTATGGGGAAGCTTAAAAGTATCTTTGTGTGCATGTTGAAATTTGTCGACCACAATCTCGTCAGTCGCTGTTTCCGTTTTCTCGAGGAACAGAATTGCGGCGCCTTGTTTATATGGTCGTACTGATCAGAAACACTTGCTACCAAAACCTAGGATTCACGTTGCTCAAACACGCAATGCCTTTTGCGACCGATACCGTGGTCGAGAAGCAACCTATGATTACTCAATATGATAGCGACGACGTCACAAGCAGCTTCTTCAAAGTAAACGGTGATGATGAACTTGCCGGGTTGGCAGGGTGACATGATCATCTGCGATCCTTACCGCAGCACGGGGTTCAGGGATCATTTCCGGAGTCATAGAGTGATCGGAGGCAAACGTTATTGACTTGGCTGGGAGATCAATTTTTGCACCGTTTTACGTGAAGAAGTCCATCGCGGGAGCAGTTAGGCAAAATGATGAACGGGGCAGCGTACGTGGTCCCGTTTATGGTTACGCGTGAAGTGCACATTCTGCTTGGCGTTATAAGAAGGCCTCCTTCTGTGGGTATGTGCGGACAGTTCCATCTGATCATAACATTTATCAGCTTAAAGGCTAATGATCCGCTCATCGCTGAGTTGTGGGCTCCCATGTCTATGACGGCGACTACATCAAAGCCGTCGATGAACAACTGAACATCGGACGCCGCCTTCCTCGCCTTCCGTTTCCGTCAGGGCTTCGTATCTTGCTTTGTCCTTTTGAAGTTCGGGAAATATGAGTAGCCGTTGTCGAAGACTTCTCACCAGCAGGCCCGGTCTTTTCAGGTACGCGTGGCACCGTGTGGTTGTCATTATGTTCGGAAGTGACGTCAGGGTTAGATCGGGTCGGTGGGCTTAGGGCATGTTGTGAATAACCGTTGTTGGTCTGTCGTTGCTTCGTTGGAGGGTTTTTGATTTACCGCTATTGTGCAACTTACTTCCAGAAGTTGCTGATTTCTTTTCCTCTGAGTGGGCTGTGGGACCTTTACTGTAAGAAGTCACCATTACTGCGGCGGTACGGCGACTAGTGACTAGTACGGGTAGAACGATGGCGAACGGTTGATACGGGCTGGGCACGGCTCCTTTGAGATAGGTACTCGTCAACCTCACGTGGTCGTTGGCTAGGGAAAGGGCTTGGTGCCTCGACAGAGAAACCCCGCAGGCTTAGCCTCTTCTAGGGGCAGCGACGATAGATGGGCTCGGCCTTTTCGCAGTGGGAGCATAGACGACGAATATTGCAGATTCGCGATCCGTCCATGTTCCTCGGCGATTGGTTTTTGACTACAGGGAGTAGGGAGGGCGACAGTGGGCAGCGGTACGGTGGTGCCCCTTGCCGACGTGTTGGAGCAGGGTGGCGTCAAATAACAGCTGCGGAGTAGATCACAGCTTCTGGATCACGGGGTGCTTTGGTTGGCGTAGAAGTACCCTCGGCGTTTTAATGTTTTTCCCAGATCACGTCAGTCACTGAAGCGAATTGAGGTTGTGGCGTCGCCGTGAAACGTTTCCGCAGCTCCTCCCTCACCAGTCCACGAATGCTCTCCCGTAGTGTATCGTATTTAATAGCCTTGGCACCACTGGTCTCCGAAACGAGCGCATTGACTTCGCGGTCGTACTGTGTCGTTCAAAGTTCAAGCGTCTTCTCCATAACCATCGCCTGAGACGCGAATTCCGCCACCGTCTTAGGAGGGTTGCGGACAAGGTAACCAAAAAGCTCTTGCTTTACCCTCGCATCAGGAACCTTAGTTTGTAATCTTTTGTCATTTCTGAGTCCCCACGGCAAAACAACCTCTTCCTCTCCTCAACAATTATCACTACCTTTCGTTGGGGTGTTGCATGCGCGTTTTTGGCAAAATTGCTGCTTGTACCGTACGGACGACGGTGGCGAAGGTTTTCAGAAACTGCCTTTTAAAGAGAGTCCAGTCAGTCAGGCAGCTTTTATATTTCTCGAATTAAGTTCGAGCGCCATTATCGAAATAGAAGAACACAGCCGAAAAGTGTTTTTGTGATCCCAGCTATAAAGACCTGGAGAGGCTCCACTCTATCCAACCCGTCTGCAGGATCTTCACCAGGTGATCAGCGGAATGATGGTGGTCCCGGGGCGGTTGCAGGACGATGGGTGGAGTAGCTTGATGCACCATGTTTTCGGTTCTGGTTTTCTAATCTGCGTTCTTTCTGGCAGAAGACCAAACTTAGCCACTAAACCTGGAATTCAGCGGCTTTCTCGGCTGGGGCTGACTTGTCGGCATTCAAAGGTCGTAAGGAGCATTACGGGGCGTACCGTGCACCTCATCCAGATGTAAAGAAAGCAAAGATAACGCAGTTGTCTGGAAGGAAAAACCAAGTTTATTTGAGCGAACTTGTGCTCCCCTAATAACTCAAATATACGCAGGCGCCAAAGCAGAAATCAACAAAGTGGCATACGCAGGCGAGTGCCGGCGAATTGAATACCGCGACGTCTGCTTTTCGTGCATTTATTTCTTGGCACGAGTGTTTTTTGAACTGCGGAATTACATCCAGAACTGTCTATATCAAGGATTATGCTAGCCGGTTGACGTTATTTCTAAACGCTCTCCCTATCAAAGGTTATAACATGCGCGAAATATAAAAGAAAGACTGAAAACGCGCTTCACTTGACCATGGATAACACGTATACCACCGCCCGCCGCAGCCCGTCGGCCAAACCAAAACATAACCGAAACCAATGCATGGTTCGCGGCAATACACACACACACACACACACAATTATATATAAATGTATATATATATATATATATATATATATATATATATATATATATATATATAGTCGTGAAGTAGAGTCCTTAGTTGCTGCAGGAATACGCACAAAGTAGAAGTACGCTCTTCGGAGACTTGTCTTTTTCAAGGCATACCGGTCCATCTCTGGCACACTGTTTTATAGATATAGATTGAGTTGGAGGGAGAGGGGGAGGTTCTTAAGAGCAGGGCCGGAAGGAGGACAGAAGACTGGGTCAATGCTCGGTTGAAAGGAGTGAAATAGTGAGAGAGAAAGGGAGTTCAGGTTATTGTCACAGGACCCCGCAGTAAAGAAAGGGGGAAGACTACGCGAGGGCCGGAGAAAACAGGGGGAACGGTTTAAGCTGGGCTGTGGTTGGGCCGGGCGACCTCAAATGAGGCTTCCAGAAAGGTCGAGACTTGAGGGGCGTCTTGGGGGTGCAATTGCAAGGTTACTGAACTGTGAGTAAGATAGAAAACTCGTAAACTGCAACAGGCCGTATAGTTTGAAGAATTCCGACTGGGGAGGTCAGTGTTTGCCGAAGATTAGAGGGGGTATGCGGGGATGCAACGCACGTGGAGCTATGCGGTACATTCAAGGACTTCTTTTCTGTTTTCTTTCTTTTTTTCCTTTTTGTTTTTCGTTTTTGGGGGGTGTGTGTAAGGCATGTAGTAAGACAAAATGCCGAAGGCCGAGGGAGGCAAGTGCGTGTGGTATGTCGAAATCGGCTAGGAGCAAGGCAGGAGAAAAAAAAGGGGGGAGAAAAGCACCGAAATTGTATTCAAGTGTCATCTTTGGAGATGGGCAGGCAGGAATATTGCGAATTGAGATGCCCACTTCTTGTAAGAGCATTATTTTTCTGTTCGATGCAGATACCGTAAGGGTTTTAAGCTGCATTTTGAAGCATTGATTCCAGCCGGCTCCTGACAGTTGAATTTGTCGATTAAGTACGATTCTCTGTATTTCCGGTCCCTTGGAGACTTAAAGTTTGACTGCAGAATATAGAGCTTGAGATCGTCGAAGTTGTGGTGCGGCTGGTTGAAGTGTTGCGCGACTGCTATGGAGGCACTGTTATCAGTGTCGGCCCGATGTCCATTCAGGCGTAAGTTCAAAGGTTGACTCGTTTCTCCAATTTATTGCTTTTGACAAAATGAGCATTCTAGCATATACATAATGTTAGAAGAATCGCAAGTGAAGCTTGAATTATTCTTGTGAATGTATTGGCTGGCAGTGCTATGGACAATGCATTCCGTCTGCAGGTGTTTGCAGGTCTTGCATCTTGGGCGGTGGCAAGGGCGGATGAGTGGTTCCTGGAAAGCGCAAATTTTGGCATGCGCTAAAATGTCTTTTAGTCTCCTTTTTCTTCTGTAGGTAAATCTTGGGGCTTCCGAAACGTCTTTTTGAGTCGGTCAGTACTGGCTAGAATGGGGTAGTAATTCCGCAGGACGTTGTTTTTGTTAGGGAGCGCGTTTGAGAATTTGGTTATTAAAGCTGGTGGTCGGGCGCTTTCGTTCCGACGTTGTTGCTTGAGCACTTAGTCCCTTTTTACCTTGAGTGCTCTTTCGTAAGTTACATACAGTGAGCTGACCGGGTGAATCTTCTTGCTCGCGTGGACTTTAGTTCATTAACGTGTTTTATATAGTCTGTGTTATCACTGCATACTGTTCTTTGTCTGGTAGCCTGTCCTACAAAGATACCTTGTTTGCATTGGGGTGAGTGATGACTAGTGTTGTCTTGGTACTGTTGCCTGTCCGTTGGTTTCCTATAAAGTGTGGTTTTCAGTTTACTGTTGTCAAGAACAATAGTGGTGTCTAGGAAGTTCACTTGTTTATCCGAGTAATGGCATGAGAACTTTATGGTCGGAAGCGAAGAATTAAGATGCGAAATGAAACTTTCTAGGGCTGTGCCGCCGTCCTACCAAATTATGAATGTGTCATCTATGTATTGAAGATAAACCTTCGGCTTGAGGGGGAAAGAGTATAAGAGAGAAGCTTCAAGTTGACACATGAAAATGTTGGCGTAGGTGGGTGCGAAAGGAGTGCGGATGCTGGTTCCAAAAATTTGCAAGTAGTAAGATGAGTCGAACTAGAAATAGTTGAGAGTTGGAACTAATTTTAGTAAAGTAATGTACATTTCCAACGCATGTTGGTGCCTGTTTTCTGCTAAGAACTTCGATGTAGCTTCTATTATTTCGGTGATGGGAATGTTTGTATGGAGGGCGAAGACGTCGTGCGTGACCAGATGGGCGTCATTGGGTATTTGTCCACTATAGTTTAATGTTTCTAATATGGGGAGGAAGTGTGGGGTGTCTTTAAAAACTGAAGGAAGAGAATTCGAAATGTCTGCCGAATGGTGATTCAGAAACACAGACAATGTTTCCGTGGGGGTGTTATTGTTAGAAGCTATGGGCCTTCCCTGAATATCAGCTGAGAAAAATGCTTCTGTGGTTACTTTATAGATTTTGGGGAGGAGGCAGAAACGTCCTGCTTGTTTGTTCGTCTGTGTATTGAAGTTTAGTTGTGTTCTGGTGATTAATTCTCTGGCCAGCAGATCTGTCAGAGTTCGAAAGATTGTTTGACTGTATTTGTTGCTTGGACCATGGTCAAAAGCTGGTAGTGACCATTGTTGTTAGGCTGCCCATAGGCCTCATGTTTGTATTTTTCTATTGGTAAGATGACAACGCTATTTTTTTGTCTGCAGGTTTAATTGTTTCGGCCGTTCCGGCTGCTAGGTTATTTAGAGTGACTTCTTCTGATGGGGTCAGGTTATTGCGTTTATTTGATTTCTTGGTTGAGATTAATATTTCTTTTGTTAATGCTTTTATATACAAAGCAAGTTCTGGAGATTACTCGGGATCTGGCATCCACGTGCTTGGTGCACGGAGTGCGTGGTCATTGATTTCACTATTGTCTTTCTGATAGAAAAAGAATTCTGCGGGAAAAATCGGTGAGATCCTTGTTTAACTCGTATTCATTCACGTGGTTGTTGGTAGGGCAGAAAGTGAGGCCTCGTTCTGGGATAATGTTTTCGTTTGTCGATGTTTCTGAAATATCTACAACGTTGCTGTTACATGTGACGGAGGAGGCGGATACAACATTCTGTTCGGGAACAGGTGTCATGTTGCCGTTAGTCCTACTGTGGGAGCTAGATTCTACATTTTGGTTATTGGCGGGAGAGAAAAATTGCACCGTAGCAGATTATTATGCGTCTGCGGGGGCCGTCAGATGATTTAGTGCAACGTCTCCAGGCTTCGCGACAACAGGAGGTTCAATGATGCATTGTGCGCCAGGCAAAATGAGCTGGTCACGTTTTAATTTAACTCTTTGTTTCTTGCACAGCTCATGTTCTTTACGGTTTTTAAAGGGATCAAGATCAATTTTAACTTGCTCAGTGAGTGAAATGATTTCAATCTTCCAATTCAAAACAAGAAGTTAATTGTCACAGTGGTCTCTGGGAATTTTAGAAGGACAAGCGATGCACGCTTCAAAGTGGCCTGCCATTTAGCTTGTAGTTGAGGGGGGAGAAATCCAAGGCAGCAAATAGCTTTAGAGCGGAGGGCTTTTGGGGATTTTCCTGGTTTAGAGGTAAGAGGAATATGTGTTCAATTGAAATCTGTAGTGTGTTTGTTTGCCAGCGAGTTTTCGAACCCTAACGAAAGCGCGGATTTTAGGGGCAAGGCGTGCGGTCCGCTCGGAGCAGCTCATTTTCGATTGTTCTTGTGGACCTACGGGAAGGTTCTTTTTTGCTCGGAGTCTGTTGTTTAGGGGCGCAGTTAGGGGTGATGTCCACGTCGATGCCTGTTTAGGTGCTTGTTTGCGTTTTAGTGCGTGTTAGTGTCAGTGTGAATGTTGAGCGTGATGTCCTTGGTGGGTCGGGATGTTGTTCTCCTACGTGCTGATCAGCTGGTGTTGTGGCTGCATCTACCGTTTTGTGTACTCGCGTGCCATGTGGGGTTCTTTGGGGTACAGGGTGGTTTGCTACTGTTGGGAATGTCAGGTTCGGTCTGCTGCTCGGTTCTGGCTACTGACGGGCCGGTCGTGCCCGTACGGGAGAACGTCACCTCAATCGACTTGCTCAGCCTGTACTTGGTGTTATTTGCCATTATCCAAACACCTCGGAAGTTAGGGTGTAAACCGTTTTTGGCCCGATGTCCCTGGGGGTCATTATAGATATCTGTGTGGTAGATGATGTCCACGTTTTGTTGGGTGAGTTCCAGGTCAAGGAGCGCGTCGTTGAGTTTACCTGTTCGATCATTGTCAGCTATGAGTCTTTGTACCTGGGGTGTGAGTGGCTGGTGATTGTTTTCAATTCTGGGAAGCACTGTTGTCAGGGGTTATCTCCAGGTTGGGTCGTTTGGTCCCCCAAATGTTTTTAAATCTGCAAAATAAGCACGCATAAATATGAAAGGGAACAGTGGTGCGTATATTTTCAATAGCTCTCATAGTTCCTCCCAGCGTTTATTATATTGGACTGTGGGATGCTACCAGGTCTTTCCCGGCGCGCAATTTATTAGGTACAGGAGATACTGCGCTACAACTGTCGGATATTTTAACTCGAAATGGGCAGTATCTTATGAAGGATTTCGCTTTGATGGTAACTTTTTTTGTGCATATTTCAAAACATCTTCTGTCCTTGTGATTGAGAAAAAAGTCGACATTTGGTGCCAAAAAAGTTTGTACTCATCTCGCATCCATGTGGCCTGTAACAGGAATCTTTCCCAGTGTTTACCTGCTTTGGGAGGTAGCTCGTGTTTTTTTGCAATGATTTGATGCCACATAGGACTCGTCTACGTCCTCATTCTCTGTTTAGTCCTGCTTTCGCACTGGAGTATCGAGGTTCTCAGCAACAGGTTGGGTGAACTTTACACAATTGCTTTATTCATCTCTTCAGACACTTGCGTCCGGTGGCGTAAAAAAACACGCGATTTCGCCAACAAGCGGGTAAATAGCAGCAGCACTCCTTTGCTTTTCATGACACGGTCATTGTAAGAGCTTGGTCACAATGTGCGGGTTAGGTCCTAGCATCCAACGTATTGGACATGCAAGCTTAAAAGAAGCAGAGAAAAAAGTAAGCACGCGAACAGTTTAAATACTGCATTCTGCATGTTCCCTCATGAATTAAGATTGTTGTACAATCAAACACAGGCCTTGAAAGCAGGTTGAACTACGAGAAACAGTATTTATTTCTCCGGCCAGCGCCGTACGACGCCGCGCCATTGAACTCCACCCTTTTGGAAAAGTATACTCGGGAATTCGAGAAAAGTATTCTCGAACAGTATACTTTCACCAATGCTGCTTATATGGCGCCAGCAAGTGTCCAAGCTATAAAACTTTTATATTTTATGATGATGAATACTTTATTATTGGAGCATTACCTCATTATTACTGTCCAATATATTTTACCAGACCTTATAGCCGGGGTTTACAAAGGGTATTTATATATATATATATATATATGTATATATATATATATATAAATATATATATATACATATACAGCGTGATCAACGTCAGCTCGACAGTTTTTTTTAAAAAATAGGGCTTAGATTTACGGAAGCAAAATGGAGAGACGAGCTAGTTGGTGAACAATTTCCATGAGTGAAACTAAAGCGCAAAAAAATTTTACAGGGACGAGAAAGGGAACGGCAAAGGCGCTTCCTATCAACTGAAAGTTTTATTGAAAACAAAAACACATTTATACCACCCCCAGACCGAACAACCCAGCACTTGTGCCCCTCGCACATGCGTACAAGAGAACAACCGCCCTATTCCCTTCTCGTTTCTCTTCTCCTTTCCCTCATTCTCTACCCCCTCTCCTTAAGAAGTTGCACTTCTTCCGATTCCGATTGTATAAGTCACCCGTCGCTGAGTATTTTAGATAAAGAAGGGCCACTTCTTACGGAGAGGGGGTAGACGATGAGGGAAAGGAGAAGAGAAACGAGAAGGGAATGAGGCGGTTGTTCTCTTGTGCGCATGTGCGAGGGGCACACGTGCAGGGTTGTTCGGTCTGGGGGTGGTATATATGTGTTTTCGTTTTCAATAAAACATTCAGTTGATAGTAAGCGCCTGTGGCGTTCCCTTTCTCGTCCCTGTAAAAATTTTTTGCGCTTAAGTTTCACTCATTGAAATAGATTTACGCACCGACGAGATCTACAGTTACATTATGTGGCTAGCGGGACACATAAATAGGAGGTAATTATTGATTTCGGAGGTCTAATTAACTACAATAAATTATTTAAATATTTAGGGGCTACAGTAACCAGGCACGCTTTTATTGTAAAGATAGACACAATCATGTTTCTACGCCGTTTCAATTGGCAGAATTTATCTAGCCCACACGTCGTCCAAGATATCAAACGGCGAAGTTTAATTGCCGCTCGCATGAAAATGCACGCTAGACAGTCTGCCCCGGCGCAAACCTCCTCCTTCTGTGACGTGCCTGCTTTGTACGGTGTTTAGTTCAACAAAAGGGTGGGAACAGAGGAAAAACTTATAACTGGCACCCATTCATTCTTGGCTGGCCTTATCGCAATCTGCAGTAATCGGAACCGCTATCGAAACACAGAACAAAAGGAAGGAACTATGTGCCGGTCTTGACTTCTAGCATGCGTAATCCTGCGAACGTCAATTGAAATTCGCCGTTTGATATCTAGGACTAAGATGCCTTACCAGAATTCTGCAAACTGAAACTGCATAGAAACACGATTGCGTCTAACTTTCTAAAACAAACATGCCTAGACACAGCAGCCACAAAAAGTTCTCAATTTTGGTTATTTTGGTTAATTTTGGGCAATTTTGGTTATTTAATCCACCAACATCAATAATTACCTAAAATATATGTGTTCCTCTAAGCGCATCACCTCACTGTAGACGTGTTCTTCGCGAAAATCTAAGCGCCGGATTTAAAACAACATGTAAACTTACTTTGATTACGCATACTATATATATATATATATATATATTTAAATATACAAATATATTTATATATGTATATATACCTGTATTTTTATATAGAAACGGTACATATCTTGTTGTATTTTGTGCACGATACATGGCAACGACTATGTCACAGGCCAATCACGCCGGCGAAAACACCGGGGAGACGAAAAGGATAACGAGGTGCTTTTCGGGTATCCAGGGCTCAGGCTAGACGCTCAACGATGGTCCTCACCCAGGTTTTTTTTAAATAAACCCTTAGCTCACCCCTCAACGCCTCAGCGTCACCGTAACAGCTTTTGGTAGTGGTGCTGGGTACGACACCATGGACCACCGAGTCCCTGGATCTCCACTGCAGCCGTTGTGTTCCTGGCCTCCCGCCCGTCCAAGAAACGATGGCTCCGCCTGCAGGCAGTTCCCACACAACACCGATGGGCAGCTTGCAGCCCTATTCGGAACCCCGGTCATTTTCAGGGAAGGCCAGACAAGACGTGGATAAATGGCTTGCTCAATATAAAAGATTGAGTAAATATAACCGCTGGCACGGTGTAGCCAGACGCGTGAACTTCGAAATCTATTTGGACGACACAGCACTGACGTGGTTTGAAAATTGGTGACTCGATAGCGAAGGGGCCCGAACAGACGCTTCTCCAGAGAGCGCAATTGTCCGGTGAAACATGTACAACTTGCATTGGGGAAATCCTCAAGCTGTGCCGGATCGTTGACGGAAGCATGCCAGAAGATGACAGAGTAGGGCATGTGCTCAACGGGATGGAAGAAGACGTATACAATTTTCTTATCGGCAAGGACAACTTGAATAAGGTCAGCAATGTGATTCACCACTTCCGCACGTGCGAAATCTTGAAGGCGCGCCAGATTACGACCAAATTTGGACGACTGGCCAACGTCACAACGGTGGCGAGCGTGGATGTTAGCTCATCTACTGACTCTATGCGACTATCTGACAAATCGGTATATATATATATATATATATATATATATATATATATATATATATAGTTACACAAGAGAAGAAAAACTTCGAAGAAGGTAGAAGCACGATTGTGGCCTACGTTTCAGCAAAAAGAACTTGCTTTCCTCAGGGCCTGAGGAAAGCAAGTTCTCTTTGCTGAAACGTAGGCTACAATCGCGCTTCTACCTTGTTCGCAGTTTTTCTTCTCTTGTGTTCTCTACAATCTTCAAATTCTACTACTCCCTATATATATATATATATATATATATATATATATATATCTATATATATATATATATATATATATATATAGAAAGAAAAACACGCCCCCAGAGTGGGGATCGAAAGGCGTAGGTTCAGTCCCCACTCTGGTAGCATGTTTTTCCTTCTTTCTTTCTTTCTTACGCACATTTAAAAAAGGTTAACTTCACTAACCGTAGTAAAAAAAAGCCTAACACCCCTATGCCTCCTTTGGCGTTGTAGACTGCTGACCTATCTTTATTTATGTATTTAAATATGTATATATAAATACATGTCTACTTTGCGGTCTTATGGCGGAAAAGTATTGCCGCGCGTTCTTGCATAATTCTGTACCTTTCTGCACACTGCAAGGCTGCTCGGGCGTTCGCGAGTGCGGCACGATGGAACTTCTATGAGTTTCTAAGGGGTGTCACCACTCTCCAGCACATCCACGCGGATAACGAAGTGAGGAAGCAAAATTTGAAGCAATACATCCGTGGCGGATTCTTCAGCAATTTACGCATTCGGACACCATGGCCGAAGCCACTCGCCCGCTCTTCTGTGCACACCAGAAAAGTGCTTTTGTGGATTTTTGTCAAGTGCGTTGTCTACAATTGACCACATACCAGTCTCAACAACACCTGAAAGTCACTCCAGTGAAATATAATCGACTACAAGCCAAGACAAACAAATCAACCAAACCAAAACGGACTCTATCCTGGAACCATTCGCCTTCATTTGCACCACCGAAACAGTCACAACAGCTTGTAGGCCAAGAGTTGTGAAAATTCTTAGTTCATTGAGAACCACTTTCACCCAAGGCTGCTCCAGTGAGATAACTCTCCCGCTCAAAATGACACATTTTTGTCAGCTGGCGCAAACCTGTTAAGTACCCTACTTCATCAACACAAAGTCATAGAGTGGAATGTCAATACTGTAAACGGAATATAGATGACTTCACTTCAAACCTAGTCATGCAGCTCCAAAAAGTCCAACCTAACACCTAGGCAATTGCTCTTCAGGCCCCCCTCGTGGTAATTGCAAATCGAACGAAGAAAGCTGTGAAAACCGCGGTAAAACGTGACCCTTGTATGGAGGCACTCATTATATCATGACAGCAGCCCAGTGGTAACACAACCCAAAAAAAACCCGAATCGACTTATTTTGCGATTTTGCCAAAAACTTTTCAAAACGTGATTAAAAATTCCCGGAGCATAAACAGTATGCAAATCGATGTTAAAACCTAGGTTCGCAAAAAAAAGAACCGCCAATTTTTTTTCTGTCAACATGCAACTTGTTAACCACCAGTACCAAGCCAAGTAAGCCTGGATAACGATGACACGAACCGAGAAAAACGCAACAAACAGCTACCAAGCTGGGGAAAAACTCCACAAATAAAAAGCAATGGCACAATTAGCTAAGAACCGTCAAATCGTGCCTCGGACACTGCAGAGTGTCCTAAAGAAATTGTTCTTTCAGATACAGACATAACAAAAACTAGGATTAGTGCACTATTACAAACTAAAAGAACACTTCCATTCACCTACGCTAAATCAACAGAGGATTCCACATCGGAATGCTGCTTCCGAGAACAGCAGTCGACGATGCGTAAAAAGGTTGGAGACTGTGAGGACGGTTTCCCCAGCATCCAACAAGCCCACGCAAATTAGCAGGCAATGACGATTCTCTTGTGGCGAAGCTTTGGAAGAGTGATAGCATATTCTTTAGGTCCGTAATGTCGATTTTAAACAAGCGTTAACAACAAGAAGTCCGCATACTTTGACTTTCTACTAGTAGAGTAAACCGGAGTAAGGGCAACTGTGCTAGAACCAAATCAAGAACTGAAAGTTGCACAAGGGAAGGACACCAATTGAAGATTCCCATTGAAGGACACCAATTGGGAGACCATGAAGATTCGATTTTGGCTGAGCTGTCGATTATTTAGGTCACTAATGTCGATTTCAGAGAAATGTAAAGAACGAGGAGTCCGCCGACTTGGATTTTCTACTAGCAGCGTACACTGGAGTAAAGACGACTGTGCTTGAAGCAAACCAAGAACTGGATGTTCCACAAGGGGAGGTCACTGGGAATTAGGGAAGCGTATGCCATTTTTTCAGGAGCTTCCATATGGCCAATGAAACAATTCCTTAAGTCTGATGCAGAAAAACCTACAGCAAGTAAGAAAACAAAAACTGCACTTGTAGTGCATTTAAAGCTTCCTCACGTGAAAGGAATTGATTAAATCAAGAAGGCGATTGACCCCACAGACAGATGCCGTAAGGATGTTAATATCAGGCAGTCAAGAGTACGGCTAGTCATCTTTTCCACTTGTAAAACAGAAATAGAGACCTAACGATATTATCGAGGCACATGACCGATTGAAGAACTGTTTACGACGAAACTTCCGAAGGCAAAGCTCCGAGATATCAAAAAACTGTGCATAGAAGAGGACATTGAGACAGACTGCACCCCACAACTTCTCATCAAGCAAAACCATCCCGACTGCTCGGAGGAGGATCTCAAAGTAAAGGCATCGTGGAAAGGAAAACTTGAGAAGAGAGTCATCCTGCAAATCAAGAAAAAAAATTTAATGCCCCGCTGACTGAAACTCATTCTAACTTTTCGTGGACGCGTTATCGTTTTTTATAACACATTCCTTTATGGTGCGGCAATTTTTCAGTCTACGACCACTTGGAGAAATACAGCAGCATATCAGACTCAATATGCTCCAGGTGCTCCGACTACCACCACCACGAAGGCTGCGCTAGGCGTGCCTCCTACTGGCTGTGCGAAAACATAAGTACGACTGCAGCGCGGGCATTGAAACGCGCCATACCTTCTACATCCACGACTGCCCGACTTACCTTTGGCGCTTCCTGGAGGAGGCTGAACGCATCTTCTTGTCAATGTGTGAGAATGCTCATAGTAGGGAATTTTCGAACTGCCATAGAAGAGCTTTCATCTGTGCTTATATAAACGTGCTATTGCGCAGTTATTATAGGTTCGAACTTTGAACGATGCAAAGCAACCAAGCGGAAGAAGCACAAAACGCGAAATAGGCCAGGAAAGTTGAATTTGGGGCTGTTTTTGGGAAATTACCGAGTGCAGTATTAGGGGTAACTTGACAAATTACCTCTCGTTATGACATTTAGAAAAGCCGTAAAGTTTAATACGACATTGACTGTTTTTTTAAAAGCGTTTACTTGTTGGAATGTAGCTTTGATGCATATGAGAAACAAGTCAGGTGACATTAGTATGTTCTTTGAAAGAATAAGTCATGAAGTTTATCTGGTGTGCTTTCCGGAAACTTGGAAGAATACAAATGATATTATTATATTCTTTACCGCATACCGATCGGAACACCTTTTCATTCAGAGATGGAAGTTGGGTGGAATTTCAATTTACCTTTAAGAGTCCATAGCGTATAGGGTCATTGGCGACTTTTTTATGAGTAATAACGATGTTGAATGCTTAATAATTCGTTTGGGAAAGACAACATCGTCAGTTTTCTATAGACTTATGATTAGTCGCACGCAAATCTTTAGTATTTTTTTTGAACGACCCCTCTACTTTGGGAGAAGTATTACTAACCCTAGGTATATTATGGGGATATCAATATAGACATGTGTTTAGCGAATAAGTGGTCTCTGGAACTAAAATCGTACTGCCATATGATGCATACACAAATATCGTAGAACTATCAACCAGGGTATCTTCTAGTAGTGATACCATGCTAGATGTCTTTCTAATATCACCATCGTTGAGAATCAGGTTGGCGTTGTTTCCAGGGGTCTTATTTATCATTTACCAGCGTTTTGTTTTGCCAAAACAAAAGTTACTGCAAGTGGTATAGTTTAGAAGGGATTTAACGGCGTAGAACAACCTTTTGGGGACGGTATCAGTTTACAGACTTTGTCACAGTTTTCGAGTAGCTGGAATTTTTCGCTCAAAGTAACTCAAGCAAGCATATGGCCTATTTTTGAGGTACTTACTGTCGTGCTGCTACGTAGCGTTTAAACGAGTGGCACAACAAACAATTTTACGAAAGATGCGAAAGCCCTGGATTGATCAACAACTCTATGTATCACACGTTTGTGCAAACTCGTAACCCTAACCATTTTTTAAAAATAAAAAAATCTAGAAAAAAACTGCACGGCAAACGGAAAAGTGATAAGCTCAGATACTATGAACGCCGTTTTGAGGACATACGTAAGGATTCAAAAAAGATATATGAGAGCGTGAATGTGATCACAAGCCGCAAGTAGAGCACGCAGACGCATGTTGCTCGCTTGAACAATTGACGGGTAAAGTCAGCTGAAATGGCCATCAGAGTGAATAAATATTTCAACAAAGCAGGGGCTTACATTTCGAAGGAGGATGAAGATAAAAGCCGAAAATCGAACCGTCACAACTTAGAAACTCGATCTTTTTATGTCCAACCAACCCGAGCCAGGTGCAAACATTTATCACTAAACAATAAAACAACGTCGCCTCTGGAACAGATGGCATTTTACCACTTCCAGTTAAACACATCGCTTCTGAAATAGTTGAAATTTTAGCTTTAGTATAATGCTTTAGTACAGGCTAATCACTGTGTTGAATTAAGTATAAAAAAGTTTGAAGATGTAATACCTAATACACTAAGAAACTTCTTCATCACGCACAATGTCTTTCACCGTATTGGTACGGCTTTCAAAAAACAACCTAATATTCACGATAGTATACTAAAAAATTTAGAGAACAAAACATTATATCGGAGTATTCTTTGACCTAAAAAGCATTTACTTTATCAATCGTAAAATATTTGCTCTGGAAACTAAAACTATTACGAATACACGGAGTAGCGGCTGACGTATTAGGGACCTATTTCCGTAATAAGAAGCAATTTGCTATATAAAGTGGCGTTTCATGTGAGTTATTAAAAAATAAAATAGTGTGTTTCAAAAGAATCATAGCTGGCACCGTTGTTATTCTTTATATATGTGAATGATATTCCAAACATACCTTGTACACCGCAGATAGCCATGTATGCAAAAGACACGGACATATTTTGCTCCGGTAGCGGTATAAAACAACTCCAAGATGATTTAAATTAGAAATGTTTTCAGTGTGATTACCCTAGAATAACTTTAAGCAAAACGCATCGAAGAATACCTATATCACTTTATGGCCAAATACAGAAAGATACACCATGGCGTTTATATTGAATATTGGGGCAGCATGATCAGCAAAGTCAACGAAGAGAAGTTCTTAGGAAGACGGTTTTATGAAGACTTTTTTTTGGAATCATCAAATAGAACATTTAGGCAGTGAAAGTTTCCGAAATAATGGCGTTCTCTACAGTTCGAGAGGTTTATTACCACTTTGGTTGAAATTCAGCTTTATAACTATTGTCGATTCAAGGCTTTGCAACGGAATATTAGCGGTGGGAACAACAAACAAAACAATAAAAAAATGGCTGATTTTCTTACAAAAATGAGTCTCCGTGTATTTGCAAATTATCAAGGCCACTATATCTACTTGACGACGGGTCCACTATTTGTTCAGTGCAGTATTGACGGAACTACCAGTGTAGAGGCAGAACCTTTTAGGAACACGTATACTTTCGTTGATGCTACTCGTGTCTTGGAAAAACAAAGCAATGTCGTCTGCATAAGCGAGCGCGTGAACTACGCAGGACTGTAATGAAAACCCGCTGATTTTCCTATTTTGAAGGGTGTTTGCACAAAACTTTTTAATAAACATACAGAACAGCAGCGAGGACAGCGGGCACCCGTGGCGTACAGAACGGCTTACCTGTGCTGAAGCGCCTACCGACTTGTTGACCACCGAGCTTGTACTACAGTCGCTGTACGTCATGCATACACCATCCGTAATTATTTTTCCTACGTTTGTATGCTCAAGAATCATCAATATCAGTTCGGGGAGGACCTTGTCGAACGCTTTTTCTAAGTCTATTTGCCATTGCTACTTCTTGCTCAAGGCTGTCAGAGCATTCCAGGATGCTACGTGCTACGTGGGTATTGGTCGTTATAGAATATACCCTTCCCTTAATGCCACATATTTGGTGTGGTCCGACTATTTCTTTCGCTACTAATTGCAGCTGAGCAGCTAAGACCTTCATTATTATCTTATAGTCGACATTTGAGAGACTGATTGGACAGTATGCTGATACATTCCGAAGTTTAATAGCATCTTCAGTCTTTGGAATGAGAACTGTGCGAGATAGAGTGAAAGATGATGGCAGTCTGTTGCTTTCGTACGCTTCGTCGTAAACTTCACATATAACACACTGCGCTAAGCGTGTCTTTAAAGGCATTGTAAAAACACTCGCCTAGGCCATCTGGGCCTGGCGTTTTACCGTGGGTGAAATCATCAATGGCAATCAAAATTTCAATAACGGTGATTGGCATCTCAAGGATACCCATCATGTCGTCTCCTATTGTAGGCACTTAGTTCAAGAATTCGTGTCAGAAATTATCGGCGTAGAACTTGATAACAGAGAAAAGGGCTTCATAAAAATCCTTAAAAGCACCCTCTCTCTGCGCGTGGTCACTGGTTAGCACTCCACGATTTTCGATTTCGGCTATCCTATTTCTACAAGCGTAGCGCTTTTCTGATGCAAGCGCGCTCTTGGTGGGCGCTTCATCTAACAGCAACCTTTCCGCCCTTGCTCTCACCAGGGCACCATGGTATTTATTCCAGTCTATAACTACAAGCTCCGGCCTAACCCTTTTAATCTCTTCCTTATTTGACCCTGCCGACTGGCATTCTTCATTAGTAAGCGACGCGAGGTTTTTACGTAGAAGTTGTTCGCTTTGTCTCTCACGATACATCCGTGCACTTGATTTTTCTGCCGCACTCAACTTTACTTCTTGTTTAAAAATTTCCCACCTAGAGGACCAGCTAGTTTTCCTATCTGGTAAACGCTGTATTTTTTTTTTTATTTATTTCAGTTGTAAATTTTCCTCCTGGAATAATTTACTATTCATTTTCCAAAGACTCCAGTTAAACGTGTTTGCTCTTGGCTTGCGCCCACCATGGGTAAAAGAAACCAGGCAGTGGTCGCTAAACGACAAGGGTGTCATGAAATAATCACCGCACTCAGTGCTCGAGCGAAACATAAATCCGATCCAAGCGGGCGTGGCTTGTGCCCTGAAAATGGGTGAATTGCACTTTTCGTGCACCAAGCAGCGCATCCCCGACACCTTCTAAACAATAGTCTGACGCTGCCTCAAGCAACGCCAAGATCAAGTCACGGAATGCGTATCGCGGGACTTGTCGCGCGCAGAGCATACACAGATAAAGTATCCAAAGAAATACAACTATACGTTCAGTGTCCATTAGTGCACGGATATTCTCAAACATACTCTCCTTTCGTTCGCTCGTGTCGGCGCATACACAACTACAACACGCCAATCACGCTACAAAAATTTAAAACCGCTTACTATGAACCGCCCTGCAAGACAATCCGCGACCGATTCAATTGCGACGCCCAAACTCTGTTTAATTAACAGCCTACTCCCGCCCCACTCCCCCTCCCCCCGGAAAGAGCTGGAAAGACCGGGACTCTTCGATTTACTGTCTCGGACTCACCGAGAATAGTTCGCTGGTAGTCCGAAGATTCTCCATGAGATAGGAATACATATGAAAAACGAATGCCGGATTGCTTCTGGGGGAGTCCGCGGTGAGTCCGAGACGATAAACCGAAGAGCCCCACTGTAAATAGTCACGTGGAGTCAGGACGCTCGACTTCCGGTCTGTGAATCCTGCCAACGCCGCCTGGGCGTTGATCCTGCTTATCTTAGGCACTATGGATTCGAACCTTAAAGAACGGTAGCCCTTGCTCTGCCGGCCTCAACGAGTTGTTACAGTTTTCTGTAGCCCTCGGGTTGCCAAGTTTTTCAACTTTTCGTCTGCCCGCATACCCCACCCTTGGTCCCGCCCTACTCTTAGCCGATTTTTGGCCGGATGGTGCGGACGCTACGATTTGGATATTTGAGGTTTTTCTCCTTCCTAACTTACTGTCAGGGGCGGCGGAAGGGTCTTGCAACCTTTTTCAACTATTTATTGATTGCCTTTTTTTATTTCCCGACTTTTGCTCCGCCGGCTTTGCCGGCTAGGCTTACGACGAGGACGGTTTGTTTACGTTGCAAATGTGCGTATAACTTTGCGAGAAATGCGCTTACCGAATTGATTTGTGTGTCCAAACTATCGGAGCAACCTCGCGATGAAGCGATTATAACCTTTAAGAGGCCATTATATTGCAGACATCCTAAAAGATAGAAGTGCCTGCCACAAGCACGAAAAAAATCTTGGCACCGTCGACTCCGAGAGTCAGATGAGTGGCAACCAGAGGATCTTTCGGCAGAGCCTGCCTCGTTTTCACTATACGCCAGTCGCTGGCTTTGAAACCAACGACGCAGCACGGGTAATTCATGTATGTCCAGCGGACGCGGATGCTCGTTTCGGAACTTCGCTGCTGAATCGGAGACGGCGCGGCTGCAAGCGGCGGTCGGTAGGTAAGCCCGCACACGAGAGAGAGAGAGAGAGAGAGAGAGAGAGAGAAAACTTTTATTTGAACCATGGTTACTGAGGGTTGGTGGCGGCTGGGCGGAGGCCAGCCGCGACTTCGGTAGCTCTGCGTACCAGGGCCTCTTGAATCTCCTGGCTAGAGCTACCCAACGCCTCTCTCCATAGCTCGCTGCTGGAGATTTGAGGGAAGGGGTCGTAAGGGCAAGCCCACATGGAATGCTCCAGAGTGGCACGTTGGCCGCATTGGGGACAGTTGGGAGACGAGAATGATGAGGGGTGGATGTGGTGCAGACGAGCTCTGCATGGGAAAGAGTCTGTCTGCAAGAGTCGCCAATAGCGGGTTTGGTGAGGTGTGAGGGAGGAATGGGCGGGGGAAAGTACGACGAGAGAGTCGGTAGTGCTCCACGATGTCGTTGAACGTGATGAGGCGTTCTTTGGAGGAGCGCGCGCCATGTCGGGGGACGATGCTCACACCAGCCCGAAGTGTGAGATCGCGGGCAATGGCATGGGCAAGTTCGTTTCCCGGCAGGCCAGTGTGAGCCGGGGCCCACACCAACTCCACCATCTTTTGAGGCGGGTTACTCTGGATGATCCGGAGGGCTTCAGAAGAGATGGTCCCCCGTACAAAATGTAGCAGAGCAAGCTTGGAGTCCGTGACAACCTTGGGCGGGGTTGGACGTTGTGTGAGGGCCAGCGCAATGGTCGCTTCCTCCGCAGTCGTGGGGGAGGTAGTTAAGATGGTAAGCGTGCTGAGGGGGGTGCAAGCGGAGTTGCGCGTTACCACCAGAGTGTAGGCGTTGTGATGACGGTATTCCGCCGCATCACAGTACACCGCATTCGGCCATTTTGTCAGTTCCCGGTCCAAGACGCGTGTACGGGTTTGGCGGCGCGCCGAGTTGTAGACGGGGTGCATGTGTCGGGAGAGGGGCCTTGTGAATATGTTTTCCCGAATTTCAAGTGGAATATGCATGGCACTTTTAGCTTGTTCGGACAGCGGAATGCCTTGAGTAGCGAGAATTGACTTGCCCGTTTCTGTTAGTTCTAGGCGATTTCGCTGGGATGATAAATATGCTTCAACTAACTCGGTGGCGGTGTTAAAAACTCCGAGCTGGAGCAGACGATCCGTGGATGCGTTAGGGGGTATCTGCAGGGCAGCGCGGTATACCTTGCGGATGAGGCCATCGATCTTGTTCAGCTCGACCTTGAACGCTCGTATATATGGCAGAGTATAGAGGAGGCGGCTGATAAAAAAGGAGTGCACTAGGTGGAGGCGGTCCTTTTCATCTAGTCCATGGTGTCGGTTGGCTACCCGCCGAAGAAGTGCAATAATTTGGTCGACATGAGATCCGAGTTGTTGTATGAAGAAAGCATTGGATCGATTCTGCTGGATAAGTAGGCCGAGGATTCTGAGGCGGGACACTTTAGGGACTGTATGACCTTGTACCGTTATTTCAATTTGGGGATTTGTAGGAGCACGTGTACGAGAAGGAAGGATTAACAGCTCGGATTTGGAAGGGGAGCAGGTGAGTCCGGCCAAGGCTGCCTGAGAGCTGACCGCATCGGCGCCTGCTTGGAGAGTGCTTTCAATATGTCCATCATTACCTCCTGGTACCCAGAGTGTTATGTCATCTGCGTATATGCCAAAACGAAGGTGCGGGATCTGTTTGAGAGATTTGGCAACAGGCAGGAGGGCGAGATTGTAAAGCATAGGGGAGAGGACGGCCCCTTGGGGAGTACCTCGGCTGGTCAGATGGTATGGGCCGCTAGTGTGTGGGCCCAGGCGTATGGTGGCTGTTCGGTCACTCAGGAAAGCTCTGACATAGTTATAGACCCTCAAACCGGGGGAAATGGCTGAGAGGCCGGCCATTATTGCCTCGTGAGTGACCATGTCGAAAGCTTTCTTAAGGTCAAGCGCCAGCACAGCTCCATTGTCCACTTTGCTGGGAGGCCGGATAATTTCGTTAGATACTTGTAGTAGTAGATCTTGAGCAGAGAGTTTAGGTCTGAATCCAAGCATCTCTTCAGGAAGGGCTTCAGTTTGAATTACGTGGTGGCTAAGTCTGGCTAGAATGACGTGTTCCAGCACTTTGCCAATGCAGGAGGTAAGCGAGATGGGGCGGAGCTGATCGAGGGCTACAGGTTTGCCGGGTTTCGGGATGAAAGAAATTGCTGCTGTACGCCAGTCTGGGGGGAGAGTGCCACTTCACCAGTAGAGATTGTAGTATTCGGTTAGTTGTGTTATGGAGGCGTCATCTAGGTTGCGGAGCATCTTGTTGGTGACAGAGTCGGGACCGGGAGCTGAACCAGGTTTGATGGTTTGAAGAGCCGTCCTGACTTCTGCTTCGGTGATGTCAGCGACGAGTTGGTCGTTATCTTCTCCGCGATAGGCTGGGAGTTGTGTTTTTGGTCCTTCCGGTATGTATAGGCACCGAAGCTGGGTCATGATTTCGGAGAGGGAGCCAGGGGTATTGTGCATGAGTTTCTGTAATTTTTGAAACTGGGCCGTGCGTGTGTTCCCAGGGTTGAGTAGGTGCCGTAGGAGGGTCCAAGTTTTACGCATACTGAGCGCTCCCCGCATCTGGTCACAAATTTGATGCCACTGTGCTTGGGCCAACTGTTTGGTATATTCCTGTATGGCGTTATCGAGTTCAGCAAGTTTACGGCGGAGGGCGCGGTTTGTCTTGTTACGCAGCCAACGCTTCTGTATGCTGCGGTAAGCCTGCCACAGGTGTTGAAGCCGGGAGTCCACTCTGTCAGAGGGGATATCCGGGTCAAGGCGGGCGCTGGCTGCTTGGGTGTCTTGTAAGAGTTGCTTGACCCAAGTTGTGTAGTTGTCCGCAGCCGGAGGTGTTGCAAGTTGAGGGTGGGATCTGACTTGGCGGAACTTGTCCCAATCCGTAATGTGAGTATGCCGGCATGGGGGAGTGTACTGCTTGGCGATGGAGACATCCGATTGTAGAATGTAGTGGTCACTACCCAAGGTGTATTCGGTGCAGGTCCATTGCAGCTGTTCGACATCCTTGGATAGGGTTAAATCGCGGGCAGTGTTCCTCTGCACACTCGTACCCAGACGGGTGGCCGTGTAAGGATCTGATTCCGGAGTGAAATTACCTTTTTGAATTTGTTCCCACAATAGGCGACCTTTTTTAGTGGCATAAGCATAGCCCCATGACGTGTGAGGGGCGTTGAAATCGCCGACAACGATGAGGGGTTGCTTGGATGCTTTCCGGGAAGCTGCAGTGAGGAGAGAATTGAACCTGTGTTGGTGCTCTCTGGGGCTGCTGTAGATGTTTAGAATGAATATGCTATTGTCACCCTTGCGGCGAGGGAGCACTTCAACGAAAATATGTGGGATTGTTGTCTCCGTGAGGGATATCTGATTGACTACTAGGTTGCATTGGACTAGAATGGCTGTAACATGGTGACCAGTGTCTTGAAGGCTTTGGTAACCTGGCAGTTTGACTGCTATCCCAGTTTCTTGAAGAGCGATTATATCAGGGGCTTTGTCTTGGGATTGGGTGAGAAGCAATAGGGAGTTTCTCTTTTTCTTGTAGCGCCGGCGATTCCATTGTCAGATACGGAGCATGCCAGAAGTCTTGCGAGGGGTCATCAGGAAGATCAGGGAGAGGTTGCGAGCTTGCGGATGGGACCAAAAGGGCGGCAAAAGTCGTTTTGATTTCATGGAATTGTGTGAGGCAGGCATGTATCTCTGCCTTTAAGGCTTCTACAATTGCCTGTGTGGTAGCTTGGTTAGTCAATAGGGTTTGATGTAGGTGGATGTACTCAGCTTTTTGCTCGGATAAAGCGTTATGGCAAGTACGTTCAACGGCTGCAATCTGGTCGACGAGGGAAAGTTGGCTGTCGTCAATGGGAGCAGTCGATTCTGTTGCCCGTCTCTTGGAGGGAGGCGATGTGTTGGAGTCTACCGACATTGATGGAGGAGGAGGAGGCAACTAGGTAGAGCTTTGTGTGGAAGAGTGGGGAGGAGGGGGGGTTAATTGGCATTGTGGAGGGCTGAGCGGCATGTTTGAGGGAAAGGTTTTCTTGTCTTAGCATGGCATTTTCCTTGCGAAGTTGTGCCAATTCTTGTCGAATTGTTCGTAGTTCTTGAAGAAAAACGTTACAAATGTTGGGGGGATTGTGCAGCGAGCTAGAGAGAGAGGAATGCTGGGTGCTCACCTTGGTGGCTTCAGCATTCGGGTTTTGGGGTGGCTGGTTGGCCTTGTTCTTCGAGTCTTGTTGCTTCGTGGGCTTCCCCAAGGCAGGGGATTGTGAAGCCTGTCGCTGACTTGGTGAGGCCTCATCCGTTGAAATCCGGGCGGCAGCGGTGACTTGAGCGTATGTGGGTGCTTGTCGTCGTGGTTGAAAGCGCCTCGGGCATTCAGCAGAGCCCGTTAAGTGAGCGCCCCCGCACACAATGCATTTGGGAGTACACTTGTGTGGATCCGGTGGGTTGACGAGTCCGCATTGTACGCAGCGAGACGGTGGCTGGGTAGTAGGACAGACGTCCTTGCGGTGGCCGGTGTGCCAGCACGTGGTGCAGGCTTCCGTTTTTCGTTTGAAAGGCTTGCAGCGGTAGGTAACAGCACGATATCGCACCCAAAACTGAACGGTCGTGCCTTCAAAGAGGATTTGTACGATGTTTGAAGAGTTCAGTCTCTTCGCGTCTAGAATACCTAGATCGGGATAATAGTGCATGAGGCTGTGCTGGATTTGCTCTGCCGTGTCTGTGCTGGGAATATTGAAGATTACTCCCGCCTGGGAATATTGAAGATTACTCCCAGGCGCAGAAACGTGGGCTGCGACTGGGTATTGTTGCCCGTTGTGGTTGATGGCCGTGATGCCGGTGTATCGTGTGGCTCGTTCCTCGTGAGGGGTGCTGATGATTATGAAGTTGGCTCTAGCTTGGATGCGGACTTGATCCTCGCCATTGTGGGTGAGTCCTGCAGCTTGCATGATGATATCAGCAAGCGTAGCCGCGGCGATGGAGACGACGGCCAGTCCGCCTCGCGGGCGGAGGATAACTTTGATGTCATTTTCCGGCAAGGGAGTGACGGGAGGCTTACTGTATTTGGGTTTGCGGCGGCGGTGTTGTTGCCCGGCGTTGCTGGGTGTCGTTGAGGCTCGTGAACCGGCGGCAGGAGTGGGATTGTCTGCGGTCGGGGTCTTGCGTTGAAGGCGGCGGCGAAGTGTAAGCCACCCGGGTTGTTGGAGTTCAGTTGGGTCGACGTCGATACCTTCGACGGCGTACTCCATTTCGGCGACGAAGGAAGCGCGAGGAGTTGCTTCAGTCGGAGGGGTAGATGCCGGAAGGCATACGTGGTGGGGCGCGTCGAGGCGGCGGGGAGGCGTCCGCCCCGCCAAGCCTGATGGTCAGGCTTAGCAGTGGAACCGGCGTGGCGCAAATTCAAAACCGTATAAAACCCGCTGGGAACGTCCGATGGTCAAAACTGTGGTGTCAGCAGAGTCCTCGGAACGTTAGGAAGTTCGCACATCACATGTGAAGGAATAACTGGTAAAAGATCGCACGGAGAACGGCAAAAATATCGGAGCCGAGGTGAGCTCGGGGTATCTGCGGTGGCACCCTGGCGGCGATCCAGCCCGCACACGAATGGAGACTGGAAACGCACCATCGTGACGTCGCGTGCGGCGAGACGTCGTTAGAAAACTTACAGGGAATGGCTTTCAAATGACGCAGCCAGCGCGGACTGTGGAGTCAGCCTCATCAGCTGAGAAAGGCTATGTTTAAAAATTGCTTACAAATTATTCATAGAACGTACGGGGCTCAAGCGTGGCTCAAATGCACCCCATAATCCGTTCAACCAGCTGTATGCATTTGATTGCCACCTTTGAAACGTGTTTCTGGGTCACTTTAAGCGCACGCGGAATTTTGTTTTTTTTTGGTAAGGAGTGTCATTAAAGATGGACCTTTATTAAGATCCTGCGCCATAATAGGAATGTACTCGCAAAGTTAAAAACTGTAGGTCCAGCACTTTTTGCTAGGCAATAATATCTCATCCTACCCGTGTTCACTTTCTTAGGAGTGTAAACTCCAAGATCCCGCTCGCTCGTTTGCGGGTTTATTAAAACCAAATACTCAAGTAGTTCTCTGTAATCCAAAGCATATGAACTGGGTAAACACATATTGGGTAATCCGTGAAAACATGAATTCTACCCCAAACCCCCATATTGATGGTTAGGTGAAAACACTGTAAAACAGCTTTATTACATTCGTATAGGTTGCCGATATCAGCAAACACGAGTTCGATATCTGAACGGTCCGGCGATAAAATTCGGTCAGTTGTCGGTACCTAATTCTTTCAATAGAAATCCTATTGCGCCGAAACTCACGCTGGCCGTTCACATGAGCAAGACGGGCTATTCCAGCTATCCTAGCTCCCAGAAAAAAAAATTATAAAAAGGATAACGCCCCTCCTCTACCTCCTCCTTTTTTTACCGTCGCATTTATTTTGCGCAGAGCTCAACAAACGCCGTCCGACGGTGCGAAAAGCAACTTCACTCCAGACTAAGAAGTCGCCTCGGCCCCTATCAAAAGCACCAGCAGTGCTGGCATGACGGTGTGCTTCTGCAGGGGAGGTGTACGTAAAGGAGCACACACGATAAGGTGATCGGCGATAAAGCCCGATACTGGAAACGTGAATTCTTTTTCTTATAATTTTCATTTCCCGCATCACCGAATACGTCAGCGCGGGAAGTTTTAAATCTTGAAGGTTGAGACGCCACTTGGTGCCAGCCAGCTGAACTAGAAGCTTCCTGTCCCACATTTCTGAATATGCTCTAGCAATCAAGTACAACGACAACACAAATAGATGTCTGTGAATAAATGCATCTTCCTTTCTTTGTAGTTGTGTGTGTGTGTGTGTGTGATCTCTCTTTCGCGAACATTACCGAACCGCGCAAATTCAACTCCTGCATTCGCACTTTCACATTCTTCCCCTCGGGGAAATGCGGGGGATTTTTTTAACCTGTAGTGGCGCGCACCTCATATTCTAGCAGCGCCAATCCCATCGGCATCATCCTACTTTCATCATCAGCGGTGCTTGTCCGGCCAGCGTCAACAGTACCACGCGAAACAGAACGAGATGGAACACGACCAGCGCCTGGGTGGTCGCATGTCCACGCCGCTCTGTAATTTATGGCCGGGCTTTACGCACCTAAATAAAAGTAGAAGAGCCACAGCGCATACCCGAGTCCACGGTTTTCTTTCCTACGAGTGGTCACCCGGACGTGATCAGTTCTGAGCTTTATACGCGGCTAGCAGCACAGTGACATGGCGACGTGGGGGCCCAGCTGACCAGCGTTCCAGCCACGGCACCTCAAAGGATGGTTCTTCAAGTTCTAGGCTACCCTGTTCCTCAACCACGTCAGTGTATAGCCTCTGAAAAACTCCCTTCTTTGGGAGACGCTTGCGCTCCTCACCCAGCCGCCGCCCAGCGACAGACCCAACGACGATCTTCGCGTTGCCGTGCTCGCGCATTACGGCTTCGGGGATGACTGCTTTCGGCCTGCAGCAGATAAGGCACCCGCGCGGTACGTGCACGTTTCGCCGCTTCACATCGTACATGCTGCACCATCCGCGTTGTTTCCTGCCAAGAGCGTCACCATCCACATGTCACCATCCGCCAAGAGCGTCACCATCCGCGGCAGCCACACCTACGACGACAATACGTACAGCCGACCTTCAGGCTGCCGGGCTCGAGCACTACAGCTATCGATAGCACCAGCCGCCGCCTGCAGCACACGATGTACTCGCATGGCTTGCACACGCTCCGCCGCCCCACACGGTACACACAGTACTTTCCATCTCAGTCGCTTACACCACTGTCATCCACACCCGGTGTACACTCAAATGCGGTTTGGTCTCCAGCGGCGCATCTGCGTGACCTGCCCGACAACCACGAACTTTGTTGGCTAGCCAACCCTGAAGGAGCGATGGTAGACGCGTCAAAACTTGAGACACACGTAGCTCGGATGGCCCCAGTGAGTCAGAAACTGGACGACTCCATTCGTCTTTCTCCTCCGTACACTTTCTCGCCAGGTCATTCACCAAATGACAACGCGCTTTCTGGTCCGACCGATCGCAGATACAAGCGACCGCACAAACACCGTGAACCTGGCGCCCGATTGGTAGCTCTACATCGATCCGACCCTTCAACGACTGTGCGGACGTCGCAAATTTCCTGGAAATGCCATTCCGCACGCCCCAATGGACAACGATTTGTTGTAGCTAGCAAGGCATTCACCACCACTTTACGTGCCTCTCTGGTGTTCACTTGTCATCACAAGCGTCCAACCCACCACGATGCTCCAGTGCCCCTACACCGCCTACTCTTACGCCGTAAACGTTGGAGCGCTCCGTGCAACAAAATAACTGGGTACATGACAGAGCCGTCCAACACACCCAAGCCTTCTCCGCCCAGTTTCTTGGACCACTTTGCGGACCCCACGATGCACCTGAGCTCTTCCCGACCTCTTTTGTGTCTCTGGGTGCGCCTGTTTGATTTTGCATCAGAAGACGTACGTTGCAGTCTGTGTCCCCTACGCTACTCCCAGGCTAGGCCACCGGAGGTCCGTCTACAGCCCGGACGCTCTCACCCGACTTACCAGGACTACTGTCTTAACTCGAATGCGTACAAACCTACATCACTGCTCATGTTCTACATACCTGTACATAGTTTTTGTGCACTCTACATCATACGTGTTCCACACTCATCTTAACGCGCACTGCGCAAGGGGGGAGCCATGTTGTGGCGCCCACTTCAACTTCTAGCAGCGCCACTATCACCTTCATCATCCCAACATCATCATCAGCGGTGCTTGCCCGGCCAGCGTCAAGAGTTCCACGCGACACACAACGAAATGGAACGCGACCGAGCGCCTGGGCCGTCAGATTTCCACGCTGCTCTCTAAGTTCCGGTAGGGCTTTACGCACCTGAATAAATGTAGGAAAGCCACAATGCATAACCGAGTCCACGGTTTCCTTTTCTACATACCCATTTTATGATTAGCCATGCACAGGTCAACGCATTTTCCCCACGGGAGTCTCCTTAGTTAGACCTTGAATATCATTGCCCACACGCTTCGTGGCATCATCCTGTATTTAACCAAATCTATGACTTATTAAGATGGTCTGGCGTCTGCACACAGGTAGCATTTTTTAATTTACCTCGCATGAATCTGTTAATCGAGGCCTTTATGTTATTACTTTAAACGCGATAGCGACATCTGTATGAATTTTTACACAATTTATCGCATAATGCGGTCATTCTATGTAAATAGAAGTCACCTAGTTTGTCTCTACAACTGAAGTGACAACTCATTTGAAATAGCAGAGGGGATAGCAGCCGCCACTTCCGATCGGTGCTCACCTTTTTCTTTTTGACCCTTGCATATCAAAGCTTTTAGAGAAACAGGCTAACAACGAGCAAGAAACCGCCGCCTAGTGCTTTCCGACAACCATCTTCCACCTTCTTAGGGGGATCCATCAAGAGAAACAGGTGCGATACCCCTTTTTAGGACCTCACCCGTCAATCAATATTCACACACCCAGCTGCTAAATAGGACACCCCAACAGGACCCCCACCCCCCTACCAACCGATCATGTGCAACACAAATGCTGCCGTATCCTTAGCTAATCTGAATTACGAGCCGTTAGAACGACATGAAACTTAACTGTTAACCGTATCTGCCTCCTAGGCTACTGATATGTATACAGAACTCAAAATGTACTCAGTACTCAAAATGTACTCAAACTCATAATGTACTTCCTCAAAGTGTACTCAAACACAAAATATACCCTAAACTCAAAATTGACTCAGGCATATTCAAACTCAGTCGCGGCCGAACTCACTCAAGCTCAAACTCACCATGCCACACACCCCGCGCTCACTCAAACTCAAACTCGCGTGTTAGTTTCAGTCCAAATGAGTCTGAGTGCGTGGACTTATGAGTGAGTCAGCCGGCCTCTGCCTGTGAATCAATGAACACAAAAGCTGGGTTAGCAGGGGGCTCGACTTTCACAGCGTATTCGACGGTGGCGGCTATGGATAATTCTTCTAGGGTTGTACAAAGTGGGGCGCTTTGGAAGCGGACAATGGTGTCACAAATCGGGCTGGTGCTATGGAGGGCAATAGTACTATCTCTAGAAGAGGAGTCAAAACTGGCCTCCATAAGTACATTGCCGCACCATTCTATTTAAACCAATTATGCGTCTGTATGGACCAAGTTGTGAGCAGGGTGCATGTGGCGATGAATACGCTGAATTACGGGTTTTGTATAGAAAGACCAGAGCGGAGGTTCGGGACGGATTGGGGGAAGACTGTGGGTTGGGTACATTAAGAAGGTGAGAATCGCCGCACCTGTAGCAAAGAGCTTTAAGCACTTGAGCTGGGTCTGGAGGTTTGATGCCATGCGTTCCTCATGGGTATTATTAAGGCCTAGTGCTAAGACGCCATGAGTGGCAGTATAATGAGGTGTCTCCAGTGCAAACGGTACAGCGCATAGAGGGCTCCTTCAAGACGGTTTGTCCGGGCAAGTGAGAGGCGGAGGAAGGGCACAGTGTACAGGATGGAAGTAGTCGCGAAAGACCCCAGATTGCGGAAATTGTGATGGCCTTTGAGACCTTCTGTGCGGTTAGAAACGCGCTTGAGAAGGTGAGAGACCTGAGAGATCTAGGAGTGCAATTGTCGTAGTTTAAGAACAGCAGATCTATTACGTGTGGGAGTGATTTCCGAAATGTTCAGTGAATCCACCGGTGGTATGGAGGCTGCGCCAATCGACAGCTGTTATAAACAGTGATCTTGGTCAGTGCCTCCTCGGTTAAACCCCACTAACAGGCCAGATTTAAATGCTGGTATGTTTACCCAAGTGGAAGATGCATGGTCGAGAATGGTGTCGCAGGACAAATGCAAGGTTTCCTCGATGTGTGCCTGACAACCGGAGTTCAACCAAAGCGTAATGTCAGCCGCCTAGATGGAATGATTGAGGCCATGAATCCTGGCGAGTAGCGGCGGCAGTGATGACAGGGCAAGGTTAAAATGAGTGTGGGAGAATATAGAGCCCTGAAGGGTCCCTGATGTGAGATAAAAAGGGATAGCCTGTGAACCGGCAATCGAATAAGCAGCAGTGCGGTTCGAGAAAAAATCTCGAATGTAATTGTACATGCAGCGGCCGCGCCCTGTTGATGCCAATGGGCAACGCGATCGAAGGCCTTTTTAATTTGAGGGCTAGAATACCCCGCAGTTGGGCTGAGCTCCAAATTTTGTACACACCCTCTTCGAGGCAGAGTAGGGTGTCTTTGGTTGAGAGGTGGGCTCGGAAGCCCGTCTTGGTGGCAGCAAGGGAGCGTGATGTGTGAGATGCCAGTCAAGACGAGTGAGAGCCAAACGCTCGAGCAGCTTCCCTACACACGAGGTAAGCAAAATGGAACGTAAGCTATTGGGCATAAGGGGCTTACCAGGTTTGGAAGGAGAACAAGTTTGGAATTTTTTCAAGTTTCTGAAATTCGGCCAGTTTCTCGTATGCTATTGAAAAGGTAGAGAAGATATTAAATACCCTCATCTGGGAAGTTTCAGAGGAGTTTACAATGCATACAATCCTCCCCTGGTTCGGTATCTCGTAGTAGACGTGCCAGAGGGATGAGTTCGGTCAACATAGTTCGGTCAACATAGAGGGAGTTTCCAGGGGAGATAGGAAAAATGTGTGAATTGTAAGTACGGGCGGCATGTTATAAGAACTGGCAAGGAAGTAGAGGAGTTAGCAGATCATTAGCCAGTTCTATAGGAGAAGCCCCGGGTGTGGAGCAGGATACGACAGATTGGTTCAGAAGGGCAGGTTTGGTGAATAAGTAACTGGAAGAGGTGCCGGGCACGTTTATTATGCATTCGTGGGTTAAGTTTGTAATAGAGATTCCACCAGTAGGAGCGAACAAGTTTACCAGCACACGTTTGGGCCTCTTGGGTCAAGATATTTATATGAAGGGGCCAGTTTCCAATTGTGTTTCTGGAGGCGCCAAGCCTAAAAAGAGAACGACGGCATCCCATAGTTGCAGGAGGTAGGAGTCAATGTAGGGTGCCTCCGTGTACGTTTAGACGCGTTAAGTGTGCCGCTGACCAAGATCCTATATCTGCAGAAGCCAAGAATCTGGGCCCGTGGTTTGTACAGGGGGAAAAGCAGCCTGTCTGACTGCATGCCAATCTGTGAATATTTTAGGTTTATGCGCTCGCCGGAGTAGACGAGTGGATCATAACGTGATTTCCAAGATGCTATGGTCACTGCCAAAGTACACACGCCTGTGTGACCACGTAGGGGAGCCTGGGCATACGTAGAAAGCTAATTCCGGAGTTGTGTTTCGGGCAGCACTGTGGCCAATGTGTTTGGGAACACCAAGATCTGTGAGCACGGAGTGCGATTTGCGCTGTACTATTTCCGCTAGAGCACGGCCACCAATCCTGATTCGAGGGTAACCCTATAGGGGGTGAGGGCAATTGTAGTCCCCCAGGACTAGACGTGGTGGGGTCTGACAAGCGCTTGTGTAGAACAGTGAATCTAGGAGCGCAACCTTCTTACCTGGGCGGTGGCACACATTTACGAGCTGTATCGGTGCGAAAAGTGAACTAAATGAGACGACTATCCTGTTCACCATAAAATCTGGGCAGGTTGGAGGAAAGTCGACAAGCGATGTAAATCGAAGGTGAGAGGCTATAAGAGTGGAGAGGCAGAGTGAGCTAGGATCCGTGGAGTTCCCTGTGTGATAGACCGCATAGCCAAAATATCGTGGAGGCAGAAAGCGTCTCATAAGAGGAGAACGTACGGGGGATAGGGCGGATTTGAATAAATCTTCAAAGAGAAGAAAGTTTCCGATTTACACTTCGAAAATCCCATTGCCATACTGACAAAACATAGGATGCGGATTGAGAGATGGATATTTTGCCCGTTAGTCAAATTCGTCGGAGTTGATGTCGGTGGTGGGGCTTTGCAGATAAGCAGTGCGTTTTCCAGCGCTGCCGGTTTTCCAGCGTTTTCCAGCGCTGCCAAGTTAGAGTTCTGTAAGTCGAGGCTAGAGCTATGATGAGGCGCGGGTGGTTTTCCAGTCTTGCGACACTGGGTGTCTTCCACTCGTTGCACGCGCTCTTTTAGGGCGTTAAATGCCGGGATACGCTCCACTAGCAGTGAATGAAATCGGCCAACGTTTTGGGAACTTCGTAGGGACAGTGACGCTGCAAGTGACAAACCGCTGACAACTGAGACGCCGTGCCAGATCTTGTCGAGTTTCCACGCTTCCATTCTAGCGCGCTCACAGCAACTAGCCTGATGACAAAATTGCACAAGGAGGTATGGGTGTCAGTAAGGCTGCAGCTGATTATGATAGTTTCGGCTAAAGTTTTTTTTTTATGGTTGAAGTGGCCGGCATTCTTATTTTCATTAAAAATGATGGTGGTGTGAGAATTTCATAAGATCCTATGTATAATGTACTGACCATCAGAGAACAAGTTCTCTATTGGAATGCAAGAAACGAAGGAAAGAAAAATTTGACATCGACAGCGGTGCCTTATTCTTGTTATCCTTGATACATGAGAATTTATTTGTGCAAGCTGAAGCCAATTAAATCCTACATCACATTTTATACATACAGCACATATAGCACATTGCTGTCTGGCGGAGAGAAGAAGCAAAAAAGCACAAAAAAGGCAACGGACCCACTACTACGAGCAATTCTCAGCAAATTCTATTTTACCAGCAGTAATCCCACCAGGACTTTAGGAAGTTGTTAGTGCCAACAGCGAGTCTAAGATTACCTAGTGTGCGAGTTTATAGGAAGGAAGAAAGACTAAAGAAAGGCACGAAAGTTAGTCATGAAAAGAAATAAAATTATTCTCTTCTGGTCTGCGCTACATATCAAAACGGGAATACGGAGCTTGAAAGACGAAGAAACAGCTGGTGTAAAATAAAGTATAGAAAAATGAGGAGACAATGATAAAACAGGGCGTGGCAAAAGCAAGTACAAGAGACCAATGCGGACAAAAAAATGTCTTAAAATAAGCACAAAAAGGATAAAATTTGCAAAGAAGGATGCTGCACGCTGGTAATGCTCCACAATAGAACTGTGTGTTTTCCCCCTATGCACTTCAAGCGGATACTTCAGGATGAGAATTGATTTGATTGCTTCCGCTGCAGCGTGTCTACAACTGAAATATGACTGATTTGCTTTGAACATGGCGTAACTTGTATACATAATTTTTATTTTTTTTGTTAAAGTGACGCTGCTCCTTTCTGGCAGGCTGTTGTGCCAAACTGACTGTTAGAATTGCACCTCTTTTGTTCATGCTGCCTGTATTTGTGCTAGTTCATTCCCTTGCTCTGCTCCTCTCCACTGCCACATGTTCTTTTTATATTCAAATTGATTTTCTTCTTGAAGGTTTTTGGATTCTAGTCCTGTTGGTATATTGTCATCAAAGCCTTAAATCTCATGGATTTGCTGGAGCTGGTCAGTTTCTCCTAATATATTCGTCTTTCCTCATTCTGAAAGAGGGGGACAAAAAATTTAAAGGGAAAGGAGCCCTGCGGTGGTACAAATGAAACCTTACAGTACATTTTTTGTGTTTCTCAGAACTGAGAGGTATATTTACCACCAACCAATATTGGAACTGCATGTTTTGCGTGATACCCTTCTTGTGTCTGGCTTGTTTCTTTTGGGATTTTGTTTAGGCTGCTAATATATAGATTATCTGCGACATATGGTAGCATTATTATTATATCTTGCGCGACGTCTGACAAGCATACAGCTAATGCCCAATCTTGTAAGCTTACCTAGAAAAATGTCTTGAGTGAGTTTTTTGATGCACATAACATGTGATATTAGGCTTGGGTATATTATGATTATTCAATCTAAGCTAATGCAAGGGCGACTACATAAAAGCATTTTAGTTTGAGAGAAAATGTTGACACAACTGCTGCAGAAGCCTCGTAGTTTCCGTCAGCGTTTGTGATGCAAAAGTTGTTGACGTTGGTGCACCAGCTGAGAGAAACGTACTCGCCCTCCACGTTGCAGCTTTGCTTCTTCTCGTCCTTTTTCAGCGGTTCTCCTACTGGAAGAGAACGACGGTGTTTGAACGTAAAGCTAGGTAGTGATGAATTCTTTAGTTGCCGAACCCTAAGGGCATTCTGCCACAATTATCATTTGAGGCGCTGCGGACGGGGACAGACGTGGGACATTCCCCCGAGCAAGAGGTGCTTCGCATCAAAAAGTTCCCACACGTGCTGCAGAAGCCTCGCAGACAGGCAACTACACCATCTCAGAAAGCGTGGCTGTGTAGCATAAATTGCACTAACACATACGATGTTTATTTGCCCGCATTTCCTAAAAGCACGGTTCAGTTCGAACTTGCATTCGCTAGAAAAGCAGGAAGTTTTACAGATCACTCACAACAGATTGCGAAGACAATCAACTGACGCATCTAGGGGGGCGTGTGAAACATGTTAAAGTAGCGCTGTAGAGATGCCACAAAACACAAAAGACTACACCGTACTAGCGCTGGATATCAACTTAATTCCTGTACCGCACACAATGTAACATATAGAGAAACAGCGCATGCGCGAACACTGGGGCAGCAACCATAAAAAAAACTACCAGTGGCTTAACTCGGCTATGCCAGGATATACGTTGCGTGAGCTGAGGTTCCGCAATCCAATCTAATTCAGTCCATCCAATCCAGTCCACACCAAATCAATCCAATTTAGTTCACTCCAGTCCACTCCAGTCCGGTCCAGTCCAGTCCAGTCACTGTTCCTTGCGCATGCACAGCACGGGTCTTCAAGAGCCACCGGAAACGGCTATCCAGTGGCTCTGGTGCAGCCATTGGATAGGTGTGGTGCTGGAAGAGCGGAAACTCTTTTGCAAAGCTGTTTTAACTAGAAACGGATAGTATTTGATGAATGATTTTGCTTTTGTGTTTACTTCATGTGGGCAATTCTAAAATATCTTCTGTTTTGCGAGAGACAAAAATTTGTACTCATCTCGCAAACTTGGGGCCTGTAAAGGGGAGGCCTTGCCTGTGTCTACCGGCTTTGGAAAGCGGCTCGTACTCTTTATTGGGGCTTTCGAGAAGACACCCATGGTTTGATCGCAGATAGAACTCATCTTGCTCGTCATTATCTCTTTCGTCCTGCTTCCTCCCAAGAGTAAAGAGGGTCTCCGCAACAGTTTGGCTAAACTTCACAAAATTGCTTCAGTCATCTCTTCAGGCGCTTTAGGCCCGTGTCCTAAAAAAACACGCGATTTCTCCAAAAAGCGGCATCCCGAATTTCGCCGATTTCACCAACAATGGCAACAGCACTCGTTTACTCTCTATAACGAGGCCATCGTAAAAGCTCGGTGAAAATTTGCGTGTTAGATCATGGCGTCCAACATATTGGACAACATATTGGAAGTATTGATATGGTTTCCAAAATTATAAATAAACACAGCAAGCATTACTGTATATAAAAGATAAAATAATTGCCAATATTGAAAACAGGTAGTTCACAATTAGACTGTTTTTAGATTTTTACAAAGCACTTTATTCGATTGAATATAATATTTTGCTAAATAGAGTGGAGATATAAGGAATACGTGGCATGGCCAGTGCCAATGCATCAGACATATAAGAGTTGAAACAAGGTGTCTCGCAAGGTGTAAATTTATGCCCGTTACTGTTTATAGTTTATGTAAATAACATCATAAATATACGAGGTCCGCTAGAAATTGTAATCTATACGGATGACACTAAGGTATTATTCACATCTGGTAATATAATAAACTTAACCTAAAGGTAAATGTTTATTTGGAACAATTACGAAATCGGTCAGTAGATTATAAATTGCACCTAAACACTACGAAGACAACTTACATGATATTTAAGCTATACAATAAAAATTTCGAGAAAGAACTCCCGATTATTATATAATAGAACCAAGGTAAACCAAGTGTCACAACAAAAATTCTTAGTTGTTTGTTTTAAGGACAACTTTCGTGGTATACGCTTATTGCTCACTTGTCCGCCGAAATTTCAAGAATCGGAAATTTGATGCCACTATGGTTGAAAATAAACTGATACAATGCTTTCATTTATTCGAAACTATGCTACGGAAGTTTGGTGTAGGGCACCACAAAGAAAATAATTAAAACAAGCTCAGTGTATTGCAAAACAAATTTTGCGGATATATTTACATTATCAAGGCTGTTACGGAGATTTGAGGACAAGTCCTTTATTTACTGAATATTTAATGCTTTCAGCTGATCCAATCTAATACATAAAGGTTCGGCACACCATTTATAAGAAAAAGACCCAGAATCAAGTTAACAATAAATCATCGGGATACCATCTTTAGCATACAATGTGGCACACTCAAAAACGAAGAACAAAATATCGTGGACAATCTTTCCTGTACCTGTCAACTGAAATAATAAATATTATTGGGAGGAAGATAGAACTTCGACGCCAGCGAACTTACGTTTAAAAACAGGTCAAAGAAGTGTTACTTGAGCAAAACGCTTGCAATTCTGATATATAAATACGGGTTTGAAGCTTATCTCCGAATGTCCCTAAAAGGTAGTAATTAAAAACAATTACAAACACAATATATTTTAACGTAATTGTGACATAGTTGTGCAACTGATGAAAGTTCATGCGTACGAATAACAGTGGTTATGTGTACACTCTGATCCTTTTTTATAGGATCACAGGATGCTTTCTATAATAGGTAGGAAATGTAGTGAAGACTGCTTTGTGCTTTTTCTCTATTAAGATTGTGCGTTGTGCTTAAATATGTGAACAGACGTGGTATTGTGTTCGCTGTAAGTTGGGTGGCTGAGGCCTCTTTCAGGCCTCGTTCGCCTTTAGTCTCAGCCTGTACTTGGTTTTTCCAAAACTTAAAATCAAATACTCAAGTACTCAATTACTAAACCTTCAAAGAAGAGCACGAGAAAGTAAGCGCGCGAAAAGTTTAAATATTGTACTCTGCGCGTTCGCTGATGCATTGAGATTAGTGTAAAATGAAAGAGAAGCCTTGAAAGCAAATATAAATACGAAAAACAGCATTCACATCTTCGCCTGGAGCCGTACGATGCCGCGCTTGCACCATGAAAGGTCAACGTATGCCGCGTGGGCTGCAAGTTCAGACAAATATGGAAACTGGACAACCGGGGCTTCAAAAGAAAGGGAAGAGTATACAGTAAGGTATTCAGTGGCTATGGAGACTGGTTGGGGCGGAAACGATGATGGGTTGCCCCTGCGGATGAAGAGAATAGATACTGGGCACAAAAGAGCATTTCACAGAAGCTAGCAACTGAACAGGAAATAGGTAGGGTCACAAAAGGTTAAACATGAATAGATCACAAAGGGTTAAAATTCTTAAGTGGTGGTGGGAACGAGGCCTCCTTCCGCAGGACAAATGGCATTGTTGATGTGCATTAGGCTAATAAAGCTGCTGTATTAGGAGAGTTTCTGCGAATTCTAATTGGAAACTCAAGGGTAGGAATAATGAACATAGTTTTAAAATTTATAAAACCGCCTATTTTAATCGAGGGATAAGCACGTTAGTTTTCCGTAACTTTCAATAATCCCAAGTGTGGCTGACCCAAACTTATAAATGAGATAAGATTCTTGAATCTCGCGGTCGTGTTGCGTTTTGAAGGCGGATTCTAAAATCGTTGCTTTAAGATGTTCAAATGCATGGCCGAGACTGTTCGCATGTCTTCAAAGGGGCGAATAAGGGCAGCGTTTTGCATGAGAGCGGTGATTATTGAACCGTATTCGGAAGGGAGTTTCAGTTTGGCTAACATATTGTTGCCTACAAACAGTGCACTCGTAAGGTATACGACATTAGCCAAGTCACAGTTAAAGTTAACTTTTATATTTATGTAGTAGTCTGAAGCAGTGCTGGTGGCGTGCTGTTTTGTAGTCATGTGTGGGCATACTTTACATCGGGGTTTATTACAGGGCATGCAGCCAGTAGTTGGCGGTCGGGTATAACGCCGGTAGACAACGCGTGCTGGTTAGGGGAATATGCTTTTTAAGCGGTAACTTTGCATTAGGGTATTGTGATGTTTTTTTTAGTACGGTTAACACTCTTGGAGTGGAGGATGAGTTGGTTAAAAGTAAGTTAGTTTAAGGGTTCCCGTTCGGGACTTTTTTCTTACAGATTACGTTACGGTCTAATTGGTTGACTCGCACAATAGCGTCGTCGATAACGTTTCTGGATGTTTTTACTTAAGGAGGGCGGTCTTAAGTTCTCGAAAGTTTTAGTCAAAATCGGCTTGATTTGAGCGTAATCTCTAAGAAAAAAGCCCCGAACGGAAACCTTTCAACTAACTTAGTTTTAACCAACTCATCCTCCGCTCCAGGAGTATCAACCCTACTAAAAAAAACATCACAATATCCTAATGCAAAGTGACCGCTTAAAAAGCATATTCCGCGAACCACCACGCGTTGTGTACTGGCGTAATAAGAATCTAACTCTCGTATCAACCGATCGCCACCTACTGGCTGCATGCCCTGTAATAAACCCCGATGTAAAGTATGCCCACACATGACCACTAAACAGTGCGCCACCAGCACGACTTCAGACTAATACGTAAATATAAAAGGTAACTTTAACTGTGACTCGGCTAATGTCGTATATCTTGAGAGTGCACTGTTTGTAGGCACCAATATGTCGGCCAAACTGAAACGCCCTTCCGAATACGGTTCCATAATCACCGCTCTCATGCAAAAAGCTGCCCTTATTTGCTCCTGTCAAGACATATGAACAGTCCCGGGCATGCATTTGAACATCTTAAGGCAACCATTTTAGAATCCGCCTTCAAAACGCACCATGACCACGAGGTTCGGGAATCTTATCTGATTTATAAGTTTGGGTCAGCCACACTTGGGAATAATAAAAGTTACAGAAATATAACGTGCTTATCTCTTGATTAAAATTGGTGGCTTCATAATTCTTTTAACTATGTTCATTATTCCTACCCTTGAGTTTCCCATCAGAATTCGCAGAAACTCTCCTAATGCAGATGCTTTATTAGCCTAATGCGGCTAAACAATGCCATTTGTAGTGTGGAAGGAGCCGTCGTTCCCACCACCACTTAAGAATGTTTAATCCTTGGTGATCTATTCATGTTTAATCTTTGTGACCCTACCAATTTCCTGTTCAGTGGCTAGCTTCTGTGAAATTTTCTTATGTGCCCCGTATCTATTCTGTTAATCCGCGGGGGGCACACCCATTATAGCTTCCGCCCCAACCAGTCTCCCCAGCCACTGAATACCTTACTGTATACTCTTCCCTTTCTTTTGAAACCCCGGTTTTCCAGTTTCCGGTATTGTCTGAACTTGCAGCCCACGCGCCATACGTTGACCCGTCATGGTGCAACCGTGGACGCTGCTTTGTTAACATGACCCCTTTCTCACTCTTGCGCCCTCCCCCCCCCCTTTTTTTTGTTTTTTTGTTGTAACATAGGCGTGGCCCGACTGTATGCACACTCTTCATTTCCGAAACATAATCCGCTCCTTCTCACAGTTTTCTCCAAAGCTATATAAGAAATGTGTTCCAAATGTTTGCGACAGCAAAATCACGTAACTGTACCCCGGTGATGGCAAGTCCCGTTGCCGCTACGTAAGGAAACCTTGTTTGTTATTGCTTTTGCTGTGTATCCGACTCTTTACTTATACTATATTTATATATATATATATATATATATATATATATATATATATACTGTCACGAAGACAAGGACGATGCAGTTGTCTTGAATGAGAAACACGTTTATTGGAGCGAACTTGTGCTCCCCTAACAACTCAAAAGAATACAGAGGCGGCGAAGCAGCGGTCAACAAAGTGACTTGCACAGGCGAGTGTCTTCGACTCGAAGGCCCCGGCGTCCGCACTGCAGGCTTTTTATCTTTTGGCGCGCGTGGTTCTCGAAACGTCGATTCGCATTGAGAACATAGTAGATCCAAGAAGATTATTCTGGGCTGTTCACGTTAGATCGGAATGCTCTCTCTATCACAACAGATAACACATGCGGCACAGAAAGAAAGAATGGAACACGCGCTTCCCTTGGCGCAGAGATAACACAGACCGGCGCAGCCGGGCGGTAAAAGCAAAACACAAATAAACAAACCCAATTTATGGTTCGCGGTGCTAACGCGAACCCGATGCTAACGTAAGCGACAGTCCGAAAAAATGAAAATAAAAGCTCGTCATCGTCCGTAGAAAGGTTCTAGGAGAACCACGTGGACGACTTCAGCCGCGTGCGTTTTCATGATGTGCCGGAGTCACCATCGGGGATCACTTCGTAGGTAAGTTGGCTAACACGTCGTAGAATCTGGTAGGGTCTGAAATACCGTCGCAGGAGCTTCTCACTGAGTCCGCCTCGTCGGATGGGAGTCCAAACCCACACACGATCCCCTGGTTGGTACTCGGCGTCTCAGCATCGGAGGTTCTAGCGGCCCGCATTCACCAGCTACTGGTCCGTTATACCAACTCGAGCGAGCTGGCGGGCCTCCTCCGCACGTTGAAGATATCCGTGGACGTCGGCGTTGAGGTCGTCGTCTTCTACGTGCGGAAGCATCGCGTCGAGCATCGTAGTCGACCTTCTACCGTAGACAAGCTCGAACGGCGTCAGCTGCGTCGTCTCCTGGATAGCCGTGTTGTACGCAAACGTGACATACGAGAGCACTTCGTCCCAACTCTTATGTTCAACGTCAACGTACATTGACAGCATATCTGCGATTGTCTTGTTCAGACGTTCTGTTAGTCCGTTCGTTTGGGGGTGGTACGCCGTCGTTCTTCGGAGATCCGTGTTGCTGTAGCGTAGTACTCCTTAGTGTAGCGTAGTATGCCGTTCCGCGTATGCTTAGCGTAGTATGCCCTTCCGCGGTCTGTGATTAGGACTTCCGGGGCTCCATGTCGCAGCACAACTTGGCTTATAAAGAACTTCGCCACTTCTTGTGCAGTCCCCCTCGAAAGAGCGGCGGTCTCTGCGTAGCGCGTCATGTAGTCTGTCGCTACGACAATCCACTTGTTCTGTGATCTTGACGTAGGAAACGGGCCTAAAGGTCCATTCCAATCTGTTGAAATGGTCTCGATGGGACGGCGATCGCTTGCAGAAGTCTGGCTGGTCTTGTCGGCGGCCTTTTTCGTCGCTGGCAGTTACGGCAGCTCCGGACGTAGTGGGTGACGTCGAGGGAGGGCCGGGCCAGTAGTACCTCGCCCTAATTTTTCCAATAGTGCGGGCTGTGCCCAGATGTCCGGAAGATGGGTCGTCGTGGAACGCTTCCAAAATTTCGTCACGAAGGTCCGCGGGGATGACGAGAAGGTAATTCGCTCTTGTTCCGGGGATGAAATTCCTCTTCACAAGGACGGAGTTTCTCAGGCTGAATGCTGGTAAGCTGCGTTTGAAGGTCCTACGAACGGCAACGTTGCATCCCTCGAGGTACTCGATTATGACGCGTAAGTCGGGGTCGGCACGCTGCTGGGCGGCTAGGTCGCTCTCCGTCACGATCCCGAAGAATGCGCTGTCTTCATCAGAGTCTTGTGGTGGTGGGTCGACGGGGGTGCGGGACAGGCAGTCGTCGTCGGAGTGTGTCCTGCCGGATTTATAAACGACTGTAACGTCGACCTCCTGCATGTGCGAGCTCCACCGCCAAAGACGGCCAGAGGGGTCCTTCAAATTGGCGAGCCAACACAGCGCATGGTGGTCTGTTACAACCTTGAATGGCCTTCCATACACGTATGGGCGAAATTTTGAAATCGCCCATATAATAGCCAGACACTCTGCAGAATAGTTTTTCTCCTCCTTCGACAGACCACGGCTGGCATAGGCGATTACCCTTTCGCAGCTGCTTTTCATTTGGACAAGGACGGCACCCAAGCCTATATCACTGGCGTCCGTGTGCATTTCCGTTTCGCATTTTCGTCGAAATGAGCGAGCACGGGCGGGCTTTGCAGGCGTTTTTGCTGCTCGCAGAATGCTTTTTCTTGATCATTATCCCAGCTGAAAGGGGTGCTATCTTTCGTCAAGCGCGTGAGTGGCTCTGCAATGCGTGCGAAGTTTGCGACGAAGCGCCGGTAGTATGCGCACAGCCCGAGAAATCTCCGCACGCCCTTCTTCTCTGTCGGCCTTGGGACGTTCGCAATGGCTGAAGTTTTTGCCGGGTCTGGTAGGACTCTCGCGGCGTTGACGACGTGGCCCAAGAACTTGAGTTCCCCGTATGCGAAACGGCACTTTTCAGGCTTCAGCGTCAACCCCGACGTATGAATGGCCTCGAGTACATACTTTACCCTTTCAAGGTGTTCGTCGAAAGTCCGGGCGAATACCACTACGTCGTCGAGGTATACGAGGCAGGTGTGCCACTTAAGGCCAGCTAGCACAGTGTCCATGACTCTTTGAAACGTCGCTGGTGCTGTGCACAGCCCAAACGGCACCACCTTGAACTCGTATAGGCCGTCTGGGGTTATAAATGCAGTCTTCTCTCGGTCTCTCTCGTCCACTTCAATTTGCCAGTAGCCGGTCTTCAGGTCCATCGATGAGAAGTACTTCGCGTGGCAGAGGTGGTCGAGGGCGTCGTCGATTCGGGGGAGGGGGTACACGTCCTTTTTCGTGATCTTGTTCAGTCGCATGTAGTCAACGCAAAACCCCAATGTGCCGTCTTTTTTCTTAACGAGTACGACGGGCGCAGCCCAGGGGCTTTTCGATGGCTGTAAAATGTCGTCGCTGAGCATGTCATCGACTTGAGTCCGGATGGCTTCCCGTTCGTGTGAAGAGACGCGGTACAGTGACTGTCCGGTAGGTCGGGCTCCATCTTCGGTTATTATTCGGTGCTTCGCTAGAGGGGTCTGACGTAGTTTTGCGCTCGACGAAAAACATTCGCTATGGCGACGCAGCAAAGCCAATATTTTTTTTCGTTGTTCTTGCGGTAGCGCCGGATTCACGTCGAATGGCAGCGGGAGCTTGAAGGTTTCTACGGGTGTGCGTTCAAAGTCGGCGACCGCGATCACGTCACTTGCTTCTTGCGTTTCTTCGAGGAATGCAATTGCCGCGCCCTTGTTTAAATACTGGTACTCCTCGGTGAAATTAGTAACCAAAATTTGGGATTGGTATTCCTTGAAGGGCGCAATGCCTCTTGCGACAGACACACCACGGTCGAGAAGCACCCTTTGATCAGTGTCTACGATAGCGTCGACGTCAGGAGCAGCATCTTCACAGTAGACTGCGACCATCAAGCTTGCGCGGGGTGGCAGGGTGACATGATCATCGGCAATCCTTACAGCAGCACGTCGTTCGGGGTTCAGTTCCGGCGTCATGGAGTGATGGGGGGAGAAAGTTATTGACATAGTCTGAAGATCGATTATTGCACCGTTGTCCATCAAAAATTACCTTCCAAGAATTACGTCGCGGGAGCAGTTAGGCAGAACAACGAACGCCGCAGGGTACGTTGTGCCGTCTATGGTGACGCGCGATGTGCACGTTCTACTTGGCGTCACGAGGTGGCCTCCTGCTTTGCGTATGGGCGGACCGTCCCATCTGGTCATAACGTTTTTTCAGTTTAGACGCAAATGGTCCGCTCATTACCGAATAGTCAGCTCCCGTGTCTGCGAGGGCGACTACGTCACAGCCGTCGATGGACACCTTGACGTCAGATGCAGTCTTCCTCGAGTTCCGGGTTCGTCGGGGCGTCGTATCTCTGCTTGTACGTGTTGATGATCGGGCACTGTGCATCGTCGTTGTCGTCGTCTTCTCAACGGACCTCTCGGTCAGGTCGGGTACGCGTCACGCCATGTAGCTGTCGTCGTGTTCGGGAATCTCGTCAGCGTTAGGTCTGGTCGTCGGGATGAGGGCTTGTCGTGAATCACTGTCTTCAGCGCGTGTTTGCGTCGTTGGAGGGTTTCCAGTTTTTCGCCCTAGAGCAACTTCACCTCCAGAAGTAGCCGCCTTTAGTTTCCCCCGCGTGGGCTGGGAGACCTACCATGTGCGAAGTCAGCACTGCTACGGCGGTCCGGCGACTGGTACGGTTAGGGCGACGGCGAACGGTTGAAACGGGCTTGTCCACGGCTGGTGTTGGACAGGTATTCTTCAATCTCAGATGGGTGCTGGCCGGGTCGGGGGCGTGGTGCGTCGACGGAGAAACCACGTAGTCCGAGTCTCTTGTATGGGCAGCGACGGTAGATGTGGTCGGCTTCTCCGCAGTGGTCGGCTTATCCACAGAGGACGATTATCCGGTGTAAGCCATACGTCAGGCTTTCTCGGCGTCTGGGTTTGTGCTACCGGGAGTCGGGCAGGCGACAGTGGGTGGCGGTAGGGATTTCCCTCTTGACGACGTGCGTCTTGACGACGTGTTGGAGCAGGGCGGGGTCGGTGAACAGCCGCGAAGTACGTCATAGCTTGGGGCTCGCAGTGTACTTCGGATGCCACAGAAGTTCCCAAAGCGTTTTGAACTTCTTCCCGGATCACGTCAGTTAGGCAAGCGACTTGGGGTTGCGGCGTCGTCGGAAAAAGTTTCCGCAGCTCCTCTCTCACTACTGCGCGGATGGTCTCGCGTAGGCTATCAGCCGGAGTCCGCATGTTGTCGACGTGGTTCGCACTGGCCGCGCCAACAAAGTTCCCGTCATACTGCTTGGCACGCATTTCGAGAGCCTTCTCAATGGTGCTGGCTTCGGTCACGAATTCATCGATGGTTTTGGGCGGGTTGCGGACAAGTCCAGCAAACAGCTCCTCCTTCACACCGCGCATCAAGAAGCGCAACTTATTTCCTTCCGTCAGTTCGGGGTCCGCGCGGCGAAATAGTTGCTTCATCTCCTCAACGAAGATCACGACCCCTTCGTTGGGGTGTTGTGTCCGAGTTTCAAGCAAAAGCGCAGTTCGCTCTTTTCTCAGAAAGGTAGTGAATGTCTTAAGGAACTCCCTTTTGAAGTGAGTTCAATCGGTCAAAGAACTCTCATGGTTCTCGAACCAAGTTCGAGCAGCATCTTCTAAGTTAAAGAATACATGCCGGAAAGTTTCTTCGTCGTCCCACCTGTTGATGATGCGGACGCGCTTCAGCTTCTCCAACCATTCTTCGGGGTCTTGGAACGATGGCGGTTCCCGGGGCTGCTGCAGGACGATTGGCGACGTTGTTTCTTGCACCATGGTGTTGGTTGCAGCGTTCCTTTTCTTGGGCCCTTCTGGCATCACACCGAACTCGGGTGGTAAATATTGCAGGCGGCGGCTGGCTCTTGTTGGACTGGCTTGGCGGCTTCCCGAGGTTGTAGTGGGCATGAAGGGTGCGTACCCAGCACCTCCGCTAGATGTCACGAAGACAAGGACGATGCAGTTGTCTTATATGAGAAACACGTTTATTGGAGCGAACTTGTGCTCCCCTAACAACTCAAAAGAATACAGAGGTGGCGAAGAAGCGGTCAACGAAGTGACTTGCACAGGCGAGTGTCGTCGAATCGAATGCCCCGGTGTCCGCACTGCAGGTTTTTTATCTTTTGGCGCGCGTGGTTCTCGAAAGGTCGATTCGCATCGAGACCATAGTAGATCCAAGAAGATTATTCTGGGCTGTTCACGTTAGATCGGAATGCTCTCCCTATCACAACAGATAACACATGCGGCACAGAAATAAAGAATAGAACACGCGCTTCCCTTGGCGCAGAGATAACACAGACCGGCGCAGCAGCCGGGCGGTAAAAGCAAAACACAAATAAACAAACCCAATGTATGGTTCGCGGCAATACATATATATATATATATATATATATATATATATATATATATATATATATATATATATATATATATATATATATATATATATATAAGACACAAAATAAGGAATGGCAGTCAAGAAATCCTCGGAAAGCAACGGTGAGGTTGTCGGTGGTCATAGAAAAAGATGAATTTTTTTTCTGAATCAAAAAGAGAGTGGTGAAAAAATGCCCGCCGGGTGGGATCAGAACCCACGACCTCCAGAATACCGGTCTGGTGCGATATATATATATATATATATATATATATATATGTAACTATATATATATATATATACATATATATATAAATATATTTATATATGCACACACTTCGCGTCTTTGTGGCGGCGGAGAAGCATTGCGCGCGTTCTTGCATATTTCTGTACCTTTCTGCACACTAAATGGATGCTCGGGCGTTCGCGAGTGCGTCGTGATGCAGCTTCTATGAGTTTCCGAGGGGTGTCACTGCTTTCCAGCGCATCGGCGCGGATCACGTAGCGAAGAAGGGAGGTATAATGGAATACCTCCGCTGCGGATGCTTTATCATTGTACGATTTCGGGAAGCATGGCCGAAGCCACTGCCCCGCGCTTGTGTGCGCAATCGGAAAAAGTGCTTTTTGAGAGTTTTCTCAAGTGCGTGCTCTACAATTGACAACATGCCAGTCTCAAATACACCTGGAAACCACTCGATTGGCACAGCGACTGCAAGCCCGAAGAAACCCTTCAACCAAATCAAAACGTACTCTGTCCCGGAACCATTCACCTATATTTGCGTGACCGAAACAGTCACAACACACTGTAAGCCAAGAGCCGTGAAATTATTCAGTATATCGAGGACCGCTGTCACCGAAAGCAGCTCCCGTGAGCGAAGTCCCCCGCTCAAAGCGAGACAGTTTTCGTCAGCTGCCAGAAAATTGCTAAAGTACCCTAGTCTCTAAACGCACCGACAGCCAGTTGAAATTCAAAACTGTAGAGCGAATATGGATGACTTCACCTTATCACCAATTGATGCGTGCAGCTCCTAAAAGTTTCATCTAACAAGTAGGCAACTGCTCTTCTGGCCCTGCTAGTAGTAATTGCAAATAGAACTAAAAACCGCAAACCCCATGTTAGAACTTGTCCCGTGTATGCGGGCATTCATCTTACAGGGACAGCAGTCCAATGGTAATGGATGAAAAAACTGAGTGCACCAAATATAACTGATCTTGCCAAACACCTTGTAAAACGTGGTTACATTGTCCAGGAGTATACATAGTAGCCAAATCAATGGTAAAACCAATTTTCCCATGGAAAAGAAACCGCAAATGTCTCCTGTGAGCGCGAAACCTTCCAAGGACTACACTGATCCGAGTAAACCAGATTAACACTGACACGAATCAAGAAAAAACGCAAGCAAAATACTTATAAAGCCGGAAAAAAACACCAGAAATGAGAAGCAAAGGCACAATTAGTTAAGAACCATCAGATAGTGCCGTGGACACTGCAGAGGTTTCTAATGAAGTTGTTCTTTCAGACACAGACAAAGCAGAAAAACTCGTACAATTGCAGTGATATCAAGAAAGCACTTACCTTCACTAACATAAAATCAAAAAAGGACGGCACATCGGAATTCTGCTTCCCACGACGACCTTCGACGATTAACAAAAATTCTGAAGACTGTGAGGACATTTCCCTAGCAACCAACAAGCCAACACAAGTTAACCAGACCATAAAGATTCTCTTCTTGCCAAGCTGTCAAAGAGCGATAGCAGAATATTTAGGTCACTAATGTCGATATCAAAGAAGTGTCAAGAACAAGGTGTCCCCAAATACTTGGACTTTCGACTAGCAGCATACACAAGAGTAAAGATGACTGCGCTTGAAGCAATCCAAGAAGTGGAAGTTGCACAAGGAGATGTCACAGGCTATTAGGGAGGCGTATGCCATTTTACCAGGAGCTTCAATACGGCCCATGGAACAATTCCCTAATTCTGATGGAGAAGAACCTGCCGCAAGAAGGAAAACAAAATCTGCACTTGTATTGCAGGTAAACCGTACTCACGTGAAGGGGATTGATTAAATCAAGAAGACGAATTACCCCACAGACAGGATGTTATTATCAGTCCTCAAGAGTAGGGCTAGTCATCTTTCCACTTGTAAAACAGGAATAGAGACCTAACGATATTATCAAGACACATCACCGATTTAAGAACTGTTCACGACGAAACTCTCGCAGGCAAAGCTCCCAGAAAACGAAATAGTGTGCATAGAAGAGGACATTGTGACCGACTTCACCCCCAAACGTCTCATCAAGCAAAGCGATATCGACTGGTCGGAGGAGGATCTCAAGGTAAAGTTATCGGGGGAAGGGAAACATGGCAAGACAGTCCTTCTGCTAGAAAATTCATTTGAACGTTTCGTTAAAAATTTTAGTATCAGGCTGTCAAGAGTAGGGCTAGTCATCTCTTCCACTTGTTAAACCGCAATAAACTGACTTAACAAAATGATAAACACATGAATGCTTCAAGAACAGTCCACGACCAAACTCCCGAATCAAAGCTCCCAGAAAACAAAATAGTGGGCATAGAAGAGGTCATAATACAGACTCAACCCCACAACGTTTCATTAAACAAAATCCTATCGACGGCATGTAGGAGGAATTCAAGGTACAGACATCGTAGGAAGGAAAACGTGGCCAGATAGCCATTCTGAAATCAAGAAAAAAGATTATAATGCCCCGCTTGGTAAAACTCATCTCAACACTTCGTGATAGCGCTGTGTTTTTTTTATAACACATTCCTGCCACGCTGCCTCAACTGTTCAGCATACGATCACCTGGAGAAACACTGAAGTTCATCAGGTTCAATTTGCTCCAGGTGGTCCGACGATCACCGCTAAAAAGGCTGCACCAGGCATCCCTTCTACTGGCTGTGCAAAAAGCATAACTACTTCAGCAGCGCGGACATTGACACGCGCCATGCCTCCTTCCCCCGCACTTACCCGACTTACCTATGGGGCTTCGCGGAGGATGCCGAACGCATGTTCTCCTCACTGTGCTAGTAGGGTAATAATAGGGAATTTTTGAACAGCCGTACAATAGCATTCATCTTTCCTTATACAAACGTGTCATTGCGGCAAAGATTATAGGTTCGATCTTTGAACGAAAAAAAAAGGACCGAGCGGAAGAAGCACAAAACACGAAACAGGCCATGAAATTAGAACTTGGTGCTCTGGTCGGTAAAATACCGACGGCAGTATTTATGGTAAGTTGACAAATTGCTCTCGGTACGACACTAACGGAAAGCGCTAAATCTTAATTTGGCATTCGCAGTTTTTCCCAAGCGTTTACCTGTCGTCGGAATCTAGCTTTGTTTCTTATGACAAACAAGCCAGATGACATTAATATATTCTTTGAAAGAATTATTCAAGAACTTTATCTGGTGTTTTTTTCGAAAACTTCGTTGAATAAAAATTTTCTATTCTATTCTTTACCGGATACAGAACAAAACACCCTTCCATTCAGGCCAACAGGTTGGGTGGAGATTCAATTTACCTGAAAGAATCCATAGCGCATAGGGTCATTGACGACTTTTACGAGTAATAACGATGTTGAGTATTACCCTGTAGTTTGGCAGCAGTAATAATAAACCTTCTATTATTAAAGGGGTCATCAATGTTGCAAATGAAGAAGGGAAAGCGGGCAGGGCCACCCGGCGCATTATCATCATCGGTGGTGTGGTTCGATGACAGTGAATAAAGAAGCACGTATCGCTCCGTCTAGGGCTCTGGGCCGTGACTCGCGGTAGCTTGCGCGACATCTTTGGTGCCGATCATCCCGGGAAATCGCCCTTCGGAGCGTCTCCGCATGGCTTCGTCGATCGACCGCCTTCGAAAGACTCGTGGCGTCGCCAGGAGCGGCGTCACGTGAGCGCTCAACCAGCTGAACGACCTGCTGCAGCAGCCCTCTCCCACCGCGGCGACCCTTAGCTCCCACGTCGACTACATCGTGCAGCAAGACGTTGAGCTCACGGCGCTTAACGGGAAGATCGCTGAGGCAACGGATGATGACGCGCTGGAGCAAGAGCTCGAGGGAGCGGCCGAGTAGAACCGCAAGACTTCGTACGCCGTCTCGCGGGCACGGTTTTTTCTCAGAAATGCCCAGCCAAACGCTCCCGTAGCCAGCAAAAGCGGGACAGCAGCTGCTTCAGCCCATGATATGAGGGGTACGTCATCACACATCGTGCCTGCGTCACGGCATCGGACAGTTGCCCTTCCGAAACTTCAGATTCTAGCGTTTTCGCGAAATCTGCATGAGTGGCAATCCTTTTGGGATCACTACAGCATGAACATTCATGACAACGTCGAGCTGACAAAAATCTAGAAATTCAAGTACGCGCTGAAGTACTTGATCGCGATGCCAGGCGAGCCATCGAGGGCATCCGACTCTCGGAAGAAAACAACGACGTTGCGATGAGCGCCCTCGTTCAAAGCTTTGGCCGCCCAGACTTGCTCATTAACGAGCTCATCAACCATGTGCTCTTGCGATGCCTGCCCGATGACATAACCTTGATGTACCGGCAGAGGGCTAAGGAATTGGGCCAAGGGTCGACTGCTGGATCCGCGGCGGAATCTGCGATAAGTGAAGGACCAGGTTGCGAGGTGAAGCGACGGCTGGAGGTCTTGAGGATCCAAATTGAGATTCGCGAGTAGGGGAAGCAAGAGCAGCCTCTATACACCGAAGCTCGTCGGTTCGTCCAGAACGCCGATTTGAACCCCCCAGGACAATCGGAGACACCCGTTCCCTCAGCGCTGGCACTGACCGCGGAGACCGAGTCCCCAGCCACACCGGCGTGTCCCTTATGCGACAGCCGCGGTCACAAGGTGGCGGAATGCCGGGTTAGCCAGTCGGCGGCCGAGAAGAGGGCACGATTGCGCAACGCTCACGTCTGCTTCCGGTGCGGCAGACGCAACCATGTGGCTCGTCAATGCAGAGCGTCGCGCAACCTAACCTGCAGTACCTGCAACGGGCGTCACCTCACCGTGCTGTGCGACGTGCTCCGGCCGGCTGACCACACCACGCCCAGAACAATGCCACAGGTACAAGCTGGACAAGGGGCACTGCCAACTGTGGTGACGGCTTCGAGCGCGCACTCCGGAGAAACGTTAGTACTACTGCCGACAGCTCGAGCCTGGGCAGAGGGTGCTCGGCGACGTTTAGTGCGAGTACTTTGGGGTACCGGAAGCCAGTGGACGTTCATTCGTAAGGATATGGCTGAAGCCCTTCAATGCACTGTTCTCGACACAGAAGAGCTAGCGTTGCTAACGTTCGGCAGGACTAAGGAAGACATTACGCTGCCGACGAGTAGAGGTGACGCTGCGTGGACAAGCTCGTGGAGATCGGGTCTCTTTGGAAGCCTTGGGTGTCCCTAAGATTTTCTCGGTCACCAGTCTGCAACTCGATAGCGTGACAGTGAAAATCCTAAGTGAAAAGCGGTACGACGCTGCCGACGCCTACCAGCCGAATACATGGAAAGAGGATGAAATCGGCACACTGGTTTGATCGGACGCCTACTGGAAGGTGGCAAAAGGAAAATACACCGAATCAATGCAGATCTTACAGCTGCAGAAACAGCTCTAGGTTGGACGATTCAAGGAACGCCAGGATGTACGGCTTGTAGATTTACTAGCGCCATGGTCCTCTCGCTTGCACACGACGGCGTTTAGAATTTGGCGCACGTGCTGTGTGGCGACGGCGGAACTGCTGTTCCAGTTCATCGCATGAACCCGAGTCGCCTAATGCCTACACGAGAACTTGTAAAGGAGTCAGCACCAAATGCAAAGTAATAAAGACTTGATAATGAATAAAGGGGCGGAAGGAGCGAATAGCTCTAGCTAGCAAACACCGAAGGAAGAACGTGCCCAGAAGATGCCCATTTATCAATCCACACGTGGACGCAAGAAAAATCGATCCCCCGAAATTGCCCCGAAAGAATATGCCCCTAAGGATCCGACGTCGAATCAGAGGGCATTATCAAAAGAGGGCACCGTAAAGCATGCTCGAGACGGGTCAGTTCTGAAAGTCCAGCAAAGGGGGAGACAAAAACAAACCGAACGCCCCATGCGTGTTCAGCCAACCGTAAACGTACGCATGTGGAGAAACGCCAGAAACTTAGCTTGGGCTGCAGCAGCGAAGGAACCAACAGGAACAGTGTAGAGCGCATCAGCCGTTTCTCAAAGTACACCGAGGCCAAACAGTGCGCACAGCCATTTGTGTCTCCGGATCAGGAACGCCAGGTTTCGGGTTGCTGCAGGAACCCTCATACGCGGGCCTGTAACGGGAAGGTTCTCACGCTGTTGACTTAATCCCTAAGCGATGGAAGTCACACGTCGAATACCGACGATGGAGTTGGACGCCATCGCGATCGTGATTCTGCAGCGAAAAGGCTGTTCAATGGCAATGGAGACTTCACCAAGTGTTACCTCCACATGAGAAGTTTCATGTGCAATCTTCCTGTGTAATAACTGCACGTTTTTGAACTCACCGACTGACCATCTTGGGCGCACGGGAAGATGTTGCAAACGAAGAAGAGGGGAAAGCGGGCAGGGGCACGCGGCGCATTATCATCATATCGGTGGTGTGGTTCGATGACAGCGAATAAAGAAGCGCGTACCGCTCCGTCTAGGGCTCTGGGCCGTGACTCGCGGTACCTTCCGCGACAATCAATTTAGACATGTGTTCATCGGATAAGTGGTCTCGCGAACTAACGTCGTACTGGTATGCCGTGCACACACAAATATCGTAGAACTACCCCCTAAGGTATCTTCTGGTAGGGCTATCTTGCTAGAAAGATGTCTTTTCATTATCACCTTCGATGAGATTCAGGTTCTCATGCTGTCAGTGCATCTTGATTCTTTACAGTGTTTGGTTTTGCCTTTATTATGATCAGCTTTACTTTTACTTTATATACGTTGGCATTATCTAATGGAGCTATTCTCAAAACTTGAAAAGAGCAAGAGTAAGGCCAATTCACTTAGATGGTGGCTATGACCAGTTGCCATATTACAGGCCATATTCTGTGTTGATAGTGTTTTCAAAAATATTTAAAGATGTAATACATATTAGACTCACAAACGTTTTCACCACACACAAGGTCATTTCACCGCATCCGTGTGGCTCTCAAAAAACAAGTCAACAAAGTCAGCTCTACCTAATAGTACGGCAATATACTACACAAAAAAGAGGGTATAAATTTTATCTCGGAATATTCTTTCACCTACAAAGCGCATTGAACACTATCAAAAAAAAACTTAATAGCTCAGAAAACTCAACAAGTCCAATTAAACGGAGTAGAGGCGGAAGTATTAAGGAGCTATTTAAGTAATAGGAAGCAATTTGTTGAATTGAATGGTGTTTCATCGGAGTTATTGGAAATAAAACAGGGTGTTCCGCAAGGATCATAGCTGGGACCCTAGTTATTATTTATATCGGTGAATGATATTCCAAACATACCTTTTACACCGCAGATAGCCATGTATACAGATGCGATGGACATATTTTTTCTCTAGGAGCAGTATAAAAGAACTCCAATAAGAAGTAAATTATATATGTTGTCAAAGTGGTTGCACGAGAATAACTTTAGGTTAAACGCAACGAAGACAACCTGTATCACGTTTACAAGAAATATTAGGAAGATACACTAAGACATTTAAATTGAATATTGGGCCAATATGATCAGCCGAATTAAACAAGAGAAGTTAAGAGGAGGACCGTTCTATGAAGAATCATCTTGGAATCCTCGTATAAAACATCTAGGCAGTCAAATTTCAAGGAAATATTGGCACGATTGAGAAGTGCATTACCGCCTAAGTTGAAAACACAGTTTTAAAACACTCTTGTCGCTTCTAGGCTTGGCTACTAAATATTAAACCGGGGATTAAAAAAACAATTTGCAAATGGCTGATTTTCTTACCAAAAACGTCTCCATGTATTCCAAAATTATCTCAGACACTATGTTGACTTGACAAAGGGTTCACAACTTGTCCAGTGCAGTATTCCTAAAGCTGACAAAATTGATTGTAAGAATCTGTTCCAAAAGAAACAGCGAAAATCTTCATGGCAAACATAACGAAAATAGCAGTATATATACTTTGTGTGCACGAAACTGCATACACCGAAACTGCGAAGAAACTACGGCATACAGTCTTCCGTGTTTCAACACACCGACATACTCAACAAAGTTGAAAACCACATAAGGTTGATGGAATTGCAGTGCAATTATAGTCATTAGATGTGTAGCAGGGCACAAACGGAGAGTAATTGTTCGTCAAACTTCGCGTAAAACAAATTTAGTGTTTGTGATAAGAATAGTGTTGCTCGAACGAACGTGTTTTTTAGTGCATTTTAATTTCATAACTTCGTTCAGGTACTTTCGCATTATCTAGTTTTAGTCGCTAGCTCTCCAAATGAGCTTTAATGTATAACGCCCTTTTTTTCCTGAATGTAGACACTGATGCCCTTAAATAAAAATTGTAATTTCAATTAAAATCCACACTCTTTTTTTTTCAAGAATACCTCTGGCCTAGTTCCACTTGGATTTTATATGGATTGCAGTGCACCTGCAATGTCTCTGTGTGTGAGGGAGTTGTCCTGAATTGTTTTGTAACAAATGTGGTTTGTGCATTGCTTTGAGGGCGGGGAAAAAATGAGTTAATTGTAGCAGAAGACCCGGAGTTGTACACAAGCCATTAGAATCAAGCAAAATGCACAAGTTCTGAACTTAGAAATATATAATTCACAAAACGGTAAGGAGAATAACAGCGAGAATTATGGAGAACTCAATGTAAACATGGTTAAAAAGCTGCTTTTCCTTATTGTCAACCTTCATTTTTGGTTTGTGCACACAAAAAAATAAATACTGCATATTACAGGGATGAGTTATTTACGTTCGTGCTATTTATCAAACTTTGCGTTTTTACGATCACATTCTGCGATACTATGCCGTAAGGGCTGAAACTAATGAGCCAGCAATGTATAGTAAGGCAGCTTTCAGACCAAAATAAATAATTACAAAGTATAAAACAAATGCGAAGCAAAAGCTTTCTGCACAGCGTGGCTTAGGTTACCTGCTAAGATTATACCTGCTTCCAAAAATCAATGAGGATGCAGCCGTCTCGTGCAGTTATTTCTCTGTTAAAGGGCTCTCACTATGCCATATTAATAACTGTTCTTTAAATTACATTCTAACGATGATATAAACAGTTAGGCTCATGTGGCGTTATTCTCAAAAAACGGCCCGTCTTTTAGGGGAATGGTACCAACGAAACAATGGTCTATTACGCGCGTCACTATCTTTACACTTTTGTGGTACCTGAAAAGTTTTATTTCATTTTTTGTTTTAAAGCTTTTTTGGCGCCCGGTTTTGTGCCCTGTTTGTCCGATAGTTTCTTGTAACCCACGGCGGTTACTGTACCTCAAATAAATTTCTTTCGTACAAAACTGCCTCTACATTACATGTTTCTGACTTCAAAACATATAGGTGCAATGATTTACTGTTACGTTGTGATCGTAACTCTTTATATTATCGAGGTGCTAGAATACATGAAACTGAAAATATGTGCCTTAGCAACAGAAATCCGTGCTTTGCAATAATGAAGCAAAACAGCTTCTGTGGCTTTTTCACATAATACTATTCCACGTTTTCCACATGACGTTGGTTTATCTTTTGTCATCAAATTGAAAATACTAAAACACGTATACCTTAAGATTCCCGACATTCCTTTTCCAGGATGATGTAAGCAATGTAATATTGTCTTTTTGTTTTGGGTAAGACCCACTAAAGTGCTGAGTTGTAGATGGTGGTACATGAATAAATACAGAATTTTAGACATCGTTTCTGAGAGAACCGCTGCTCCGTTTGCCTCAAACTTTGCGCGAATATCGCATTTTCTGGTTAAAGTTTTTCTAAGATCAAAAGGAAGAATGGCGCTCAACATCCCTCCCAATTAGAACCTTCTTTTTGCGTTTACGAAATTTAGCGTGTTCTTGGCAACCTTGACTACGCATAAAACGTGGCGCTACCTCATTTATGAAGCACAAAACTGCCAATGCGCTACGAACCCACCGTGAACCGCCAATGCAGGCTTCCTGCCGAATACACAACGCGTCGCCACACTACAAGTCCGGTTATAATATCCAGCGTTACGCAGGATTTAAATAGTTTAAAACCTATTGTAATTTGATTGTTTTTCAATTAAGAAAAAAAGCTCTGCTATTCTTACTGTTTTGAATAAATAAACTAAAAATGCAATCGTCGTTTTATGCACAGTAACAGCGCTACCTAATAATAAAAATATATAACTCTAATCTATTGAATATATAACAATATATAGCTATATTAATAAATCCCTGTCATTGTTTTGAGCATTACGTCACTTCCGCAGCGGCTTAATGCGATGTTTGAACTGTATGATTGGACATGTATAACACGATTGTTTAGCATAACATTTCATGCTATATTGACGAAACAAGCTGCGCTTAACACTCATTACTATGCTTGAATGTCAGAGTGGAGGCACACGCTCACCAAGCTCTGCTCTAGGGCGACCACTTCTGCTCCACTAACAGCTCAAACACAGAGGCGGCGAAGCAACAGTCAACAAAGTGACGTGCGCAGATGACAGTCCGCAAGGTGAATACCGCCACATCGGCTTTACGCCAATTTATCGCATTGGGCTAGTGATTCTCGACCCATCGCATTAAATCGAGAACAGTCTAGATCAACGCCGATGATTGAAGGCTGGTAACATTAGTTGAAAATGCTCACCTATCAAAGCAGATTACCTATGAGGCATAAAAAAGAAAGAATAGAACACGCGCTTTATTTGACCTAAAGCTAACACAGATACCACAGCCGGGCGCAGCCGGTCGACGAAAACAAACATAAAGACACCCAATGCACGCTTCGCGACATTACCTCCCTCTAAGAGTGTATCAATCCAATTCTAAAATAAAAGACAGTCTGAAGAAACAACAAAAAGGTCCGTCGTCTTGTGTAGTAAGGTTTCAAGCGAACGACGTGCAGGACTTCAGTCCTTGTGCGTCGTCGTGATGTTCCCAAAAAACCACCGGAGATCACCCCATAGGTAAGTTGGCCAACAAGTTGTATAATCCGGTAGGGTCCAAAATACCGCCGCAGAAGCGTCTCGCTGACTCCTTATCGTCGAATGGGACTCCAAACTCACACAAGATACCCTGGGCTGTGCTCGCGCGTCTCGGCGGTGGAGGTTGTAGCGTCCGGCATTCACGCGCTGCTGGTCCGTTGTGAGAACTCGATCGAGCTGCCCGGACTCTCCCCAAACTGAAGGTATCCTTGTACGTCGGTGCTGAGGTCGTCGTCTTCTACTAGGCGTCAAGCATCGTATTCGGCCGTCTTCTGTAGACAAACAGGATGGTGTAATCTACGTAGATTACTGGATAGCCCTGTTGTACGCAAACGTAACATACGGAAGGACTTCGCCCAAGTCATCTTAAATGTCGACGTACAGAGACAGCATATCTGCGATGGTGTTATTTAGGCGTTTCGTTAGTCATTTCATTTGGGGGTGGTACCCCGTCGTTCTTCAGTGATCCGTGTCACTGCAGTGTAAGATTCTTTGTATGAGCTCCGCAGTGAAGGCAGTAACGCGGCCCGCGGGGTCAACCTCGCAGCATAACTTCGCTGATGAAGAACTTTGCTACTTTTTGAGAAGTGTCGCTCGGAAAAGCAGCGGTCTCTGCGTAGAGCGTCATTTAAACTGTTGCTATGACAATCCAATTGTTCTCGGAAAGTGGCGTAAGGAACGGGCACAAAAATCCCGTCTAATCTGCTGGAAGATCCTCGATGGGAAGGCGATCGGCTGCAGATGTGCGGCGGTTGTTGTCGGCGGTGTTTTGTATCGCTGGCAGTCACGGCAGCAACTCACGTAGTCGGACACATCGGTCCTAAGGCTTGGCCATGGTGACGTAGAATGTAGGGCGGGGTCACTATTACTTTGCCTGAATGTTTTTAATAGTGCGTGCCGTGCAGTGATGCCCGTACGACTTCTCCTCATGGCAGAATTCGAAAATTTCGCAACAAAGGTCTGCGGGGATGACGAAAAGATGAGTTGTTCTACTTCCGGGGCTGAAATTCTTCACTAGGATGGAGTTTTTCAGAATGACTGTTGGAAAAATGTTTTGAAGGCCTTTGGCATAGCGGCGTTGCGTCGTTCTAGGTAGTCGATCATGACGCATAGGTCGGGGTCTGCACGCTGCTGGGCTGCTAGGTCCCTCACCTTCATTACTCCGCAGAACGCGCTGTCCTTATCGGAGTCTAGTTGTGGAGGGTCGATGGGGGCGCGGGACAGGCATTCGGCGTCCAATTGTTTCCTGCAGGATTAATACACGATTGTAACGTCGAACTCTTGAACACACAAAGTCCACCGCCCGAGATGGCAAGAGGGGTCTTTCGAAATTGGTGATCCACCCCAGCGCATGGTGGTCGGTCACAATATTTAATGGTCTACCATACACGAATAGGCGAGATTTTGAAATCTCCCATACAACAGCAAGACACTCTTTCTCAGAGGCAGAGTAGATTTTCTCCTCCTTCGACAGACCGCGGCTGGCAAGGGCGATTACTTTTTCGCAAACGCTTTGCTTTTGGTCGAGAACGGCACCGAAGCCTGTATCACTGTGACCCGTGTGCATTTCTGTTTCAGCGTTTTCGTTGAAATGTGCGAGCACGGGTGGATTTTGCAGGTGTTTTTTCTCTCGCAGAATGCGTTTTCTTGGGCACTTTCCCAGCAGAAATGTTGCAATCTTTTTCAAGCAAGTGAGTGTCTCTGCAATTCTTGCGAGGTTTGCGACGAAGCGCCGGTAGTATGCGCACAGTCCGAGAAATCTTCGCACGCCCTTCTTGTCGTTTGTTCTTAGGAAGTACGCTATGGCTGAAGATTTCGCCTTTTCAGAAAGGACTACCGCGGCGCTGACGCCATGGCCCAAAAATGTGAGTTCCTCGCAAGCGAAGCGGCACTTTTCAGGCCTCTGTGTTATCCCCTACGAGCAAATAGCCTCGCGTACAGGCTCCAACGTTGCATGCTGTTCGTCGAAATGTCAACAGAATATCGCAACGTCGTAGAGGTATACGAGGCAGGCGTGCCATTTTCAGGCCAGCAAGGACGGTGTCCATGACTTTTTGGAACGTTGTAGGTGCCGTGCACAGCCCGAACGGCCTCGCCTTGAACTCGTAAAGTCATTCCAGGTTTTGAATGCAGTGTTCTTTCGGTCTTGCTCGTCCACTTCTATTTCCAGTAGTCTGTATTTAAATCTACCGATGAGAAGTAATTTGCATGGAAGAGGTGGTCGAGGGGTTCATCGATTGGTGGAAGGGGGTCCTTTTTGGTAATTTTGTTCAGTCTCCGGTTGTGAACGCGAAACCTTTTGGTACCGTCTTTTTTTCACGCGCACAATCGGCGCAGCCCAGGGTATTTTGAATGTCTGTTTAATGTCTTCGACAAGCATGTGTTACATTTGTGTTCGGAAGTCTTCCAGTCATATACAGGCACGAGGTACGGTGACTGTCGGGTAGGCAGGGATCCATCTTCGGTTAAACTTCGGTGCTTCGCTAGAGGTGCTTGACGTATTTTCAGTTTAGCGAAAAACACTCGCGGTAGCGACGCAGCAAAGCCATTAATTTGTTCCGTTCTCCTTTCAGTAGACCCGTATTCCCGTTGTACGGTGCGAACGCTTTAGGGTATCTATGTGCGCACGTTCAAATTCGTCGACCACAATCTCGTCACTCGCTGTTCCCGTTTCTTCGAGGAACGCAAGTGCAGCGCCTTGTTTAAATGCTGGTACTGCTCGGAAAAATTTGCTAACAAAACTTAGGATTCGCGTTTCTTCAAACACGCAATGCCTTTTGCGAGCGACACCGCACTCGAGAAGCAACCTATAATTACTCAATATGATAGCGTTGACGTCAGAAACAGCTTCTTTAAAGTAAACGGTGATCATGAAGATGGCCGTCCTGGAAGGGTGACATGATCATCTGCGATCCTTACCGCAGCACGGGGTTCAGGGTTCTGTTCCGGCGTCATAGAGTGATCGGCGCCAAACGTAATCGACTTGGAATGGAGATAAATTATTGCGCCGTTTTACGTGAAGAATTCCATCACGGGAGCAGTGACGCAAAATGATGAATGGGGCAGGGTACGTGGTCCTGTTTATGGTGACGCGTGATGTGCACATTCCACTTAGGTTACGAGAAGCCCTCCTGCTGTGCGTATGTGCAGACCATTCCATCTCTGCATAACTGTCTTCCGCTTAGACACAAATGATCGGCTCATCACTCAGTTGTGGGCTCCCGTATCTATGACGGCGACTACATCAAATCTGTCAATAAACGACTGGACGTCGCACGCCGCCTTCCTCGAGTTTCGTTTCCGTCGGGGCGTTGTATCTTGGCTTGTCCATTTTGAAGGTCGGGAAATATGAGTCATCGTTTTCGTAGTCGTCTCACCCGCTGGCCTGGTATTTTCAGGTTTTTCAGTTGGGTATTTTCAGTTGGGTATGTTCAGTTGGGCTGAGCTCCAAATTTCGTACACATCCTCTCTGAGGCAGAGTAGGGTGTCTTGGGTTGAGAGGTGGGCTCGGAAGCCCGTCTGGGTGGCAGCAAGGGAGCGTGATGTGTGAGATGCCAGTCAAGACGTGTGAGAGCCAAACCGTCGAGCAGCTTCTCTACACACGAGGTAAGCAAAATGGGCTGTAAGTTATTGGGCATATGGGGCTTACCAGGTTTGGAAGGAGAACAAGTTTGGAATTTTTTCAAGTTTCTGAAATTCGGCCAGTTTCTCATATGCTATTGAAAAGGTAGAGAAGATATTGAATACCCTCATCTGGGAAGTTTCGGAGAAGTTTACAATGCATACCATCCTCCCCCAGTGCGGTATCTCGTCGTAGACGTTCCAGAGGGCTGAGTATTTCGGTCAACATAGAGGGAGTTTCCGGAGGATATAGGAAAAATGTGTGAATTGTAAGAACGGGCGGCATGTTATCTGAACAGGCAAGGAAGTAGAGGAGTCTCAGATCATTAGCCAGTTCTATAGGAGAAGCCCCAGTGTGGAGCAGGATACCAGATATTGGTTCAGAAGGGCAGGCGGGGTGAATAAGTAAACGGAGGAGGGGCCGAGCACGTTTATTATGCATTCGTGGATTATGTTTGTCATAGCGATTCCACCAGTAGGAGCGAACAAGCTCACCAGCACACGTTTGGGCCTCTTGGGTCAAGGTTTTTGATATAGAGCCGCAGTTTTCGATTGTGTTTCTGGCGGCACCAAGCCTAAAAAATTGGCCGCGTATCTGCTCCTTTGGTTGCAAATGTCGTCAAAAGACGATAGTCTTTATCGGCTATTGCGAAGTAAATGCCTCCCTTCGCTTTGCCGCTCACCTCTCATGTTGTTCCTCTTGCGTCGCGCTCCTCCGAAGGTAAAGATGCCAAAGGTTTGCTTAAATCATTTTAAATTTCCCGCGTTATACTTCTCCAAACCGGGTGTCTCGATGCGAACGCTGCTGTACTGCGGAGACGCGCGTTAATCGAGGCGCCCTACTTCAACGTTTATAGAACCGCGTTTCCCTACTCCACGTGCGTTGCAAGCAAAACGTGGAACCTATCTAGTGGAACCTTGCGTAACTGTTGCCGATTGATTTCTTAAAATGGCGCAAGAAGCTATAGTGGCGCGGGCGACAGTAGGCGACGGCGAAGTGAATTCTTTTTCTGCAGTTGATGAAGTATTTAATTTCGCCAAAGCAAGCATGTTTGATTTTTTATAAAGGAACACTGCAAATATCACTTCTGTATTGATTTGCTGTCTCATATTTGCGTAATGTCTTGTTCTTCTTCAACAATGTTGACAAGTATGAACTTTACACCGGACATAGGTGGGTAGATTTAGCTGTGACTATATACGGCTAATGGGCAGGCATTGTTTTGCTTTGACGGGGTGGCTGAATCGAGTCACAGACAGAAAGACGGACAGACATACAGACATACAGACAGACCGAAATTTCTGGGTTTAAGGAGCCTAAGACAGACTATCGTCTTTAAAAGAGAATGACGAGCATCCCATAGTTGCAGGAGGTGGGAGCCAGTGTAGGGCGCCTCCGTGTACGTTTAGACGCGTTTAGTGTGCCGCTGACAAATATCCTGTATCTGCTGAAGCCAAGAATCTGGGCCCGTGGTTTGTAAAGGGGGAAAAGCAGCCTGTCTGACTGCATGCCAATCTGTGAATATTTTAGGTTTATGCGCTCGCCTGAGTAGACGAGTGGATCATAACGTAATTTCCAAGGTGCCATGGTCACTGCCAAAGAACACACGCATGTGTGACCATGTAGGGGAGCCTGGGCATATGTAGAAAGCTAATTCCGGAGTTGTGTTTCGGGCAGCACTGTGGCCAATGCGTTTGGGAACATCAAGATCTCTGAGCACGGAGTACGATTTGCGCTGTACTATTTCCGCTAGAGCACGGCCACCAATCCTGATTCGAGGGTAACCCCATAGGGGGTGAGGGCAATTGTAGTCCCCCAGGACTAGACATGGTGGGGTATGACAAGCGCTTGTGTAGAACAGTGAATCTATGAGCGCAACCTTCTTAGCTGGGCGGCGGCACACATTTACGAGCTGTATGGGTGCGAAAAGTGCAGTAAATGAGATGACTATCCCCTGGACCCTAAAATCTGGGGAGGTTGGATGAAAGTCGACAAGCGATGTAAATCGGAGGTGAGAGGCATAAGAGTGAAGAGGCAGAATGAGCTAGGATCCGTGGAGTTCCCTGTGTGATAGACCGCATAGCCAAAATATCGTGGAGGCAGAAAGCTTCTCTTAAGAGGAGAACGTACGGGGGATGGGGCGGATTTGAATAAATCTTCAAACAGAAGAAAGTTTCCGTTTTACACGTCGGAAGACCCATTGCAATACTCAGAAAACATAGGATCGGGATTGAGAGATGGATATTTGCCCGTTAGTCAAATTCGTCGGAGTTGATGTCGGTGGTGGGGCTTTGCAGATAAGCAGTGCGTTTTCCAGCGCTGCCAGAGACGGCGTCCAAGTTGGAGTGCTGTAGGTCGAGATTGGAGCTATGATGAGGCGCGGGTGATTTTCCAGTCTTGCGACACTGGGTGTCTTCCACTAGTTGCACGCGCTCATTTAGGGCGTTAAATGCCGGGATACGCTCCACTAGCAGTGAATGAAATCGGCCAACGTTTTGGGAACTTCGTAGGGACAGTGACGCTGCAAGTGACAAACCGGTGGCACGAGAAATGCCGTGCCAGACCTTGTCGAGTTTCCACGCTTCCATTCTAGCGCGCTCACAGCAACTAGCCTGATGACGAAATTGCACAAGGAGAGATGGGTGTCAGTAAGGCTGCAGCTGAATATGATAGTTTCGGCTAAAGTTTTTTTATGGTTGAAGTGGCCAGCATTCTTATTTTCATAAAAATGATGGGGGTGTGATAATTTCATACGATCCTATGTAGAATGTACTGACCACCAGAGAACAAGTTCTTTATTGGAATACAAGAAAAGAAACAAAGAAAAATTTGACATCGACAGCTGTGCCTTCTTCATGTTATCCCTGAAACATGAGAATTTATTTGTGCAAGCTGAAGCCAATGAAATCCTGTACACATACATCACTACATCACATTTTAAACATACAGCACATATAGCACATTGCTCTCTGGCTGAGAGAAGAAGCAAAAAAGCACAGAAAAAGCAACGGACCCACTACTACGAGCAATTCTCAGCAAATTCTATTTTACCAGCAGTAATACCACCAGGACTTTAGGAAGTTGTTAGTGCCAACAGCGAGTCTAAGATTACCTAGTGTGCGAGTTTAAAGGAAGAAAGACTAAAGAAAGGCACGAAAGTAGTCATGAAAAAAAAATATTCTCTTCTGGGCTGCGATACATACCAAAACGGGAATAAGGAGCTTGAAAGAGAAATAAACAACTGCTGTAAAATAAAGTGTACAAAATTGAGGAGACAATGTTAAAACAGGGCGTGGCAAAAGCAAGTACACGAGACCAGTGCGGAAAAAAAAATGTCTTAAACTAAGCACAAAAAGGATAAAATTTCCAAACGAAGGATGCTACACGCTGGTAATGCTCCACAATACATCTGTGTGTTTTCCCCTTATGAACTTCAATCGGCTAGTTCAGGACGAGAATTGATTTGATTGCTTCCGCTGCAGCGTGTCTACAACTGAAATATGACTGATTTGCTTTGAACATGGCGTAACTTGTATACATAATTTTTATTTTTTTCTTAAAGTGACGCTGCTCCTTTCTGGCAGGCTGTTGTTCAAAACTGACTGTTAGAATTGCACATGTTTTGTTCATGCTGCCTCATTTTGTGCTAGTCCATTCCCTTGCTCTGCTCCTCTCCACTGCCACATGTCGTTTTTATATTCAAATTGATTTTCTTCCTGAAGGTTTTTGGATTCTGATCCTGTTGGTATATTGTCATCAAAGCCTTAAATCTGTCATGGATTTGATAGAGCTGGTCAGTTTCTCATAATATATTCGTGTTTCCTCGTTCTGAAAGAGGGGGACAAAACATTTAAAGGGAAAAGAGCCATGCGGTGGTACAAATGAACCCTTGCAATACCTTTTTTGTCTTTCTCAGAACTGAGAGGTATATTTACCACCACCCAAGATTGGCACTGCATGTTTTGCATGATACACTTCTTGTGTCTGGCTTGCTTCTTTTGAGATTTTGTTTAGGCTGCTAATATATAGATTAACTGCCACATATTGCATCATGGTATCATTATTATTATATCTTGCCTGACGTCTGACAAGCATACGACTAAGTCCCCATCTTGTAAGCTTACCTAGAAAAATGTCTTGAGTGACTTTTTTGATGCACATAACATGTGATATTAGGCTTGGGTACATTATGATTATTGAATCTAAGCTAATGCAAGGGCCACTACATAAAAGCATTTTAGGTTGAGAGGAAATGTGGACACAACTGCTGCAGAAGCCTTGTAGTTTCCGTCAGTGTTGGTGAGGCAAAAGTTGTTGACGTTGGTGCACCACCTGAAAGAAACGTACTCGCCCTCCACATTGCAGCTTTGCTTCTTCTCCTCCTTTTTCAGCGGTTCTCCTACAGGAAGAAAACGACGGTGTTTGAACACGAAGCTAGGTAGTGATGAATTCTTTAGTTGCCAATCCCTAAGGGCATCCTGCCACTATTATCATTTGAGGCGCTGCGGACGGGGACAGACGTGGGACATTCCCCCGAGCAAGAGGTGCTTCGCATCAAAAAGTTCCCACACGTGCTGCAAAGCCTCGCAGACAGGCAACTACACCCTCTCAGAAAGAGTGTGGTAGTTTAGCATAAATTGCACTAACATATACGATGTTCATTTGCCCGCATTTCCTAAAAGGACGGTTCAGTTCGAACTTGCATTCGCTAGAAAAGCAGGCAGTTTTACAGATCACCATAACAGATGGCGAAGACAATCAACTGACTCATCCAGGGGGGCGTGTGAAACATGTTAAAGTAGCGCTGTAGAGATGCCACAAAACACAAAAGACTACACCGTACTAGCGCTGGATATCAACCTAATTCTTGTACCGCACACATTGTAACATATATAGAAACAGCGCATGCGCGAACACTGGGGCAGCAACCATAAAAAAAACTACCAGTGGTTTAACTCGGCTATGCCAGGATATACGAAGCGTGAGCTGAGGTTCCGCAATCCAATCTAATTCAGTGCAGTCCAATCCAGTCTACACCAAATCAATCCAATCCAGTTCACTACAGTCCACTCCAGTCAGGCCCAGTCCATTCCAGTCACTGTTCCTCGCGCATGCGCAGCACGGGTCTTCAAGAGCCATGCGAAACGGCTATCCAGAAGCTCTGAGGCAGACATTGGATAGCCGTTTGAATTGGAAGAGCGGAAACTCCTTTGCAAAGCTGTTTTAACTCGAAACGGGCAGTATTTGATGAATGATTTTGCTTTTGTGTTTACTTCATGTGTGTAATTCTAAAACATCTTCTGTTTTGTGATTGAGAACAAAATAGACATTTGGTGAGAAAAAGTTTGTACTCATCTCGCAAACCAGTGGCCTGTAACATGAAGCCTTGCCTGTGTCTACCGGCTTTAGAAAGCGGCTCGTACTCTTTTATTGGGGCTTTCGAGGAGACACGCATTGTTTGATCGCAGATAGAACTCATCTTGCTCGCCATTATTTGTTTCGTCCTGCTTCCTCCCTGGAGTAGGGAGGGTCGCCGCAACAGTTTGGCTAAACTTCACAAAATTGCTTCAGTCATCTCTTCAGGCGCTTGAGGCCCGTGTCCTAAAAAAACACGCAATTTCGCCAAAAAGCGGCTTCAATTTCGCCGATTTCACCAACAATAGCAACAGCACTTGTTTTCTTTTTATAACGAGGCCATCGTAAAAGCTCGGTGAAAATTTGCGTGTTAGATCATGGCGTCCAACATAATGGACAACGTATTGGAAGTATTCATATGGTTTCCAAAAATCTAAATATACACAGCAAGCATTACTGTATATAAAAGATAAAATATTTTCCAACATTGAAAACATGTAGTTCACAAATGGACTGTTTTTAGATTTTAACAAAGCATTTTATTCGATAGAAAATAATATTTTGCAAAATAGAGTAAAGATATAAGGAATACGCGGCATGGCCAGTGCCAGTGCATCAGACATATAAGAGCTGAAACAAGGTGTCTCACAAGGTTCAAAGTTATGCCCGTTACTCTTTATAGTTTATGTAAATGACATCATAAATATACGAGGTCCGCAAGAACTTGTAATGTATACGGATGACACTAAGGTTTTTTCACATCTGATAATATAATTAAACTTAACTCAAAGGTAAATGTTTATTGTGAACAATTACCAAATCGGTCAGTAGATTATAAATTGCACCTTAACGCTACAAAGACAACTTACATGATATTTAAGATATACAATAAAAATTCTGAGAAAGAAGTCCCCTACTATATTTAATGGAACCAAAGTAAACCAAGTGACAGAACAAAAGTTCTTTGCTGTTTGTTTTAAGGACAACTTTCGTGGTATACGCTTATTGCTCACCTGTCCGCCTAAATTTCGAGAATCGGCAATTTGATGCCACTATGGTTGAAAATAAACTTACACAATGCTTTCATTTATTCGAAACTATGCTACGGAATTTTCGTGTGGGGCACCACAACGAAAATAATTAAAACAAGCTCAGTGTATTGCAAAAAAAGTTTGCGGATATATTTACATTATCATGGCTGTTACGCAGATTTGAGGACAAGTCCTTTTTTTACTGAATACTTAATGCTTTCAGCTGATCTAATCTATTACATGAAGGTTCGGCACACCATTTATAACAAAAAGACCCATAATCAAGTTAACAATAAATCATCGGGATACCATCTTTAGCATACAATGCGGCACACTCAAAAAGTAAGAACAAACTATCGTGGACAATCTTTCCTGTATCAGTCAACTGAAATAATAAATATTATTGGGAGAAAGATAGAACTTCGATGCCAGCGAAATTAAATTTAAAAACAGGTCAAAGAAGTGTTACTTGAGCAAAACGCTTGCAATACTGATATATAAATAGGGGTTTGAAGCTTATCTCTATATGACCGTAAAAGGTAGTAATTAAAACCAATTACAAACAAAATATATTTTTACGTAATTGTGACATAGTTGTGCAACTGATGAAAGTTCATGCGTAGGAATAACATTGTTTAAGTGTACACTGTGATCCTTCTTTAAAGGATCACAGGATGCTTTGTATAATACGTAGGAAATGTAGTGAAGACTGCTTCGTGCTTTTTCTCTATTAAGATTGTGCGTTGTGCTTAAAAAGTTGAACAGACGTGTTATTGGATTCGCGGTAAGTCGGGCGGCTGAGGCCTCGTTCAGGACACGTTCGCCTTTAGTCTCAGCCTCTCCTTGGTTTTTCCTAAAATGAAAATCAAATACTAAAGTACTCAATTACTAAACCTTCCAAGAAGAGCTGGAGAAAAAAAGCGCGCGAAAAGTTTAAATATTGTATTCTGCGCGTTCGCAGATGCATTGAGATTAGTGTAAAATGAAAGAGAAGCCTTGAAAGCAAATATAAATACGAAAAACAGCATTCATACCTTCGCCTGGAGCCGTACGACGCAGCGCTGCAAAACGCCACGATTTTGGAAAAGTTTTGGCAGGAACGGCCAACGATGTACTTTCACCAATTGTACTTTTACATGGCTCCAGTAGGTGTCCAATGTATTGGACAAATCCTCCAAGCCAGGTCTTCAAAGAATATATATATATATATATATATATATATATATATATATATATATATATATATATATATATATATATAAGTACACACACACACACACACACACACACACACATATATATATATATATATATATATATATATATATATATATAAATATATTTATATAAATATAGTATAAGTAAAGAGTCGGATACACAGCAAGAACAATAACAAACAAGGTTTACTTAAGTAGCGGCAACGGGACTTGCTTTCTTCTGAGTACAGTTACACTATTTTGCTGTCGCAAACATTTCGAACACATTTCTTATACAGCTTTGCATAAAACTGTGAGAAGGAGCGGAAAATATTTCGGAAATGGAGAGTATGAATACAGTCATGCTACGCCTATGTTACAACAACGCAAACCAAAAAAAAGGGGGGGGGAAGCGAGAGAGAGAAAGGGGTCGTGTTAACAAAGCAGTGTCCAAGTTTGCACCATGACGGGTCAACGAAAGCCGCGTGGGCTGCAAGTTCAGACAATGCCGGAAACTGGACAACCTGGGTCTCAAAAGAAAGGGAAGAGTATACAGTAAGATATTCAGTAAATGTAAAGACTGATTGGGGCGGAAACGATGATGGGTTGCCCACTGCGGGTGAAGAGAATAGATACGGGGCACAAAAGAGCATCGCACAGAAGCTAGCTACTGAACAGGAAATAGGTAAGGTCACAAAGGGTTAAACATGAATATATCACAAAGGGTTAAACATGCTTAAGGGGTGGGGGGACGAGGCCTCCTTCCCCAGGACAAATGGCATTGTTGATGCGCATTAGGCTAATAAAGCTGCTGTACTAGGAGAGTTTCTGCGAATTCTGATTGGAAACTCAAGGTTAGGATAAATGAACATAGTTATAAAAATTATGAAGCCACCAATTTTAATCGAGAGATAAGCACGTTAGTTTTTCGTAACTTTCATTAATCCCAAGTGTGGCTGACCCAAACTTATAAATGAGATAAGATTCCCGAACCTCGCGGTCGTGGTGCGTTTTGAAGGCGGATTCTAAAATCGTTGCTTTAAGATGTTGAAATGCATGCCCTGGACTGTTCACATGTCTTGACAGGGCAAATAAGGGCAGCTTTTGGCATGAGAGCTGTGATTATTGAACCGTATTCGGAAGGGAGTTTCAGTTTGGCTGACATATTGTTGCCTACAAACAGAGCAACTCTAAAGATATATGGCATTAGCCAAGTCACAGTTATAGTTACCTTTTATATTTACGTAGTAGTCTGAAGCAGTGCTGGTGGCGCGCTGTTTTGTGGTCATGTGTGGGCATACTTTACATCAGGGATTATTACAGGGCATGCAGCCAGTAGTTGGCGGTCGGTTGATACGAGAGTTAGATTCTTATTACGCCGGTAGACAACGCGTGCTGGTACGGGGAATATGATTTTTAAGCAGTAACTTAGCATTAGGATATTTTGATGTTTTTTAGTACGGTTGACACTCTTGGAGTGCAAAATGAGTTGGTTAAAAGTAGGTTAGTTTACGGGTTCCCGTTTCGAACTTTTTTCTTTCAGATTACGTTACGGTCTAATTGGTTGGCTCACACATTGTGTCGTCGATAAAGTTTTCTGGATATTTTTACTTCAGGAGGGTGGTCTTAAGTTCTCGACAGTTTGAGTCAAAATCTGCTTGGTTTGAACGTAATCTCTAAGAAAAAAGCCCCGAAAGGGAACCCTTAAAAAAACTTAGTTTTAACCAACTCATCCTCCGCTCCAAGAGTGTCAACCATACTAAAAAAAAACATCACAAAATCCTAATGCAAAGTGACAGCTTAAAAGCATATTCCCCGAACCACCACGCGTTGTCTACCGGCGTAATAAGAATATAACTCTCGTATCAACCGACCGCCAACTACTGGCTGCATGCCCTGTAATAAACCCCGATGTAAAGTATGCCCACACATGACCACTAAACAGCGCGCCACCAGCACCGCTTCAGACTACTACGTAAATATAAAAGGTAACTTTAACTGTTACTCGGCTAATGTCGTATATCTTTAGAGTGCACTGTTTGTAGGCAACAATATGTCGGCCAAACTGAAACGCCCTTCCGAATACGGTTCAATAATCACCGCTCTCATGCAAAAAGCTGCCCTTATTTGCCCCTGTCAAGACATGTGAACAGTCCCGGGCATGCATCTGAACATCTTAAAGCAACGATTTTAGAATCCGCCTTCAAAACGCACCACGACCGCGAGGTTCGGGAATCTTATCTCATTTATAGGTTTGGTTCAGCCACACTTGGTATTAATGAAAGTTACGGAAAACTAACGTGCTTATCCCTCGAATAAAATTGGTGGCTTCATAATTCTTATAACTATGTTCATTATTCCTGCCCTTGAGTTTCGCATCAAAATTCGCAGAAACTCTCCTATGCAGCATATTTATTAGCCTAATGCGGCTCAACAATGCCATTTGTAGTGGGGAAGCAGCCCTCGTTCCCACCACCACTTAAGAATGTTTAATCCTTGGTGATCTATTCATGTTTAATATTTGTGGCCCTACCAATTTACTGTTCAGTGGCTAGCTTCTGTAAAATTATCTTATGTGCCACGTATCTATTCTGTTCTTCCGCGGGGGGCACACCCATCTTCGCTTCCGCCCCAACCAGTCTCCCCAGCCACTGACTACCTTACTGTATACACTTCCCTTTTTTTGAAACCCCGGTTGTCCAGTTTCCGGCATTGTCTGAACTTGCAGCCCAAGTGGCATACGTTGACCCGTCATGGTGCAAACTAGGACGCTGCTTTGTTAACACGACCCCTCTCTCTCTCGCTCCTTCCACCCCCTTTTTTTTTCGTTTGTTGTAACATAGGCGTGGCCCGACTGTATGCATACTCTCCATTTCCGAAACATGTTCCGCTCCCTCTCACACTTTTCTGCAAAGCTATATAAGAAATGTATTCCAAACGTTTGCAACAGCAAAATCATGTAACTGTACCCCGGTGATGGCAAGTCCTGTTGCCGCTGCGTAAGTAAACCTTGTTAATTATTGTTCTGGCTGTGTATCCGACCCTTTACTTATACTATGTTATAAGATATGTATATATATATATATATATATGTGTGTGTGTGTGTATATATATATATATATACACAGATCTATATTTGTATATACACACACTTCGCGTCTTTGCGGCGGCGGAGAAGCATTGCGCGCGTTCTTGCATATTTCTGTATCTTTCTGCACAATAAATGGATGCTCGGCCGTTCGCGAGTGCGTCGTGATGCAGCTTCTATGAGTTTCCGAGGGGTGACACTGCTCTCCAGCGCATCGGCGCGGATCACGTAGCGAAGAAGGGAGATAGAATACCTGCGCTGCGGATGCTAGATCATTGTACGCATTCGGGAAGCATGGCCGAAGCCACTACCCCGCGCTTGTGTGCGCACTCGGAAAAAGTGTTTTTTGGGAGTTTTCTCAAGTGCGTGCTTTACAATTTAAACATGCCAGTCTCAACAACACCTGGAAGCCACTGGATTGTCACAGCGACTACAAGCCCGAACAAACCCTTCAACCAAACTAAAACGGACTCTGTCCCGGAACCATTCACCTATATTTGCGTGACCAAAACAGTCACAACACCGTGTAAGCCAAGAGCCGTGAAATTATTCAGTATATCGAGGACCGCTGTCACCCAAGGTAGCTCCGGAGAGCGAAGTCCCCCGCTCCAAGCGAGACATTTTTTGTCAGCTGCCAGAAAATTGCTTAAGTACCCTAGTCTCTAAACGCACAGACAGCCAGTTGAAATTCAAAACTGTAGAGGGAATATAAATGACTTCACCTTATTACCAATTGATGCGTCCAGCTCGCAAAAGTTCCACTTAACAACTAGGCAACTGCTCTTCTGGCCCTGCTAGTAGTAATTGCAAATAGAACGAAAAACTTGGCCCGTGTATGTAGGCATTCATCTTACAGGGACAGCAGCCCAATGGTAACGGATGAAAAAACTGAGTGCACCAAATTTAACTGATTTTGCCAAACACCTTGTAAAACGTGATTACATTGTTCGGGAGTATAAACAGTAATCAAATCCATGTTAAAACCAATGTTCCCATCGAAAAGAAACCGCAAATATTTGCTGTGAGCGCGAAACCTGCTAAGGACCAACACTGATCCGAGTAAACCCGATTAACACTGACACGAATCAAGAAAAAACGCAAGCAAAATAGTTATAAAGCCGGAAAAAATCACCAGAAATGAGAAGAAAAGGCACAATTAGTTAAGAACCATCAGATAGTGCCGTGAACAATGCAGAGGTTCCTAATGAAGATGTTCTTTCAGACACAGACAAAGCAGAAAAACTCGGACAATTGCAGTGATATATAGAAAGCCCAGTTACCTTCACAACGTAAAATCAAAAGAGGACTCCACATCGAAATTCTGCTTCCCACGACAACCTTCGACGATTAATAAAAATTCTGAAGACTGTGAGGACATTGCCCTAGCATCCAACAAGCCAACACAAGTTAACCAGACCATAAAGATTCTCTTCTTGCCAAGCTGTCGAAGAGCAATAGCAGATTATTTAGGTCCCTAATGTCGATATCAAAAAAGTGTCAAGAACTAGGTGCCTTCAAATACTTGCACTTTCGACTAGCATCATACACCAGAGTAAAGATGACTGCGCTTGAAGCAAACCAAGAAGTGGAAGTTCCACAAGGGGATGTCAACGGGTATATGGGAGGCGTATGCCATTTTCCCAGGAGCTTCAATACGGCCCATGGAACAATTCCCTAATTCTGATGCAGAAGAACCTGCCGCAAGAAGGAAAACAAAATCTGCACTTGTATTGCAGGTAAACCATACTCACGTGAAGGGGATTGATTAAATCAAGAAGACGAGTTACCCCACAGACAGGATGTTATTATCAGGCCTCAAGAGTAGGGCTAGTCATCTTTCCACTTGTAAAACAGGAATAGAGACCTAACGATATTATCAAGACACATCACCGATTCAAGAACTGTTCACGACGAAACTCTCGCAGGCAAAGCTCCCAGAAAACGAAATAGTGGGCATAGAAGAGGACATTGAGACCGACTTCACCCCCAAACGTCTCATCAAGCAAAGCGATATCGACTGGTCGGAGGAGGATCTCAAGGTAAAGTTATCGGGGGAAGGGAAACATGGCAAATGCTAGAAAATTCATTTGAACGTTTCGTTAAAATTTTTAGTATCAGGCTGTCAAGAGTAGGGATAGTCATCTCGTCCACTTGTTAAACGGCAATAAACTGACATAACAAAATGAAAAACACATGACTGCTTGAAGAACAGTCCACGACCAAACTCCCGAATCAAAGCTCCCAGAAAACAAAATAGTGGGCATAGAAGAGGACATCAGACAGACTCAACCCCACAATGTTTTATTAAACAATACCATATCGACTGCATGTAGGAGGATCTCAAGGTACACACATCGCACGAAGAAAAACATGGCCAGATAGCCATTCTGCAAATCAAGAAAAAAGAATATAATGCCCCGCTTGGTAAAACTCAACTCAACCCTTCGTGGACGCGCTGTTGTTTTTTATAACACATTCCTGCCACGCTGCCGCAACTGTTCAGCCTACGATCGCTTGGAGAAACACTGCAGTTCATCTGGCTCAATATGCTCCAGGTGGTCCGACGATCACCACTAAAAAGGCTGCACCAGGCCTTCCTTCTACTGGCTGTGAAAAAAGCATAACTACATCAGCAGCGCGGACATTGACACGCGCCATGCCTTCTCCTCGCGCACTTACCCGACTTTTCTATGGGGCTTCGCGGAGGATGCCGAACGCATCTTCTCCTCAATGTGCTAGTAGGCTAATATTAGGGAATTTTTGAACAGCCTTACAATAGCATTCATCTTTCCTTTTACAAACGTGCCATTGCGGCAAAGATTATAGGTTCGATCTTTGAACGAAAAAAAAGGACCGAGCGGAAGAAGCACAAAACATGAAACAGGCCACGAAATTAGAATTTGGGGCTCTGGTCGGTTAAGTACCGACGGCAGTATTTGGGGTAAGTTGACAAATTGCTCTCGGTACGACACTAACGGAAACCAGTAAATCTTAATTTGGCATTCACAGTTTTTCCCAAGCGTTTACGTGTTGTCGGTATCTAGCTTTGTTTCTTATGACAAACAAGCCAGATGACATTAGTATATTTTTTGAAAGAATTGTTCAAGAACTTCATCTGGTTTTTTTTTTTGAAAACTTGGTTGAATAAAAATTTTCTATTCCATTCATTACCGGAAACAGAACAAAACACCCTTCCATTCAGGCCAACAGGCTGGGTGGAGATTCAAACTTCCTTAAAGAATCCATAGCGCATAGGGTCATTGACGACTTTTACGAGCAATAAGAATGTTGAGTCTTACCCTGTAGTTTGGTAGCAGTAATAATAGACCTTGTAATATTAAAGGGGTTATCAATGTTGCAAATGAAGAAGAAGGGAAAGCGGGCAGGGGCACCCGGCGCATTATCATCATCGGTGGTGTGGTTCGATGACAGTGAATAAAGAAGCACGTATCGCTCCGTCTAGGGCTCTGGGCCGTGACTCGCGGTAGCTTCCACGACATCTTTGGTGCCGATCAACCCGGGAAATCGCCCTTCGGAGCATCTCCGCATGGCTTCATCGATCGACCGCCTTTGAAAGACTCGTGGTGTCGTCAGGAGCGGCGTCACGGGAGCTCTCAACCAGCTGAACGACCTGCTGCAGCAGCCCTCTCTCGACGCGGCGACCCTTAGCTCCCACGTCGACTACATCGTGCAGCAAGACGTTGAGCTCAGGGCGCTTAACGGGAAGATCGCCGAGGTAACGGATGATGACGCGCTGGAGCAAGAGCTCGAGGTAGCGGCAGAGTACAACCGCAAGGTTTCGTACGCCTTCTCGTGGGCATGGTTTCGTAGCCAGCAAAAGCGGGACACCAGCTGCTTCAGCCCATGATCCGATGGGTACGTCATCACGCATCGTGCCTTCTTCACGGCATCGGAAAGTCGCCCTTCAAAAACGTCAGATTCCAGCGTTTTCGGGAATTCTGCACGAGTGGCAAACCTTTTGGGATCACTACGGCGTGACCATTCATGACAACGTCGAGCTGACAAAAATTTAGAAATTCAAGTACCCGCTGACGTACTTGATCCCGATGCCAGGCGAGCCATCGAGGGCATCCGACTCTCGGAAGAAAACAACGACGTTGCGATGAGCGCCCTCGTTCAAAGCTTTGGCCGCCCAGACTTGCTCATTAACGAGCTCATCAACCATGTGCTCTTGCGATGCCTGCCCGATGACATAACCTTGATGTACCGGCAGAGGGCTAAGGAATTGGGCCAAGGGTCGACTGCTGGATCCGCGGCGGAATCTGCGATAAGTCAAGGACCAGGTTGCGAGGTGAAGCGACGGCTGGAGGTCTTGAGGATCCAAATTGAGATTCGCGAGGAGGGGAAGCAAGAGCAGCCTCTATACACCGAAGCTCGTCGATTCGTCCAGAACGCCGATTTGAAACCCCCAGGACAATCGGAGACACCCGTTCCCTCAGCGCTGGCATTGACCGCGGACACCGAGTCACCAGCCACACCGGCGTGTCCCTTAGGCGACAGCCGAGGTCAAACGGCGGCGGACTGCCGGGTTAGGCAGTCGGCGGCCGAGAAGAGGGCACGATTGCGCAACGCTCACTGCTGCTTCCGGTGCGGCAGAAGCAACCATGTGGCTCATCAATGCAGACCGTCACGCAACCTAACCTGCAGTACCTGCAACGGGCGTCACCTCGCCGTGCTGTGCGACGTGCTCCGGCCGGCTGACCACACCACGCCCAGATCAATGCCGCAGGTACCAGCTGGACAAGGGGCACTGCCAAGTGTGGTTACGGCTTCTAACGGGCACTCCGGAGAAACGTTAGTACTACTGCCGACAGCTCGAGCCTGGGCAGAGGTTGCTCGGCGACGTTTAGTGCGAGTACTTCTGGGTACCGGAAGGCAGCGGACGTTCAGCGTCAGGATCTGGCTAAAGCCCTTAAATGCACTGTTCTCGACACAGAAGAGCTAGCGTTGGTAACGTTCGGCAGGACTAAGGCTCACAAGATATTACGCCGCCGACGAGTAGAGGTGACGCTGCGTAGACAAGCTCGTGGAGATCGGGTCACTTTGGAAGTCTTGGGGGTCCCTAAGATTTGCTCGGTCACCAGTCTGCAACTCGATAGCGCGGCAGTCAATATCCTCAGTGAAAAATGGTAGGACGCTGCCGACGCCTACCAGCCGAATACATGGAAACAGGATGAAATCGGCCAACTGGTTTGATCGGATGCCTACTGGAAGGTGGCCACAGGCAAAATAGACTGAATCAATGCAGATCTCACAGCTGCAGAAACAGCTGTAGGTTGAACGATTCAAGGAACGCTAGAATGTACGGCTTGTAGATTTACTAGCGCCATGGTCATCTCGGTTGCACACGACGGCGTTTAGAATTTGGCGCACGTGCTGTGTTGCGACGGCGGAACTGCTGTTCCAGTTCATCGCATGAGCCCGAGTCGCCTAATGCCTACACGAGAACTTGTAAAGGAGTCAGCACCAAATGCAAAGTAATTGAAGACGTGATAATGGAGAAAGGGGCGGAAGGAACGGATAGCTCTAGCGAGCAAACACCGAGGAACGAACCTGCCCAGAATATGTCCATTTATCAATCCACACGTGGACGCAAGAAAAATCTATTCCCCGAAATGGCCCCGAAAGAATATGCACCTAAGGATCCGACGTCGAACCAGAAGGTATTATCGAAAGAGGGCACTGTAAAGAATGCTCGAGACGGGTCAGTTCTGGAAGTCCAGCAAAAGGGGAGACAAAGACAAACCGAACGCCCCATGCGTGTTCAGCCAAACGTAAACATACGCATGTGGAGAAACGCCAGAAACTTAGCTTGGGCAGCTAAGCTCGGCAGCCGTTTCTCAAAGCACACCAAGGCCAAACAGTGTGCACAGCCATTTGTGTCTGCGGATCCGGAACGTCAGGTTTCGGGTGGCTGCAGGAACCCTCATACGCGGGCCTGTAACGGGAAGGTTCTCACGCTGTTGACTCAAACCCTAAGCGATGGAAGTCACACGTCGAATACCGACGATGGAGTTGGACGCCATCGCGATCGTGATCCTGCAGCAAAAAGGCTGTTCAATGGCAATGGAGACTTCACCAAGTATTAGCTCCACATGAGAAGTTTCATGTGCAATCTTCCTGTGTAAAAACTGGGCATTTTTGAACTCGCCGACTGACCATCTTGCGCGCGGGGGAAGATTATTTATTTCAGGAATACTGCCAGCCTTACAAAAGGCCCTCGGCAGGACTGGGTGTACATTGTAACACGTACAAAAAGGAAAAATCTATACAGACAAAACATAATAAGTAATCCAAGTTAGGCACAAGCTGCAGAATGACCAGGCGATTGCAAGCAAAAACAGTGCAGAAATGCATAACTAAAAAAGAAGCATAACAGCATGTTTGTTTCTCACGCACGCACTATCATACACGCAAGAAAAGAACGATATGACGGAGTAGACAGGTACAAAGAAATAGGTGCGCAGTCTTCTGCGCATACACATAGCCTGCACAAGAGGCGGGGCCTCGTCCTGATAATGACGGCACAGGCGGTGAACAGTCTTGTTATGAATATATCAGAAAAGAAGCCCAGAGAAAAGTAACAAAGAAAGACAAAGTGTCAACCAGCAAAGATAAACTATGCCCTACAATGAAAGAATGTATAAAGAACAAAGGCATAGCAATTGTGCATACCTTCAGGGCGGCGCTTCCTTTTTCAGAAATGACATAAATGCATCTACAGTCAAACATTCCATGACATCGGGGCAAAGCGCGTTCCATTCGCGAACAGTTCGCGGGAAAAACGAGTTTTTAAATGCATGTGTTCTGCACGAAAAGTTGCTCAGTTTCTTAGTGTGATTTGACCGTGTCGGACGTAATGTTACTGGTTGTATGTATTTAAGCTTGTTAAGTCCTAATTTATCGTGGTAAAGTAAGTACATAAATTTGAGCCTGTCCCAGTACCGTCTCAACTGCAAGCTTTCTAATTGGGCACTTCTCAAAAGAGCACTGGGTGATGTATGCCAACTAAACGAGTTGTAGACGAATCTAATGGCCTTACGCTGCACGCTCTCTAGTTTGTTAAGGTTAATTTGCGTATAAGGGTCCCAAACAACTGACGCATATTCGAGTATCGGAAGGACGAAGGTTTCATAAGCTAATAGTTTATTTCCGGGGTCGCTTTAGACAATGACCTTTTAAGATACATAAGCTTCTGAGTTGCCCTCTGCTGAAGGAAAGATACGTGCTCGTTCCATTTGAGATCCGAAGTGAGGTGAACACCCAAGTACTTGTAGCTCTGCACAGATGATAAGGAATGACCAGTAATAGAGTATGAAAAATGTAAGGGTTGCCGTTTTCGAGTTATTGTCATTGCCACTGTCTTCTTGAGGTTGATACGCATTTGCCACGTCTCGCACCATGTTTGGATTATACCAAGGGAAGAATTGAGGACCGCTTGGTCATTGGGGCTATGAATTTCGTGGTACAGAATGCAGTCATCTGCAAATAGCTTCATTTTTACCGATATTTGCTGCGGGATATCATTTATAAAAACGACGAAAAGCAGTGGTCCTAGCACAGATCCTTGAGGGATGCCTGATAGTACGGATCGTGAACTTGAGTAAACATCGTCAATTTTCACACTTTGGCATCGAGAAGACAGATAGGAATGTAGCCATCGAATTAATGAATCGTTTTTTAGGATAGGCCGCAGTTTTAGCAATAATTTAGGGTGGGAAACGCAATCAAAGGCCTTTTGAAAATCTAAAAAAACAACATCGATTTGACCCTGTTGATCTAGAACTGCCGTAAAGTCGTGAATCGTTTCCAGGAGTTGCGTAGTCGTGGAAAGTCCCCGTCGAAAACCATGTTGCCGTGAATCTATAAGGTTGTGCTCTTCAAGAAAAAGGGTTAAATGTTTACAAATGATGTGTTCAAGGATTTTCGCTGAAGAGCACAATATTGAAATTGGCCGATACGACGAAAGCAATAATTTCTTGTCAGTTTTAGGAATTGGGGTGATCTTTCTGCTTTTCCAATCTTTTGGGACCTGTGATTCCAAAAGGGATTTTTTTGTATATAACGGTGAGGTACTTCGAAGACCACTCGGCATACCTTTTAAGAAATGCGTTTGGTATCCCATCTATTCCAGGAGATTTTTTTGGGTCGATATTTAAGAGAAGTGAGAGCACACCCTCTTCTGATATTGAAATTGAGTTTATCGGAGGGAGACTCTCGAAAGCATCAAAGTTTGGTCTTTTGCCGTTGTCGTTTGTGAAAACAGAGCAAAAAAAGTTGTTAAATGACTCCGCGATTGTCAGTTGGTCTGACACAGGTTCCCCATTTATCAATAGATTTTGAAGTGGCTTCTTTCGCGGAGAAAAGTGGCGCCAAAACTTTGCCGAGGATGAAAGAAGGAATGTTTTCATGGAAGTTTTGTAGTAGTAGTCTTTTGCTTTGCAGGCGTAAGTCGGTCAATTTGCACATGCGTGTTGCGGAAGGAAATTCCCGGTATTGTTTTCTAATTTTGTTGGTCTTTCGACTAAGTCTCACTACTTCTCGCGATAACCAGGGATTCTTGGTTTGCACTCTTTTTCGCGTGGTCGGCACAAATTTTTCTACGCATGTCGAAACAAGGTTTTCAAAGAAGTACCATAAATCATCGACGGAGCATGCGTTCGAGTTCGACAACGAGATGAAATCGAAAAACGACGTGTCTAGCATGTCAAGTATGTCAATATCGTTGGCACGACAAAAGAGGGGGACCACTGTTTCCTTGTAGCTCTGTTTCGGGGAATAATTCAACTGCATTGTTAAGCACACTATTTTGTGGTCAGATATACCTTCAATAATTTCTACTTCATAATCCCGATGCACTAAGCTGTCACTGATTAGGAAAAGGTCTAGAATGGACGCCGCACCTTTCTGGATTCGCGTGGGTAACGTGACTATCTGCGTGAGAGTGTGCGAAAATACGATGTCTACTAAAGGCTGTGCAGCATTAGAGAGGGGTTCGGGAACTTCGGTGGACCAGTTGATGGCCGGGGTGTTGAAGTCACCACCTATTAGGATGTTTCGAGAGATGGCCTTAGAAGAGCACAAAAATTCGTTCAGTTTTTCAAAAAAAGTGTTATCTGTATTCGGGGGGCGGTAGAATCCTCCCACGACCAAGCTGAATTCGTTTAAGGCTACCTTGATAATGACGCATTCGACGCCCACTATGTAGGGGAGCCTGAAAACACGCAGGTTTTCACGAAACAGGATCGCAACGTCCCCACCGCGAGAGTCTCGGTATTTGCGACAGACAGCGTACCCCGGCGGTACTATTTCGTCATCACCAATGCTACTGGTTAGCCACGTTTCTGTTAGGATCACAATATCAGGTTTGTATGCTATTGTGATACTTTCGAGATCATCAGATTTATTTAGGATGCTTCCGGCGTTCCCATTCAAGCACAGGAAAGGCTTTTTTGTATTGTTGCCGGTTCATTGCGGACGGGGTTCTTTATCGCGTTGTCGACCCACAGGAACCATTTCGTTGCGGCTGGTATCCCACGCAAACAACTCTTTGTCGATTTTAATCTTGTCGTAAATCAACTTAACTTTGCTACCTCGCTCTCGGTGTTCCTTCGTGTGGTCCCAGAGTTTTTTCCTCTTTTGGCGAGAAACTGCCGAAAAATCTTCGGATATCCAAACATCCGTGTCTTTGAGTTGAAAGGCGTTTTTTAGGAGCTCAGTTTTCTCGCGGTTATCAATCAACTTTATTATCACCGGACGCGTTTTCCCCTGTTGTATGGATTCTTTCAGTTGTTTTGATGGTAACACCCATTTCTTTGGCAAAGACATCTTGAACTACTTTTGTTGTCAAATTTTCCACTTTTTCATCGGGATCCTCCGAAATACCAAACACGACGATATTGTTACGCCTACTGCGGTCTTCTAAACTAACAAGCTTATCTTCCAAGTTCCTGACGCATTCTTCAAGAGCGGACACCTTGGTATTAACTTCACCAATAGCCTTAGCTGACACTTCTACGGCCTTGAGCTGCAACTCAATATTGTCTAGTCTGCAAGAAATAGCTTTCTGGCCCTCAAGGATCTGCCTCAGAAGCTCCTCTGTGGGTCCAGGATTGGATTCCACGTCCCCGCAGAGCATCAGCAAAGACAAAAACAACTTTCGCACCGTCAAGAAACCAATATACATTTTTCGTGGGCACACCAGCTGCACAAAAAATGGATCACTTGTTTTAACAGTAGATGTTGCGTTACTGACCTGCACGACAAAAAGGACTCGTTTCAGCATGTTGCCGCAACGCCAGCTGGCATGCCCACTGAAGAGGTTGCACGGTCGCTGGCTTCTTATAGCTGGCTCCATTGACGTTGACGATGCCGGGTGAGACGACATCCAGCGGCGTATCTGAGGCAGACACGTGTGTGCGCAGTCTCCGTGGGTGACACGCTCCAAAACGATGGGACTTGCATTATCTTGCGTTTTGCTTGTCCGGGCTGCAGTGTCAATGACGAGAAACTGCACGAAAAAAAGGACTCGTTTCAGCATGTTGCCGCAACGCCAGCTGGCATGCCCACTGAAGAGGTTGCACGGTCACTGGCTTCTAATAGCTGGCTCTGTTGACGTTGACGATGCTGGGTGAGACGACATCCAGCGGCGTATCTGAGGCAGACACGTGTGTGCGCAGTCTCCGTGGGTGACACGCAACAAAACGATGGGACTTGCATTATCTTGCGTTTTGCTTGTCCGGGCTGCTGTGTCGATGACGAGAAACTGCACGAAAAAAAGGACTCGTTTCAGCATGTTGCCGCAACGCCAGCTGGCATGCCCACTGAAGAGGTTGCACGGTCGCTGGCTTCTTATAGCTGGCTCCGTTGACGTTGACGATGCCGGGTGAGACGACATCCAGCGGCGTATCTGAGGCAGACACGTGTGTGCGCAGTCTCCGTGGGTGACACGCTCCAAAACGATGGGACTTGCATTATCTTGCGTTTTGCTTGTCCGGGCTGCTGTGTCGATGACGAGAAACTGCACGAAAAAAAGGACTCGTTTCAGCATGTTACCGCAACGCCAGCTGGCATGCCCACTGGCATGCCCAACGCCCGCTGGCATGTTGCAAATGAAGAAGAGGGGAAAGCGGGCAGGGGCACGCGGCGCATTATCATCATCGGTGGTGTGGTTCGATGACAGCGAATAAAGAAGCCCGTATCGCTACGTCTAGGGCTCTGGGCTGTGACTCGCGGTAGCTTCCGCGACAATCAATATAGACATGTGTTCATCGGATACGTGGTCTCTCGAACTAACATCGTACTGGCATGCCAGGCACACACAAATATCGTTGAACTACCCTATAAGGTATCTTCTGGTAGGGCTATCCTGCTAGAAAGATGTCTTTTCATTATCACCATCGATGAGATTTAGGTTGGCATGCTTTCAGTGCATCATGAATGTTTACAGTGTTTTGTTTTGCCTTTATTATGATCAGCTTTAGTTTTACTTTATATACGTCGGCATTATATAATGGAGCTTTTCTCAAAACTTGAAAAGAGCAATAGTAAGGCCAATTCACTTAAATGGTGGCTGTGACCAGTTGTCAAATTACAGAGAATCTTCTGTGTTGACTGTCTTTTCAAAAATATTTAAAGATATAATACATATTACACTAACCAAATTCTTCACCACACACAAGGTCATTTCACCGCATTCATATGGCTCCCAAAAAACAAGTCAACAAAGTCAGCTCTACCTAATATTACACCAAAAAACTACACATTAAAAGGTATAAATTTTATCTCGGAATATTCTTTTACCTTCAAAACGCACTTGACCCTATCAAAAAAAATTATTTGCTCAGAAAACTCAATTAGTTCAATTAAACGTAGTAGCGGTGGAAGTTGTAAGGAGCTATTTAGGTAATAGGGAGCAATTTGTTGAATTGAATGGTGTTTCATCGGAGTTATTGGAAATAAAACAGGGTGTTCAACAAGGATCATAGCTGGGACCCTAGTTAAACTTTATATCTGTGAATGATATTCCAAACATACCTTTTACACCGCAGATACCCATGTATGCAGATGCAATGAACATATTTTTTCTCTAGGAGCAGTATAGAAGAACTCCAATAAGAAGTAAATTATATATGTTGTCAAAGTGGTTGCCCGAGAATAACTTTAGGGTAAACGCATCGAAGACAACCTATATCACGTTTACAAGAAATATTATCAAGATACAGTAAGACATTTATATTGAATATTGGGCCATTATGATCAGCCAAATTAAACAAGAGAAGTTAAGAGGAGGACGGTTTCATGAAGAATCATCTTGGAATCATCGTATAGAACATCTATGCATTGAAATTTCAAGGAAATATGTGCACGATTGAGAAGTTTATTGCCGCCTAAATTGAAAACACAGTGTTAAAACACTCTTGGCGCTTTTGGGCTTTGCTACTGTATATCAGATCGGGGAAAAAAAAGCAATTTTCAAATGGCTGATTTTCTGACAAAAAGAAGTCTCTATGTATTCGAAAATTATCACGGACACTATGTTGACTTGACAAAGGGTTCACAACTTGTTCAGTGCAGTATTCTTAAGGCTGACAGAACAGATTGTAAGAATCTGTTCCAAAAGAAACAACAAAAAACTTTTCATGGCAAACATACCAACCATAGCAGTATATATTTTTTAGGTGTACGAAACTGCATACACCGAAACTTTGAAGAAACTACGGCATACAGTCTTCCGTGTTTCAACACACCGACATACTGAACAAAGTTGAAAACCGCATTGGGTTGAATGAAATGCACTGCAAATATGGTCATTATATGTGTAGCAGGGCACAAACGGAGAGTAATTGTTCATCAAACCTCGTCTTAAACAAATTTAGTGTTTGTGATAAGGATAGTGTTGTTGAAGGAACGTGTTTTAGTGCATTTTAATTTCATAACTACATTCAGGTACTTTCGCATTATCTAGTTTAAGTCGCTAGCTCTCCAAATGAGCTTCTATGTATAACTTCATTATTTTCCTGAAAGTAGACAGTGGTGCCCTTGAATAAAAATTGTAATTTCAATTAAAATCCACACTCTTTTGTTTCCAAAATATCTCTGGCCTAGTTTCACTTGGATTTTATTTGGATTGCAATGCACCTGCAATGTCTCTGTGTGTGAGGGAGTTGTCCTGAATTGTTTTGTAACAAATGTGGTTTTGTGCATTGCTTGGAGGGCTAAGAAAAAGTGAGTTAATTGTAGCAGAAGACCCGGAGTTGTACACAAGCCATAAAAATCAAGCAAAATGCACAAGTTTTGAACTTAGAAAAATATAATTTACAAAACGGTAAGGAGAATAACAGCGAGAAATATGGAAAACCCAATGTAAAACATGGTTAAAAAAGTTGCCTTTCCTTATTGTCAACCTTCATTTTTGGTTTGTGCACACAAAATAATAAGTGGTGCATCTCTCAGGGATGAGGTATTCACGTTCGTGCTATTTATCAAACTTTGCGCTTTTCCGATCACATTCTGCCGATGCTATGCCAAAATGGCTGAAACTAATCAGCCAGCAATGTATAGTAAGGCAGCTTTCAGACTAAAATAAATAATTACAAAGTATAAAACAAATGCAAAGCAAAAGCTTCCTGCAAAGCGTGGCTTAGGTTACCTGCTAAGATTATACCTGCTTCCAAAAATCAATGAGGATGCAGCTATCTCGTGCAGTTATGTCTCTGTTGAAGGGCTCTCACTATGCCATATTATCAACTGTTCTTTAAATTACATTCTAACGACGTTATAAACAGTTAGGCTCATGCGGCGTTATTCTCAAAAAACGGCCCGTCTTTTAGGGGAATGGTACCAACGAAACAATGGTGTATTATGCGCGTCACTATCTTTACACTTTTGTGGTACCTGAAAAGTTTTATTTCATTTTTTTTGTTTTAAAGCTTTTTTGGCGCCCCGTTTTGTGCCCTGTTTGTTCGATAGTTTTTGGTAACCCACGATGGTTACTGTACCTGAAATAATTTTCTTTCGTACCAAACTGCTTCTACATTAGATGTTTGTTATTTAAAAACATATAGTCGCAATGATGTACTGTTACGTTGTGATCGTAACTCTTTATTGTCCAGGTGCTGGAATACATGAAACTGAAAATATGTGCCTTAACAATAGAAACCCGTGCTTTGCAATAATGATGCAAAAGACCTTCTGTGGGTTTTTCACATAGCACTGTTCCACGTTTTCCACATGATGTGGGTTCGTCTTTTGTCATGAATAATGGAAATACTAAAACACGTTTAGCTTAAGATTCCCGCCATTCCTTTTCCAGGATGAAGTAAGCAATGTAATATTCTGTTTTTGTTGTGGGACCCACTAAAGTGCTGAGTTGTAGATGGTGGTACATGAATAAATACAGAATTTTAGACATCGTTTCTGAGAGAACCGCTGCTCCGTTTGCCTCAAACTTTGCGCGAATATCGCATTTTCTGGTTAAAGTTTTTCTAAGATCAAAAGGAAGAAGCGCGCTCAACATCCCTCCCAATTAGAACCTTCTTTTGCGTTTACGAAATTTAGCGTGTTCTTGGCAACCTTGACTACGCATAAAACGTGGCGCTACCTCATTTATGAAGCACAAAACTGCCAATGCGCTACGAACCCACCGTGAACCGCCAATGCAGGCTTCCTGCCGAATACACAACGCGTCGCCACACTACAAGTCCGGTTATAATATCCAGCGTTACGCAGGATTTAAATAGTTTAAAACCTATTGTAATTTGATTGTTTTTTCAATTAAGAAAAAAAGCTCTGCTATTCTTACTGTTTTGAATAAATAAACTAAAAATGCAATCGTCGTTTTATGCACAGTAACAGCGCTACCTATTAATAAAAATATATAACTCTAATCTATTGAATATATAACAATATATAGCTATATTAATAAATCCCTGTCATTGTTTTGAGCATTACGTCACTTCCGTAGCGGCTTAATGCGATGTTTGAACTGTATGATTGGACATGTATAACACGGTTGTTTAGCATAACATTTCATGCTATATTGACGAAACAAGCTCCGCTTAACACTCATTACTATGGTTGAATGTCAGTGCGGAGGCACACGCTCACCAAGCTCTGCTCTAGGGCGACCACTTCTGCTCCACTAACAGCTCAAACACAGAGGCGGCGAAGCAACAGTCAACAAAGTGACGTGCGCAGATGACAGTCGGCAAGGTAAATACCGGCGCATCGGCTTTACGCGTATTTATCGAATTGGGAGAGTCATTCTCAAACCATCGCATTAAATCGAGAAGAGTCTATATCAACGAAGATGATTGAAGGCTGGTAACGTTATGTCAAAACGCTCACCCTATCAAAGCAGATAACCCATGATGCATAAAAAAGAAAGAATGGAACACGCGCTTCACCTGACCGACAGCTAACACAGATACCACCGGCGGGCGCACCGGTCGACAAAAACAAACACAAACACACCGAATGCATGGTTGGCGGCATTACCTCCCTCTAAGAGTGTATCAACCCGATTTTAAAATAAAAGACAGTCTGAAGAAACAACAAAAAGGGTCCGGCATCTTGAGTAGTAAAGTTTCAAGCGAACGACGTGCAGGACTTCAGGCCTTGTGCGTCGTCATGATGTTCCGGAAAAACCATCGGAGATCACCCCATAGGTAAGTTGGCCAACAAGTTGTAGAATCCGGTAGGGTCCAAAATACCGTCGCAGAAGCTTCTGGCCGACTCCACGTCATCGAATGGGAGTCCAATTGTAGCGTCCGGCATCCACCAGCTGCTGGTGCGTTGTGGGAACTCGATCGAGCTGCCGGGCCTCTCCCCAAACTAAAGGTATCCTTGAACGTCGGTGCTGAGGTCATCGTCTTCTACTTGGCGTCAAGCATCGTATACGGCCGTCTTCTGTAGACAAACAGGAATGGTGTAATCCACGTAGTTTACTGGATAGCCCTGTTGTACGCAAACGTGACAAAAGGAAGGCTTCGCCCCAAGTCATCTTAAATGTCGACGTACAGAGACAGCATATCTGCGATGGTATTATTTAAGCGTTCCGTTAGTCATTTCGTTTGGGGGTGGTGCCCCGTCGTTCTTCAATGATCCGTATCCCTGTAGTGTAAGATTGTTTGTATGAGCTCCACTGTGAAGGCTGTAACGCGTTCCGCCGGCTCCATCTCGCAGCCTAACTTCGCTGATGAAGAACTTTGCGACTTTTTTAGAAGTGTACCTCGGAGGAGCGGCGGTCTCTGCGTAGCGCGTCATCTAGACTGTTGCTATGACAATCCAATTGTTCTCGGAAAGTGGCATAAGGAACGAGCACAAAAAGCCCGTCTAATCTGCTGGAAGATCCTCGATGGGAAGGCGATCGGCTGCAGATGTGCGGCGGTTGTTGTCGGCGGGGTTTTTTATCGCTGGCAGTCACGGCAGCAACGCACATAGTCGGACACATCGGTTCTAAGGCTTGGCCATGGTGACGTAGAATGTAAGGCGGGGTCACTTGTATATTGCCTTAATTTTTCTAATAGTGCGTGCCGTGCAGAGATGCCCGTACGACTTATCCTCATGGCAGAATTCGAATATTTCGTAACAAAGGTCTGCGGGGTTGACGAAAAGATGAGTTCTACTTCCTTGGCTGAAATTCTTCACGAGGATGGAGTTTTCAAGAATGACTCTTTGAAGAAATTTTTGAAGGGCTTTGGCATGGCGGCGTTGCGTCGTTCGAGGTAGTCGATCATGACGCATAACTCGGGGTCTTCACACTGCTGGGCGGCTAGGTCCCTGGCCGTCATGACTCCGAAGAACGCGCTGTCTTAATCGGAGTCTAGTTGTGGAGGGTCGAAGTGGGCGCGAGACAGGCAGTCGGCGTCCGATTGTTTCCTGCAGGATTAATACTTGAACACACAAAGTCCACCGCCCGAGATGGCAAGAGGGGTCCTTTGAAATTGGCGATCCGCCCCAGCGCATGGTGGTCGGTCACAATATTTAATGGTCTACCATACACGAATAGGCGAGATTTTGAAATCTCCCATACAACAGCAAGATACTCTTTCTCAGAGGCAGAGTAGATTTTCTCCTCCTTCGACAGACCGCGGCTGGAAATGGCGATTACTTTTTCGCAAACGCTTTGCTTTTGGTCGAGGACGGCACCGAAGCCTATATCACTGTGACCCGTGTGCATTTCTGTTTCAGAGTTTTCGTTGAAATGTGCGAGTACGGGTGGATTTTGCAGGTGTTTTTTTCTCTCGCAGAATGCGTTTTCTTGGGCACTTTCCCAGCAGAAATGGTGCAATCTTTTTCAAGCAAGTGAGTGTCTGTGCAATGCTTGCGAGGTTTGCGACGAAGCGCCGGTAGTATGCGCACATTCCGAGAAATCTTCGCACGCCCTTCTTGTCGTTTGTTCTTAGGAAGTACGCTATGGCTGAAGATTTCGCCTTTTCAGAAAGGACTACCGCGGCGCTGACGACATGGCCCAAAAAAGTGAGTTCCTCGTAAGCGAAGCGGCACTTTTTTTGAGGCCTCTGTGGTATCCCGTACGAGGAAATAGCCTCGCGTACAGGCTCCGACATTGCATGGTGTTCGTCGAAATGTGGGCGGAATATCACAACGTCGTAGAGGTATGTATACGAGGCAGGCGTGACATTTTCAGGCCAGCTAGGACGGTGTGCATGACTCTTTGGAACGTTGCAGGTGCCGTGAACAGCCCGAACGGCATCACCTTGAACTCGTAAAGGCAGTCCGGGTTTTTGAATGCAATGTTCTTTCGGTCTCGCTCGTCCACTTCTATTTCCAGTAGTCTTTATTTAAATCCATCGATGAGAAGTAATTGGCGGGGAAGAGGTGGTCGAGGGCTTCATCGATTCGTGGCAGGAGGTCCTTTTTGGTAATTTTGTTCATTCTCTAATTGTGAACGCGAAACCTTTAGGTACCGTCTATTTTTTCACGCGCACAACCGGGGCAACCCAGGGTCTTTTAAATGTCTGTATAATGTCGTCGACGAGCATGGGTTACATTTGTGTTCGGAAGTCTTCCCAGTCATATACAGGCACGCGGTACGGCGACTGTCGAGAAGGCTGGGATCCATCTTCGGTTAAACTTCGGTGCTTCGCTAGAGTTGCTTGACGAACTTTGAGTTTAGCGAAAAACACTCGCTGTAGCGACGCAGCAAAGCCAATAATTTGTTCCGTTCTCCTTTCAGTAGACCCGTATTCTCGTTGAAGGGATGCGAATGCTTTAGGGTTTCTACGTGTGCACGTTCAGATTCGTCGACCACAATCTCGTCACTCGCTGTTTCCGTTTATTCGAGGAACGCAATTGCAGGGCCTTGTTTAAATGCTGGTACTGCTCGGAAAAATTTGCTAACAAAACGTAGAATTCGCGTTGCTTCAAACACGTAATGCCTTTTGCGAGCGACACTGCGCTCGACAAGCAACATATAGGTATTGAATATGATAGCGTTGACGACAGAAACAGCTTCTTTAAAGTAAACGGTGATCACAAAGATGGCCGTGTTAGCAGGGTGACATGATCATCTGCGATCCTTACCGCAGCACCGAGTCCAGGGTTCGGTTGCGGCGTCATAGAGTGATCGGAGGCAAACGTTATGGACTTGGAATGGAGATAAATTATTGCACCGTTTTACGTGAAAAGGTTCATCACGGGAGAAGTTAGGCGAAATGATGAACGGGGCAGGGTACGTGGTCCTGTTTATGGTGACGCGTGATGTGCGCATTCCACTTACCTTACGAGAAGCCCTCCTGCTGTGCGGACCATGTGCGGACCATTCCATCTGGTCATAACTGTCTTCAGCTTAAACACAAATGATCGGCACATCACTGGGTTGTGGGCTCCCGTATCTATGACGGCGACTACATAAAATCTCTCAATGAACAACTGGACGTCGGACGCCGCCTTCCTCGAGTTTCGTTTCCGTCGGGGCATTGTATCTTGGCTTGTCCATTTGAAAGGTTGGGAAATATGAGTCATCGTTTTCGTAGTCTTCTCACCAGCTGGCCAGGTATTTTCAAGTACGCTTGGCACCGTGTGGCAGTCACCATGTTCGGAAGCCACGTCAGGGTAAGATCGGGTCGGCGGGCTCAGGGCATGTCGTGAGAAATCCATAAGTCAACTTTAAACTCAGGGCGGCTGGGTGTGCTGGGTCTGTCCTTGATTCGTTGGACGGTTTTCGATTTTCCGACCTGGTGCAACTTAACCAGCAGAAGTTGCTGATTTTATTTTCCTCTTAGTGGGCTGGGGCACCCTAAACGTGAGAAGGCAGCATTACTACGGCGGTTTGGCGACTGGTACGGGTAGAGCGACGGCGTCAAGGCTGCCAGAACCGAGGCCCTCGCTAAGCTTTCGCACGATAATAGGGTTTGAAAATGAGGGGCTCGTTAGGAAATAGAGAAAGAAATGCCGGCAGTCTCCAACGCCAAAGAAGGCATAGGAGAATGGTTAGACTAATTTTTACCGTTAGATACGTTACATTATTATTTTTTTTAATTAATTATGTGAGAAAGAAAGAAAGAAAAACACGCGCCCAGAGTGGGGACCGAGCCCACGCCTTTCGATTAGATCTCGATTGCCTTACCAATTCGGCTATCTGGGCACTGTGTTCTCCTTCACTTTCTGGGGTATTTATATTTACTACAACTGTATCTGACGCTTGAGGGTGGTAGCCAGCGCCACTCTGACTACACGGGGACAAGGGGACCTTCTTTTTAACCCCCGGGGCGTGACGCGAACGTCTACAGCCTGTCATAAGCGGGCAACTGGAGGGAAACCCTCTTATGCTACGTTGGCATCAAGGCTGCCAGAACCGAGGCCCTCGCTAAGCTTTCGCACGATAATAGGGTTTGGAAATGAGGGGCTCGTTAGGAAATACAGAAAGAAATGCCCGCAGTCTACAACACCAAAGAAGGCATAGGGGAATGGTTAGACTAATTTTTACCGTTAGTGACGTTACATTATTATTATTTTTAAATTAAATACGTGAGAAAGAAAGAAAGAAAAACACGCGCCCGGAGTGGGGACAGAGTGGGAGCCGAACCCACGGCGGGGATCGTTTCTCGCCAGTTGCCCGGTTATGACAGGCTGTACACGTTCGCGTCACGCCCCGGGGGTTAAAAAGAAGGTCTGCTTCTCCCCGTGTAGTCAGAGTGGCGCTGGCTACCACCCTCAAGCGTCACATACAGTTGTAGTATATATAAATACCCCAGAAAGTGAAGGAGAACACAGTCGCCCAGATAGCCGAATTGGTAAGGCATTCGAGATCTAATCGAAAGGCGTGGGTTCGGTCTCCACTCTGGGCGCGTGTTTTTCTTCCTTTCTTTCTCACGTAATTGATTAAAAATAATAATAATGTAATGTCACTAACGGTAAAAATTAGTCTAATCATTCCCCTATGCCTTCTTTGGCGTTGTAGACTGCCGGCATTTCGTTCGGTATTTCCTAACGAGCCCCTCATTTCCAAACCCTATTATCGTGCGAAAGATTAGCGAGGGCCTCGGTTCTGGCAGCCTTGATGCCAAGGTAGCATAAGAGGGTTTCCCGCCAGTTGCCCGCTTATGACAGGCTGTAGACGTTCGCGTCACGCCCCGGGGGTTAAAAAGAAGGTCCCCTTCTCCCCGTGTAGTAAGAGTGGCGCTGGCTTCCACCCTCAAGCGTCAGATACAGTTGCAGTATATATATAAATACCCCAGAAAGTGAAGGAGAACACAGTCGCCCAGATAGCCGAATTGGTAAGGCATTCGAGATCTAATCGAAAGGCGTGGGTTCGGTCCCCACTCTGGGCGCGTGTTTTTCTTTCTTTCTTTCTCAAGTAATTAATTAAAAAAATAATAATAATGTAACGTCACTAACCGTAAAAATTAGTCTAACCATTCCCCTATGCCTTCTTTGGAGTTGTACACTGCCGGCGTTTCTTTCTGTATTTCCTAACGGGCCCCTCATTTCCAAACCCTATTATCGTGCGAAAGCTTAGCGAGGGCCTCGGTTCTGGCAGCCTTGATGCCAAGGTAGCATAAGAGGGCTTCCCGCCAGTTGCCCGCTTATGACAGGCTGTAGAGGTTCGCTTCACGCCCCAGGGGTTAAAAAGAAGGTCCCCTTCTCCCCGTGTAGTCAGAGTGGCGCTGGCTACCACTCTCAAGCGTCAGATACAGTTGTAGTAAATATAAATACCCCAGAAAGTGAAGGAGAACACAGTCGCCCAGATAGCCGAATTGGTAAGGCATTCGAGATTTAATGGAAAGGCGTGGGGTCAGTCCCCACTCTGGGCGCGTGTTTTTCTTTCTTTCTTTCTCACGTAATTAATAAAAAAATATAATAATAATACGTCATAACGGTAAAAATTAGTCTAACCATTCCCCTATGCCTTCTTTGGCGTTGTAGCCTGCCGGCATTTCTTTCTGTATTTCCTAACGAGCCCCTCATTTCCAAACCCTATTATCGTGCGAAAGCTTAGCGAGGCCTCGGTTCTGGCAGCCTTGATGCCAAGGTAGCATAAGAGGGTTTCCCGCCAGTTGCCCGCTTATGACAGGCTGTAGACGTTCGCATCACGCCCGGAGGGTTAAAAAGAAGGTCCCCTTCTCCCCGTGTAGTCAGAGTGGCGCTGGCTACCACCCTCAAGCGTCAGATACAGTTGTAGTAAATATAAATACCCCAGAAAGTGAAGGAGGACACAGTCGCCCAGATAGCCGAATTGGTAAGGCATTCGAGATCTAATCGAAAGGTGTGGGTTCGGTCCCCACTCTGGGCGCGTGTTTTTCTTTCTTTCTTTCTCACGTAATTAATTTAAAAAATAATAATAATGTAACGTCACTAACCATAAAAATTAGTCTAACCATTCCCCTATGCCTTCTTTGGCGTTGTAGACAGCCGGCATTTCTTTCTGTATTTCCTAACGAGCCCCTCATTCCAAACACTTTTATCGTGCGAAAGCTTAGCGAGGGCCTCGGTTATGGCAGCCTTGATGCCAAGGTAGCATAAGAGGGTTTCCCGCCAGTTGCCCGCTTATGACCGGCTGTAGACGTTCGCGTCACGCCCCGGGGGTTAAAAAGAAGGTCCCCTTCTCCCCGTGTAGTCAGAGTGGCGCTGGATACCAATGCGCCACCTATGAAGTTTCCTTGGGGGTTGCTGCTACTTTCGTCAGTTTCTACCAAAACTTGGCAAAGCTCGCTTCTCCTCTGTCTTCTCTGTTAAACAAAAATGCTCCGTTCTACATGACATGTGGGTGTGAAGCCTCCATTTCTCAACTGAATTTTTTCTCACGTCGGGGCCAATATTTTGCCATTTCTATCCCGCTGCTCCTACACAGTCGCCCAGATAGACGAATTGGTAAGGCATTCGAGATCTAATCGAAAGGCGTGGGTTCGGTCCCCACTCTGGGCGCGTGTTTTTCTTTCTTTCTTTCTCACGTAATTAATTTAAAAATAATAATAATGTAACCTCACTAATGGTAAAAATTAGTCTAACCATTCCCCTATGCCTTCTTTGGCGTTGTCGACTGCCGGCATTTCTTTCTGTATTTCCTAACCAGCCCCTCATTTCCAAAAATTATTATCGTGCGAAAGCTTAGCGAGGGCCTCGGTTCTGGTAGCCTTGATGCCAAGGTAGCATAAGAGGGTTTCCCGCCAGTTGCTCGCTTATGACAGGCTGTAGACGTTCACGTCACGACCCGGGGGTTAAAAAGAAGGTCCCCTTCTCCCCGTGTAGTCATAGTGGCACTGGCTACCACCCTCAAGCGCCAGATACAGTTGTAGTAAATATAAATACCCCAGAAAGTGAAGGAGAACACAGTTGCCCAGATAGCCGAATTGGTAAGGCATTCGAGATCTAATCGAAAGGCGTGGGTTCGGTCCCCTCTCTGGGCGCGTGTTTTTCTTTCTTTCTTTCGCACGTAATTATTTAAAAAATAATAACACTCTAACATCACTAACTGTAAAAATTAGTCTAACCATTCCCCTATGCCTTCTTTGGCGTTGTAGACTGCCGGCATTTCTTTCTGTATTTCCTAACGAGCCCCTCATTTCCAAACCCTATTATCGTGCGAAAGCTTAGCGAGGGCCTCGGTTTTGGCAGCCTTGATGCCAAGGTAGCATAAGAGGGTTTCCCGCCAGTTGCCCGCTTATGACAGGCTGTAGACGTTCGCGTCACGCCCGGGGGGGGTAAAAAGAAGGTCCCGTTCTCCCTGTGTGGTCAGAGTGGCGCTGGCTACCACCCTCAAGCGTCAGATACAGTTGTAGTAAATATAAATACCCCCGAAAGTGAAGGAGAACACAGTCGCCCAGATAGCCGAATTGGTAAGGCATTCGAGATTAATCGAAAGGCTTGGGTTCGGTCCCACTCTGGGCGCGTGTTTTTTTTTCTTTCTTTCTCACGTAATTAATTAAAAAAATAATAATAAGGTAATGTCACTAACGGTAAAAATTAGTCTAACCATTCCCCTGTGCCTTCTTTGGCGTTTTAGACTGCCGGCATTTCTTTCTGTATTTCCTAACGAGCCCCTCATTTCCAAACCCTATTTTCGTGCGAAAGCTTAGCGAGGGCCTCGGTTCTGGCAGCTTTGATGCCAAGGTAGCATAAGAGGGTTTCCCGCCAGTTGCCCGCTTATGACAGGCTGTAGACATTCGCGTCACGCCCCGGGGGTTAAAAAGAAGGTCCCCTTCTCCCCGTGTAGTAAGAGTGGCGCTGGCTTCCACCCTCAAGCGTCAGATACAGTTGTAGTAAATGTAAATACCCCAGAAAGTGAAGGAGAACACAGTCGCCCAGATAGCCGAATTGGTAAGGCATTCGAGATCTAATAGAAAGGCGTGGGTTCGGTCCCCACTCTGGGAGCGTGTTTTTCTTTCTTTCTTTCTCACGTAATTATTAAAAAAATATAATAATAATACGTCACTAACGGTAAAAATTAGTCTAACCATTCCCCTATGCCTTCTTTGGCGTTGTAGACTGCCGGCATTTCTTTCTGTATTTCCTAACGAGCCCCTCATTTCCAAACCCTATTATCGTGCGAAAGCTTAGCGAGGCCTCGGTTCTGGCAGCCTTGATTCCAAGGTAGCATAAGAGGGTTTCCCGTCAGTTGCCCGCTTATGACAGGCTGTAGACGTTCGCATCACGCCCGGAGGGTTAAAAAGAAGGTCCCCTTCTCCCCGTGTAGTCAGAGTGGCGCTGGCTACCACCCTCAAGCGTCAGATACAGTTGTAGTAAATATAAATACCCCAGAAAGTGAAGGAGGACACAGTCGCCCAGATAGCCGAATTGTTAAGGCATTCGAGATCTAATCGAAAGGCGTGGGTTCGGTCCCCACTCTGGGCGCGTGTTTTTCTTTCTTTCTTTCTCACGTAATTAATTTAAAAATAATAATAATGTAACGTCACTAACCGTAAAAATAAGTCTAACCATTCTCCTATGCCTTCTTTGGCGTTGTAGACTGCCGGCATTTCTTTCTGTATTTCCTAATGAGCCCCTCATTTCCAAACACTATTATCGTGCGAAAGCTTAGCGAGGGCCTCGGTTCTGGCAGCCTTGATGCCAAGGTAGCATAAGAGGGTTTCCCGCCAGTTGCCCGCTTATGACCGGCTGTAGACGTTCGCGTCACGCCCCGGGGGTTAAAAAGAAGGTCCCCTTCTCCCCGTGTAGTCAGAGTGGCGCTGGCTACCAATGCGCCACCTATGAAGTTTCCTTGGGGGTTGCTGCTACTTTCGTCAGTTTCTACCAAAACTTGGCAAAGCTCGCTTCTCCTCTGTCTTCTCTGTTAAACAAAAATGCTCCGTTCTACATGACATGTGGGTGCGAAGCCTCCATTTCTCAACTGAATTTTTTCTCACGTCGGGGCCAATATTTCGCCATTTCTATCCCGCTGCTCCTACACAGTCACCCAGATAGACGAATTGGTAAGGCATCCGAGATCTAATCGAAAGGCGTGGGTTCGGTCCCCACTCTGGGCGCATGTTTTTCTTTCTTTCTTTCTCACGTAATTAATTTAAAAAATAATAATAATGTAACCTCACTAACGGTAAAAATTAGTCGAACCATTCCCCTATGCCTTCTTTGGCGTTGTCGACTGCCGGCATTTCTTTCTGTATTTCCTAACGAGCCCCTCATTTCCAAAAATTATTATCGTGCGAAAGATTAGCGAGGGCCTCGGTTCTGGTAGCCTTGATGCCAAGGTAGCATAAGAGGGTTTCCCGCCAGTTGCCCGCTTATGACAGGCTGTAGACGTTCGCGTCACGACCCGGGGGTTAAAAAGAAGGTCCCCTTCTCCCCGTGTAGTCATAGTGGGACTGGCTACCACCCTCAAGCGCCAGATACAGTTTTAGTAAATATAAATACCCCAGAAAGTGAAGGAGAACACATTCGCCAAGATAGCCGAATTGGTAAGGCATTCGAGATCTAATCGAAAGGCGTGGGTTTGGTCCCCACTCTGGGCGCGTGTTTTTCTTTCTTTCTTTCTCAAATAATTATTTAAAAAATAATATTACTCTAACATCACTCACTGTAAAAATTAGTCTAACCATTCCTCTATGTCTTCTTTGGCATTGTGGACTGCCGGCATTTCTTTCTGTATTTCCTAACGAGCCCCTCATTTCCAAACCCTATTATCGTGCGAAAGCTTAGGGAGGGCCTGGGTTTTGGCAGCCTTGATGCCAAGGTAGCATAAGAGGGCTTCCCGCCAGTTGCCCGCTTATGACAGGCTGTAGAGGTTCGCGTCACGCCCCAGGGGTTAAAAAGAAGGTCCCCTTCTCCCCGTGTAGTCAGAGTGGCGCTGGCTACCACTCTCAAGCGTCAGATACAGTTTTAGTAAATATAAATACCCCCGAAAGTGAAGGAGAACACAGTCGCCCAGATAGCCGAATTGGTAAGGCATTCTAGATTAATCGAAAGGCTTGGGTTCGGTCCCACTCTGGGCGCGTGTTTTTCTTTCTTTCTTTCTCACGTAATTAATTAAAAAAATAATAATAAGGTAATGTCACTAACGGTAAAAATTAGTCTAACCATTCCCCTGTGCCTTCTTTGGCGTTGTAGACTGCCGCCATTTCTTTCTGTATTTCCTAACGAGCCCCTCATTTCCAAACCCTATTATCGTGCGAAAGCTTAGCGAGGGCCTCGGTTCTGGCAGCCTTGATGCCAAGGTAGCATAAGAGGGTTTCCCGCCAGTTGCCCGCTTATGACAGGCTGTAGACGTTCGCGTCACGCCCGGGGGGTTAACAAGAAGGTCCCCTTCTCCCCGTGTAGTCAGAGTGGCGCTGGCTCCCACCCTCAAGCGTCAGATGCAGTTAAGTTATTATAAATACCCCCGAAAGTGAAGGAGAACACAGTCGCCCAGATAGCCGAATTGGTAAGGCAATCGAGATCTAATCGAAAGGCGTGGGTTCGGTCCCCACTCTGGGCGTGTGTTTTTTTTTCTTTCTTTGTCACGTAATTAATTAAAAAATAATAATAAGGTAATGTCACTAACCGTAAAAATTAGTCTAACCATTCCCCTGTGCCTTCTTTGTCGTTGTAGACTGCCGGCATTTCTTTCTGTATTTCCTAACGAGCCCCTCATTTCCAAACCCTATTATCGTGCGAAAGCTTAGCGAGGGCCTCGGTTATGGCAGCCTTGATGCCAAGGTAGCATAAGAGGGTTTCAGTCCAGTTGCCCGCTTATGACAGGCTGTAGACGTTCGCGTCACGCCCTGGGGGTTAAAAAGAAGGTCCCCTTCTCCCCGTGTAGTCAGAGTGGCGCTGGCTACCAATGCGCCACCTATGAAGTTTCCTTGGGGGTTGCTGCTACTTTCGTCAGTTTCTACCAAAACTTGGCAAAGCTCGCTTCTCCTCTGTCTTCTCTGTTAAACAAAAATGCTCCGTTCTACATGACATGTGGGTGCGGAGCCTCCATTTCTCAACTGAATTTTTTTCTCACGTCGGGGCCAATATTTCGCCATTTCAACCCGCTGCTCCTACACATTCGCCCAGATAGACGAATTGGTAAGGCATTTGAGATTTAATCGAAAGGCGTGGGTTCGGTCCCCACTCTGGGCGCGTGTTTTTCTTTCTTTCTTTCTCACGTAATAATTTAAAAAAATAATAATAATGTAACGTCACTAACGGTAAAAATTAGTCTAACCATTCCCCTATGCCTTCTTTAGCGTTGTAGACTGCCGGCATTTCTTTCTGTTTTTCCTAACAAGCCCCTCATTTCCAAACCCTATATATATATATATATATATATATATATATATATATAAATATATATATATATATATATATATATGTATCTATATATATATATATATATATATATATATATATATATATATATATATATATATATATATATATATATATATATATATATATATATATATATATATATATATATATATATATATATATATATATATATATATATATATATATATATATATATATATATATATAAATTGTAAGTCTACTTAACGGGGTAGATGGCATTGGCTGTCCTAGGCCAATCCCGCCGGCGGTAACGCCGGGGAGACCAAAAGGAGAACGAGGTGCTTTTCGGGTATCCAGGGCTGGGACACGACGCTCAGCGATGGTAATCACCCAGGATTTATAAAATAAACCTTCAGCTCAACGCTCAACGCCTGAGCGTCACCGTAACAGTTTTTGGTTGAGGTGGTGGGTACGGCGCCGTGGACAAAAGAGTTTCTGGATCTCCACCGGAGCTGTCACGTTGCTGGCCTCCCTTCCGTCCAAGAAACGACGGCTTCGCCTGCAGGCAGTTCCCAGACACCACTGACGGGCAGCTGGCAGCCCCATCGGGAACCCCGGTCATTTTCAGGGAAGGCCAGAGAAGACGTGGATGAATAGGTTGCTCAATATGAAAGACTGAGTAATTATAACCGCTGGGACACTGTGGCCCAACGCGCGAACGTCGAAATCTTTTTGGACGAGAGAGCACTGACTTCGTTTGAAAACCACGAGGCAGCGTTTGCCACATTGGAACCGTTTGTTGAAGAAATAGAAATGGATTTGGTGACTCGATAGCGAAGAAGAAGAGGGCCGAACAGACGCTTCTCGAGAGAGTGCAAGTGCCTGGGGAAACATGTACAACTTACATTGATGAAATCTTCAAGCTGTGCCGGATCGTTGACACCAGCTTGCCAGAAGATGACAGAGTTGGGCATGTCCTCAAGGGGATCGCAGAAGACGTATACAATTTCCTTATCGGTAATTACATCTTGAAGACGGTCGCTATTGTGATTCGCCACTGCCGAAAGTTTGAAACTTTGAAGGTGCGTCGGATTACGCTCAAGTTTGGTCGACTGGCCAACGTCACAATTGTGGCCAGCGTGGACGCCAGGTCATCTGCCGACCTCTCTGCCACTATCCGACAATTGGTTTGCGAGGAGCTTCTGCGGCATGGATATGTTACTTGTTGCTGGACACCCTCTCGCGATGGAAGCTTTCTCTGGGATGCGTCACCTATTTGTTGCCATTCAGCAACACATTTCGGCTCCTAAATGGCGTCAGTCAACGTTGGTGACGTGGGCCACTACCAGCGACGGGGCGTGTACACTATGGCGCCCCACTTCCAGCAATGGGAAGATTTTCCTCGTGATTCCCATCGTATACAGGGCGTCTACTGCCGTGAAGAGCACTATCCCTCGAGTTTTCCAAGAAGGCAATTCTCGCCTGGTCAGCAGTATCCTCGTCGCGAACCATCCACTGCCATTGCTGTGGACTAGTATGCCATATTTTTCGGTTTTGTCACTGTCGGCGCTAAGGACCCAATGACGATCCCATGTTCACGTTTCCTCGGCACAATAACCTCAACCCTGGCACTCGATGGTATCCACCACTGTCGTCAACACGTAACAACCAGCCGACCGGTCCACGGAATGGCTCCCCCGCTTCCCAGAGAGGTTGGACTTCACCGCTTCTACGACAGCGCCAGTCTCCAACGCCTCGGCGCCGTCCAATGTCGCCACCTCCGGGAAACAAGCCGGCGTGGCCGATAGAGATGAGGTCGCCGGACAGCCTTTACGAATTATACCTCTGCCCGTTTGAATGGTTAAAAATAAGATTGAAGTTTTAATTGATGGTGTGCCAATGATGGCTTTGGTTGACACGGGGGATGAGTAAGGCTTTTAAAGACAGCATTGGGTCTAAAGTAATGTTGAGCTGAGATCGCAGTGCCACATTTCTAGGCGTTGGTGGTGAACCGTTGTGGCCCCATGTTACTTGCAGAGTGGAGCTCTCATTGAGGGGCAAAAGCTTCATAGCAGAATTTGCGGTACTTCAGGAGTCTACACATAGAGTTATTCTTGGTATTGACTTTTTGCAACAATGTGTTGCTAAGTTATATTGTGCAACTGGCGAACTTTGTTTAAGCAGTGTTCTGTACTCTGCACTTGCGGAAGAATCTTAACGTTCGAGCGAACATGCTTTAGTTGTTTCCAAAGACGTGGTTCTCCCTCCGCCATCGGCGTCCTTTGTACATGTCATGATCGGCGGTGCTGTCGAGCCTTCCTTTTGTGCAATTGGTGAGCCCCTTCTGCCGAACTGCGTCAAAAAGGATGTTTTGTTGCCGCACTGTTTGTTTTCCGTACACGGTGGGCGCAATTCTATATGCGCAGTTGACTGCTCACCAGCTAGTACCGTTCTGCCGCTAGGGATGGAGCTCGCTGTTTGAAAAGGATACCAGAGTATCACTGGCAGCAGTGAATGACGAAACATGCGATTCCCAGGGTGACTGCGCTACGCGTTGCGAACAGCTTTTGAAGATGATAAAAAAAAGTCTTTCTTCTGCCGAGCGGGAGGCGTTAGTCTACGTTCTTTCAAGGCACGCGACAGTGACTTTTCAACCAGCCCCGGCAACAAGACTGAAATCCCGCCTTCTCGCATTCGCCACAGCACACTCGCCACACCGGAACCGCCCGCCCGCTCCGGCAAAAGCCGTATCGGGTTTCTCCTGGGGAGAGGAAGGTCATCGCAGACCAGGTCAACGAGATACTACAGAAGGGAGTGGTACAGGAATCAGCTAGCCCTTGGGCAGCGCTGGTAACCCTGGTGAAGACGAAGGATAGTTCCTGGCGATTCTGTGTTTACTACAGACGCCTGAACGCAATTACAAAGGAGGAACTGTACCCTCTTCCTCGCAGAGATGATGTCATTGACTGTCTTCACTCCGCCTCCTACTTTTCGTCAGTGGACTTACCATCTGGTTACTGGCTAATTCCGATGGATCCGGCCCACAAAGACAAGACGGCTTTTGTGACTCCTGACGGGCTATTTCAGTTAACGTCCTGCCGTTTGGCCTTTGTAACGCCCCAGCTACTTTTGAAAGGTTCATAGACACAATTTGGCGCGGTTTAAAATTGGAGATTTTTCTGTGCTACCTCGACGACGTAGTAATTTTTGGACGCACTTTTGAAGAGCACAACACCCACCTTGTTATGGTCCTGAACTGCCTAGAAAAAGCTGGCCTTTTGCTAAATTAAAAAAGATGCCGCTTCCGCGAGCACCAGACCTTAGTGTTGGGGCACCTAATCGACAAAGATGGCGTTAGACCTGACCCACAAAAGATTAAAGCCGTGAGTCAGTTGAAGCAGCCAAAGTCTGTGCGCCACCTATGAAGTTTCCTGGGGCTGTGCTGCTACTTTCGTCGGTTTGTACCAAAACTTGGCAAAGCTCGCTTCTCCTCTGTCTTCTCTGTTAAACAAAAATGCTCCGTTCTACATGACATGTGGGTGCGAAGCCTCCATTTCTCAAATGAATTTTTTTCTCACGCCGGGACCAATATTTCGCCATTTTTATCCCGCTGCTCCTACAGAAGTGCATACGAAAGCCAGCGGCATCAAATCGGAGCAGTCCTTGTGCAGAGACTTTACAGCACTGAGCATGTTTTTGCCTACGCCAGCCGCACGGTGAGCAAACCTGAGAAAAATTGTACAGTGGCTGAGCAAGAATGTTTGGCTGTCATCTTTGCTGTGCATAAGTTTCGCCCCTACATCTATGGACGGCCTTTTACAATTGTCACGGACCACCACTCCTTGTGGTGGCTCGTTGGGCTTCGTGATCCATCTGGACGGCTCTCCCGCTGGCCCCTCAGGCTCCAAGAATAAGATTTCGTTGTTTCTTACAAAAGCGGCCGCAGAGACACCGAAGCTGACTGCCTTTCCAGGCTCCCAGTTTCATCTACCGCTTGCGACGCTGACAATTTCGACGACTATATTGCAGCGGTCGTTGAGGCATTCCCTGACATAGAAACCTTCCGGCGAGAGCAGAAAGGTGACCCCAAGGAAGCGTCCTTCTCCGCCACTGCTCGTGACTCCCCCCCTACCAACCGCTTTTCTGTACGGGATGGTCTGCTCTACAAAGCTAACCACAATGCGACTGGAGCGCGGTTCCTTCTCGTTGTACCCGAGTGGCTGGGCCCTTGCGTGCTTCGAGCTATGCATGATGAGTTGACGTCTGAGCACCTTGGCTCCGCTCCCACATTACACCGCGCACAAGAACGCATTGTGTGGATAGTCAGCGCTACAAGCGTCCTGGAACCACACCGCCCGGCATCCTCCATCCTTTGAATCCACCTATTGCTCCATCTGAGAAAGTCGGGATTGATTTCCTTGGCCCACTTCTAGGGACGCCAGCTGGAAACCGCTGAGTTATAGCCTGCGTGGACCACCTTACGCGTTACGCAGAAACTGCGGCTGTACGATCAGCTTCAGCAGCCTCGGTGTTTATGTTCCTGCTAAATTTTATGATTCTGAGGCATGGCGCTCCGCGCGTGCTTATTAGTGATCAAGGCCACCAATTTCTTGCGGATATTGTAGAGGAGCTACTTCGCCTGTGCACCTCACAGTTTCGCCATGCCACACCTTACCATCTGCTGACCAACGAACTTGTTCAACACACAAATCAAACACTTCTCCAACTTATTTCAATGTACGCGGCATCAGACCACAAAAACTGGGATGAAATATTGTCTTTCATTACTTGCGCGTACAACACGGCCAAGCACGAGAGGGCCGGCTACGGTCACTTCTACCTCGTCTACGCACGCAATCCTCGCACTCCTCTGGACATCACCCTGCCATTCTCGTTGAACGACGAGGAGTGAGTGGCCAAGACTCTGCCTGCCGAAGAGTCCCGCCAGGTAGCTCGTTTCCGAACCGTTGCATTACAATCCCGGTCTAAACAGAGATACGACGTTCGCCACCGCATTGTATCATTCTGTAAAGGTGATTTGGTGTGGTTATAGACTCCCTTTAGGAAACGCGGACTGTTTGGCAAGTTTTTGTCGCGTTACACTGGCTCATTCGTTATTCTCAACATTGTACGTGACGTGACCTACGTCATTTCGCGCCTCACAACACATCGTCGCCGGTCCAGCAAGACCGAACTCGTGCACGTCGCCCGGCTAAAGATTTAACACAATCGTGCTGCTGAGTAACTCACCCGGCGGGTTTCGTCGGCGTAGGGGGAAAATGTAACGCTACATAACTTGTTCAATGTTTTGCACGGTAGATGGCATTGACTATGTCTCAGGCCAATCGCGCCGGCGAAAACGCCGTTGGCGACGAACAGGAGAACGAGATGCTTTTCGGGTGTCCGGGGCTCGGACACGACGCTCAGCGACGGTCCTCACCTAGGTTTTTTAAATAAACCCTCAGCTCACCCGTCAACGCCTCAGCGTCACCATAACAATATATATACATAAATTTACAGTCTGGAAACAAAAAAACTCACACAGATCGCAAAAAAATAAGGTAACTAGAGACAGAGACAGAGGAGAAAGACATTTAAAATAAACACAAACGTTTTCTGACGTTTCAAGAACAGGACTTCCTTTCTTCAAAGTACAGAATAGGTTGGTTTCAGGGTTTTATATATATACAGAAAATGTAGCAAGAGCGAGGGCAGGGCAAGGCAAGATTAGGTGTTTGTACAATTGGATCATGGTTTGTGGGCAGCAAAGGAATGAATGAAGTGGACGAGATAGCGGAAAAAAAAGAGCCAAACAAAAAAAAATTAACAAGGAAATTCCCCTTTTACCCAGAGGCAAACAGGCGAAAGAGGGGTCAAAACAAAATATGCCCATGCACATGTTTGAATTCGGCAAAAAAATCAGTCACGCGGAACGAAGGAGGTCCAAAGAAGATATGCCCATGCACACAAAGGGCGAAAATCTGCCCATACACATCCATTCTAAGAATCAGGGAGGGGTGAATAAAACATAGTGGGAGGCAAGGGTCGCGCCCAAAATCAGTAGGACAGCCAGTTTCTACAAAACTTTAGGGTTCATTGGTATAGAAAGGGCGGGACAAAATACATGGTCAAACAGGTCAGGAAAACATAAAAAACAGAAGCCAGGTGCGCGCGTATGACGCGGCACCGGCTGGTATACATCTGGCCGGCGCATGGTACCAGTTCAGGGAACGCCCAGGTGGCCAGCAACTATAAAAAAAACAGAAGTAGAAAAAAGAAAGAGGACAGGAAAGCAATCACACGCTCGTGTGCACAAATTGATTACAAGGAGAGAGTATCAAATCTAACAATGGTACTGCAGCCTTCTACCCAGAACATATATTCCAGACTTGCTTGTCAACTTTTCTTCACTGAAGCCATTGCGCTAAAAACCTCGGTGCTAGCACAAAGCTATACCCATCTACAGGAGCTCGCCAACTGGTGGGATAATACTATCGAAGAAAAGAAATGAACAGACTGAGCACTAGCCTGAGGAATGCAGCCGAAATTTTAATCGGAGGAAAGACACATCACTTTCAATAACTTTCACTGATGCCGAACGACGCTTACTTAAACTTTTAGATCTGGTAGGAGTCACAAACCTCGCAATATTGATGCGTCTTAAAACTTGACTCAAGAATTATGGCCTTCAGTTGTTCAAAAGAATGACAAGGACTGCAAACATGCTTTGATAGAGGCAAAGAAGGGCGGGGTTTTGCATGAGAGCAGTGAATATTGAACCTCAAATGAAAGGTGTTTTAGTCTGGCCGATGTATTGTTTGCCACAAAGGGTCATTTCAGCAGGTATACGACGGTGGTGGAATCACAGTTAAAGTTCCCTTTTACCTTCATATAATAGTTTAAAGCTGTGCTGGGGGCATGCTATGTAGTGGTCATTTGTGGGCATACCTTACACCGTGGTTTGTTACAGTGTATGCAACCAGTACTCTGTGGTCGGCTGATGCTGGATTTGGTGAGAACGTCACCCAAACGTTTGCTGCGTCTATAAATCACGTGTGCCGGCTGGGGAAATATTCTTTTTAGGCATTCACTTTGAGCAAACATGTGATGTTTTCTTAGTATGGATGCAACTTACTGCGAAGAGGCCGAATGGGTCAAAACGAGGTTTGTTTGTTGATTGGGCTTTGGAGCTTTTTTGCGCAGAATGTCGGTGCGGTTCAACTGGATAGCTTGTGTAATCGCGTCATCGATCACCTGCTCTGAGTATTTTTCATTCAAGAGCGCGGTTTTAGGTTCTCTGCAGTTAGAATCGAAATCTGCCTGGCTTGTGCAGATCCGCCTAAATCGGTGAGATTGGCTATAAGGTATTGCAGTTTTGCAGTGCCGTACATGGCTGGTGTGGAAGTGCAAATTCTGGCCCGTGCCCGTAGGTTTCCTACAGAGATTAGTCTGAAGTCTCCCTGAGAAACTGTGACAGTAACATCTAGAAAATTTATGCTGTGCGTAGAGTAAGAAACAGAGAGAGAGTTAGTAGGATGCGCAAGGTTAAATGCTTGTATAAACACAAAAAGTTCCATTTCACTGTGCTGCCATATCATGAATATATCATCTATGCACCTTTTGTAGTACAATGGCTTCAAAATTTGGGTTGCCAGGAAAGTTTGACTCTAGACATCCAATAAAGATATCCATGTATTTGGGCATGATTTTGGTTCCCATTCACGTTCTGCTGACTTGCACGTAAGTGACACCATCAAATTCAAAATTGTTAAATTCGAGCATAAGGTGAAGGAAAGTTTCGAGGGTGAGAGAATCGATAGGTTTGTCGCCGGCCGACCGCTCATACGCTCATATTACAATGGTGAAAGAAAGAAAAACACGCGCCCAGAGAGGGGACCGAACCCACGCCTTTCGAAAGGCGTGGGTTCGGTCCCCACTCTGGGCGCGTGTTTTTCTTTCTTTCTTCGGTATATTTAAAAAAAATGTTCACTTCATTAACCGTAGTAAAAAAGAAAAGAGCCTAACCACACCCCTATGCCTCCTTTGGCGTCGTAGACTGCTTACCTATCTTTCTGTATTTCCTCAACGAGCCCCTCATTTCCTTACTATATATATATATAAACATACATACATACATACATATATATATATATATATATATATATATATATATATATATATAGATATAGATATATTTAAATATATATTTATATATATGTTTTTATATATGCTTTTTGGTGGTGGGGAAGCCTTTCCGGGCGTTCTTGCAACTTTCTGTACCTTTCTCCACATTGCATGGCTTTGCGGGACTTTGCCAGTGTGTCGTGATAGACCTGGTGTCAGTTTTTGAGGGGGTCACTGCTCTCCAGTGCCTTGTCGCGGAACACGTAGCGAGGAAGGAAGATGTGTTGGAATCCGTCCGTGGAGGATGCTAGAGCATTCTACGCATTCGGCAACCCTGGACGAAGCCACTGGCTCGCGCTCTGTGCGCACCAGAAAAAAGTGCTTTTTGGAGTTTTCTCAAGTGTGTGCTCTACAAATCACAACATACCAGTCTCAACAACACCTGCAAGCCACTCGAGTGAAATACCATCGACTACAAGCCGGGACAAACACATCAACCAAACCCAAACGAACTATATCCCAGAATCAATCGCCTACGTTTGCCCAACCAAAACAGTCACAAACACCTGTAGGCTAATAGCCGTGAAAATCCTGAGTTCATCGAGGACCCCTGTCCCCAAAGGCCGCTCCGGTAATCAAACTGTCCCGCTCAAAACAACGCATTTTTGTCAACTGGCGGACACCTGCTAAAGTACCCTAGTTCCTCAACCGAAAGTCATCTAGAGAAATGTCAATACAGTAGATGGAACATAGACGACTTCACCTCATAATATTTCATGCATCTCCAAAAAGTTGTACCTAACACGTGCGCAACTGCTCTTCTGGACCGCCTCGTAGTAATTGCAAATCGAACGAAGAAAGCCGTGAAAAATACGTTACAACTTGGCCCCTGAATGTACGCAGTCGTTTTATAAGAACCGACGCACAGTGATAACAGAGAAAAAAACAGAATCAACCGAATTGAGCGGATTTTGCCATAAATGTTTCAAAACGGTAATAAACGTTCCTGGAGCATAAATAGTAGAACAATCAATGTTAACACCGAGGTCCCACAAAAAAAAAGAACCGCCAAATTTGGCTTTCATTATGCAACTTGCAAAGGACCAGTTCTGAGCCGAATAAGTCCGATTACAATGAGACAAACCAAGTAAAAAAGGAACAAAAACACTTGATAGGCTGGTAGAAAACTTCACAAATAAATACCAATGGCACAATTAGTTAAGAATCGTCAGATCGGGCTTCGGACACTGCAGAGGTTTTTAAAGAAATTGTTCTTTCAGACACAGACCAAACAAAAACTGGGATGAGTGCAGTGATTAAAAGAAGAACACTTCCCTTCACATACGCTAAATAACTGAGGATTCTGCATCGGAATGCGGCTTCCCAGAACAGCAGTCAACGATGAGTAAAAAGGTTGAAGACTTTGAGGGCCATTTCCCCAGCATCCAACAAGCCCACACAAGTTAGCCGGCAATCACGATTCTCTTCTGGCGAAGCTTTCGAAGAGCAAAAGCATATTCTTTAGTTCCCAATGTCAATTTCAAACAAGTGCTAAGAACAAGAAGCCCGCAAAGACTTTGACTTTCTACCAGCAGAGTAAACCGGAGTAAAGACGACTGCGCTAGAAGCAAATCAAGAACTGAAAGTTGCACAAGGGGTGGTCTCCGGTCTTAGGGAGGCGTATGCCATTATCCCAGGAGCTCCCATATGACCCATGAAGCAATTCCCTGAGTCTGATGCAGACGAACCTGCAGCAAGGCAGATAGCAAAAACTGCACTTCGAGTGCAGTTAAACCGTCCTTCCGTGTAGGGACTTGATTAAATCAAGAAGACGATTGACCCCACAGACACACCTTAATGATGTTATCAGGCCATCAAGAGTAGGGCTATTCATCTATTCCACATGTAAAACAGGAATAGACACACCTAATAAAATTATCAAGACATATGGCCGTTTGAAGAACAGTTCACGACAAAACTCCCGAAGACAAAGCTCCCAGAAAGCAAAATAGTGTGCATAGAACAGGACATCGAGACAGACTCCACCCCACAGCGTCTCATCAAGCAAAAACATCTCGACTTCTCGGAGAAGGACCTCACGGTAAAGGCATAGTGGGAAGGAAAGCATGGGAAGACAGTCATCCGGCAAACAAAAAAATGAATATGATGTCCTGTGGGGTAAAACTTATCTTAACATTTTGTGGATGCGTTGTCGTTTTCTATAACACATTCTTTTATGCTGCCGCTATTGTTCAGTCTAAGACCACCTGGAGAAATACTGCAGTTCATAAGACTCAATGTGCTCCAGGTGCTCCGACGGCCACCAATAAGAAGTCTGCACCACGCGTCCCTCCTACTGGCTGAGCAAAAACATAACTACGACAGAAGCACGGACATAACACGCGCCATACCTTCTACAACCGCGACTGTCCGACCTACCTAAGCCTCTCTCAGAGGAGGCTTAACGCATCTTCTTGTCAATGTGTGAGTAGGCTCACAGTAGGAACTTTTCGAATTGCCATAGAAGAGCTTTCATCTGTGCTTATATAAACGTGGTATTGCGGCAGTAATTATAATTTCGAACTTTGAACGATGGAAAAGGACCGAGCGGAAGAAGAACAAATCACGAAATGGGCCAGAAAAGTGGCATTTGAGGCTCTGGTCGGGAAAAAACCGACTCCAGTAATAGGGGTAGCTTGACAAATTACCTCTCGTTATGACACTCTAGAAATCCGTAAATATTTATTGGACATTAACTTTTTTTTCAAAGCGTGTACTTGTCGGAATCTATCTTTGATGCATGTGACAAACAAGTCAGATGACATTAGTATGATCTTTCAAAGAATTATACACGAAGTTTATCTGGTGTGCTTTCTGGAAGTTTGGATGATTAAAATGATTTTATTACATTCTTTACTGGATTGTTTACTGGCACTCTATACTGCCAGGAGTTTGGATGGACTTTCAATTTACCCTCAAGAAATCAGAGCGTAAAGGGTAATTGACGACTTTTTTACCACTAACAAAGATGACAGCGTCAGTGGTCTTTAGACCTTCATATAGTCACGGGCAAATCTTTAGTATTTTTTGAACGACTTCTTTAGTTTGGTAGAAGTAGTAATAACCCTTGTTATAATATGGCGGATATCAATATGACCAGTGTTCAAGGGGGTAAGTGGTCTCTAGACATAAAATCGTACTGGCATATGATGCACACACAAATATCGTAGAACTACCCACTAGGGTATCTTCTGATAGTGATACCCTAATAGATGTCTTTGTAATATCACCATCGATGAGATTCAGGTTGATGTGCTTTTCGTGGATCTTAGTGATTATTTACAGTGTTTTGTTTTGCCAACACGAAGGTTGCGGCAAGTGGCATAGCTGAGAAAGAATTTTATGGCGTAGCACTACCCTTTGGTAACTTTAGCAGTTTACAGACCTTGTCATAGTTTTCGACTGGAAGGAAGTTTTCGCTGAAAGCAACTCAGATAAGCGTATGACCTATTTTTGAGGTACATACTGCCGTGCTGCTACTTAGCGTTTCCACTGGTGGCACAACAAAGAAATTTACAAAAGATGTTAAAGCCCTGTATAGATAAACAACTCAATGTGTCACACTTTTGTGCTACCCCTTGAGCCTAACCAGCTTCGAGTAATCAAAAAATTTAGAACGCAACTGGAGGGTGAACTGAGAAGTGACAAACTCTGATACTATGAACCCTGTTTGACGATATTCGTAATGATTCAAAAAAGATATATGAGACAGTGAATTTGATAATGAGCCGCAAGAAGAGCATGCAGTAGCATATTGCTCGCTTGAACGATATACACGTAGAGTCGGCCGAAATGTCGATCACAGGGAACAGACATTTCATCAAAGCAAGGGCTTACATTTCGAACGTCGAATAAGATAAAAGTAGCGCAATAAGTACACAGCCCCAACTTACAAACTCTATCTTTTTAAGTACAACAAACGGGAGAAATGTGCAAACATTTATTATTAAACTTAAAAACAACGTCGCATAGAAAACTGATTTGCATTTTACCACTTCCAGTTATACGCATCGCTTCTGAAATTAGTAAAATTTTCCCTTATTATAATTGTTCAACTAAAGGCCAATCTCTGTGTTGACTGTCTTTTCAGAAATATTGGAAGATGTTATACATAATAAACTAACAAACTTTTTATTAGACACAAGGGCGTTTTACCGTGTCTGTACGGCTTTTAAAAAACAAGTAAACAGGGCAAACCTTATTATGTAACGACAGTATACTAAGATATAGAGGAAAACATTTTAACTCGGAATATTCCTTGACTACAAAAAGCATTTGACTCTATCAATCATAAAATATTGCCCCGAAAAATGAAAAAAATTACAAATACCTGGGGAAGCGGCTGACATAATAAGGAGCTATAAAAGTAATAGGGAGCAATTTGTGGAATTGCTAGTTGTTTGATCGGAGTTTTTTGAAATAGAATAGGGTGTTCTGCAAGGATCATTGCTGGGACCGTTGTCATTTTTAATATGCGTGAAATATTTTCTAAATATACCTTGAACCCCGCAGATAGCCATGTATGCAGATGACACAGACATAATTTCCCCGGTATCACTATAAAAAACTGCAATATGATGTAAATTACAAAGGTTTCCAAACTAGTTGCAATAGAGTACCTTTGGGCTAAGCGCATCGAATACTACCTGTATCACTTTTAAACCAAATAATAAGAAGATACACCACGGAATATAATATCGAATATTTTTTGGCAATATGATCAGCAAAATGAAGAAGAGAAGTTCTTAGGAAGACGGATTTATGAAGAATTTTGTTGGAATCCTCATATAGAACACTTCGGCAGTGAAATATTGTCACGAAGACAAGGAGAGCGCAGTTGTCTTGAAGAAGTAACAAGTTTATTGGAACGAACTTGTGCTCCTCTAACAAAACTCAAAAGAATACAGAGGCGGCGAAGCAGCGGTCAACAAAGTGAGTTGCGTCGGCGAGCGTCACCGAATCGAATGCCGCGGCGTCTGCTGTGCAGGCTTTTATCTTTCGGCGTGAGAGTTTCTGGAACCGTCGATTCACATCCAGAACATTGTAGATCCCAGAAGATTATTCTGGGCTGGCGTCGTTAGGGGGAAACACTCTGTTTATCTGAATGAGACAGCTCGTGCGGCATAAAAATAAAGAATGGAACACACGCTTCTCATGGGACACAGATAACAGAGCCGGGCTCGGCCGGGAATTAAAACCAAACAATAAATGAACAAACCCGTACATGGTTCGCGGCATTACCTCCCCGCCTAAGAGTGCATCGACCCGATGCTAAAATAAAACGACATTCCGTACAAACAGCCACAAAAAAACAAAAACAAAAAAGTTCGTCATCTTGCGAAGTACGGTTTGAGGCGAACCATGTGGACGACTTCGGGTCGCGTGCGTAGTCGTGATGTGCTGGAATGACCACTGGCGATCACTTCGTAGGTTATTTGGTCAACACGTCGTAGAATCTGGTAGGGTCGGAAATACCATCGCAGAAGCTTCTCACTGAGTCCGCTTCGTTGAATGGGAGTCCAAACCCACACACGATCCCCTGGTTGGTACTCGGCGTCTCGGCGTCGGAGGTTGTAGCGGCCAGCACCCACCAGCTGCTGGTTCGTTATACGAACTCGAGCGATCTGGGGCGCCTCCTCTGCACGTTGAAGGTATCCTTGGACGTCGGCGTTGAGGTCGTCGTCTTCTATATGCGGAGGCATGGCGTCAAGCATCGTAGTCGGCCGTCTACCATAGACAAGCTCGAACGATGTCAACTGCGTAGTTTCCTGCGTCGCTGTATTGTACGCAAACGTGACATACGAGAGGGCTTTCTCCCAAGTCTTATGTTGAACGTCGACGTAAATAGACAGCATAGCCCCAATCGTCTTGTTCGGGCGTTCCGTTAGTGCGTTCGTTTAGGGGTGGTTTGCCGTCGTTCTTCGGTGATCCGTGTTGCTGTAGCCTATGATTCCTTGCATCAGCTCCGCGATAAAGGCCGTTCTGCGGTCCGTGATTAAAACTTCAGCGGCTCCATGTCGCAGCCCAACCTGGTTTATAAAGAACTTGGCGACTTCTTGTGCCGTCCCCCTCGGAAGAGCGGCGGTCTCTGTGAAGCGCGTCATGTAGCCTCTCGCTAAGACAATCCACGTGTTCTCTGATCTTGACGTAGGGAACGGGCCTAAAAGGTCTATTCCAATCTGTTGAAAGGGCCTCGACGGGACGGCGATCGGTCGCAGAAGTCCAGCGGGTCTTGTCAGCGGCGTTTTTTGTCGCTGGCAGTCACACAACTGTGAACCTATTGGGTGACGTCAGATGTAAGGTGTGGCCAGAAGTACTTCGCCTTCATTTTTGCAATAGTGCGAGCTTTGCCGAGATATCCAGAAGACGGGCATCGTGGGACGCTTTCGTCACAAAGGTCTGCGGGGATGACAAGTAGATAATTCCTTCTCGTTCCGGGGCTGAAATTCCTCTTCACTAGGACGGAGTTTTTGAGGCTGAATGCTGGTAAGTTCCGCTTGAACGCTCTAGGCACGGCGACGTTTCGTCCATCGAGGTAGTCGATCATTACGCGCAAGTCGGGGTCGGCACGCTGCTGGGCGGCAAGGTCGCTCTTCGTAACAACTCCGAAGAACGCGCTTTCTTCATCGGAGTCTCGTGGTGGTGGGTCAGCAGGGGCGGGGGACAAGCAGTCGGCGTCGGAGTGTTTCCTGCCGGATTAGTAGACAATTGTAACGTCGAACTCTTGCAGGTGCAAACTCCACCGCCCAAGTCGGCCAGAGGGGTCCTTCATATTGGCGAGCCAATACAGCGCATGGTGGTCTGTCACAACCTTGAATGGTTTACCATACACGTATGGGCGAAATTTTGAAATGGCCCATATGATTGCCAGGCACTCTTTTTCGGAGGCAGCGTAGTTTTTCTCCTCCTTTGACCGACCACGGCTTGCATAGGCGATTACCTTTTCGCACCAGCTTTGCTTTTGGACGAGGACGGGCGCCAAACCTATTTCGCTTGCGTCCGTGTGCATTTCTGTTTCGGCGTTTTCGTCGAAATGAGCGAGCACGGGCGGGTTTTGCAGGCGTTGTTTCAGCTCCCAAAATGCTTTTTCTTGTGCGTTTTCGCAGGTTAAATGCGGGGAATTTTTTTTTTGTCTTTCGGTCTTGGGAAGTTCGCTATGGCTATGTTTCGCCGGGTCAGACAGGACTCCCGCGGCGTTGACGACGTGTCCCAAAAACTTGAGTTCCTCGTAAGCGAAGCGGCCGTTTTCGGGCTTCAGCGCTAACCCCGACGTACGAATGGCCTCGAGTACAGATTCCTACCTTGCAAGGTGTTCGTCGAAAGTCCGGGCGAATACGACAATGTCGTGGAGGTATACGAGGCAGGTGTGCCAGTTGAGGCAAGCTAGCACAGTGTCCATGACTCTTTGAAACTTTGCTGCGCCGTGTACAGCCCAAAAGGCATCACCTTGAACTCGTATAGGCCGTCCAGGGTTAAAATTGCGGTCTTCTCTTGTTCTCTCTCGTCCACCTCATTTTGCCAGTAGCCGGTCTTCAGATCCATCGATGAGAAGTACTTCGCATGGCAGAGGTGGTCGAGGCCGTCGTCGATTCGTGGCAGGGGGTGTACGTCCTTTTTGGTGGCTTTGTTCAGCCGCCGGTAGTCAACGCAAAACCTTAATGTGCCGTCTTTTTTCTTCACCAGTACAACCGGCGCAGCCCAGGGGCATTTCGATGGTTGTATAATGTCGTCGCTGAGCATGTCGTCGACTTGAGTCCGGGTGGCTTCCCGCTCGTGAGAAGAGACGCGGTACGGTGACTGTCGGGTAGGTAGGGCTCCATCTTCGGTTATTATTCGGTGCTTCGCTAGAGGTGTCTGACGTAGTTTCGAGTTCGACGAAAAACACTCCCTGTAGCGACGCAGCAATGCGAATAATTTGTTTCGTTCTGCTTGCGGTAACGTTGGATTCATGTCGAAGGGATTCGGAAACTTGAAGGTGTCTTCGGGTGCGCGTTCAAATTCGACTACCGCGATCACGTCACTTTCTTTTTGCGTTTCTTTGAGGAGTGCAATTGAAGCGCCCTTGTTTCAATGCTGGTACTCCTAATTGAAATTCCTGACCAAAACGTGGGATTTGCGTTGCTTAAACCGCGCAATGCCTCTTGCGACAGACACACCTTGGTCGAGAAGACCTTTGGTCACTCTTTGAGATAGCGTCAACGTCAGGAGCCGCACGTTCACAGAAGACGGTCATCATCAAACGTGCGCGGGGTGGCATGGTGACGTGATCATCGGCGATCCATACAGCTGCAAGGTGTTCGGGGTTCTGTTCCAGCGTCAAGGAGTGATCGGAGCAAAAAGTTATCGACTTCGTCTGCAGATCAATTATTGCGCCGTTGTCCGTCAAAAAGTCCATTCCGAAAATTACGTCGTGGGAGCAGTTAGGCAAGATAACGAACGCCGCAGGGTACTTCGTGCCGTCTATGGTGACTCGGGATGTGCACGTTCTACTTGGCGTCACAAGGTGTCCTCCCGCTGTGCGTATGTGCGGACCGTCCCATCTGGTCATAACTATCTTCAGCTTACGCGCAAATGGTCCGGTCATTACTGAGTAGTCCGCTCCCGTGTCTACGAGGGCGACTACGTCAAAGCCGTCGATGGACACCTTGACGTCGGATGCCGCCTTTCTCGAGTTCCATATTCGTCGGGGCGTCGCATCTTGGCTTGTGTGTGTTGACGGTCGGGCACTGTGCGTCGTCGTTGTTGTCGTCTTCTCAGCGGACATCTCGTTCAGGTCGGGTACGCGTCACGCCGTGTAGCTGTCGTCGTGTTCGGCAGTCTCGTCAGGGTTAGGTCGTGTGCTGGGGATGTTGGCATGTCGTGAATCACTGTCTTCCGTGAGTCGTTGAGTCGTTGGAGGGTTTTCATTTTTCCGCGATCGTTCAACTTTACCTCCAGACGTTGCTGCTTTTAGTTTCCCCCGCGTGGGCTTGGGGACCTTCCACGCGCGAAATCAGCACTGCTACGGCGGTTGGGCTACTGGTATGGGTAGGGCGACAGTGATCGGTTGAAGTGGGCAGGTCCTCGGTTTGTGTTGGACAGGTATTCGTCGATCTCAGAAGGGCGCTGGCCGGGTAGGTGTGATCGGCCTCGTCGGTGTGATCGGTCTCGTAGCGATGGTAGGTGTGACCGGCCTCTCCGCAGTGTGTAGCACAGCGGACGATTATCGGCGGTTCACCATACGTCCGTCTTCCTCGGCGCCTGGTTTTGGCGTGCAGTGAGTCGGGCGGGCGACTGTGGACGGCGGTACGGCGGGACTTCTTGAAGATGGGTCGGAGCAGGGCGGGGTCGTTGAACAGCCGCGGAGTAGGTCATAGCCTTAGGCTCACGTGGTACTTCGGGAGGCGTAAAAGTCCCCAAGCGAGTTGAATTTCTACCCAAATCACGTCGCTCATAGAGGTGGCGTGGGGTTGCGGCGTTGTTGGTAAGAGTTTCCGGAGTTCTTCCCTGACGGTAGCGCGGATTGTGTCACGTAGTGTGTCAGATCTAAGAGCACCGGCATCGATCGTGTCCGCAACTAGCGCATTGATGGGACGGTCGTACTACCTCGTGCGCATTTCCAACGACTTCTTCATGGCGGCCGCCTCGGATGCGAATTCGGCCAACGATTTGGGGGAGTTGCGGACAAGACAAGCAAAAAGTTCTTGCATTACTCCTCGCATCAGAAACCTCATTTTCATTTTTTCCGTCATATCCTGGTCCGCACGACGAAATAGTCGCTTTATTTTCTCAACGAAGATTTCGACCCTTCGTTCGGGTGTTGCGTTCGAGTTTCCAGTAAAAGCGCAGCTCGTTCTTTTCTCACCACGGTCGCGAATGTCCTAAGGAACTCGCTTTTGAATTACATCCAGTCGCTCAAGACGCTCTCGTGCTTCTTGAACCAAGTTCGAGCTGCATCCTCCAAGTAAAAGAAAACATGCCGGAAGGTTTCTTTATCGTGCCACCTGTTGAAGGTCCGCACGCGCTCCAGCTTCTATAACCATTCCTCTGGTTCTCCAGCGGGGGCTCCGGGGAACGATGGCGGTTTCTGGGGCTGCTGCACGACGTTTGGCGACGTTGATTCTTGCACCATGGTGTTGCTTGCCGCGTTTCTTCTCTAGGGCCCTTCTGGCATAAGACCACACTCAGGTAGCAATCCTTGCAGTCGGCGGCTTTCTCTGGTTGGACTGGCTTGGCGGCATCCAGATGTCGTAGGAAGCATAAAGGGTGAGTACCCAGCAGCTCCACCAGATGTCACGAATACAAGGACGACGCAGTTGTCTTGAGGGAGAAACAAGTTTATTGGAGCGAACTTGTGCTCCCCTAACAAAACTCAAAAGAATACAGATGCGGCGAAGCAGCGGTTAGCAAAGTGACTTGCGTCGGCGAGCGTCGCTGAATCGAATGCCGCAGCGTCTGCTGTGCAGGCTTTTATCTTTCGGCACGAGAGTTTTTAGAACAGTCGATTCACATCCAGAACATTGTAGATCACAGAAGATTATTCTGGACCAGCGGCGTTAGGGCGAAACACTGCTTATCTGAATGAGATAGCCCGTTAGGCATAAAAATAAAAGAATGGAACACGCGCTTCGCATGGGACACAGATAACAGAGCCGGGCGCGACTTTGCATTAAAAACAAACAATAAATAAACGAACCCGTACATGGTTCGCGGCAATATTAAGAAATATTGGCGTTCTGTACAGATTGAGAGGATCATTACACTTTTTTCGAAAACACAGCTTTGTAACACTCTTGTCTATTCTACGCTTTACTACGGTATATTAGCGTGGCGAACAACAAACACAACAATTTAAATGGCTGATTGTCTTGCAAAAAAAGTCTGTGTGTATTTCCAAATTATCACTGACACTATGTCGACTTCACAATAGATCCACTATTTGTTCAGTGCCGTATTTTAGGGCTGACAAAATTGATTGCATGAATCATTTACAAGATATACATAACAAGATCTCCATGACGAACATAACCACAATATCAGTATATACTCTTTAGGTGTGCCAAAATACATACACCAAAATTGCGAACCAGCTGCATACATTCGTCCATGTTTAAAATCACCGACATACTCAACAAGGTTGGAGAGCACAGGGATTTCAAGTGCACTAAAAACATATTTAAAACACAGACGAAAGAATTCCTCTTAATCACACTATCTGCTTTAATGGCAAGAACTGTAGATGTTTAGAGTTGTTTATTGCCGAGGTGGTTTGTAGTTGTGTCTGTCTTTCAAACTCAATCATATTTCTCTCCTGATTGTCCACTTGTGCTTTGTTTTACTTTACTGTTCTGACTCTAATGTACTTTACTGTACCTTTCCTTTATTGTTCTTAAATGTCTTGTGCTCTACACGTTCATTGTGTTTCTCTACCTCAAACATTAAAATTTCGAGCTTGTTTGATTTTGTTGCTTCATTGTAATGTACCAAACTGGGCTGGGGCCAGCTTCAAGCTTTGAAGCCTTTAGCTTTAGCCTGCCCCCTCGTAGTTCTGTGGGAAAAAAATCTTTGAATATAAACAAAACAGAGTTGGCGTTCTTTGTTGTTCTAAATAGCGTTTGTACAACGCTGACGTAAATAGAACGTCGCGATATTTCAAATAAAAATTGCAGAACATTTTGATTGGTCAATCATGTTATAAACACATATTCTCTTAATAGAGGATATATTCGAATATTCATCTCTAACCGTGTACTTGGTCATACATAAATGACGAACGCGTATTCCTTTAGCTCAGTATTCATGGTTACAAGGTTGCGGCAATGGCACTGATAGGTACAACATTAGTTGCAATATAGTAGTGGAGAAGTTAGGTACATGTAATTATTAGTTCATTTTACTTCAACTCCACAATGCTCAATTATTGTGAGGTAACACCCCGAATAACTATTGGAATCAATTGGCTAATAGACCACAGCAGTTAGCCAAAAGTAAGTGCAGTAATACATTGCACGGTTATTTTTATCAGAACTCGCGAATACGCTATAGTTGTCCTGAACACTGCAACACGGTTTTTGTTTTCAGATGTTTAAGGCAAGTATAATAAAACTTGTGGTTTACCGTTTTTAACGAGAAGTTTTTAATAAACCCAAGATCTTTACAATGCTTAAATACATATACTATCTCCGGTTTCGGTTGTTACAGCTTTTAAACCTCGCCATTTTTTCTATTGCACTAGCATAACTGAAAAGTTCCTTCTTACAATAAACCGCACGCACACAGAGAATATACAGCGACCCAAATAATACAATTTCATTACCATAGAATGGCTACAGCTTTAAAAGATATACCTTGCATTGTAAATAATAGACCCTTTGTTGGTATTACAATGTTTAAATTCAAAAGCGATTTTGGTTTTTTATTCTGACTGTAATATACAAACCAGAATAATAAATACAAAAGCAGCACTCACTCACAACTATTTTCATTAAGCAGAGCATTTTAGGCACTCGACTTGTCATCGTAGCTTGTTCTCTGGACCCAAGAAGAGCCACCCAGTGTTCGGGCGTAGCGGCTTTCGTCGCGGCGCCCAAAAAATGCTTCGAACACCCACACTGGCTATATAGACAAGTGTTCGAAACTCGTGAACCACTCGTGCTTGTAATACATCTCTCCGTTGTTAAGCGCAAATTAAACTGAATGTGCATTGTAGGCAAAATATACGTAATTGACTGGTATCGCCAGCGTTCATTTAGTTAGGAACGGTAGTTGGAACGGTTTTTACCAAATGAAAAGCAAAAAAAAGGGGCGGTGAAACGCCTGCTCGTGAGGGAGAAAAAGCAAGCACAAAAAGAATAGTACTCCCGCTGGGAATGTTTCAGGGAGAGGTCGCGCGGGCACTGCGAAGGCGTGAAATGTAAACGCGTTCGACAAGCCGCCATTAAACTCATGTGGAGAGCATAATAGGTATTAAGCATGACCGCATAACGGTGTCCCTGCTCATTTTAGCGAATCACTGCTCTGCACTTCCGACAGCTTTCACATTGAGTGGAACGGTTCTAATTTTGTTCAGCAAAATTTATGGTAAACACCGGTCAACTAGGTCCTCTCTACCATAATGGGATACGTACTAATGACGGTTTGGCTATGGCTGCAATGAACAACATGGTGGGATTTTGTGTTAGGCTGCTGCCTTTTCCTCAATCTTGTTGCCAAATCCTCATAACCGAATTGCAGAACCGGAATATACAATACGACGCATTTCTTAGAAACGCATAGAAAAGATGCGGTTTTTATGGCACCATAATATTTCTGCCGTGTATCATGCGACACATCCTTTACACATATAGATAAAAACAGAGCTCTAACATGTGCAATTCGGCACCACTTCTTGTATTTGCAGCAGAAGTATTATGTTCTTGATTTTATACGGGCGCCTCTAAAACTGCCACCTCTATGTCTTGCGTGTACATGGGCCCACCATTTTTATCACTATAACCCTCAATAGCAGTATTAGTACCTTTACCACAGATGCTTACGGTGTACTTCTTGTTGATCATATACTTCAAAGCCGCAACGCACAATCCCTTATATATACAGATTCCCTCAGCGCTGTGCGGCAATTGTCGTCAGGAAAAACTTTTTAAAACCATGTTCTCTATCTGATAGTCAAGTCAAGAGTATTATGTCTGTGTATGTCCACAAAATGGAACTGGTCCTTTGCCGGCTCCCTGGCCACTGTGCCATACCCGAGAACGAAGCAGCGGACCGAGTGGCTGTGTGCTGCTACACTCTTGAATACAGTAGATATATCCAGATTACTCTACACCGACGTGAAACCAGCCATCAGACTACAACTTCACAAAACAAGGCAAACACATTAAAGTGAACAAACAGACAACAAGGTACACATAATGAAACCACACTTGGGACCATACACCACTGACAAAGGCAATAGTTACACTGAAGTCACCATGGCTAGATTACAGATAAGGCACACACATGCAATGCACTCGCACCTTCTCACTAGATCTTGAAGACCTCTGTGCAGCAGGTGCAGAGAGGCCCTATCCGTGATCCACATTCTCATACAATGTAAGGCACCCGACATCACACTACGCAAACAATTCCCACAACTACACACACAAAATAATCCACCACCCCCGTCATACATCTTGGTAGACGATGCCATGTTTTCTGTTCATTCCTTCCAACTTCATTTCTTACAACTCATCTCATACAAACCATAATTTATCCCTGGTCATCTACACCAGCCACCATAATCAGCTTTTAACCACTCTTGCTCTGCACCCTCTCCCTTGCACCAGCCGTGCTCATAGTATTCACTGATTTTATTCCTTTTTTCTCCTCATCAAACAACTTTGTGTTTGTCGCTCTTTGGCCATGTCGGCCTTGCGCCGTTAAACTAAAACCATCATCATAATTAACATCGGCCTGTACTGTGAACCTTGTCCTCTCAAGTGGAGCAGAGTGCGTCTTTGTCCCGATTTGTACCCCTACGGTCCCACTCCTGGAGCTGCGTTCCCGTGGCCGGTTGCCTGGCCAAACCATGTCCATGATGCGACAATCGGCCAATGGTACCGCCAACCCCGTACCACCACAGTGTATGATTACGACCCGGCAGCGAGACCCGCCATCGTTTGCTGGCCTTCGATGCGAAGACACTGAGGAGTAGCTCGATAGCTACAAACGTGTAAGCGCCTTTAACAGGTTGGACGATCGCGCTAAGCTTCAGAACGTCTCGTGGTCTTTTGACAAATCAACAAAGACGGATCGCTGACTGGCCCGATTTCACCGGGAAGATACGCCAGTATTTTTGCTGATCCCCTGCTTGTTCTGAAGCCACTAAGAAAAAGCTGGACGATCGCGTGCAACACGCCCAAGAGACGTTTACGTCGTGTGTTGAGGACGTTCTTTCTCTGTGCAGTCAGGTCAACAAGGACATGCCGGAGGCAGATTGGGTGCGCCACATTATGATGGGGCTCAGCCAGTTTGCATTTCAGCCCCTTGCTGTGCAGAACCCAGTGACCGTAGCCGATGTGGTCACGACGTTCCAACGACTGGACAAGCTGCAATCCATCCGCCCACACAATGACACGCTGACGCAAGCCTATCTCGCCAATGATGAGCTACACACGATGATGTGTGGCATATTTCGTGAAGAGCTTGGCAACCAACCGTCACTATGTAGTGCCAGTGTTAGTCGCAGCGCTCCTGCACCTGGGCTTCGTCAAATAGTTTAAGAGGAGCTGGCGTCTCTGTCCTACCTTTCGGCGTCCCCACTGCCGACAGCGGTAACCAACCCGTCGTATTCCGAAGTCGCAAGCCGAACGCCCTGGCCCTTGGCGCCCGTTACTGCTCAGGCTCAGACTGGGTTTGTGGCAGGTGTTCCTGCGGTCTTCCGCCCGCAGACCTCCTAGCCGACGTGGCGACAGCCCCGCCAGGGCCTCCGCACTCGCCAGCCAACATGTTACTATTGGGGAATCCCTGGTCACATCTGTGGTTTCTGCAGGCGACGCCAGGAAGACGAAAGACGCGGCTACAATATCAACGAACGGGATGACTTCCGTTCTGGTTCTGGTTACCTTCTACGGTCCTATGCGCCTCCTATACCACGTTCGTCGTCTCCACCTGGCCAACCAACCTTTCATCAACATTCCCGCGAAGTGGGCCGCCGACCTCCGTCACCTGAATGCTGCACAACGTCTTCCCTTCAGCCTCTCTCTCATGCAACTAACCAATTGGTGAGGAACTAGGCCCTGGAGTTTTTTTGGGGAAAACTGCGCCAGTTTCGAAAATTGGAATTCCCCAGGTCATCCAGCTAATATATCATCGGTATCGGTTGAGGGGACTCGTGTACAAGCTTTGATTGATACGGGAGCAAGCATTTCGATTATCCATGCCGATTTGTGTTCACGCTTACGAAAACTGAGGACTCCCGAGGTAGGGCCATCAGTGCGCGGTGCTTATTAGTCTGCACTTACACCCTCTGGATACCGTACAGTTAGGGCTATGATCACCTGAGTTACCACATATTGTGTGCTGTGCTCTCTCCATGTTCCCACAAGCTAATGTTAGGCTGTAACTTTCTCTCTTCGACGTCTGCTATCGTTTCATATCGTCAACCCGCTGTCGTCATCTCGGATACAGAAGACATCATTGTTTCTGATGAAACAGAGTCAGAGAATTTGACAGCAGATTGTGTTATACCACGAAACTTCGAGCACATCTTGCCGATTTCTGCTGGAGCCATTACTGGAGGAGATGTCCTTGCTGTGCCCTCTGCTCGCTTGCTATGGCAGGGTATTACGGTCACTGCGGGTCTGGTCCGATTTACGGAAGGTACGACACTCATTACTGTTCACAATACGACACCAGAACCAATCCTGCTCTCCAAGGGTTGCACTTTTTGATAAGTTATTGATGAAATTGCCGCCGTTCTGCTGCCTGCCGTAACTCCACAGTGTCCACACAATTCGGTTTCTGCCTCCCTCACACCTCTTATTGGTGCCATCATCAGCCCCGATCTCAGTCCATCCAAAAAAAGTTTCTTCAAAACGTGCTTTCTGAATACCAAGCTTCCTTTGACTCGTGCTTCCCCTCTCTTTCGCAAACTTCTACCACCGAGAACTGCATCGAAACCCATGTCCCCGACATAGTTCGCCCCCGTCCATACCCTGTCCCACCATCAGAAAGAAAAATACTTTAAGACAATGTGGCTGACATAACCAAGTGCTAGATCATACGTCTCTCGGCAACCCGTGGTCTTCACCTGTCGTTGGCCAATGTTTACCCCCTCACGATCAACTCCACCCACTCAGTGGCTACACGGAGATTCTCGCGCATTACCGGCCAACTCGCCGTCGTCTCCCACCACCACACTGGCGCCTCTCCAGAGAGGACGCTACAACTTGGCGGCGGCTCCAAACGAATACGTATCCACATCCCACCCGCCTCCACCTCATCTTCCCCACCCAACAACCTTCCCTCTGCGCTTACTGCCCCCAGCCTGGCACCCTCTACCACATCATATGGGAGTGCCAACGAACTCCAGACTTGCCCGCCCTTTCCAACCCAACCTTCGAGCAGTGGAGGGCTTCCCTGGCCAGCCTGGACCTGGATATCCAGCTTAAGTTGGTGACCCGAGCACGGACGGCCAGCCGAAGTCAAGGCATCCCGGACTAGGGACGCCTTCCACGGGGCGACGCCCACAAATCAGCCTCTGCTGGAGAAATAAATTTTTTTTCTCTCTCTCTCTCTCACCTGTCGTCTTGGTGGAGAAGAAGGATGGCTCAGTGCGCTTCTGCGTTGAGAACAGGGCGCTCCTTATTTAAAAAATATAATTTATGTCAGTAATAAAAAATGTACGATTTTCTTTCGTACAAAAAATAAGCAAGATATAAAAAACTGTAACCCATTTTTAAAGCAGTTTGAAGATTTTGTACTTAACGAGGCTTAATATATTACCCGAAAAATTGAAGTGTGGAATGTTCAAAATTTTAGAACCCCGTACGGGGCTCAATCGCTGGGAAATAAACTTCCACGGTTGCTGAATGAACTGATGGATAAAGGAATTGACTTTAAAAAGTCACCTTTAAACAACTGCTGAATCATTTTCTCATGGCGTCATGATCACTTGCTGTGCTACTTGAAATTGTCTAGAGAATGTATTTTTGTATCCAGTTTTTTGTTGACGTGTATTTTTGTATAATGCTCTGTGTTTTCGTGTGATGTTTTTGTTGTTTCTTTTACTGTTTTTGTAAATGAGTATGAATTTGTGGTGTTTTGCGAAAGCGATAAATTGGACATTTCCTTTCTTTAAGATGCTGTTTTTGTGTTTGCAAAGCAAATGCGCTGGTCTTTCGCATTGCGAAATCGATTATTTGTTTCTTGCAATATACGCACCAATTTGACTACACCTGTGCACCGTTAGTTGCTCCTTTTTTCTCGTAGATCTCGTATTCTTCACTTGAAAATATCACGCCTATGGTTGTTTTTTTAGGCAAATGCGCCTGCATTTTTCTCATTTTCTGAAACTATATTTTGTTCAAGCATTACACGTTTCGTTTTATCAGGCATGCACAGTGATAATTCTTGTAGTAGACCTGTTGATTTCACGCCTGTGATCCGGAATATTTTTTGAAAGTATGACAGCTGCTGCCATGTGTTCGGGTACGCGGAGGAGGCCTGTCCAGCGGGCATCACGCCAGCTTTTTCTGCAGGTCTCCTGCATCGTGTATCCTTGGTGCCAAATAAAGTCATTATTACTAAATAATATCACTCCGAAGGATGTGTACCCGATGCCTTGCACTGACAAAGTTTTCGACTGCCTTCAAGGAGCTGAGAAATTTTTCAGTCTGGACCTGGTCATATCTACTAGCAGTTACTAGCATATTCCGCTGCATGAGTCGGAAAGAGACGAGACGGCATTCGCCACGCCTGACGGCCTCTACGAGTTCAACGTGATGTTTTTTCCGGCTGTGCAATGCTCTGGCCACGTTTGATTGAGGTCGCGGGTTCGATTCCCGGCCGCGGTGGCCGCTTTTCTGATGGAGGCGAAAAGCAAAAACGACCGTTTGTTCGAGATTTCGGCGCACGTTAAAGATCCCCGGGTGGTCAAAATTAATCCGGAGCCCTCCACTACGGCGCGCCTCCTCGCATGCGTTGCGTCGGCTCGTTAAACCCCACAATCAATCAATCACTCAATCAATCAACGTTTGAACGAATGATGGATACAGTTCTCCGAGGCCTAAAATGAAAAACGTGCTTCTTCTATCTTGACGGTATTGTCATCTTCTCGTTCACGTTCACCGGGCACCTCAAGCGTCCGTAAGAAGTATTAACCTGCCTTGCCCGCGCTGGGCTTCAGCCTATGCAAAGAAATGCTGCTTTGCGAGTACGACTATTAGGGCAATGGGCCATGTGGTCAGCAAAAAGGGCATGGAACCTGATCCGGGCATGATCGCCGCTGTTGTCGATTTCCCTCGTCTGCTCTCCTTAAAAGATCCACGGAGGTTCCTCGGCATGGCTGCTTACTTCCGTCGCGTCTTGCGTAACTTCGTGTCCAGTGCTTATCCTTTACACAAGGTTTAAAATCTGGCATGCCCTACGACTGGTCGAGTGAATGTGAAGCAGCCTTTCATGCTCTTAAAGACGCTCTCACGTCTTGCCCTGTTCTGCGCCACTTCGAGGAAAAGAGCACCATATTACTCCATACGGACGCCAGCGGTCATGGTCTTGGCGCTGTCCTTCTGCAGCGGGACGCAAAAAAGTATGAAAGAATAGTTGTATATGCCTGTTGTTCAAGGACAAGGGCTGAACAAAACTACACCATCACGGAGCAACAGTGTCTGGCAGTAGCGTGGGCTGTTTAAAAATTCAGTACTTACATTTATGGACGCCACTTCACCATGGTAACTGACCACCGCACCCGGTGCTGGTTGTCTTCCCTCGAGAAACTGTCCGCAAACTTAGGCCGCTGGGTTCTGCCGCCTGCAGCAGGATGAATTCGTCATCACACAAAAGACCAGCGGTAAACATCTCGATGCCGACGCCCTGTCTCCATGGCCTCTGACCACCATTCTGTCACCTGCTTGGGAGGTCCCGAAAACCGTACGCCAATTAGCACCAGTTACGTCTACGGTCGTGGAAGACTCTACAGAGCTTATTTGGTTGCTGATGGCGGAGGCATACTGTGGTCCTATAATTGACTACCTTACGGGCCGCGTACCACCTCCTAACAGTCGTGTTCGCCGTCAACTTGACAAGTTCCCGCTCCGGCATGGCACGCTTCACTGTCGCAATCACCACCCTACTGGCCACAAATGGGTCACTGTCGTACCCCGTTACCTTCGCACATCAATTTTAGAAGCTGTCACGAGGATGCCACGGTTGGGCACCTTTGATGTGCGAAGACTTATGACAGTGTCCGCAGCCGCTACTTCTGGCCTGGGATCTCAACAGCTGTCACAAACAGCTGTCGCTGAATTCATTCTACATCACATCATTTTGGGCCACGGGGAACCACGCATACTTTTTAGCGACCGAGGGTGAACCTTCCTGCAACCATTGTTGAGGAGCTCCAGCGTGCCTCCAAAATCGTGCACAAGACTACTTCCGGCTACAATTGTCATAGAAACGGCTTAACCGAACGTTCCCACCAAACCCTTTCTGACATGATCTCTATGTTTATAAGCCCTGACCATCGCAACTGGCACATTATCATCGCCTTCGTCACCTTTGCTTATAACACGGCAGTGCCGCGTAATACTGGGTACTCTCCGTTCGTTCTCGTCTTCGGCCGCTCCCCTTCGTTATACGTCCGACTCAACTTTCTTCTCCGCCCTGTTTTCTCCGGCACACCAACCCATGAGTATCGCATTTCACGGCTCGGATATTGCCGAGAACAATGACGCTTGAACACTGAAGCTCATCAGCAAGTCAAGAAGACAAGATACGACTCGACACATTCTTCCGTTCGTTTGCACCCTGCTGAAAAAGTGCTTCCATGAACTCCCGCACTAGAGCAATGCACGGGCCCGGGGTGGCCTAAAAGACCGGGACCGCTGGGCGGTCCGAAACCATTCATCGCCGGGCTTGGAACGGGCTTTTGATCATTGGCGTGGGCCCGGGCCGGAATCGGGCAGAAAGCCGTGGGCCTGGGTCGGGCTCCGGCTGAAAGCCAAGAGCCAGGGCCGGGCTCAGGATGGAAGCCATGGGCTTGGGTTGAACTCAGGACCACTCAATGAAGCTCCTCAGGCAGGCCTTCGAGCACACGCGTACGTGATGTATTGCATGAAAAAAGACCTTTTTTGTAAAGCTGAACTGATACGGGCAACTTCAAAATGCAGGCTCTTAGTTCACCTTAGCAAAAAAATTTTTAAACAATAAATCTTAACTTTTTCGTTTTCACAAAATTAAAATTTGTTTCCGCGTGAGTAAATATTAACTACACAAAAACCTCTGTTCAAGCCATTTCTTGTTTGCCGCTTTTACTAATCTACTATGAACACTTCCGATACAATGATACTATTGCAGCGGCAACGCAGGGGTAACTCTTTCAACTTGTACTTCTATTTCACTTCTTAGGATTTTTTAAATTAGTGTTTGTGTTTATAAATTTATGTAAGGTCAAGGCAAACCCAAGCTGAACAGCGCAAACATAAAAGCCTCGGCTGTGGGTCCGACCGCTAACACCTCCTTAGGGGAAACGAATCTTTGTACACTGGAGGTGGTTACACCATGAAAAGGTGGAGCTGACAGATAGGGTGCAATCTGTACCGGAAAAATGGAAGAGATATTTGATGCTCGTGTCCTGCTTTGCTGCGCTCGTATTGATGTTGACCACTTTTTTCACATTATTCGCCTTTGCGCTTTGCGTTTAACGTGTCGTCGTGGCTTAGACGTTTCCCTTGCGCCTTGAGGCAAAACGCAAACACAGGCACCAGAGGTCGGCGGAGAAGCCTACGCGAACCACTCGACACCACCGAAGCTGCGCGCGAAGACACGCCGAAAACCGTAATTTAATGCCACCGTTGGACCGAGCAGTACAAAGCCCCTCAAGGGTCCTACACGCCCCAGACTGCGGTGTTTTATTCCCGAGAACAGAAGGTGACGCCGGAATATCATGTACTGTCGTGGTACGAGCTGTTCGCGCGGGAGTTGTCCCAGCCCCCATGCCCGAGCAGCACGTCAGACTATTTCTTTGAATGCTCCTTTCTTCCCGTATATGTAAATCCAGTTTGTCTGTTGAATAAACGTTGTTAAATCCTGCACCCTAGCTTCTTCCATTCAGCATGAGCCACCACCAAGCCGGAAAGAAAATCAAGAAATTTTTTTTCATGGACATCGTAATTTCGTAATTATTTTCTTCGAGGCGCAAACTAGAACCATTGGAGCGCAGCAGCGGGTGTCAGCCAGGTCCAAGAATTCGGAGAGTTTATACCCGCAGAAGAACAATAACAAAACACACATCGCTGCAGCGGAGTAAAATGGCCCCCGAACCGCCCGAAAGAACGAACGTACGTCTTGCCGAGAGACCACGAAATGTCCTCTTGTCCGGAGGTGCCCCGACTGTTTACGCGCGCAAGAGTGCGTAGCTCGGATGGTTTGGATTTCAGACTTTCTCAGTGGCGCGTGATCGCAGGGCCATGCGTCAGACAGCACGAACTCACCATCTCCTGAAGAACAAATGTAGGGTTGGTTGGTTCTGCCGTATATAGTTCGCCAGAGCGCGCTATTTCGCCGGATTTACCATGGTTACGGGTGTTGTATAGCTCCTCATTTCTCTACCGCACGCTTGGCAATATGAATGCCACTGAGCTAAGGGAGAAGCTCCCTCGGGGGAAGCTCAAGCTTGTCGCAAAGTACGGGAAAAAAGCCACGTTTGTAACCATTTCCTGCAAGTCGTTGACGCCCATGCGGTCTCAGCAGTGGGGCATGTGCAGTGCAAAAGCTGCAAAGCTTTCTTCGCCTATGATGGCGGGAAGACAGGAACGTCACACCTAAACAGCCACAAGTGCAAGACTGCAGGCAACACTCACGCCATTACATCGTTTTTCGCTGAGAAGAAAACCCAGGTATCATCTAGTGTCAAAGGAAACGTGACGACTGCTTGCGTCAAGTAGTTTGCAAAGGACATGCGCACATTTCACGTTGTTTGTGATGACGGATTCATAAAAGTTGCTGACGAACCTATTGCTATCGGTGGCAAGTATGGGAGCGTCTCCGCGAAGAACGTGATTCCACATCCTACGACGGTGTCTTGCAGAATATCTGAAGTTTCAAACGAACTTCGAGAAGCACTGATGCCTGAGATCCAGTCAGCGATGTAGGATGGCCGCTGCTCCATGGCCCTTGACGTGTAGACCGACGACTACAAGAAAGTAGCCTATATAACTGCAACCGTTCACTACGTTAGTGCAAAATGGGAACTGAGAAGCCTACTTTTCTTCAGTAGTGACTTCCCCCGGAGCGAAAAACCGGAGAAAACATCCGTAAGAAAGTTGTACGAAGGTGTGCGAACTTGGGGATTGATGAAAGCATGCTGAGCAATGTCGTATTCGTGAAAGACCAAGGTGCCTACATCGTAAACGCGCTCTGTCCGTAACCACAGAATAAACTGCAGTGCTCACGTGTTCAACACCATTCTTCGCCACACGTTCGACGAAGTTTACCTCACTCGGGAGCTGCCTGAACTTTTTGAACAACTGCAAAAGGTGAAGGCTGTCGTGACCTTGTTGAAACAGAGCGGTCTGGCGAGCCGCCTACCGCACAGAGTTTGCTAGGAGGTGACCACGCGGTGGAACGCGAAGCTCACTATGATCAAGTCACTGCTGACGCAGTACGATGAGATAGAGAGCCTCTTGGATTCAAGGGGCAATCTATTCCTGGAGGACGCCAATAAGGCCTTGTTGATGGAGTAATTGATTTCCTGGAGCACTTCAATGAGGCAAGCGAAAAGCTAGAGCAGGACAAAGTGGTAACCCTGCCTCTTGTTCTGATCTATTACGCGAAACTTAGGAAGCTCCACACTACGGCTTTGATAGACTCGCCAGATATGTGCAAGCTTAAGTCTAGAATGCTATAGTGCCTGGAACTGAAGCTGACGGTTGGAGAGCTCCATAAAATTTTAATGTTCTTGTGGCCACCTTACCACAATCTCCGCATGCTTGATGAGCAGGACAGAAAAAATGTACACGACAGGGTTCGCGAAATCCTGACTGACGTGCATCTACGTCTGTCTCAAGTGGGACGAAGCAAGGAACAGCTGGATAATGAACCCAAAGCAAAACGTTGACTCCTTCAAGAATTTAACGAATGGAAGGATGCTGCGGAAGCGCAGACAACCGACAAAGAACTCGACAGTTACCTCCGGGACAACGACTCATGTAAGAACATTAGACGGCTGCTCGAATAGTCTGGAGCCCAGCGTAAGAAATACCGCGGACTTTTCTTTCTTGCTAAAAAGGTTTTTAGCATTCTCTCCACGAGTGCCAGCAGCGAAAGGAATTTTAGTGCAGCTGGATATGTATTGTAAGAGAGGATGACCTGCTTGAAGCCAGAGAACATGAACTAGCTGCTGTTTTTGCACAATAACATGTAGATTTTTTCCCTTTGCTGGCCTTTGTCCAGTCTTGTCATAGAGTACAATACTGTGGGGAATTTTTCACATCGTGTTACTTTATATTCATTCCATGAAAAGGGAGGACACCTTTATCTGCGAGAACCTCCAGAATGGTGGGTGGCACCTTCATTATAACTTTTCGTCACGAAGTGAGAATATTCAGGACTTGCGTTTGATCAGCTGCTGGTTTCTATTTGTCATATACATATATTCAGGCTTTTCTTTCATTGTGGCAGCAATTACTTATTCAAGAGCTGCCTAAAGTATCCCGTGGACATTATTAGGTTCTGTTTCAAATGGAGAAAACAGCACCGAAAAGAATATTCTGAGTTCACTTCCCCGTGCTTATTGATGTATGTACGCATTGTGTTTTAAAACATTTTTTTTTGCCAAATCGGGTAACCACTGTACTCATATTCCAATGAAGTCTTATTAATTGCGCCATGGTTTTATATCAAATATATCATTACGAAGAACATCGTAACGAGAAAAAATTGATTCAGACAACCTGAAGCTCTGCATATATCTTTTACATGTCACACCCATCCAGATGCAACGGCCATGGGCCGGAATTAAAATTGAGTGCTAGAAAAACAGCACCTCTAAGCAACTGCTGGAGGCAAAATATTTATATGCACGCAGATAGTCGTGCATTAAAAAGCGGCATAAAAAATTTGAGCATACAAACTTTACATGAACAACCACGTGATGTCGCCATGAACCGGGTCAACAGACACGGTGGCGGTTGTGGTGCAAGAATACGAGTTGTTCTTACTGCGATGTTACGTTGAGTAAATACGATAGAAGTTAAAGTAAGTCTACTTTGTAACCCAAGATTTTCTCATTTCAATCTATGTGTGTTGTACACATAAGATACTTTCTAATTTCTCGCCCCGAATCGCAGCGGCACTCAACCAAATAAATTTCTTTTAGCATCCAAACCCGAGGTTGGTCAGGCACAGGCGTGTTTTATGTAGGTTTAAAAACAAAAGGCCGGGCCCGGACCGGGCCCGGGCTTTGAACTACGAGCCCGGGCCGTGCTCGAGCTGACGCTGCGGGCCCTGGTTGGGCCCGGGCTAAGCTCACGGGCGACCGGGCCCGGACAAGGCTTGGGCCGGGCGTTGTGGTCCCTTGTCGGGCGAGGGCTTCATAAAGTGGGCTTGGGCCGGGCCCGGGCCTTAAAATAAGGCCAGTGCAGTGCTCTACCCTCAAAGGAAGCCTGGTCTTTGTGAGAAATTCATTCAGCGTTTTGGGGCCCTTACGTCGTCCTGGAAAAGACTTCTTTAGGTAATTACCGCACAGCACCGATACGCCCCGTAACAGACCGTCGTCGCCGTGGCGTCGAAATAGTCCCGATATTTCGCCTCACACCATTCAGACGGCGGTCTCCAGAGTGACTCGTGGCCAGGCGGCCCATTTCGCAAGGGAAGGAAAGTGTGAGCATTTTTGGTCAATCAACCGGCACCGGTTCGAACAGTCGGTCTTGGTGTGGAAGATAATTCCGCACCTCTTCTTCGTCTGCCTCGGGTCTACCCCCGAGGCAGACGAAGAAGAGGTGCGGAATTTCGTGTTCTGTGCTGTAATGACCTTTTGAAGTCATTCCACTGGTTCCTGACCTTCTCCGACCATTGCATCGGGATCATGAACATCTGGAGGCAAGAGGGTGAGCGGCTGCTACTGATTCTAGAGACCTGTTAGGTTTGCAAGGGTTGTGCGGCCCGGTTAGGCTTAACAGCCGTTGGTCGCCGAAGGAGTTTGCTCCACCCCCTCTTAGAGTTCACCCTTCATGGAGTATCTGAATCGGACGATGCAATCTCTGAGACAGGAGACGGTTCGATCCGCGCCATCCCGAAGTTCTGTCAATTCCCAAGAGAGTAGTGAAACGGTAGCTGCAATCGCTGACCGTGGCTCCAACCACTCTCTTTTAACTGTGGACAATCCCAGCCATGATCCACATCAGGATGTTGTGGACAATCCCCCGCCTGTTGACATTGAGCAATCATGTTCTCGTGTTTCCTGCAATCAACTGCTTGGGAGATTGGTCACCGATGGTGCCGAATTTCCCAGTGAACACATCAACAAGATCACCGAAGTGGGGAAAATTCTAATGAACATTTTGTCTGACTCTCGGAATAAGATCAACGTCTCGGTACGAGAAAAAGTGATGGAAATGTTTTTTGATATGCAGAGCTTGGTCATCGCTCTCTCTACACAGCTCTCTCGTGCCGAGGGTAGAATTGAAGAACTACGTACTCAGGTGGCAGACGCTAAACAAGGTGGGACCCAGGATTCACACTTGCCAACACCACCGCACGTTTCATATGTGGACGTTCTCAGAAATGATCAAACGGCTCGGAGCAGTGAGTCGGTTGGTCCCAATTTTCCAGAGGCAAATAGAACTCGTCAGTCCAGCAACATGCAGCAGACCGCCGCATTCATGAACGACCCCAGTCATGTTCTTTTTCTTTCTCCTGTTCTGCCGTCTGGTCATCCCGGGCCTGATACAATATCACTCCTCAAGTCTACGTTTGGTAATGACCCCTCTGGAATTGGAGTAAAACAAGTTAAATTAATCCCCACAAGATCGGGGCTCACCGTCGTGTCTGCCGACCGCGCCTCCATAGATAACTTGGAAAAGGCACTCGAGAACCACTTGCAGTTAAAAACAGCGCTCAGAATTTCTCGCCCGCCTCGCCGTATGCCTCAGTTCAAAATATCTGGAGTGGATCCGAGTATAATTCCTGGAATTCTGAGAGCGAACATTAACGCTCGCAATGGTCTGGACATACCTGAAGAAGGCTTTAGACATCGCACCTACTTCAAAGATCGTTCTGGCAATAATGTACACATTATCGAGGTTTCCCCTTCTGTGTACAAACTACTGAAAGACCGAGACCGTCTCCTTATTGGCTGGACCTCCTGCTCTATAAAAGAAAACTTCTATGTGGCTGCTTGCAACCGGTGCTGTTCGTATGGTCATGTTTATACCCGTTGTACCTCGGATCATGTCTGTTGCCCTTACTGCGCTGAAAGCCACTCTGCAGCAGAATGCACACTCACAGATAAAAATAAGGTTGTATGCCGTGAGTGCCGCGCAGCGGATAGACGCCATGATCACACGTTCAACGCGCCGTGCTGTTCTACTATTGCCTCGCGCATTACAAGACTGCGTGCAAAAACAATTTATGAGGATGCCACGCCCGCTCTCTCTCCTTCCGCAACATCGTAAAAATCACAATGGAAATATATTACTCATTTAACTCCACTCACTTACCTGCAAACGAAAACCTTCTGTATTGTTATTATTCGCCTACTAAGCACTGTGAATATGCTATAGCCATTTCAGTTTTCCATTTAATTATCTCCTGTTTTAACGCCCGGACCTTCAAAAATGTGAAATGGCTTCATTGATATTCCTCCAAGCGAACCTTGACCACACCCGTGCCGCCACCGGTCACCTTGTAGATTTTATAAAATCGAATGACGTTGACGTCACAGTGATTTGTGATCCCTATGCTCGTGGATCTACGATTCCAGGAATACCAGAAAGCTGGCATATGTTTTGTCACCCACACACACCCCGTTGTGTGGTGGTTATTCCACGGCCCAGGTTCGACGTGTTCCCTATTTACATCTCACCATACATCGTGGCTTTGCAGCTGCAAACTGACAAGCTGGCGTTGTTATTGATAGGAGTTTATGCAGCACCATCAGTACCCCTTTCTTATATATTAACATCAATAGAAGGAATTTTAGACAGTCATCCTATGGTAAACGTTGCAATCGCCGGAGACTTTAACTCGAGAAATCCACTATGGGGTGGCACCGTTTTGAACAGCCGTGGAGATGAGCTAGCGAAATTTATTCACGCTCGGCATTTACTGCTTTTGAACGACTCCAGCTCCATACCGACATACGCAACGCCATATGCTGATACCTGGATTGACATCACTTTAGTTGCTGGACCTATCTGGACCAGGGAAACCTTCTGGAAGGTTCGAGACACCCCTACACTTTCGGAACACAGATATATCGAGTTTGGCCTTCGATCGTCTTCTCTTTCCCGACAGAAACGCCTGACCAAGACTGGAGCAAGACGACTCGTGGAAGAGCTCGTTGAGGACCCTTGGCTTAACGACTTGAACCCGCAGCACGTGGCGTCACCGGACTTACTCGACAAAACTTTAGACTGTTTCTATAAAAAAATTCTTAACTTAAAACAAAAACATGAACGTGCACCTACAAAATTTAACGGCAATATTTGGTGGACTGATGAACTAGCCAAAGAAAGATCTACTGTTCGCACACTACGCCGAAGATATCAAAGATGCCGAGATCCGCTATTAAGGAATGATCTCCGTTTTATCTATTATAGGTCTCTGGCCAGATATAGATGCAGAATAGAGCAAGCTAAAGAAATTGCCATTCGAAGAAATTGCACAACGGCGTCAAGGAAAAACATCTTCGGCCTCCCTTTCACCACTGCTTTTCAAAAATGCTTCTCCCGATCGGCACTTCCGGCCCTCTTGACGTCCAACGACGACCTAACTACCAACACATTGGAGTCTGCAGGTCTTCTTCTGGAGCGGCTCCTGCCAACTGACTTAACTCAAAATGACACGCTCGCTCAACGTGCCTTAAGAATATTCGTTAGCAGAAACACGTATGCAACGCCGACCCACGATGATGATTTCACCATTACGGAACTTCAAAAGGCAATCAGAGATTTGAACCCTAACGCTGCTGCAGGGCTTGATTGTATCACGACCTACATGATGCAACTGTTATTTCTTTTTGCATCTCCGTTTTTGCTTCTGATATTTAATGGTGCTTTACAACTCGGCCACTTCCCACCGCACTGGAAGAAAGCTAGGGTTACCTTTCTCCTGAAGCCTGGTCGTCCTCCGCAAGAACCAAAATCATATAGGACAATTTGCATCAGCTCCATTTTTGGCAAAGTCTTGGAACGGATGCTAAACGCACGTCTTTATTTTTTCATGCACCGGGCGCAACTCCTCCACCCCAATCAATACGGATTTACTCAAGGACAAAGCTCCACTTCTGCTCTATATGCTCTTCGATTACAGCTGCAGCAGTGTAGAGATGAGGGAAGTCTTGCGTTAATCATCTCTCTCGACTTTGAAGGGGCTTTTGATTCCATCTGGCATCCTGCTCTGCTTTATTTCTTCCGAACTCATAACTGCCCTTCCAACATTTACAACCTCCTGTCTTCGTTTTTGAAAGGCCGTACAGTTCACTACAAGACGTTTTCGGGAGAGATACAGGCAACGACAACAAAAGGCAGCCCTCAAGGATCTCCACTGAGTCCTTTGCTGTGGAATGCCTGTCTGTATGATTTACTCCAATTGGGAATGCCAGAACATGCGTACATACAGGCATACGCTGATGACACCATAATTCTAATAAAGGGTCGTACGAGAAGACAATTGGAAGCCATTGCGGAGGAGGCGCTGAAGAGAGTACATCGGTGGTGTCAAGGCGTCAAGTTGGTACTAAATCCCGCAAAATGTGCCTGTCTGCTCGTATCTCGTGGGGAGCGAGGAGCCATACGTAAGCCTACCGTGAGACTGGGCGGGGTCAGTATTAAGCACGTAACCGAACTAAAAATATTAGGGGTCATGTTTGATCGTCACTTGACATTTGTGGCTCATACAAACTACTTGAAAGAACGTATGGAAAAAATGACGGCGGCCTTAACGAAATTTGCCCGAATGCATACTTACGTGAACAGAGATCACTTGCGAGAACTTTATCTACACGTGGTACTGCCCGTGGCAACATATGCAGCTCCTGCGTGGTGGTACACACACCAACACGACAGCTTGCAGGCTCGTGTGCATTCTCTAATGAGATCTCCTTTATTTGCCGTTACGGGAGCATATACCACCACTCGCACTGCTGCCCTCGAGGTGATTGCAAATGTTCTGCCACTGAGCATTCACCTGGATATCCAAACTCGATTATTCCTTCTGTTTCACCGGCACCAAACCATTACGTTTCACACACTTACAGTTAACCCGTCTGAAATTGACTTTCCCATTGATTTATCTTCAATTCATCCGGCACGATGAACTAGCATTCCCTACCAGCGCTTGAGCGTCCTACAGGTACCTCACATCATGTCACGACCGGGACTGCATGCGTATACAGATGGCTCCCACACTTCTACGTCTGCTGGTGCTGCATTTGTCGTTTTCTCAGACCTTGAAACCATACAAGCCGTCCAAAGATTCCGCTTGGTTTCCCCCACTAGTTCTTTCAATGCTGAAACAATAGCCCTGCACCAACTAATCCAGTATTTCTTCTGTAACACACCCACTTCCCCGCTGCACATATATACAGACTGCCTCTCTCTACTCATGGCACTGAACAACCCTTTCACCATTTCAAGCAGCATCCAAATCCTCAAGGATAACATCAGCTCTCTTGCATCCATCGTACCAGTACATATGTACCACGTCCCCAGTCACTCTGGAGTCTGGGGAAATGAACTTGTTGACATCATAGCAAATCACGCCGCAACGCGAGGTGTAGATGTGCACGGCAAAATCACTAAGCACATGGTGCGTTCTGCTTTACTAAAAGCTGGTCGCTTAGTTTGGCAGAATTCCTGGTCGACCAATCACTGCAGTACAGAATTGTATCGATGGACCCCGAGTGTTTTGGATATACCGAGGTGTTTCCCGCCCCCCAGGAAATTGACCACATTGTTAACAGGCCATGGACGTTTCCCGCACTACTTTTACCGCCTGCAATTACAGAACAATTGCCAGTGTTTTTGTGGACATAGTGCCTCATCTGTGGCTCATTACTTACTGGACTGTGTTAAAACAAGACCCTACATCCACAAATTGCAGAGGCTCACAAGGCACCCCCTTGAACCACCACACCTGAGATCTCTACTTAATGACAACGCTGCAATTAAAATCCTTACAGACCTTGTGGACTACGTGGCTAGGTCTGTACCAGAAGTTTGACTGCCTCGCCTGTCTTTGTGGAAGCCAACTTTAACAAGAGACGAAGTCATAAGCGGTCACGTGACTTGTGTGGTGATGTGTTGCGCAGTGTAATACAGCAGTGCGGTGATCTGTAGAGACTTTCCCATCGACCTAATACGCGTTAGTAGTGGCTCGTACGTGATCTAAGTGCGGTTTGGTGAATGATGAACTCTAGTTTTGGACCACAGTGATGCAGACACGAAAGCGCAGTGAAGTGTATTTAGAGTGAATGACTGAACAATGTGAAAAGCGGTGCAAACTGCAGTGCGCGATAGTCTTTACTTTACCGCCGAGTACTGTTTATTTGAACTGTGTGGTTTTCTGTCACTTCTAGCCGGTTTATTTGTGGTTGATTTGTTTTACAGTGATCGTTGTGCCCATGGGTTTGCATGTGGTGAAAAAAGGGTCATTAATGCACCAACTAATTTCGCATAGTTCTGGAACTCACTGTAAGGACATTGTTCTAGTGGACTGTTTTGCATGTATTTTTGTGTTCTCATTTTATAACGCTTTTCAACTTTTTCGCAACTTCACTGTGATACTGTTAGATTTAAAAAATTAGCTCTGATGTATAGGATTATTTTAGTGTGTGTGTAACAGTAGCGCCTTTGGATGTGGAGTGTGATTTTTTTTCTTTTTGTCAACATCGAATCGGCTTTTTTCTAAAAGTATTTTTGGCCTAGTGCCTATTTTATTTATTTTCAATTGGTTTAAACCTGCGATAGCTTTGTTGGTGCGGGTTTTGTCCTCGAATTTTTTTTTTAGTTTTTTCTTTTAGTGTGTACATTAGAGGACAGGAAATAAATGGGATAAATGGGACCTTCGGACAGCCATGAGTGCTTCCTCATTAGCGAACGTGCTGTAGCACTTCGTCCTCATCTCGGTAAATACTCATCATGGAGTGTGCACTCGCGCCGTCCCTTGCTCGAGCCTCCGAATAAACGGTAGCTCCGAACATCGGCCTCTACGGTGAACCATGTCCTCACAATATATATATATATATATATATATATATATATATATATATATATATATATATATATATATATATATATATATATATATATATATATATATATAAATATATATATATATATATATAAATATCTATATATATATATATATATATATATATATATATATATATATCTATATATATATATATATATATATATATATATATATATATATATATATATATATATATATACATACATCTACTTTGCGGCTTTGTGGCGGCGTAGAAGCATTGAGGCGCGTTCTTGCATTTTTCTGTACCATTCTGCACACTGCATGGCTGGCTGCTCGGACGTTGGCGAGTGCGTCGTGACGGAGCTTCAATGAGTTTCCGAGCGGCGTCACGGCTCTCCAGCGCATCGGCGCGGATCATGTAGCGAGAAAGGAAGATTTGATGGAATACCTCCGTGGCGGATGCTAGAGCATTTTGCGCATTCGGGAACTATGGCCGAAGCCACTGCCCTGCGCTTGTGTGCGCACGCAGGAAATGTGCTTTTTGAGAGTTTTCTCATGTGTGTGCTCTACAATTGACCACATGCAAGTTTCAAAAGCACCTGGAAGACCCTCGAGTGAAATATCATCGACTACAAGCCAGGAGAAACTCATCAACAAAACTAGAACGGACTTTCTCCCAGAACAATTTGCCTACGTTTGCGTAACCAAGTTGGTCACAACAGCCTGTGGGCCAAGAGCCATGAAAATCTTCAGTTGATCGAGGACCACTGTCACCAAAGGTAGCTCCGGTGAGCGAACTCTCCTGCTCAAACCGAAACATATTTTGTTGGCTGGCCGAAAACTGCTGAATTACCCTAGTCTCTAAGCGAAGTCTGTAATTCAAACTCGTTCCCTAGTCAATTCCCTAGTCTCTAATTCAAACCTATAAAACCAATTCATGCATGCAGCTACAAAACGTTTCACCTAACACCTAGGTAATTGTTCTTTTGGACCCGCTCGTAGTAATTGCAAATCTAACAAAGAAAACCGTGAAAATTACGTTAGAACTTGGCCCCTGTATGTGAAGAGTCATTTTATAAGAACAGCGGCCCAGTGGTAACATTCCAAAAACCCGGATGTACTATGATTTCCGGATTTTGCCAAAAACCTTCCAAAAAGGGATTATAATATCAGGAAGAATGAACAATAGCCAAATCAATGTTAACACCAAGGTTCAAATAAAAAAGAAACCGTCAATTTTGGCTGTCAATATGAAACCTGCTAACCACCAGTACTAAGCTGAGTAAGCCCGATTAACGATGACAAGAACCAAGAAAAAAAAATAAAGAAAAACACTTCTCAAGCCGTGGAAAAACTTCACAAATAGGACTGAAAGGCACAATTAGTTAAGAACCATCACATGGTGCATCGTATACGGCAGAGATTCCTAAAAAAGTTGTTCTTTCAGACACAGACGAAGCAGAAAAACTGGGACAAGTGCAGTGATATAAAGAAGAAAGCACACTTCCATGCACAAACGATAAATCAACTGAGGACACCTACACGGATTGTGGCTTCCCACAACAACAGTCGACGAATATTAAAACGGCTGAAGAGTGTGAGAACAATTTCCTCAGCATTCATCAAGCCCACCCAAGTTATCCAGACCATAATGATTCTCTTCTTGCCAAGCTGTCGAAGAGCGATAGCATATTCTTTATGTCCCTAATGTCGATTTCAAACAAGTGCCAAGAAGAAGGAATTCGCAAAGACTTGGACTTCTAGTAGCAGTATACACCGAAGTAAAGGTGATTGCCCTTGAAGCAAACCAAGAACGGGAATTTGCACAAGGGTAGGTCACCGGTCTCAGGTAGGCATATGCCATTGTCCCAGGTGCTCCCATAAGGCCAAGAAACAATTCCGTATGTCTTATGCAGAGCAACCTGAATTAAGGCAGAAAACAAAAACTGCACTTGTAGTGCAGTGAAACCTTCCTCCCGTGTAGGGAATTGATTAAATCAAGAAGACCATTGACTCCGGAGACATAGGCCTTAAGGATGTTTATATCAGGCTGTTAGGAGTAGGGCTAGTCACCTCTTCCACATGTAAAACAGGAATAGACAGACCTAACGGTATTATCAAGATACATGAGCGCTTGAAAAACAGTTCACGACAAAACTCCCAAAGCCAAAGCTCCCAGAAAATAAAATAGTGTGCATAGACCTGGACATCAAGGCAGACCCCAAACCCCAACGTCTAATCAAGGAAAACCATCTCTACTGCTCGGAGGAGGATCTCAAGGTAAAGGCATCGAGGGAAGGAAACCATGGCAAGACAGTCGTCCTGCTAGTCAATAAGACAGAGTACATTGCCCTTCTAGGTAAAACGCATGTGAACATTTCGTGGATGCATTGTCGTGTTTTATAACACGTTCCTCCCACCCCGCGTCAAGAGTTCAGTGTGCGACCACTTGAAGAAATACTGCAGTTCATCAGGCTCAATGCGCTCCAGGTGCTCCGATGACCACCACTACGAAGGCTGCAACCGGGCTCCCTCCTACTGGCTGTGCCAAAAGCATAACTACAACAGCAGTGCGGACATTGACACGCGCCATGCCTTCTCCTCCCACGACTGCTCGACCTACTTAAGGAGCTCCGAAGAGGATGCTGAACGCATCTTCTTCTCAATGCGTTAGTAGGCTCTTAGTAGGAAATTTTCGAACTGCTGTACAATAGCTTTTATCTGTGCGTATATAAACGTGCCAGTGCGGGAGTGACTATAGGTTCGAACTTTGAATGATGAAAAAGGACCGAGTGGAAGAAGCGCAAAACGCGAAATAGGCGGGGAAAGTGGAATTTGGCATTCTGGTCGGGAAAGTACCGACTGCGGTATTAGAGCTAACTTGACAAGTTGCCTCTCGTTACGACGTTTACGGAAAGCGATAAATCTTATTGTGATGTTGACAGTTTTTCTAAAGCGTGTAGTGTTGTCGGAATCTAGCTTTAATGACAAACAAGCCAGATGATTTTAGTATCTCCTTTTAAAGTATGAGTCATGAAGTTTTTTCTGTTTTTTTTTTTCGGATACTTGGTTGACTAAAAGTGATTCAATTCAACTGTTTACCTGATTTCGATAGAAACACTTTTTCATTCAGGCCATCAGGTTGGGTGGAGTTTCAATTTACCTTAAAGAATCGATAGCGTATAGGATCATCGACAATTTTTTTACGAGTAATAATGAGGTTGAGTGCTTAACAATTCGCTTGGTAAAGACGACACCGTCAGTGTTCTATAGACCTCCAAATGGTCAAACGAAAATCTGTAGTATTTTTCTGAACGACTCCTTTAGTTTTGTAGCAGTAATAACAACACTTGTATTATTTTGGGGATATCAATATAGACATGTGTGCAGCGGATGAGTGGTCTCTTGAACTAAAATTGTACTGGCATGCCATACACACACAAAAATCGTAGAACTACCGACTAAGGTATCCTCTGGTAGTGCTACCCTGCTAGATATATGTCTTTCTAATATCACCATCAATGAGTCATGTTGGCGTGCTTTCCGGTAATCTTAGTGATCATTTACCAGTGTTTTGGCTTCCCAACATGAAAGTCACTGCAAGTGGCATAGTTGTGAAAGAAATTTACATTGTAGTAAAACCCATTAGGGACTCTAGCAGTGTAGAGACCTTGTCATATTTTTCGCCCGGAAGGAAGTTTTCGATGAAAGGAAGTCAAACTAAGCACATAGCCTATTTTTGAGCTACACACTGGTGTGCTGCTACTTTGCGTTTACATCAGTGGCAAAACAAAGAAATTCACGAAAGATGCGAAAGCCCTGGATATACCAACAACTCAATGAATCACACTTTTCGGCAAACCCGTGACCCTGACCTGCTTCGAGAAATCAAAAAATATATAAAAAACTGCAGCACGAGCTGCAAAGTGCACGCTCAGATACTATGAACGCCTGTTTGAGGATGTACCCAACAATTCGAAAAAGATATAGGAGACAGGTAATGTGATAACAAGCCGCAAGAAGAGCACGCAGTCGCATGTTGCTCGCTTGAACGATAGACTGGCACAGTGATCCGCATTGGCAATCACAATGAACAGACATTTCATTAAAGCAGAGGCTTACATTTTAAACGTCGATGAAGATAAAAGTAGCGCGATAATGTGAACAGTAACAAGTTTCCAACTCTATCTCTTTAAGTCTGACAAACGCGAGCCGTGTTCAACCTTTTATTACTAAACTTAAAAACAACGTCACGACTGGCACCGATTGCAATGCACCACTTCCATTTAAACATATCGCCTCTGTAGTTAGGGAAGCTTTAGCTTTATTATAATTTGACATTATATCACGGAGCTTTTCTCAATATTTCAAACGAAGAACAGTAAGGTCATTTACAAAGGTGGTGGCGATGACCAGTTATCCAATTACAGGCCAATCTCTTTGTTACTGTTTTTTTTTTCAAAAATCTTAACATCTAACACATAACAGACTAACAAACTTCTTCAACACACACAATGTCATTTCAGCAGGTCTGTACGGCTTTCAAAAAACAAGTCAAAAGAGCAAGCTCTGAATTATATTACGACAGTATACTAGAAATTATACAAAAAAATTACACTCGGAATATTCTTGGACCAACAAAAAATATTTCACTATCAATCATAAACCATTCTTAAGAAAACGCTCAAAATTACGAATACGCACAGCAGGGGCTGACGTAATATTAAGCTCTTTAAGTAATTGGTAGCTATTTGGTGGATTCAATTGTGTTTATTCAGAGTTATTGGAAATAAACAGGGTGTCCGCAAGGATCAAAGCTGGGAGCGTTGTTATTCTTCATATATTTGAATGATATTTAAACATATCTTGTACACCCCAGATAGCCATATATGCAGATGACACGGACATATTATTATCCGGTAGCAGTATAACAGAACTTCAATAACAAGTAACTTAGAAATGCTGTCAAATTGTTGCACCCAAAAAACTTTACCTCAACGCAACGAAGACTACTTATATCACTTTTACACCAAGTAATAAGAAGATACAGCAAGGGATTTACATTGAACATTGGAGAAATATGATCAGCCAAATCAAAGAACAGATGTACTTAAAAAAAGGGTTTCATGAAGATTTATCTTGGAATGCTCATATAGAACATTTAGGCAGTGAAAGTTTATGAATTATTGGCGTTCTCTACAGATTGATAGATTTAATACCACTTTGGTTGAAAACACAGCTTTATATCACTCTTGTTTATTGTAGGCTTTGCTGTGGAATATAAGCGTGAGGAATAACTAAAAAAAATTACAAATGGCTGAAGGTGTTACCAGAAATAGTCTACGTGCATTCGCAAATTATCATGGACAGTATGTCGATTGACAACGGGTCCACTATTTCTTCGGTGCAGTATTCTTAAGGCTGACAAAATTGATTGCATAAATCTTTACAAGTTATACAAACAGAAAATCTATACGGCAAACGTAACGACAATGCAGTATATACTTTTATGAGTGCCAAATCATATACACCGAAATTGCAAAGAAACTACGGCATACAGTCGTCTGTGTTTAAACACACCGACATACTAAACAAAGGTGCAAACCACATTTATTTCATATGTACTAGCGTAATATTTAAACACAGGCGAAATAATTCCTCCTAATTCAGAATACCTGCTTCCATGGATAGAACTGTGCCCATTGTTTGAACTTGTTCAACGCGCAGATTTTGTAGTTGTATCTGCCTTTAAAACTCAATCAAAGTTTTATCCTGATTGTCCACTTGTGCTTTGTTTTACTTTACTCTTTTGCTCTTTGTAGTACTTTACTGTACCTTTCTTATACTGTTCTTCAATTGTGTTGCTCTACTCGTTGATTGTAATTTTATAACTCAAAAATTAGAATTTCCAGCTTGTTTGATTTTGTTTCTTCATTGTACTGTACCAAGGGGGCATGGGGCCTAAGTCAGGCTTTGTAGCCTGAAGCCCTTGCCTGCGTCCTCGTAGTTCTTTGGGAAAAATCTTTGAATATTAACAAAACAGAGTTGGTGTTCTTTTTTGTTTTAAATAGCGTTTGTACAACGCTGACGTAAAAAAAAACGCCGCTATATTTCAAATAAAATATCACACCATTTTTGTTGGTGAATCATGTATTAAACATATATTCTCTTACTAGAACATTTTCTAGAAGTACATCTCTAACCGTATACTGCGCCATGTATAAATGACAAACATTTTGTTCCCTTAGCTCAGTATTCATGGTTATCAGGTGACGGCAATAGCACTTCTTCACCGGCTTCCTAAAAACCGCAAAAAATGCTAAAAAACAGTCAATGTCAAAACTCAAGGCACTTTGAGTTCGCAACGTTACACACAACAGAGAAAGATGACTGTACAGAAACGGGGGCATTGCTGAATGTCTTCATGCGGAGCAAATGATATGTATTATCATAACGCACAAAAATTGTAGGCTTGTGTTTATTTATACACAGATTAAAAGAAATTTGCATAGTTAAACCTTAGGGACAATATAGTAGTTGACAAGGTAGCTAAACGTAATTATTATTTGTTTTTACTTCAACTCGAGTATGCTCACACATTCTGATGTAACACCCAGAATAATTATTTGAACCAGTCGGTTGAATGTCCACAGCAGTAAGCGAAAGGTACTGAAGTAATACATTCCACGGTAATTTTTACGAAAACTCGCGATTGTGCCACGGTTGCTCTGAACACTGCATCAAAATTATTGTCCACACGGCTTTTGTTTTCAGAATTTTCTGGCAAGTGTAAAAATACTTGTGGTTTACTGTTTTTTGAAGACGTTTTTATCATATCCGAGATATTTAAAATGCCTAAATACAGATATCATTTGCGGTTTCTGTTGTTACAGCTCTTAAACTTACCATTTTTTGCTAGTGAACCAGCAAAACTGATGTGATAATGTGCTTGTGACAATACAACGCAGGGACACAGAACATTTCCAGCGAACCCAACTAATACATTTATATTGCCATAAAACAGCTACAGCTTTCCAATGATATACCTTGAATTGTATAAAAGAGACTCTTTATTGGTTTTACATTGTTCAAATTCAAAAGCAATTTTGGTTTTTATTATTACTGTAATATAAAAAACCGGAATAATAAATACACAGGCAGCCCTCTATCGCAATTACTTTCCAATAGCAGAGCCTTTTAGCCACTCTACATGTCATCGTAGCTCACTCTCTGGACCCAAGTACAGCAACAGAGTGTTCTGTCATAGTGGCTATGATCGGGGCCCCCAACAAAAGCTTCGAACAGCCAGTCGATTTATATATTCAAGCTTTTGAAACTCGTGACCTGCTGGCGCGTCTCATACAACTTCCCGTTTTTAAGCGCACAAAAATGCATGTGTGTTGGAGGCAAAATATACCTAACTGAACGGCATAGCCCGCGTTCTTTCAGTTAGGAACGCTAGTTGGGATGGTTTTTACAAAATCACAAACGAAAACAAGTGGAAGTGCAACGTCTGCTTGTGAGGGAGAAAAAGCTAGCACAAAATGATTATAACTCCTGCTGGGCCGGTTTCACAAAGAGGGCACGCGACCACTGCGAGGGCGTGAAATTTGAAGTGCGCTGGACAAACCGCCATCGACCTCATAAGGACAGCGTAATAAGTGGTCAGCGTGAGCGTATAACAGTGTTTCTGCCATATTTAGCGAATCACTGATCCGCACTTTTGACAGTTTTTACATTGAGTAGAACGGCTTTATTTTTGTTCAGCAAATTCCATGGTAAAGACCGGTCGACTAGGTGCTCTCTACCATCATGAGATACGTACGAATGATGGTTTTCCTGCGGCTGCAATAGAGAACTTTGTGGGAATTTACGTTAGGCTGATGCCATTTCCTGACTCCTGTAGCCGAAACGTCGTAACGGAATTGCAGAACTGAAAATTACAGGACGACGCATCTCGTGGAAACGCACACAAAAACGTAGTCAATATTGCCAGTGGTAATTGCTTACTCCGAAATGCTTTACATCGCCATCTGAGGCAGTCTTTCGTGCTACGGATTACGTAAATAGAATATGAGAAAAATCTGCCCTGATCAATAGGACAAATTATATAAGCGACCTCCTCATACCCCGTGCGGTGCTCTACCATGCGGGCTATCCGGTGATCAATTCCTTCTCTACTTCAGGCAGGGTTTAAATTCGTTATATTCAGAGATGAGTGAACCAGTGGTGCGTCTCGATAAGCGTGGACGTCGTAAAAACGTCGCTTCAACAGTGGCGACCATTTGGAACGGGGTCGAATGTTGAAGTCAGCCGATGGCATTTCCTCACTTCAAGAACCGAAATCATAGTGTTCCATGTGAGAAAGTATGTATAAGGGACAAAAGGTTCCGTATGAGCAGATACCAAAGGTACAGCTTTTATTGCCAGTAATATTAGGCTACATAAATGTGCTTTATAAGGCCGAAATAAGAAATAGTCCTGTTTTTTGATAAAGAACCAAAACTCAAAGTTCTGAACAGATATACCTAAATCGGAACCGGGAATCGAACGTACAACATTCGTATTATGCTTGCCGTACTGCTTCGACTAAGCTATACTTTCCGACAAGGCCTCCTCGACTTCAGCAGGGGTGTTATTTACGATTATCTGTGGCTGTTAAACCAGCGCCACCTCTGCACCACCGTAGGGAAAAAAAGCCTGTTGAAAAAATATAAAAGCCGTTTTTCCAGTTCCTACCCCAAGAAGGGGGTTTGATATCGGGGTAATGGCAATAGTAAGGCAATGGCAGTTCTGGAATTCTGGATCAGGATCCCTTTGAATGATTAGCTGGACAGAATAATATGGCATGATAGAATCTGTTAAAACACTCATCCATATATCAGCAGTCGCTAATGCCGTTGCTTTTCCGGCTAATTTATTATCCTGTATGGAACCTAATGAAGACCTGTTCATCAGTTTTGATACAGGAATAAAGAAATCCAAATCGACAAAAAAGTCAACGGAAAAAAAAGATGGAATCGAACCTACGACGTCCACTTAATACGTGCGGTGCTATTTTGACCTAGGTATCCCATCAAGCGATTCTGTCTCAATTCCGACGGGCGCTATATATTCATATGTTCAAAGACAGGGTAGCTACCAGCGCCCTCGACCAACGCACGTGACAGTATTGGCGTTTTTCCTGAAGCCTCGGTTTGGAACGTGGTTGGAGGTCAGGGTGATATTTGTATTGTAGTTTCTGCACATAAATATATATGACGAGTTATTTTGAAGACAAATACGTAAAACATGCAGTTTATATTGCCCGTGGTATTCGTCTTCAAGCTGCTGCAGAACGCTGAATTATAAATTGTGTTTTTGTGGTTCAGAGATAAATAGTTTAATGGTTTGAAATATTGCTGCATGATCGGAAGCAGACATGAGAGGGATAGAGAGACAGAGAGAGAGAAAATTTTATTTTTTTTATTTTGAGTTACTGAGGCGTTGTGACGGACAGCTGCATCTGCCGGTAACCTAAACCGCTCATACCATTAAATTCTTTTGAACATGCAGGTCTGAGCTGGCCAGCGCCTCCTCCCATTGTTTGCCAGTGGGTATTAGGGGAAAAAGGTCTTTGGGGCAATTCCACATAAGTTGAGTGAAGCTGTCGGGTGCACCAAATACGAAAGTGGAGTTATCTCCTGTGCAGGTCCTTGCGATACCCTTCAACTGACCTATCCTAACGAAGAAGTTTCTTGTAACAGAAGCGTGGGTTTATTTTTAGAGAGGTAGAAAAAAAAGGAAACCTATGTTGCCTATACACCAGCGCAAGAGACGTAGAAGCATTGTTTGGCCTATGGCCGCTGCTACACCATAGTTGGATGTGGTTTTAAACCAATGTCATTGTGGTACTCTGGAGTAGAAACTCTTGTAATGCATTTATCAGCAATATGTAGAGACGATGAACTTCATAAGGACACACATAAAAAATACAGACCCTAATGCCGGTGCCCTTTTCACCAGGCGTCTATTTCACCAGGCGCGATATTTTCCACGCTGCTGTTTAAAGATCAGTGGTTGAATATACCATTAACAGTTTTTCACAGACCGGGCACACATTCTGGACCTTAAAATAAATATGGGCGTACATTTACTACGCGCTGTATCATTTTGTGACTTTTTTTCTACAGATATATGATTGATGAAAAAAATGAAGGATCTAATTAGCGAACATTGGTGGGAGCTGAGGAGCGAAATACAGTTTCGCTATTTTGTGAGGAGCGTCAATAATGTAGAAGTAATTTGCAAGTCCACACTAGCCCACCATGGTGTTGTCTACTGTGTCAATTTGACGATAATGGAAACTCTCTTCTCTACCCCAGTAAGCCCGTGCTGCAGCCGCATTGTGCCAACAATACGAATAAATACGCTGCCACCCATCTTCAAGAATACCTATCCCTACAGACCTAAGAGTCGCTACTGCCGCTACTCGCGTAACTCCCCGTCAGCCGGTCATGTCATGTAACGTGAGGCATTGCTGGGAAGATTGGCCCTATTAAGTGTATGTGATTGATAACTAACAAAAGCGTCCGATATATTTACCTGTGTCTATCGTAAAACGAGGTTCGTGTTTACGTGTGCTGGTATTCTCTTTTTAAAGGCTGTTGTTTTCGAGTGAGAAATTAAAGAGGCCCAAGAAAGCAGTAATAATAACAATAACTTTATTTGTACAATGCGATGGTTTTCTAAAGGAAGACAAGGCGAACGTGAGAAGTAAAAGCTTTTGATTGGTGCATGCTCCTTCGATCACTGAAACATGGAATCCAAAATTTTAAAGATGAGTTGTAGTGCACCCGTACCCGTCCTGTTAAGTATTTGCATGACACATTACAGATGCTTGTTGGATCAGTGAAGTTACTATTTTTACGCCTACTTGTACTTCTGTTCCTATATGGCCAACGTACATATGTAAACACAGGAGGAGATGAAGGAGTAAAATTCATTCAAGGGTGCCTTAGGTGGTTATGTCTTGGCGTCATACTTGTCGAGGGTTTGACATATTCTGTTTTTCCCTTTGCGCCTTCGCAAATGAAGGGAAATGGCCGCTTTCATTCACGCCCGAATTTACCTGAACTGCCTGTGGTTTTGCACGCAACCTCTGCCTCTTTAGAGCAGCCGGCTTTGAAGCCTATGTGCTAACGTACATACGCGCATTCTGAAATCCCAAGTGCCCTTTCCTGTATTTGTGCAAGGCAAAACCGAGCAAGGTTATATGTCTCCCTTCACAACGAAATGAATCTGAGTGCATATATAAAATACTTATTGTTGTTTATCCGTTACGTTATAGTAAATAATTTGGATAAAGCTGCCAAATAATAACTATAGAAGTTGAGTCAAATAGCTTAGCGTGGGGCAATTATCATTCACTAGTGTACCGTTTTCAGACCTAACGTGTTTCATGTAGTAGTCATTATGTAACGGACAGGGAATAAAATACTATATTTTTGTATTTACGACAATGACATCTGCACTATGGGTTTAGCGACATCCACCTTAAGACGTTCTTCAGCTCTCCACTGTTGTTAGAAGGAGCCTATAAAAATAATCCTCCTCGCAGACCGATACCTGTAGCAAAGCCTTCTTTTTTAAAGCAATGTCAAACCAGTGACACCAGAGATGCGGTGCCATACCTTGTAGAATTTCCACACATCCATTCCAGTGCGCTAAAAGCAACAAGAACAATGCCAAAATTCCACGAGGAGAGACGGGTGGCAGTAATGCTGTAGCTGATTATAAAATTTTCGTCTAGTGTTTTTTATGCTTGAAGTCGCCAGCGTTCTTATTTTAATAAAACTGAGGAGGGCATGATAGTTTCATTAGCTCCTGTGTATCATGTACTTAACACCAAAGAACATGGTTTGTCTTACAATGACAGTAACCAAAGACAAATTTGACATTGACAGCCGTGCCCTTATTCTTCATCATGTTATGTTTGAGACACGAGAAGTCATTTGTGCAAGTTGAACCCAATAAAATTCTGTACACATACATCCTTACATTACTTTTCCTACGTACAGCAGATATAGTACATTACTTCATGTCTGAGAGGCGAAGCACAAGGAAAGACAGAAAAGGCAACGATTCTATTACTACGAGCAGTTCTGCCAAAGTTCATTTCACCAGCAGTAATCCCAGCACACCTTCGGGAAGATAGTAGTGCCAAAAGCGAGTCTAAGATGACCTAGTGTGGGAGTTCAAAGGAACGAATAAACACTAGGAGAAAGACACGGAGGTTAGTCATAAAAATAATGAAATAACTCTCTTGTAGGCTGCGCTACACATCAAAATGAAAATAAGGGGTTTTAAAGAGAACGAAAGCACTGGTGTAATAAAGGATAGAAAATTGAGGTGACAATGATAAAACTCGGCGTGGTAAAAGCTAGTACAAAAAGAACGCCTCTGACAAAAAAATGGCATAAAAATCAGCATAAAAACGATAGAATTGGCAAAGGACGTTGCTGCACGCTGAAAATGCTCCGCATAACATTTTGGTGTTTTTCGCCTTGCTGCAATTCAATCTGCTCGTCAAGTGCTCCTGCTGCACCACGTCTACAACTAAAATATGACTGATTTGCTTTGAACATGATGTAACTGGTTTAAATAATTTTTATTTTTTTCCTAAAGTGAAGCTGCTTCTCTCTGGCAGGCTGTTGTGCCAAACTGACTGTTAGAAAGACACCTGTTTTGTTCATGCTGCTTCAATTTGTGCTGGTTCATTGCGTTGTTCTGCTCCTCGCCGCTGCAACATGTATTTTTATATTCAAATTGGTTTTTCTTTTTAAGATTTTGGCCTTCTAGCCCTCTTGGTATATTGGCATTATTGCCTTAAATGTGCTTTGCCGTTGCTGGAGAAAGAGAATTTCCCATATAATTTTCCTCTTTCCTGATTATAAGAGAGGGACAACATGGAATTTCAAAGGACAAAGTGCCCTGCGGCGGTACAAAAGAACACTTGCACTACTTTGTTGTGTTCGTAATTACTGAGAGCTGTAGATCCAACCAACCAAAAATGGCACTGCATGTTTTTCATGATACCCCTCTAGCGTCTCATTTGCTTCTGTTGAGATTTTTTAAGCTGGGAATCAATAGAATAATTGCGACATCATGCAACATGGTAACTTTATTATTATATCTTGCGTGAGGTCCCAAAGCATACAACCAATGCCCAATCTCCAATTCTTACCTGGATAAATGTCTTCAGTGAGTTTTTTGATGCACATAACATATTCTTATTTGGCTTGGGTTTTTCATGCCTATTCAATCTAAGCTTAGGCAGTTGCCACTGCCTAAAATCATTTTAATTGAAGAGAACAAGTTGGCACGCGTGCGGCAGAAGCCTCCCAGACAGGTACTTAAGCTATCATAGAAAACGTGCTGGTGTAGCATAAATTACAGTACCAAATACGATTTCTATTTGCACGCATCTCTGGAAGGTCTGTCCTATTCGAACTTCCAATCGCTTATAAAGCAAGCAGCCGTAAAGCACACCTCAAAAGCTGGCGAATACAATCAACTGACACATCCCGGGGGCATGTGAAACATGTTAAAATCGCACTGTAGAAACGGCACAACAAACAAAAGACTACACCGGATCAGCACTGGATATCAACTCAGTTTTTCACCGCACACAAAAGAATATATAGAGAAACAGTACATGAGCGAACACGGTTGAAGCTTCCATAAAAAATAGCAGCGGCTTAGCTCGACTATGTCAGGATATATGTAGCGTAAGCTAATGTTCAGCAATCCAATCCGATCTAGTCCAGTCCAATCCAATTCAATCCAATCCAATCCAAGCCAGTACGTTCTAGTCCGGGCAAGTCGAGTTCAGTCACTGCTCCTCTAGCATGCGAAGCACTGCTCTCCAAGAGACACGCGAAACGGCTATCCAGTGGCTCCGCCGCAGGGTCAGACTTGGCTACAGCGCAATGGAGGAGCACAGCTGCGCACGCGCCGCTGCCATTGCGTCTGTCGCGGCTTGACGTCACTCCACAAGGATGCTGCAACCGGGGAATGTGCAGACCCTATTCTGTACACACCCGTACTAAAATTGAAGTGTTATACAATTCAATTTACTCCAATCCAGTACAGTTCAAATCCAATTCAAACTGATCCATTCCAATTCAATGGTCCTGGCGCTTGCGCAGCATGGCCCTCGTTGGTCCACGCCAAAATGCTCAACCTCAGCGAGTGTAGCTTATGCTACAATATCAGTGGAAAAAAGCAATGATTGGGAAGATATTTTTGTTTAAATAAAGAAGCAAAAGAAATGAACTGGGGTTATTATTGGTCTCTCATTAGAACATCAATTCAAAACAGAGCAACAAAGACGGAAAAGAAACGACGACACACGACACACAGCGCCGTGTGTCGTTGTTTCTTGTCCTTTCTTGCTGCGCTGTTTTCAATTAAAGTTAATATGCACCAACAAGCCCAAACCACAGTTCTAACGCTGTCATGGGAGCTCAGCTGCATTTAACACATTCCGGACGCGGGAATAGAAGACAAAGGGAATAACAGAGAACTAAGTAAAGATTTCAAAAGAGATGTAAGAGTAGAAAAGAGTAGTACTGGGGTCCATTCTGTCGCACACAACACACCAGAAACACAGTTGGTTGGCGTAATACTGCATCCAGGAGACCATAGGCCTCGAAATGAACAGGTGCGGCGCGGTTACGAGCTTGCTGTGACAAGGAGCGAAGATTGCGGTGGTCCCGACCGCTTCAGAATTAGCTGGATTGTAGTGTGGGCGACAGACGGGTACTGCAGGGGGGGGGGGGGGGAGCTGGTACTCGACCGCCCACACCAGTAGGGTGAAAGGCCAACGACATACAAATCAGGGGCAACGGGCCTCGTGTGCAACGGGCCCCCGAAATGCAATCTCTCCAAAGCAGACGCGCACTTAAAACACGTCCGCTCAATTCGCAAGCGATGACCGAAGTTCTGTTATGCATCGATACCTCAGCAGTACTGGGCGCCACTCACTCGCACTGACACAGCAAATATATTTTTCGTAATGCACTTACTCACACTCAAGGTCACCAGTCGCCCTCACCACTCGCACTAACTCGCACTCACTCGCACTCACGCTCACTTTGGCCTTCCACCGCTCTATCCCACTCGCACTAACGCTCACCACTCGCTGTGAGCACTCGCACTCACTTTGGATTCCGCTTACTGCTCGCCGTGCCCACTCACACTAACTCCCGCTGACCCTTTGTCGTCACCAATGTCACTTACTCGCCCCCGTGTTCATTAGTCGTTGTCTCCTTTCCCACGTGAGAGTGTGCAGCAGGCCATCCATCAGTCATGAAAACGAACAGTATTAGTGCATTAGGGGGTCACAATCTATTTTAAATCATCTTTATAAATCACCACGCCGTCAGAGAATAATTCATGCCTGTCACGTAGCAGGAGCTCAGTGATGACATTTTTCACGAAGATAAAAATGGCAGCATCCTCACTCCGTCGATGAAGCCGATGGTTCGGAGCACGGGGACTGCAAATAACATCTGGTTGCGCCCCGCGTTACATCAATTTGCGCACCAACCGTCATTTGATTTGCGCCGTGAGTTGTACCTTGATTATTCCCTATATGAAACAGCCTCTGTCGAACGAAGCTAGACTTTTTGCGTGTGCCGGTGGGTGTCTGTAATCTCGGACAAGTCGTTAATAAGGCTGCAGCTCTTCAGCGGTTCGTGGCAGGTGTAGCGGGGAAGCCCCGTGACAATGCGTCGTGCTACGTTGAGCACCCTTTCGAGTGCAAGCTTCTGGGCGCGATTGACGGGTTGGTAAGGACGTCTGTGCACAGTATGGGATACTAGCGATGCTTGCAAAATCTGCCGCATCTCCCTTTCCTTGACACCTCTCGGACGGTTTGAAATACGTCTGAGAACGTGAAGAATTTGATTGCACGTCTCTAATGTCCTTTGGTAGAGGCGGTACAGTTCTCGTCCCGGTGCATGCCCGGAATTCTGATGGACGGTTTTCTTGAAATCTCTTGGCATCCAAAGCGCAGTCTGTATGCCTGCTTCTCTGCCTGTTTCACCGTTGTGCGCCTGCCCCCGTGAAAGTCCGCGAATTTGGTCTTATCTGATGCAATAGTGAGGCCGACATCGCACATGTGATCATGTATGATGTCCTGAGCCTGTTGGAGCATGGCCTCATGTGCACCGACGGAACCCTAGTGCGTCCAAACGGTAACATCGTCGGCATGAATGGCGTATTTAAGCCCAGCAACCGCTTCCAGCTTGCACGGGAGGCCGTGCATGGCAATGTTGAACAGGGTAGGCGCAATAACTGACCCTTGAGGCACTCCGACGTTGTTGCGATATATAGCGCTAGTTGCCTGCCCTATGTGGACCTGATAGGTGCCTGTCTTGCAAGAAGGCAGCGATGAAGTTATAAAGCCTCCCGCGTATGCGAAGCTCTCGGGTTTTGGTCAGCAGGGTGTCATGCGGAACTGAATCGAAAGCCTTCCTGATGTCAACGGGGACCATGGCACGAGGCTGGTTAGAGTACTTGTCAAGCACGTCTTCTTGAAGGAAAAGTAGCATGTCTTGAGTAGAAAGTCCAGATCGAAGTCCATACTGCGTTGGGGCTAACAGCTGGCGCTCCTCCAGATACCAGATTATTCGTGTATTTGCCGTCCTCTCTATAATTTTGCACACGCACGATGTAAGGAGATTGGTCGAAGGTTGGAGAGAGAAAGAGGCGGCTTGCATGGCTTCGGGTGCGTTTTACGATTGAGAACAATGCTGTTGCAGCTGGTACAGTGAAAATATACACATTTATAGTTCAGTGAAACTATACCAAATGAACTGAACTAATAAAAATTCAGCTAACAAAGCCCTATATTTGCAATCTTAGAAATATACAGTTTTACAGGTTTTAAAGAAAGATAAAAATGTAAAACCCCCCCGCCTAAAACAAAACTGCCAATTATTAGGCAGGGTCACATTGGGGTGTGTTTGGAGTCTTTCAACGGAATAACTCTTATCTCAGGACACCACTTCGTGGTAGCGCTCTTGAAGAATTTTAGCAAATTTTCACTACATAAAAATCACGTATGAAATAATTGTGGACACCTCGTTACCCTAATTTTCCCTCTTTGTTTACTACGCGCTTACCTCTCTGCTATCGCATTTTTATAATAAAAGCTTAAAAACCGGTGCTGGCTCACTTTACTAAAGACTTTAATGAGACTGATTTCTTGTGTAAAGTGGCTATTAAGAAAAACCATTTTGTGCCTTTGTAAAATATTTCTGTTTTCTGCTCCTTCGTCCCAAGACTACTAAACCGTCAAACATAAATGGAGTTGTGGTTTCTTTCGCCAAGTTTTAGTTTGAAAGTATAAATGGACGTGTATACATTGTTTTCTATTTGAGACAATAATAAATATTATTTCGAAATAGTCCTGTGGTTGTCCTTGTTTTATTGGCTACTTTTACAATGTGTATATACGTATTTCCTAAGCAGGCTTCACAGTGTTGCTTTAAGGGTAGTTTTGAGTTTCATATGAAATTCAAATAACTATTATTAATTTAGAATGTGCCCAGGTACGTTGAAAATGTAGGAAGAAAATGTTGGTATTGTTTCTTAGCTGCATATATATTTGCGCTATGATATTGCGAATTTCATTTCTTTTGCTCGAACATGTGGTTGTCTTTAATTATAAGCCTTGTCCTGAAATATAAGCACTGGAATATTTGTCAGACAGTTTTTATTGTTGGGGAACATATTTATTTGGTAACATTTTTTTCTGTAAAGCCCGTGGTGCCGTTTTTTCTGGGCTCATCTTGGAGGCAAGCATTGCTGGTGCTGCTAACCATGTGGTCGTACATGCTGCAACTGGTTACCGCCGGTGTTCTCTTAGTTTCAGATACAGTATATTTCTGATTTGTGAAGTTACATTTTCATTATCAGCTGTAATTTTGCCGATATGTGAGGGTGCGTTATGGTTTCCTTTCTGTGTAAACTAGATCAGTAGCCACATGCATGTCTTCGGGCAAAAAGTACCTCGCACTCACGATCCCGCGAGTTGCAATACACGCAAGGGGAGGGATGAAGACCACATTTAAGGAAATGTTCGATTTGGCGCTTGGGTATGGTTGGGGGTACCGCGCGATGAAAATGGCCGAACTTCTATTTTTAAATATTGCGACAGTTACACCGCTCAATACTGCAATGTAATATATAATAACGGTAACTTTTCCCCTCATACCAGAGCAACATAAGCTCTAAGGTTAGATTTTTATTAAAATGCGAAGCATCAGCGCATCATTAGCCATACCCAGGAATGAGCCCGGTAGGCCTAAGGATTGAGAAATTTAATGCATAAGAGGCATGTTTATTTTAACAATTTGTATTTCAGCTATGAATTAAGAAAGTTATAACCCTCCTTAAACTATCCGTATTTCCGGAAACCAATGCTATTTGATCACACTTAAAAGACAGGATACAACGCAACACCAGCACCATTGTTTGTGGTAGTGGAGAACTGCATGGTCGCAAGCCACCGCATTGGTGGCCGCATAGGTAAGGAGATTGAATTGGGCATCAAGTGGCGGCACTGTTGGTTCCCGTACAGTGAGAAGCTTTCGGCACCGACAGAAGTTTGTGCCAGTTTAATAAATTTGATACCGCGGGGTGTTTCTTCCGATGCCGTGTGCCGCGCAATTGGGACACCGTACACTGTCGTGAGTGTATAGAATTTTCGGTGCCAGCGAGCATGTGGTGTCTGCGTAACGCTGTACCACACATATCGGCAATAAAAAGTACCTAATGTAAAAACCAGGTGCGAAATTTAGCAAGAAATGAGAATAAGATGGCAATTCATATTCTCTATAACGAAAAATCGGAGAGGCAAGAAAGCGCTTCAAAGAAACAAATTTCTCCTTCAATAAAACCCCAGAGTACAGCATTGTTCATATATGCCACTGCTACTTTTTCTTGGCTGAAACTCGCGATGTACACTTTCGTTGTTACACGGTGCTGTGCGAAACAAAAGCAGTTTGAGGATAGAATAAAAGGCTGGTATGCTTGTAGGAGAGTCAACTGAACTGAGACATTGTCGACTCTGCGCTGGACGAGGTGTCACGGCGCCGACATAGTGCAGCGCCCGGCAGTTATTTTAGCCCCCAAAAAATAGTCAGTTAAGTACTTTTCACTCAAAACGATTTTCAATTTCCGGATATATATATATATATTCTAGTGGGGTTTATTTAGACAGCCAAGGAACCAAGGGGATCAAGCGACGGAGGCAGGAGAAGCTCGAGCAGACGTAGAAGCAGAGCAGCCAGCACTGAACACGATCACTCTGCGAATTGTGTGCGCTTGATGCGTGGGGATTGTCCGTGGGGATTGTCCTGCTTCAGCTGGAATTTCGGCTGGAGCTTTAATCCCTTCACCCGTACCTCGCTTCTCCCTTACAATATAAATATATAAATTTATTACCATATATATATATATATATATATATATATATATATATATATATATATATATATAAAATACATATTCATATATTTATTTATATATATATAATATATATATAAGGATACCTAAATTCTTGTAATTTCCGAGCACATCTGTTGGAATTATTTCATGCTGAATATCTGTGGCCAACGGCGAAACAGTTTTGTTTTGGGCAAGTTGAAGTAAGCTAGACGCCAATAAAATACATCTGCAGAATTCTGTAGTCCTCCCAAGGCATTTATAACAAATTTTTACGTGGAGTAGCTCACGCAACGCGTCAATACATGCATCCTCAATGCTACTACAAGATTTACTCTGAGATCTTTTTGTATCATGCGTAACCCAATCAGGTTCTGCCGGAACAAACACTGTAAGGGTACGCGGAAGCCACAGAACAGGGCTTAGGAAACACCTTGGCGATAGTCCTCATCACATAACATTTTTGCTCTCAACCAGCTCAAGGATGATGCGAAGCGCGTTGTGGAATATGAAAAAAAAGTTGGAGATTCTTTTATAAAAGGAATATACAAATCTGCAGGCAAACACAAGGTATGATTTGTAGAGAAAAACGAAAGCGAAAACGGAGAAGCTACTAGCAACTTCTTTGCCCTACAGGGAACTCGCTAGAAAGGCAGGGTTGCGGATTTTGATAGTTTCTACACTTGTCCAAGTAAGAAGAAATCGGTTTTTTATAAGACGAAATGTTGGCGCTAAGAAGTCTCTAAGCGACAAAAAATAAAACACTTCTTGCAATTACCCGTTTTAACGTGATCAGCTGAGGGCTTCTCTGAGCTCGTGTAAACTTTCACCTCTCTGACTGAATTATTAGATACACTTTACCCAACAAACGCATGCAGGAACACCGGAAGCACTCCTGCACTTACACAAACCTACGGTATTCTTTCATTTTCTGGGGTCACGAAGTAACAACATGCAAGCCCTTTTCTGAAAGAGTAAATGAATTCATTTGCTCAAAAGATTTTGTTTCAGCACAGTGACAAACTGCCCATGCATGCTTCTTGAGAACACTAGTAACCTTTTCAGATTACAATGTCTTTTTGCAGAGCTGCCAGGTACGTTTGAGGAGAGTGCGATCACCAAGCGAATGCCGCGTCCTGATAGAGCTTCCTGTTGAAGATGCCGTTCTTATAAACCGTTCGTCGTAAATGGCGTTTTGACAAGAAAACTGCTTACAACTCCTCATGACGCGAAGGTATCGTCTGCGGCCTTGGGTGCTTTCGTTTGTTAGGCGAGCTGTTTCATTGTTGCTAGTGTTTTTTTGCAAATTGACATCTCCCGTGAAAGTGCCGCGCATTTTAAAGGTTTCCGTAAAAAAAAATGACGTGCATCATACAGTGATTTGGCATGCTCGTTTTTTATATGTAAATAAACTTTTTTGAGAGGTTTGCCCACGCGGAGCATTTTTCGAATTCTGGAATAGGTTTGTTTGTGCCTGCCATGTCCAGCTTAGTGCGCGAACGCCAACTTGCTGGGAAGATAAGAAGGTTTTTCCATATATATTACTGTAAAAAGTAAAGTTTTCGTTTGTAAACTTTGTAATTTTGTAACGTACTATTTCAAATGTTTTGTTGTAAAGTTTTGTTTTGTGTTTTCATGGGGTAACACATACACCACTTATCTTACTTCAGTTCGGACAATTCAAAACCAAGCTGAGAGACGTGCCACATCAAACCCATTTCTCACTAACGCTACATCATTACTTCACAAAAACAATATATTAACTATAACCAAACGATATTATTATAACCTTGGTATTTGTACGCACAGAATTACAAACAATCAATATCCGCTCTTAGATGCGATTCTTTCAATTATGAATGTCACAAAGTTTGCCCTAAACAATAACTTTCTCTTGCCGAAAATTTCGCAATTATTACAAGCACACCATTTATTTTTCTGGAATTTCTTTCTGGTAAAGTTTACCTTCTGGCAATAAAGCATACCGTTCTCTGAGTATGTTTAAATTGAAGTTAAAAATCATATCATGACAACTAACTAGCCTGTTTTTCTGCTTATTGTTTATTGACCATTGTGAGTTCCGTTCTGTAATCACTTTTATTATTGGTTACTCTTTCTTTTTAATGGTTTAGGTGACATTACAAGCGTATATTCTTACTTTGCTCCTCTCGGTACATTACAATTTTTTTCACTTCTACAGTGTACAAGCGGTCCCCTTACAGCCTTTTACTTTTGGAACATTTTTCTGTATATCTAGCACATGTTATTTGCATTTCGCACAATAAAGCTTTTCTGATTTCTGATTTCTGAAACGAGGAACCTTGGTTTGGTAAGACCATGGGGAACACTCAATGTGGTCTTAATTCTGTAAAAAGTGAAACTTTTTTATTGGATGCATAACTTGAAGTCCTTCCTATCATCATACCACTAAACACATGGTTTACAGGGAAGACAAAGTAATAGAAAAGTAATAGGCTTTCGAGGGTAATCTTTTACTTCTTTCACGAACAGGGAGGAGAACACGGCGGACGCAATCAGACAAGTTTTATGTGGTATTTACAGAAAAAATAACTATCGCTTCTTAAGGAGCTGTGTAAATGTTCTAGTTATGCATTTGGCTGTAACGTGAATGTTGTAGCGGATCATCAGCGAAATGGATATTCACCGTTGCTTTTGCGAAATTTTTATTCCGTGCAGATGTAAAGGGCTCAGAACTTGAGCGCTCCACGTGATTGATTATGACCATGGTTCGATGTTTATGTGGAACAGCAAACTAGGGCAAACAGCGCCAAAACAGTGGTAAGGTAAGAAGGATGTAAACGTAAACCTAATCGTTCAATAAAAACAAATGTAAAATCAGGGAAGAACAATAACATTGGCTGGTGTAAAAGGACAGGTTGTGATGGTGCATAGCATAAAATGAAGTCTAAAAACTACGCGTGATAGGAAATGAAGTGTAAAAATTTGATGTCGCTGCACCTAGAGGTGTGTTGTATAGAAATCATGGGATCATGCTTTAAAAAAATGCTGGGTGAAGTGGAGAGTGTTGTCTATCAAATTCAGTGAAGGGTTTGTGTCGTATTGTGTGCAGTGCTTTGCATTAGAGTAGCACATGGATCACGGATAGGCCGTCTCCACACCTGCTGCACAGAGGTCTTGGAGATTCCATGAGAAGGTGGGAGTGTGTTGCATGCGTGTAGCCTACCCGTAATCGAGCCAGGGTAACTTCATGGCGTCGGTTGTGAGTGACAGTGGTGTTTGCTCCAAGAGTGGCTTTATAACATGTAGTTTGTAGTCCGGTGTGCTTGCCTAGTTTTGCGAGGGTGTTGTGTGATGTGCGACCTCAGGGCAACGTAAACTATTGTTTGTCAGCTGGAGTTGTAAGTGCTGTCGCAGCTGACATTTGATCTGCTGTCTCACGTCTGGCAATACCCGAGGGACCTGGCACCCAGCGCACGGTCACTTCAAGACTCGATGCATATGCTGACATAAGGCGTTTAAAAACAAAATAAATACCGTGTTTTTAAAAAAAAGCTAGTCATATGCTAATGAACGTACTACTCTCAAGGAAACTGTGAAGATAATAGACTTAACTGTTTTATGATGAAATATGTGATTCAGAACCATACAAATGCCACAGGCTTCAGCCGTAAAAATGCTGGTCATTGAATAGAGGGTATTAAATACCTTAAAATCAGGTCCGTTCACATAACACGGCACGGTAAAGGCTGTTATTGAAGCGTCACTAAAAAAATTCTGCACACTGGCATTTCTCTTGAAAAATTAAGAAGTGCTGCATGATTGCAGTTGTGGGTACTCGTTTTTATCAACTGCTATGAAAGAACGAAAGACATGTCGCACGACAGTGGGCGAAGTGGCCATGGTGGTAAAATGTAAAAAAAGGTTGATATCCAGGTGTCTGAAAAGGTGACAGATAATTCTGACGCTTCTTATCTCACTTTATGTTAGAGCGGAGCAGAAATACCGAGACGATTTAGAAGCTAGGACATGGGAATATCACAAATGAAAGGTTTGAAAGTATAGAGGGTTATTGAAAAAAATTTCAAAAGCATAAAAAAGATTCATGTATGCTCGCTGGTGATCTAGTGACCATTTATCTCACTCGACGTATTAGCTTTGTACGGGATTAGTGCGGAATGCACCCGACGCGAGGCGAAATCTCAAGTGCAGCATTGAGTCTAGCGTTTTCAACGCTGTTTTTGACGCCTACCCATAAACAACAATCCCATCGTCCAAGCCGGACCCCACCAAGCTTTTGAAGAAACGTAAGACGAGTTGGTTTTCCACACAATAGGATTGGTGTGAAAGGAGTTTAACAATGTTTATTGGTTTGAGGCATTTTTGTTTTAGTTGTTTGATGTTGAGGAATAAATGAGTTTTTATTTAATACTACACCTACAAACTTGTGTTCCTTCTTACAGGAATTGCGTCGCCATGGAGCCTAATGTCTGTGTCTCCTTGCGTGCCGCGTCTTTAAAAATAGAACACAGGTACTTTTAAACGGAATAAGTTTAAGATTATTTACGTCTGAACAGCGTGCAAAATTGTTGACCCCAAGTTGGACATGACGTTAACATAGAGACATGTTACATGATTTAAATAGTATTTGAACCACATCGACATACATCGAGCAGTAGATTGTTGGCGGCAGTGCCTTTCTAAGAGGGTTCATCTTAACTATAAACTAGGTGAAGCTCAATACGCCCCCTTGAGGCACGCCATTCTCCTGCAAGTGAACGATCTAAAGTGCCGAACGAACTCTTACACAAAATGTTCGTCAGACAGGTAACTGGAAAGACTGTTCAGCATGTTATCTATTACACCATAGGATTTTATGTCTGCAGGAATGCCATATTGCTTGGCGTATCATAACCTTTCTCGATATCAAAAAAAGGAACAAGCAGCAATGATTGTGTAAAAGGCACTTTTAATGTATGATTCCTGTGAAACTAGTTGATCATTTTTGGGTCACCCTCCTCGGAAGCCTTCCTGGCAGGTATCCAGAAGACCATTGTACTTACAATATTGTACGAGCCTACGGTTTATCATCTTCTCGAGAAGCTTATGCAGGCAGCTTGTAAGGGCAATAAATCTATAGCTGGCGGGAGAGTAAGGGTCTTTCCCTTCTTTCCAAAAAAACGACAACTATGGCCTCGAAGGTTGAAGGTGCGCCAAAAGTCAAACCTGGTTGTATAGGTGTAGAAGTGTCTTAAAAGTATCTGCGTGTAGGGATTGTATCATAGTGTTTGTAATGCTGTCTAACCCTGTAGCTGAATGCTTACTAGTGGGAAGAGCAACCTTCAGCTCATGAGGAGTGAATTCAGAATTGTAAGCAGCTTTTCACTGGTTTTTGCCATGTAAGGGCTTCCTTTTTTTGATGTTTCGTACTGCATATAAGTGTTAGTGTAGTGTGCTGAGCTGCACACTTTCTTTTATTATTTTTTAATTTATCTTTTTATTTATTTATTTATTTTTATGTATATTAATGGTTTTATTCATATATTTATTTCTTTATTATTTTATTTGTTGTTTTTTTGTTTAAAACACCTGCCAGCCTTTTAGTGAAGGCTTTTGCAGGAATTGGGGGATTCATTCAGAAAAAGGACAGCATACCTAAAAAAACTATCGAAGCACACTTCGCTTTAAAACAGCAATGACATAGCACACGCAAGAAAGAAATTCAAAGCACACTTGGCGTTTACAATGATGTATTTGAAGAAGGGAAACGTTAATCATAAAAAATAAGAACCATGTAGGAAAGCAGAGACAGTCACTATTTTAGATTACAGAATATTTCATTTTTGTGAACGAGAATTCGTCATGGGGGATAAAGATGACAACCGGTGAATGGTACAATGAACACGTCACGTATATGAACATGCGCGCAAAAAAGACCGACTGAAAACTGCACTAGATACCTGATGCGGGCAATGTTCAAACATGCTCCAGGCTTGATACCGCCGACATAAATACGTCAAGGGTTATGCATGCAACCACGTTATCTGGTGAAGCGTTTCGATCTCTGATTGCTGGAGAAAAATGGGTACTTGAATGTGTCCGTGTGGAATCTGTATTCGGGTAAATATAGGCTGTGTTTCGTTCTAGAGCTTCGGTTATTAGACAGTGTAACAGATTAGGTTTTTCCAGTACTCAGTCCATAATATAAAAGAACAAATAGATATGTTAGGAGCAGGAATGTAGCGCGACTTCTGATTGTTGGGAGGCCAGCACGGGCGATAAGCTCTGTGGGGGAGTCGCGGCGTCGGTACTTGTCGAACATAAAGCTAACTGCTTTTCGCTGAACTCTTTAGAGTTTTCTCCGCACGTTTTATTGTGTGTAAACCAACTGATTATACCGTATTCCAGTATAGAGCGTACAAAGGAGCTGTTGTCAAGTAATTTTGTCTAAGAATAGGCGGATTTGAGGGAGCGTTTGCATTAGCAGTGCCTTAGCAGTATTATACGATACGTGTTTATTGAACTTCAGTTCACCAGAGATAATACCTCTGAAATATTTGTATTCATCCACTTTTTGAGAACATGTTCATCAATCATATACTGATACATGGATTGCACTTTTCTACTAGTGACAGGTATACATATAGACTTGTCTATGTTAGGCAACATTTGCTAGTCCTGGCACCATTTAGAAATGGTTTAGCACGTCATTTAGCAATATTTGGGTGCTGTGGGAGCGCATTTCTTTTAAAATATAGCAATCATCTGCAAACAACCGTAATCTTAAATCTATCTTATTTGCGATGTCTTTTGTAAATAAAGAAACAAGATGTGGCCTAATAATATTCCCTGTGGAACAATCGACGTAACTTGCACCGTATCTGAGCAATGTTCGTCAAGTTTTCCATACTACAAACGATGTGACAAGTTAGCGGATTGCGAATTTTCAATTTTTCCAGATCTGATTATATCATGCTCTTTAAATAGCAATATTAGTAGGGACACGGGATCGAGAGCGCTTGAGAGAACAAGAACTATCATGCCCGCCTGTCCACGATTTACTACTGTTCGTGCAGGGTCGTGAAATGTTTCTAGCAATTGAGTAGTAGTTGAATGTTTTTTTTTTTGAAATTTCTGTCGATTTCTTTTGATCACATTTTTTGCCTCAACAAGAGCTAGTATGTGTTTCAGTACTATATGTTCGAATATTTTACAGCCAAAGAAAGTAAGTAAAATAACCCTAGAATTTTAAAAATGGGTCTCATTTCCTGTCTTATCGATCAGAACTCACTTTAGTAATTTTTCAACATATGGGGGACGTCACATCTATCTAACCCTTTATAAAGATAAGCAGCAGGTATCTGTCAACCCACTCCGCGAATCTTCTAAAGAAAGATTTCGGTATGTTGCTAAGACCACATGTTTTTTTAATATTTAGGGAGAATCAGAAGGCCAGAATTCCGGCTTTACATAAATGAATTCCTTCAAGCGTGCTCTTATCCAAATTTGTGGGGTTAATAGGGGGTGTAATGCCGTTATCGACACTAAGTACAGACTGAAAGTAAATATATAAAGTGCTCAGCTTTACGTAATGCGTCTGCAGGTAGCAAGTTACTATCTTTACGTTTTCCCGAATTGAAATATCGCCAGAACCTATGAGGGGAAGCTTTTATAAAGTTGCTTAAGGTAGCATTTGTGTACCTATATTAAACATTTCAACCTAAAGTTTGAAGAGTTCTATAGTTTTCGCAAATGTCGCTTTTGTACCTTTGTCGGCAATATTTATTTTTTAGCTTTTGAAGTCTTGACAGCTTGCGCTGGAACTACATGATCTCTCTTGTTATGCAAGAGTAAAGTTAGGTTCGTTGAAGAAAGGTGAGTGGTGTCGTCACGCAGGGCGGTGAAGGACCCGATGACGAGACGAGGCTAGTAGATGATGAAGAAAAATTGCGGCCCTCCTTCCCGCGAGGGGGACCCTGTGTAGATGCGACGCATCGTGGGGTTCACTTGGTGTTTCCGTTGGATTGATTTTGAAATAACGTGAAACCTATCGGGAACACGTATGATTACTATGTTTTATGATTATTCTTATGTTCTATTGGCCAATCTTGGTCAATCTCTCTAAGTGATATGCTTGGGACTTTGTTGTCGCAATGACCTTTACTCCCTCATTGTGGCTGTAAGTGGGAGCTTCTTTTCTTGTAGTGCAAGTGTTAATCATTGCCCCATCACTCGTTGTATCGGTAGCTTCTTGACGCAGTTTGAATGAGTCACGGATATAAGGCGCGGTCTTAGCATTTGATTCTGTCTCGGTTTTGTGGCGCAGTGGGAAGAGCACCATGTACCTCGCGTTCCGCCCACAGGGTCGTGGGCTTGAAAAGGGGCGCAGCTAACTATTATTTTTTTATATTGTAGGGGGAGGGGCGTGGAGAAACAACAACGCTGTATGGAAGGACAAGGCGAAGCCGACTCCCCCAGCAGAGCACATTCCAATAAGGGTTTTGACTTTCAGTGCCACCCTGGCCGTCCCCGAAGGTCAGTAGGATAGAAAAGCCTTTCCCGACGCCGCGTAAAAAGCCGCCGGCGACGCCCATACAAAGGGTTGCGACTCACTGGCGCCTGCGAAGGCCGCCCACCACTTCCGCCCAAGGAGGGGGACTCCACAAGGCCATAAGTCGGGAGGGAAGTCATCGTCCTGACGGGGTTCATCGGCACTGTCATCATTACAACAAGGGTAAAAGTTTTTGCTGAGTTTATGTTATTTGGAATATGTTTAGATAAACAGACCTCGAAATTTGTATTAAAACGTATCCACAATGTAGTCATCTTTAGTGACGTTCTCGACGAGAGGCGCCACCGCCACGAATGACCCTGCAGAAGTCTGTGCCCTCCGGTTGTATGACGACGATGTCACTGTACCGCCGCAAAGCTGTGTCGTCTTCTTCGTAAGGGTAGATGAATCTGAAAACTGCGAGCGCCTAGCCAAAGGGAACGCCAATTGGCTGTTGGAAAAACATTTCCGTAGAAAAAGGCCTTGTAGACTTGCAGGATGGTTGCGCACACGTCCTTCTGACAAACGTCGGGAACGAGGTCCAACACGTTGCAAAAGAAGCTGCCATTGCTTCCCTGCATGAGTTCGATCAGTTGACAGATCTGTGCACCGTGGGGACTGAAGGACCTGAAACTTCGGATCCAAAGGCCGTTTTGGAGTTGGTGCACGTCTTTTAAGATTTGCCACCAACCTACAAACAGCAGCTCACCGACCTCCTGGTGAACTTCTCTGATTGTTTTTCCACGTCGTCAAAGGTCCGACAAGCAGCCGTTGCGAAACTTCGCATCGTCGTGGACCAAACCACAAAGCCCGTCCACCAGCACCCATATCGCGTGTCCTACAAAGACAGGGAAGCCATCGGGAGCCAAGTAAAGGAAATGCTTCAAGAAGACGTAATTCAGCCGTCGAAAAGTCTGAGGGCATCCCCTGTTGTGCTGGTAGAAAAGGACATGTCCCTGCATTTCTGTATGGATTGCAGGAAGCTAAACAGCGTGGCAAAACTAGACGTGTTCCCTCTTCCGCGCATAAACGACGCCCTGGATCGGCAGCGCAACGCAAGGTATTTCTTGTCATTAAACCTCAAAAGTGGATACTGGCAGATTGACGTCAATGAGCGAGACTGGGAGAAAACAGCGTTCATCACACCTGACGGACTGTATGAATTAAAAATGGTCCCGTTCGGCAATTGCTCAGCACCCACGACATTCCACCGAATGCTGGATACTGTCTTAGCCTGGTTAAAATGGCAGTCATGTTTGGTGTACCTCGACGATGTCGTTGTTTTCTCCGCATCCTTCGAAGAACACCCACATATACTGCAGCTGGTCCTGGAGGCTATTCGTTCGACTGTTTTAAATATAAAGATAGAAAAGTGCCACTGTGGGTACAAACAGCTGCGTTTTCTTCGCCACGTTATCAGCGCGGAAGGAGTGTCCCCAGACACTGAGAAGAGGGCGCCTGTAGCAGGCTTATCGAAACCAGCTCACAAAAAAGCTGTTCGACGTTTCCTGGAACTCTCTGCTTATTACAGACGCTTTGTTGGGACTTTTTCGGTCATCGCCGAACCCTTGACACGCGTTGCAATAGACAATGAACCATTTGTGTTGCAAGAAGAGCAAGAAGTCGCTTTCAAAGACATGAGAAACCGGCTACAAACAGCTCTGGTTCTTGCTCATTTTGACGAACATGCTGATACCTAAGTACACGCAGACGCCAGTAATGGTCGCGGCGCGGTGCTCGTGCAGTGGCAGGACGGTGCTGAAAGAGTCCTAGCGTACGCAAGTCGCACACTCTCCAGAGTGGAGGCCAATTACTCCACAATGGAGAAAGAGTGCCTCGCCGCTGTCTGGGTCATCAGCAAGTTCTGGCAATACATCTACGGTAGGCCGTTTAAGCTCGTCAGCGACCACCACTGGTTGTGCTGGCTGGCAAACTTAAAGGACCCATCTGGGCATCTTGCTAGATGGAGCCTTCGGCTGCAGGAGTACGACATGAAGGTAATCTACAAGTCCGGACGTATCCATAACGGTGCCCACTGCTTGTCCCAAGCCCCTGTCGGCTCACTAGGCCAAAATATAGAGGAGGAAATACCGTTTTTTGGAGCCGTCAGCACGTCCCAAATGGCCCAACTGCAACGAGCTGACCCAAAGCTCCTACTCATTATCTAGCATCTGGAAGATCGTGAAGTTCGCATACCGCTAGCTTTTATCCGCAACATCGCTTCATACAGGCTCCGGAATAGCGTGCTTTACAAACGCAATTTGGGAAACACAAATGAGGCGTTTCTACTGTTTGCGCCATCGACCATGCGTGCGAAAGTCTTGTATGCCTGTCACGACGAACCTTCAGCCGGCCATTTGGGTATCAGCCATACAGTATTCAGGATTCGGCAAACGTACTTCTGTCCAAAACTTTTGCAAATGGTCCAGCACTACGTCAGAACCTGCCGTGAGTGCCAAAGAAGAAAGACTCCACCTTTTAAACCGGCAGGGCTTCTTTAGCCGACAAAACTGCCTACAGCACCCTTCCAGCCGGTCGGTATGTACCTTCTTGGTCCATTTTCGACGTCAACAAAGGGAAACAGATGGGTAGTGGTTGCGACAACCTACCTTATTCGCTATGCGGAGACAGCATCTGTAGTGCGGGCAACGCCGGCTGAGGCTGCGGAGTTCTTTATGAACAGCGTCGTTTTACGGAACGGGCCCCGCAGGTCGTAATAACAGACAGAGGGAGAGCCTTTACATCATATCTCAAGCAGTCTATCATGAGGTTAACTCACACCTCCCATAGCGAACGACAGCATACTACCCGCAGACCAACGGCTTGACCGATAGATTGAACAGACCCTCGCCGACATGATTTCCATGTTTGTCGACGCCGACCACAAAACATGGGATGACATTCTTGCTTACGTAACATTCGCCTACAACACAGCATTTCAAGAAACTACAGGACTGAGCCCCTTCCAATTGGCTTGCGGTCGCACCATCCCCACGACACTAGATTCTATGCTACCCGTTCAAGAGGACGAATACGATGGTGATGTCGACGACTTCGTAGAGAAGGTGGACGAAGCTCGACACTGACAGTACAACGAAAAGAAAATCAGCAGCGTGTCGACACAAGTCATTACAATCAGCGCCGACGTACGGTGTTCTACAACCTCGGAGGCGCGGTGTGGGTGTGGATGCAAGTACGTCAGCGGGGCTGATCCGAAAAACTGCTTCGCCCGTACTTCGGGCCCTACAAGGTGGCGCGTCAGATTAGTGACGTCAACTATAGTAGGGCGCACTCCTCACGGCGCAAGTCATCTACCGAGGTCATGCACGTCATACGAATGAAGCCGTATTACGACACAGACTGTTCCCGCTCAGAACGGCGCCCCGCCCACCCCCGAAGCCAATGCCAGTGTGGAAGCTGAACACTTCCCTGACGACTCTATGTACTTGGACAGTGAGCCGACGCATTATCGCCATCCGGATCCGAAACCATCATCGCCTCGTAATATACCACGGCATCGAGACGATGCTCGCAGAAGAGGGGGTAGTGTAAAAGTTTTTATTATTACAGTGGCGACGCGGTCAATTCTGCTAGCGTTATCGCGAGAGCGGACTGGACGAAGAGAAGGACGAAGGTCTGTTGCTCCAGCTGGGTGGGAATTTTGACTCTCCCTGTGCTGACTGATTAAAAGTGCCCCCCTTGTTTTATCCACATGCCACAATAGGAATACATAAAAGCGGTTCGGTAGGGAGTGTCGCGTGTCAATAGAAGGTCTTATTGAGGGAAATCATGTGAGACAAATTAAAATTTTTCCTGCTCATAAATATGATATTATGATGAGTCATCGATTGGGTTAAAAATCAAAGTGATGCTGCCGCGAGGTATGGAGTATCAAATTGAATGTCTTGATGAGGGTAATCACTTGGAAAAACCAAGAGATGCTTCCTCGTTGTCCTCACGCGATGGTCAAGAGTGTGATAAAATGGTTTAAAAGTCAAATAAATTTGCGCAGAATATGCAGGGTATGAAATAGAGGTTTGATAAATAAAATTAGATAAAAAGGGCATCCCGCTTATCAGAAGTAGTTAGGTGTAAACTGTGCGATTTCACAACAGATGCTACAACGATAGCACAAAATGAATTATGATGTCAACGGTAAGAGTTTCAGGGAGACTATTTAAACCGGGCAATGAACGCATCGTCATATCATTATGTGCGCTGAATTCATAAGTGAAAATTCTGAGTTGTGTGGTTTTCTCATAGGGGATTTAAAATTGTTCGTTTCCATGTCGGGATTCGCGCGCAGCTCATGCGATCACATGCTACTTAGTAATGGCAAGTTCAATTTTGAAGGACCGCAATATTGTAAGCGCGAAGCTCCGAAGCATAAAAATCTAATTTTTGCGCTTCCACATTGTCCCCATTATCAAACACTTTGAGGAAAACTTCATCTTATTCTGTACTGACCATCCTAATCGTGGATCTTGAACCCGTGTTCGAAGACGGCTGTGTCGCAGAATAAACGTCCTCCTTCACCAATTCCCCAAGGCCCTTACAATTCAAAACCAACTATAGAGATTGATGGTGGTGCCTTCATAGAGATTGATCCCTTCAGAGGAATTGATCCCTTGAGACGGATCAATCATGCTTTCGGTATTTGACTAGCCATCTTTAAAGCGTGGCTTGGATGACACCCCGCGGCTCGCAATGTCTAGAAAACAATCCTGTGTGACCACCAAAACAACGCTGGTGAACAGCTAATGGACCAAGATGGAAATGGAAATCGGGGAAGCATTTTTTAGTGTCGGGATGCGTTAGCATCCGCATCGAACCACTGCTCACTGTACCCCGAGTCTATAATTTCTACAGAGTAGGATTTAGCCGGTTCCGTGAATTTATAACGATCGAGGCACCACCCGACGGACATTTCGTAGGGACTTCGGGGCGAGCAGATGACGTCACAGTCCTACGCTGTTGCTCCGTGGCGCGCGTGGATATAAGACGTACAGGCGGCATCGAAAATTGGTGTGATGTATTCGTACGTCAGCAGCACCAAGATCAATAGGGCTTTTAAGAGAACGTTAATGGCATGCGAGGGCTGTAAGGTTTGCCCATAAATTCTGTCCCCAACCCGCTCAGCTGGCTGGTCACCCCACCAGCGGTTTGTTCTTACTGGGATTGCTTGTGAGACTACATGTTTAACCGTGCAAGCAGGACACCCGAACTTTTATGCGCAATTGATGTTTATTTTCTTTATTTGGGGTGGGTTGCCGTGAGTGGCTTTACTTAGAATTGTGCAGGAGCTACAGGTTTGGGTGTGATTAAGCCATCGTTGGCTGCACCAACATTTAGCGTTATGGCCAAGGGCTCCTACAAGAAACGTGTGAAGTGCACCACGACAACGAAGTGTCTGCCTGTCCAGAATCTATTTGATGCACAAATGTTCTCAGCCCCTTGAGAGCCGCTGCTCATTGGTCGCTGTGCTGCGTTGGAAAGACTTGGAATCAAGCAAATGCGCCAGAATACGTACGGTCGTACTCTACTTCCGGAAACACTGTTTATTCACCCACTTATTCAATCCATATAACACGTTTTTGTTCTCTGGAGGGTTCTTCTTTTCATCTCATCGACGGGAAGCTGACACAAATCTTTCGGACACCTTTGCTGCAGGTCGAGTATGCGAAAAAGTTGAGCCTAAACCGAAATAATAGCGTCGCGGTTGCGGAGAACCCTCGGTCGTGTCAGGAAATAGCTGCTCGCGGTTCCCACCAGCCGCTAAAACGCTCAAGTTCTTTTAAGCAAGCAAATGGCCGTGAAACCTTGATATATCAAACAGGTTGCCCCATTATGGCAGCATAAAATGGTGCTATGAGGCGGAAATATTTTTCTTTTATTGGTATGTAAGTCTGTGACCAGCACAGTAAAGGAGTATTTATTGGCCTTCTTTAACAACAAACTCCGAATGAGGTATGGGAGCGCGTATTAAATATCAACACGTTCGCGCATCGACAGCAGCAAGCCATGCTTGGAAATTTGCGCTATCGCATGCGCGATCGAATGCCTTCGCTGATAGCGCTAACAAACACACATAGTTGCGCATACGTAGAAGGCATATCAGCACAGTAGTTCTTAGGTTGTTTCATGCGAACGTTGGCTTGTACTAATCTTGAGGGCAGCAATGCGTCCAAACTTGTTTGGTACTTTTACTTTGACTCGCCTTTCTTTGCCCCACATGTAGTTGTCTCTTTTAATTTGATCTTGTCATATACCAGCGAGGCGTTTTCATAGTTTTCCGTTAACCTCTGCAACTCTCCCAAAGGTGCTTTCCGATCTTACGTACTCTGATAAAAAATCTTGCGGCCAGATATCTAGGTCCCCTTAAGGTAGGAGTAGTTCTTAAGCATTTTTATTTTTCTATGAAATCTAGAAGCTTATTCATAATTGACCCCATTTTGTCCTCCTTTTTCGTTCGTAGACAGCGTGTTTTTTCTATCCAAAAGAGTGTTGCCTTAAGTTTTTTCTGGATAAGTTTGTTTACCACCTCGGCCTCAAGGCCTTCAGTTGTTTCATTTTCTGTTTCCGGAGCGCCGTAGATGATAAGATTAGAGCACTGACTATAACTTTCTATGTCATCTATCTTTTGCGCCAACTTAGACAGACTAGATTCGAATACAGCCACTCTATTTTCAACTTCCGTTATTCTACCTTCTATGTTTGTCAGCAAACCCAGCTTCTTGTGAATTGCGGAGAGCGAATCATGTGCTGTTTTGGTATTTTCCTTGGTACTAAGTACGTCCGCGGCCATTTTTTGTATTTATCCAGCTAGCTGCTCCCGAGTCGGACAGTGGTTGCTTTGAATATCGCCAGCTAAGAACGATAGCCATTTTATTGAAAAAATACAATCGCCAACAAGCGCACACATCTGCCGTTGGAACGGCATCATCAACAGAAACTTGTCGCGGCTTTTGTAGAATTTACCGAAGCGTTTTCTCACCTGAACAAAAAATAGGAAGTTTTAGGTCAATGACATGTCTGTTGCGGTGTCACCATGCCCAATGCCTGTGCTCGGAGGTATGCCTGCGATATAGCTATCAGATGACGATGACGCTCCAGTTGTCGAGGTAAACCCGAGGAACAAGTAGCGCGGCTCGTCCAAATTGAACGGGTAGGCGCCGTAGCGCAGATAGGCTTCCGATGCGTCACATTGCTAGGTGTAAGCAATGCTTGACGATGTTGCCTCGTGAAGCATCCACACCTTCGCGAAACCGGAAAAAACCGAAAACCTGAACAACAAAAACGAAGTGGTTGGTCATGGACATGTCCGTTGCGGTGTCACCCTGCCCGGAAGAGTTCTGCGAGTCTATTAGCCAGGTGTACTAGTGTGTCCCCTGTAATACATACAAGGGGTAGGCTGCGTGTCTCTTTTCCTTTTAGGGTTGGTATTCGTGTCCAGACTATGTTTGTCGGTGTATGATTAGATGGAAGTTAGGAAGGCGCGCCATTGCTCTCTTTCTGCCTCACGGTGGAGTCGTTTTGGAAGTGCTTTTTTCAGGTTGAGCAATTCAAGGTAATCAAATGTGGGCTACCATTAGAGGACACCCCATGCCTTTTTCTGGGCACTCGCTCTCGCCTGGATTCCTCGTGCCACCAGAACCTCAATGGGTTGCGCGGGGCACCGGAGGCGTGGGAAATAGTCTTGTCGGCGGCGTCGAGAATGTTCGCCGTGAGCAGTTGGGTCGCCTCTTGTACATGTACAGTCGGTAAAACGCTTGTCTATAACAGCGATTTCGACTTCAACCAGCTACATCCGAAAACTGCCGAAACATGCTCATTCCAAACATGTCGGAGACAAAAGCGAAGGGCTAAGACTTCAGAATTCCGCAGTAGTTTTATTCAAATCCCACTCAGTCGGGGCAGGATGGGGCTGAGAGTACGAAAGCTGTGTTATAGACAAGCCTTTTACCGGCTGTACTGGTTTTATGGATGTGTAGTGTAGTTTAGATGTTTCTGTGAATGTAGTACAGTTTGCTCTTACCTCACTGAACCTTTTATGAGAAGGGAAAGTGTCTCTACCTTTGCCTATGCATATCAAATTGGTGGGGGGGAAGTGGTGACAACTAAATATGTTTTTGTCCTCATCCCACTCTAGAAATGGGAAAAGAACTGCATAGCCAAGTGAGAAGTCAAGATATAAATAACTGTTTGTCCTATGTTATTATATGTATCTTGGTTTTTGTTAAAAAGGCATGCTCCCGATGATGTTAAGAATTTCTCAATTATGTGACGTCGGGCTTCTGCGCTGGAAGAACCCCAGAGCGAATTAGGTGCATTGAGGTCGCCTGAGAATAAGTATGGTTCTATTAGTTGGTCTATTAGGGCCTCAAAATCAGTGTTTGATAGTTGCTAATTCGGGGGGGTGTGAAGTCACCATACCGTTATTACCCTTTATAAATAATTGTTGGAATCGCGAAAACTTCTATCATGGTGTTCGGTGGATGGTGATACACGCTAAGAATTTTCAGGTGGTTAAGGCCACCCCCTCTGAAGAGCAAGTTCAAGAAGTCCTGTCTTTACGTAATGCCAAGTAGCTATTCAAGAAGTTACTGTGTTTTATTTATGTGTATTTTCTGAAAACAGATGAGACTCGGCTCATCCGAATAAACATCTCAAAAACATGATCTAGATTGTTGATAAAACTTCTACAGTTCCATTGAGTGATGTTTTCTGTTCCCATTATTTACATTAAGGAACGAGTGGAGTGTATGTGAGTGTGTTCATGTGTTGTCTTTCGGGGCTGTTACAGTGGTGTTTGGCTTTTTGGGCCTTTCGGTAGGCTTGGCCACCGGAGGCCGCTCCTTGCGCTGTGTTGCAAGGAGGAATGGCGCAACATCCATCTCCTCGTCTTATGTCAGAGGGGTGCTCGACAGACAGTGGGCCCTAGACTTCATCTCCTTCGGGGTGCCTTCGTTTGACCCGCCACCACCGAGGCCGTTGGGGGCACCATAGGTGACATGGCCGGTGTGGTGCCGGTGGAGCCGGAGCGGGGCCCCGGTTTCGATCTCCTCGGCACACTCCAACACACTGGAGGAGCGAGCGGAGGCGGTAGCGGCACCGCATCGCACTGAGGCGGTTGTCACCACTGCCGCTGCTGCCTCAGCAAGCGGTGAGGGGACAGGTTGGGCTGCCTGAGGCCACCACGCGGGGGGCGGGGGTACGAGGTCTAAATCACTGAACTGGGTCCCTTTGGAAACCAGACGCCGCTCCCACCCCCTGCGAGCAGCGTTTGCGTACCTCCTCAAGAGGAGGAGTGGACGTCTTCCGCGCCTCGGGGAAGGTGATGTTTTAAGTGACCTGCATGTTGATTATCTGTTTTATTTGTTGTAAGTTTTCGCATTTGCTAGAGTGAGTCGCATGTGGCCCCCAACAGTGTCCGGTTTTATTGTCCTGTCCCGCGCAGTTTGCACAGGTTGTTCGACCACGGCAAGACTTTGTACCGTGGCCGAATTACTGGCACTTAAAACAGCACCGTGAGTTCGGGATGTAGCGACGGGTGGAGCATCGGATAAAGCCGGCATTTATATATTGCGAAAGGATTGAGCGGTTAAAACTCTAGATGATGTAGTCGGTTGGAATGTCCTTGCCGTCTCTGAGGATGGTGATGCGTCTCACAGCTGTGACACCCTGATCCTTTAATCCTGCAAGGAGATCTGCATTCGTTTATTTCTTCAGATCTGGCTCGGGTATCACACTAGGGAGCTGTTAGGCTCCAATGGCCTGTTACCCTGATGTCATGATCAGCCAGTCTATTTTGAGCTAGAAGCTTTGTGGACTGCTAATTGTCGTTTACGGAGAGGAGGACTTCACTAGTCCTTTATTTTTAGGCCTTATACATATTTCCTATTATGGCTTCAAGATATTTTGCCATCAAGAAGACCCAATGCGATGCTGTAGAGTTGGCTGGACTTATAGATTGTATGACAAGGAATGGAGAGTAATTGGCGGTAAAGAAAAAGGTTGTGGTAGGCGGGAAAGAAAAAGGAACCGAAGGGCACTGGGGATATTTTGAGCTCGGCTGGGAGGTCCCCTGCATACAACCCAATGCAGGGGAGGGAAGTAGGGGGAAGTGACTGGATAAAGTGGAGAACGACAGAGAGATAGAGAGAGAAAAAAGTATACAGAGACCTGTCAGTCCTAGAAATCGGTCCTTCCGGGAAATAGGTCTGTCACTGAACTCTAAGCCACAGCTGCTGCGTGAGGCCAGTCGGCTCAAGGTAATTTAAAAGATAGGGGAACACTTCCAGTTAGGTTGCCACAGGCCCCTTCAGGAACAGAAGGTCCTCCATTCTGGCTCTGGAAATTCCTTGACGCTAGAGCGCTTGGTGGAGCTGTGCTCTCTGGCCCACGTTGTGGGCACTGAAGCAGAATAGGTGCTCGAGCCTGTATGGTTCCTGGTAGTCCACACGTTAGGGAGTCCTTGCGTCCTTGTCTGTGCAGGCGCTCCGCCACATTGCAGCAGTCGAGCCGCATGCGGAGAAGCAGGCAGCGGGTATCCCTGCTGATGAAGGCAACGGTCGCGGTGGCAGGCCACAAGTGACGTGAGGGTCGGGGTGCATCGTCTGCACTATGCGGGCCAGCGCAGTGCCGGATTCGACGAAGGCGGTGACATCTCGGGAAACTGGGGTGCCCTCCAGGTGGCCCTCCCTTGATCGGGCATCGTTGTCATCGTGGCTCCGGACGCCACAATGACACGGCAGCCAGTGGAGCCGCAGGTCGCCGCCTCTTGAGGCCAAAGAGTGCAGCTTAGCTGCAAGGGAGCGCTCTCAGTAGCAGCTGTTGTTGGTGGTCTTGTCGACCGTGTGCAGCTGCAGCAGGGCAGTTCTGGAGTCCGTGAGGATGATCCCCCCCGTGGTGGTTCTGGGGCCCCCTCTTGAGGAGGATGTCCGTGGCCAGGTGCTGCGCTAGAAGCTCCGCCCGTGTAGAGAAAATGAGGAAGGCCAGACGGCAGCTGCGGCTTAGTCCCTCCTTAGGCACCACGCACGCCACCGCCCCCTCGCACGTTCTCTGCTTGACGGAGCCGTCCGTGAGGTGAAGGTAGCTGCTCAGCTCTTCCTGCAGCAGGGCTTTCGCCTCGTGGCGGATAGCCTGGGGTGGTGTGGTCTGCTTGTTGCGGGCCCCACGGAGGGTCCTGGTGATCTGCAAGGCCTCCCCGGTGTCTGGTGGTGGCGGCTACAGGCGGGGTAGGTTCGGCATCTCGATGTCCTCCTTTAGGATAGTGAGCAGCGCTCCCATGTGCGGGTTGGGACGGCTACGAAACCTCTGCTGGAGTGCATCCCCAACGCGTTCCGTCAGCAGGTGCCGGATGTGCCGCAGTCCAGTTTGTAAGGGTTGCATCTCGATGGGCCAGGTGCCCACCTCGATGTTAATGCCCGCCACCGGGGACGTGAAATGGAGGCCCAGGCATATAGGATTGGTGCAGTGCTGGTTGATATCCAGCTCCTTCCAGCGTCGAGGGCCCAGGTAGGCGAGGGTAAGCGCGTACAGCACAGCTGCAGATGTCATGCCATGCAACAGGCGATGCGCCAATTGGTGTGAGCATTTATTGCCTCGAGCCAGAATCTGCCTCATCCCATGGAGCACACGTGCGCTGCGTGCCCGGAGGGCATTGACAGCAGGCAGCCAGGTAAGGCGGCAGTTGAGGAGCAGCCTCAGGTACTTCACGGTCAGCCGCCAGGAAAGAGGCCGTTCGTTGAGGGGGATGGATGGTGTTGCCTGTCGAGCCCTGCATCCTCCAGGTTGTAGTATAAAGGCCTGCATTTTGCCCTCCGACAGTGGCAGGCCACGGCTGTCGAGGAACACTGCACCTGCTCCCAGAGCCTCCAGAAGGCACGCCGTGACTGTGTGGCAGTCTTTGAAGTTGCCATGGGTCCAGAGTGCCACGTAGTCAGCATGCACTGCCCCCTTAATCAGTGTCGCAAGCCTGGAGGGATGCTGGCGGGGAGAGGAACCAACACCAAGTTGAATAGGAACTGGCTCAGAAGTCTCCCCTTGGGCATGCCTGAGCGTACGTCTCGAGGACTGCTGCCCGCCTGGACGACCTTCAGAAGCAAAGTGGGATGACGCCAGTATGCCCAGATGTATCCTCCGTGGCACCCCATACCATCCAGAGCCTCTAGGATGGGCCCGTGTGTGATTGTGTTGAATGCCGACTGCATATACAACAGGATCAGGAATTATCCGGTTCAAGAAATGTTAAGAATGGCAATAAAGGAAAGATACTTCCCTGCGGCCCCTTTTCAGGAATGATCCCGTTTGGAGGGAGGGGTGAAAATACATTCCGGTGTAATATACAGGCAGAGGACTGGGGTACTTTCCTCACTATGGTTACCCTGATACCGAGAGAGGTCCCGGAGGTACCTGCTTGGTAAACACACAGAGATCTAATTAGCCGAAGCTTGACCTCCATTCCAACGGCCACCGTTTGATCTTTCTACCCTTCACTTTAAAACTCATTACCACGGTCGGTTACTGCGCGAGTATGGTGGCACGGCGTCCGCCGTGTCGCCAATAGCATCATCAAGACTACTCACGCGGCCCCGTGCGGAGTTCAGGTCAGCGCCATGGGCTCCGTGCGGCAGCCGAGCCCTGCAAAGCCACCCTTACGTGTTTGGGCAACTTGAGGCTGTTCACGTCACACCACCACCACGCTTTCGTCACCACCAGCATATCTAAGCCCGCTGCAGGGCAAAGGCCTCTACCAAGATTCTTCAGTGACCCGTTCATGTCCTAACTGCGACCCATTTATCCCCGCAAATGTCTTGATCTCATCTGCTCATCTAACTTTCTGCCACCCCCTGAAACGTTTGCTTTCTCTAGGGATTCACTCTGTTACCCTAATGACCAATGGTTCACTTGCCTTCGCAATGCATGCCCTGCCCACGTCAATTTCTTTTAAATTTCTAATATTAATTCCTTAATACGCATTTCTTGCCTGACGAACTCCGCTCTCTTCTTGTTCCTGAATGTTACGCTATTATCTGCTGCTCCATTTCCGCTGAGTCGTTCTCAATTTAAGTTGAACCCTCTAAGTGAGCCTTTAAGTTTGTGCCCCGTAGGTTCTTACCGATCAGATGCAGTTGTCATACACTTTCTTCTTAACTAACAATGGTAGGCTTGCATTCACTATCTAGGCTGTCATTCCTATCCTTCTAGTTATCTCGGTCATGGTTGGGATCCGTGGTCACAACTTGCCCTATGTGGATATATTCGCTTACCACTTCCACTGCCTCGCCATCTATCTCAAACCACTGTGCTGTGCCGAGGTTATTGGTTATTAGTTTAGTTTTGTGCATAATATTTTCACGACCAATGTTCTACTCTCTTCGCCCAGTGCGAAAAGTATCCTTGAGAATTTGTCGCCCGAGTTACTTACCAAGCCAACGTCATTAGCAATTGTGCGGTTACTCAGATATTCTTGTTTAACCCTTACTCTCACCTGTTCCCAAAAAAACGTTCTGAATACTTCTTGTAAACATGCTGTGAATAGAATGGGAGAGATTGTGTCTCCTTGTGTGAAGCACATCTTTAGAGGTATTTTAGTGCTCTCCTTATAGAGGAGGATTGTAGTTGTGAACCAATTGTAGATATCCTCCAGCATTCTTACGTAATGCTCATCTACCACCCGGTTCCATAATGCCCGAATGACAGGTGAGGTTTCGCCCGAGTCGAATGCTTTCTCGTAATTTATGAAGGCTATATAAAGGGGTTTAGTATATTCAGTGCACTTCTGTATCACCTGATTGATAGTGCGAATATGGTCCATTGTTGAAAAGCATTTACGGAACCCTGCTTGTTCTTTAGGTTGGCTGAAATTTGAGGTTGCAGAAATTCTGTTAGCCCTTACCTTGGTAAGTACATTGTAGATGACTGACAGTAGGCTCATCGGCCTATAATTTTTAAGTCCTTTACGTCACCTTTATTTGGGATTGAGACAATGATCACGTTCTTCCCAGATTCGGGTACACTTGCGGTCATTGCGGATACAGGTTTGGCAATTTCTCGGTTATCCTTCAAAAAGTTTGCTGTTATTTGATGCTTACAAGATGCTTTGCGCCCTTTCATTTGTGTCAAAGCCTTCCTTACTACATCTGTCGTTACTGGTGGGATGTCTATTTTCTATGAACTACTTTTTCGTTCGGCATTATCCTGGATGTCCCGGCTACAGTACAGATCCCTAATAAACTCCTCGGCTACTGTGACTATTTTATTTCTATTTTTCATGACGTTGCCTTGTGACATGTTCGCGTAATATGTGCGCGTCGGCGTAGATTTGCTGCGCTCAACTGCTGCACGAAACACATTGGGCTCACCTCGAGAACTGCAATATTTTCCTTATAATTATACACCTAACTCTAGTAATAAAGGGTAATAAAAACTCACCTCATTATTTCCTAAATATCACCTGGAGCCCATTTTTTTGCGTCCGAAAAAATCTGTGACCACTTCGCAGAAGAAAAAAATGTCCTCCAGCCTATTTTAAAAATTTCGTCATCTTCTGTGTGACAACCTTTTTATATGCCCACACAGTCTAAACACAGGAAAGGTTAGTGGAAACACTGTCAGCCCAAGTGCCAACGAAACCTTCATTCACAGAAACAAGAACTCTTATATCTTAAAGCGGCCATACCAGAGGGCAGAAGAAAACACCATATTAGACATTTTTGTAGGGCGCAAAGAAGCAATTGACGTTCTATAGCGCAAGAAATTGCCCGTAGAATATGTATGCAATTCTGTCTTAGCGTTATTACACACACTTAGTTTACGAAAGCTGTAAAACACGGCCTCTACTAAAGCAGTCCACAGTTGTAAGGTAATCGTACGAAAGTAAACACATTGGCTTTGTTCATTTCTACTGAACTACCGAGTGGGGGATTACGGTACTGAAATAATGAAGAAACAAATTTGTAGAAACTATTTGATTTCAGAACATCACGGTAAGTGTAATAAATATTTTGTATCTGCGTCTGTCATGCATAGGCTTTTGCGAAAGTTCCAAAGTAGTATGGTGTTTAACTTCTAATTATATTGCCATGCTTCGTGAGATCTTGCGTTTTCTAAACAGTTCTTTTTTCCAAGTAGCCAGCGAAGGTAAATTCCACATTTTCTTGGGCGCTATCCACCACGTACCTTCAGGCACACACCAACTCTCGGCATAAATAATTTTTGCAATTATTCATCAATAGTTTTCCGGCCATAATTATTGTCACGCAATAGTAAATAAATATAGATATGGTTCAAAATATGATACAATTTTTCTGCGCAAATTGTGTGGTTGTAGATTAAAACAAAACGGCTTCACTTACTCGCACGTACTTTCAAATCCAGGAACTCCATGGTATATAAAACCGCGGTTACCCCAAAGATGCAAGGCATTAGATGAGACCACCACCATTTGGGCTAATAAGACCACTTGCACATAATATCATTCACTTCTTTCGGACTGTTGGGTCTCTGAGGCTCGCCGCGTGTGCGTCGGCTACTTTGGCATTAGATTATTGCTGTAATGTTGCGACCATTGGTTTGGTGGTTTAGGTTTTCACCGGTAAGCTTTTCGCTGAGCAGTCTCAAGGCCTTTTGGGCTGCATGCAACATCCGTGCAGCATGTCCACAGATAATAGGTCCCCAGCAGTTGCACGTTTATTTGTTAAACTTCTGACAATCAGAAGTTGCCACAGTTCTCAGGTTGGAGTCCACTTTAGAGTCGCCTGACTTTGCCCCTAGCAGCTGATAGCCAATGCGACAGAGGCACCCACACAGGCATTAAAACTATCAAATGCATGCAAATATTTATGCATAGTTACAGCGTAATAAACACCATAAAATATTACACAGCAGAAAGATGGTTAAGTGCCTAGACACACGTTTGTGCGTAAAAACCATAAACAAAAATTTAAAACAAAAATACAAAGGCTATATCTGTCAAATCACTCCACTTTTGGAAAGGATACCAAACATAGCATAAAGGTGAGCACAAATAGCACAAAAATAAATAAATCTTAAACTTCATGTAGAGGAAGAGAAAAAAACGCTTATTGCTGCCGTTTGAACGGGATACAAAGGGTGCGTGTGGGATGGTTGTCGGTCATCCATGGTTGGTGGCGTCCGTAAAATATTTTTTTTTGTTTTCCGTTTAGAAAGATCTGCCGATAGAGTGTGTTCGGTCGTATCAAATATTACAGAAATACTGTTCAGGGTATTGTCAATTGAACAGTTATGTGTTTGCGTGCATTATTTTCGTTCTAGGAAGCATATTTAAATTGCTATACCTAAAGAATTACGCCGTTTTATTGCCAGTTTATTTTAAAAAAAACCACTCGGTCAGCTTTGATTTCCGCAAGAATCACTTCGGCGAGTAATTGAATATACAATCACTGATTGCAAAGTGGGAAATCTTGTTGAAGAGAAAGAGAGACAAAATATTTTTAGTGAGGTGAGTTTGTATGGGGTCGTCCATTACTACAGGTAACAATACGCCGTCCCGGCTTGACTGGCACTCTTGAACAGCAGAAGGTGATCTTGAGGAAGTGTGCTGCACAGCAGTATCTCCCACTTCTCCGAGGAAGGGTAACAAAACTTGGTGGCACGCATGTTTCATGATGTAAGCGCCAAAAGTGTACGTGTCGCCGTGCCATATTACGTGCCAAATAGCATCTTGGGTATGTACAAAAATTACTTCGGGAGAAATGTATTGACGTAGTTGGGGACATTATGGATAAACTGCAGACCCTTCCTTCACACGCAATACAAGCGTGCATGAACGATTTTGACGCAACTTCCTATACACATGCTCAGTGCTGCAACCACATGTTTACACGGGCGAAAAAAAATTGCAGTTTATTCCTGTCGGCAAGAGCGCTCTAAGTTTTGTGAACATGCCTATGTGTTGGGCCATAATTTAATTCCTCACTTGAACGAACTCCAATAGGCGCAGGAAAGAGTTTGTTAGAGTGAATGTTCGCTCAAATAAAATATGTTGTAGCTGGTCACCTCAAGCTACAAGAGAACAAGCCAAAAGAAGGCTTAAGAAAACATTGCAATGTTCGTGGCTCAATAATCCTTTAGTCACGTGGCAAACGCCTCCTCAACTTGAGTGAAATGCCCATAGCATAGTTTCTCGAGCGCGCGGCCGAGCAGTCCACGGTTGAATGTGGCATCGATCGGTTGGCGATGGCTCTTTATCGTAGACAATATTGACACCAAAAACACAAACGCATTCGCAACGTCGACATGACGCTCCCCGGAGCCCAGCCTTTGCCACAAACCCTGTATGTGTATAGAGACATCTGCTTTCGTTTCCTGGTCATGGTTAGCCTTCACGCGAACGTCTTTTCTGTGTGCTTGTAGCGGTTGTAGAGAAAAAAGGTGTAGCTGCCGCTACAAAAATCGCTATGGCTTGATAAGAGATGATCTATCTACTCAATTCAGTTCAATGTTATGGTGGGCCCAATAATTTTTTTGCGCTTGAATAAAACGTGTTTAGTGACAAAACATACGCAACAAAAGTGTTGGTTGCATTTGTTGAGGTCATCAATATCACCTGAGAAACATAAGATGGTAATATGGAGTATGTTAGTAGAACTCAAATGAGCACTGACTGAATTTGTTGTAAACTAAAGTGCGTTTGCATTGGTTCAATGATGCTTTAATGGGGGAATAAAACAGTTCGTACAACTGAATAGTTTATTTTAATGGGGTTCGCTCAGGTAGAATTTTACTGTAATTCTTTTTTTTCCAGAACTCGTATGCTATCCCTAAAAAAGGTTTTAAATAAATACTAGGCGCAGAGATATCTGTTCGCAAACTTATCCCAAAGGTGTCGATTTACAGGTAGGTGCATTAGCAAAGGTAACAGCTTGGTTACGAGACAACAAAACTACATACTTCGTTCTAATAGGGCTAAGCATAGCTGGTTGAAACTAGGCCTCCGGATACAGTATCCAGCTATAAAACCTTGTAGAGAGCAGAAGATAGGTTCTCAGAGTAAAATAAGACATGTTTATTGTCTGCATTGGCACGATGCCGAAACTGGTAAAACAGGTTGCACGTTTTCGCGGGCGACTATCCCGTGGTATTTGCTAGGTCAACAAAAAAAAAACGGCACACTTGAACTCAAATACTTATTAACAATCATTACATCAACTAAAAAATCCTAAATTCTAAATTTTGTACCAGGTCTCAACACAAACTGTTCCTGTGTGAGCGAACTTGTTAGTGGAATACAACGTTTATCTCGCCCTCTCCTTTGATTTTTAGGAGATCCTAAATAAATAGCGACTGATTAAACTACCTCGTTCTTCGGAAGAGTGAAGTGAAAAGGTTGCAGACAATGACCGAATAAGCCACAAGAAATGGCATTTCTAAGCAAGCACCGAAAATTGACGGGATATACAACAAATTATGTGTAATACATCCACACTTGAGACACTACACAACTGATGCACAACCCAAGTTGATGAAAGTAGGCTTATGTAGGTTACAAATAGGCCACACTCATTACAATGTCTCGGAATTTCTGAATTCATCTTGGAACACTTGTGAACCATCCGCTGGCAACAACTACTGCAGGTTTATTTACACGTAAGGTACTCGGCACAACAGGTCGCAAACCCTAACCAGAACATTAGGAACAACACTTTCAATGACATCAGCCCTACGCCTCAGCTGAAGTTCAATCTTTACGATTCGGTGCATTTTAAGCTCTATTAAAACATTTTTGTACTTGACTTTATAACATCCACAGCACTACCTAAAATAAAGTTTTTTTCTACACCAAGATAATTAATTAATGGTTATCGTTTGGCACTCTTTCCTATTTGATTTCCTTGGCGAGTAAAAGCAAACAATTATTGTTACGCCAACCCGTCGTGAGGAATATTCCTCAAACTAACGTGGAATATCCTCGGCGAGTTCATATTTACCCGGCTAAAAAACCCGCCATCCTTGCCCACAAGCATATATAGCCTGAATGCAAGCTAGGGCTTCAAGAAAAACTACGGCACTTTCGTACAACCGCTGAACTTAAACAAAACGTGCAACTGAAGGCAGGTCGGAGCAAAAGGGCGGAATCAGCAAACAAAAAACTTGTCCATGTACTACGCTACCAGAGGTAATTTAAGAGGCAAGATCGCGCCGGTACCATGCGTATTGGCACGATCTAAGATCTCGCTACTAAGAACGCATGCTCATTGCCGGATGACCAACACGGAATCAAATAACAAAGGAAAGTTAACGTCATCTTTGTCCGCACCTCCTACGAACTTGCCAAGAGATGCACATCCCCCACTGTCCTCAAAATCAATGGGCCGCTGTATCCGCCAGCTTCGCAAGCCACTGCTCCAACAAACAACACCGCCAGGTTATTTTCAACACGCTCAGCACAGATACTGTAAGCCAACACTCCTTAGGGTTCTAGACTGCACCACACAAATAGGGATGCTTGGATACTCGATAAAAGGCGATCCAAAACCTTGCATGTTGCTGAACTGCGTTTTAATAGCAAAAAATTCGTTCTAGTATTGGTACCGCGGCACCACGCCCAGTCGCCTACCCAGACGCCTACCATCACTACTCTACTGACTCCTTAACTAATCAGTCTCATGGATACAAACCAGTGCATTCTAAATTTTGTAGTGTGAAAAAAGCCCACGAAGGAGGCTATACGGGCCGCCATTGCGATTTACATAAAAGGCTTTATTCCCCCACATTAGTACTGGTTTGCACCCAAAGTCTTGTGGAACAAGAATGCTCTACAGTGGCCGAACCAGATCGCCGACTATAATGACCTTGGAGATTATCCCAAAAACAATCCCAGAAGAAACCCACTCGGATACATTGCTAAACAACTCATCAGCAAACTTCAGCAGCCAACTACCCCCTGAACATTCAACAAGGCATTCTCGCTTGCATCTCCTAATGACGTTCTACTGGTGGAAATTCGTCTCCACATTGCCTCTAGGCTACTGTGGTCTGGCTATCTACAGCACGTGGGTTATCGTCATCTATCAGTGCGGCACTTTTATGAAAGATTGCCTCATGAATGAATCGCTGTGATTTGGAGCCCCAGACCGCTGCACCATACAGTGTCAACTCTTTGGGTGGACGCTGCGTTGGAGAGAGCTGCGCCTTTGTGACCAAAGAAAGCTGAGGCGGCGTTGTTATCTGAACAACCACTGCACCTGCGTAGGTTTGGTTGCCGTCGTGTGACATCAAAAGAGAGTCGCGGTGCTGCTGAGCACCCACGAGGTTTAAAACGTAGGGCGTCATTATCTGGCCGTGAAGAACAGCTCTAAAAGGTCCCATATATATGCAGTGATATTTCCTGAGATATATTTAGTGCATTGTAATCAAGTTAACAATAAAAAGAATATACCATCCTAAATAGGTACAGGATGGCATGAGAACACATTTTAAAGGCGCAGTAAATATTGTTTAATTTAAATTCATAGAGTTCTAGTAGTGAAAATAGTGCACAACCCGAAATACGTCGAAAAAATCATAATTCGATTTGCTTTTTGAACGATTTGATCATTTTCAAGATAGAAAATTTTGGTTTTTGGTTTCAATCTTTGCATTAGGCTCTAGGCCAAATATTACCACGATCGTGGAAATAGAAACCGTTGCATCCGCTAACGGGGCCAGCAAACGACTTCAAAGGACAACACATATGTTTACAGTTTTGCCTTTTGAAATTTGTTTATTTCACTGCAACCCCAGTGGCCAATTTTGCCCTTACAATCAGCATCATAGAATGATGGTCTGTCACCCACCTGTGTATTCAGTGTACATGCAGCATTAGACGTTTGACTGCCCTGTAATTGAGAGTCTCCCAGGCGGGTTATTTTACCAGCTCCTGATTGGAAACAAAAGAAAACAAAACTATCAGTGAAACACTGATTTCTCAGAGCCAAAAGCATATTAAAGTAGACCAGTCTTTTCTGTAGCGGTACGAAAGATAAATGCCCATTCAAAAGAAAACAGACAAAAGAACTCTCATACCGAATCAATGCCACATTTAGAGCGTAAAAGAATGCATGTAGTGTTAAGTGTATTTTGTATGCCCAGGTAGCATTGCATTTTCAAAAACGCTGTAAATCAAGACAGCTGAAGTGCAATGTCAGAAAATATTGTAGGGAATGAAATTAGTGCAACTAAAGAAAAGGACCTGCGTCTTTTCACTACACCATTACCAAACCTACACAGGACTCTTATCATTCTGGAGATTTGCTTTTTTAAGCGCTTAAATTAAATAACTTCAAATTTTGTTCATTCAAATAATTTGACAAACATGGTCTTCGGACCTGCAGTAAGCTAATAACTAAATATAAATACGAACAAAATGTTTTTAATATTATGTCTTAGGTATTTAGGCATCGTCGTCGTGAGAAATTACGTTCTAAGAAATGTTGTGAGAATTGTCACGTAGCATCAGCTGATTGTCTGCTACACTTCTTGTACATACTCTTAATTATTCTACTAATGGAGAGATTTCCCTAATTAGTCATCACACTATCATTGTCATGAGGAATTCGGACTGGGAGCTATGCAACGGTTGTTCTCCTACACTGTTCTCGGCCTGGCCTTGCATTCGCCTCACAAGGGGTGAAGGTGTTCTTTGTCCCATCTGCTGCTGCTTCCAATAGAATCTCTGGTATTATTCCGGTTGACGCACCACGAGCGATCCCCACGATGGAGCGAGAGAACAGTCCATACATCGCCGCTCCTACGGATCCGGCGTCGATGCTGACACGCAGCCAACGCGACCCTCCAATCTTCGCTGGCATTCATGTGGACGATGTGTAAGGCTGGCTCGACCAGTTCAACCAGGTGCGCCAGTTTAACTGTTGGGACGACGCTTTCAAGTTGCACAATATGTCGTTCTCCCTGACAAAAATTCCGAAGACCTGGTACTTGAACAACAAAGAAAACCTCACTGACTGGATTCAGTTTCGGAGGAGATACGCGAGATTGTCAGCATACCATCCGCTCCCTCTGATGCCGTTCGCAACACTAGAATGAGACGTACGCTTCTTACATAGCAGACGTCCTCGCCCTTTGTCGCAGTGTAGATTAGAGAATCTAAGAGAACAATAAGGTGCGCCACATTGTAATCGCCTTCGCGCCATTTACATTTATTGCTATTGCTGTTGAAGATCCGCTGAGTGTAATCCACGTACGAGCAACCTGTCAGCGTTTCGAACATTTGCATTAGCTGCGCCTACAACCAGATACTTGGCCATCTCGCCCTGACGAAGGCATGAACCAGCGTAGCCTGATACGCACCATCATCCGTGAAGAGGAGGAAATCCGAGGCTAAGGATGCTTTCCGCGTGACGGTTGTAACCGACGCGCCCCTCATCATCGCAATATAATCCAGGAAGACATACCGGCCGTTATGGCATTTTCATCAGCAACCCTGCCCTTGCCACTTCTCCCCTTGCTGCATACGCGGAGGCTGCTTTAAGCCCTACTTGCTGGGGGAAGCACCCCGCAACCATCTACTCACCAGCATCTCACAGCGATCTCGACCTCAACGACTTGTCCTATTACCCGCAAGTGCGTCCCAATCCCCACCACTACTCGTGGGGTCGCCCCGTTAGCTGCTAGTGTGGGATTCCAGGCCCCATTTATGGCTACTGTCAATGATATCAACACGATGAGCGACGGGGCTACGCTCGTTATGGGCGAGACGGCGTCCTTTTCAACTATGGTTCTAGTCGGAGGGCTTACGCTTCTCCTCGAAGCCGTTATTCGCCGTCTCCAGGATCGGAAAACTAGCAAATTTCCCTCCTTGGCATCCTCTGGCGCGGCATCTTCCATGCCGTCGTTATGTGTCGCCGCTTCATCCTGCATCCCGTCCCACTAGCCACCCCACGAAAAAGTAGCTTCTGCAGTTTTTGGAGGCGAAACAGCATCGCCGGAAAATCACAGAACACATCCTCAATGCCGCATCTCACACATTATCAGTGAGCGTCGAAGGATTGTTTATTGATGCTGTTATTTATACTGGAGCTAGTGTCACAGTTATCAGTGGAGATTTGTGCGCAAGTCACAAGAAAGTAAAGGCTTCTTAGAGTGAACCGACCAGGTGTATCGGAAATAGCCGTGTGATTTGGCCACCTGGAAACCTTACGATGCCTGTTGTTACGGAAATAGCGGTGTGATTTGGCCACCTGGAAACCTTACGATGCCTGTTATGATAGACTGGATTCTATATCACTTTGAGTGCGCGGTAGTGTCACCATGTACGCATTCACTCATTTCGAGATGGGACTTTCCACCGCGTCAGCTGTGGTCTCTTGTTCTCATCAATAGATTGCGATAACGGCTACCGATAACATCCCAAGTTACTCCGGTGAAGAGCCGCTCGATCTTGTCGCAAGCAGCGATTAGGCCATTCTTTGGGAACACGAGGAACTTGTTTCTGTGCGCTCCTACACAATTACAGACGGCGAGATCCCTGTTACTCTAGCTGCTCGTTTTATTTCCAAAGGAATTGTCATGGCCACTCTCTTTATCCGCTTATTTCGTGGTTCTGCGGTACTCACTGCCAGGATCACATCAGCTGAGTCGTCTGTAATTCCTAAAGAAGCTACCTATGCCACTGGATCAGGCGCTACAGATCTCTCCATTGTTTCTATGTGAGCCGATTCTACTGCCTCTGGTCATTTCAGGTATACATTACCGCGGTCTTTACTCGCTGCCGCAATATTTCCCGGCCTATCACCGATTCAGGCGAAATCGTTAATCGACATATTTCCAAGCACAAGCTATTTGACTCCCCCGAAGCGAGACTTGACCAGACGCCACTAAAACGCACTGGATTTAAACTGACGGTTCCCGTGTACTCCGACGTCGTGCGTACACGGTGTTATCAGTGGAACGAGTGGTCATCCGCGACCACATCTCGGACGCGCCTGAACGCAATAATATGCGCCATTTTCAATTCTGTGGTGTTTTCCTGTGGTTCTGGTGAAGCAAAACAATGAATTCTGGCGTTTTTCTCTGGACTGCCGCGCAATGAACAAATTCACTCTTATAGATGTTTACCAGATGCCCCGTATAGATTATGCCCTTGAATGTCTGCTAGGAGCTAAGTACTTCTCCACTCTTTATTATATCTTCCTCTAAGCAGGGGTGAGACCGGCAGGCAGCCCACGGTGGCTAAATGCAACACATGTTTATTTGGTCACACAACTAACAGTTTAACAAACGGAAGGAAAAGGGCGGTTGCTTATATACATGCTCGAGCCACTAGCACACCGAGCATTGACGTCACGAAGCACAACAGTCCGGGTCCGGGTCACCGCTGATAGCGAAGCGCGTCGTCGTCAGCACCACGATGCACAAACCCGATAACACAACACTCTTGATCTTCGTTCAAGCTACTGGCAGATTCCCCTGCATGTTTCCGACAAACAAAAGACAGCCTTCGGGACAGCAGATGGCGTGTGCGAATCTAAAGTCATGCCTTTCGGCCCCCGGAACGCTCCCACCCCGTTTCAACGAATCACCGACACCGTACTTCGTGGCCTCAAATGCAAAACTTGCCTATGCTACACTGAAGACATCGGAGTCCTCACACGCATGTTTAATGCCGGCCTTCATTGAACGGGAAGGAATGTCACTTCGCATGAAAGAGCATCAATATTTGGGGCAGGCTGTTAGTAAGGATGGCGTGTGACGGTACCCGGACAAGATAGCTGCTCTTGAAAAACTTTCCTAACCTCTTGATTCAGAAATACTTTTTCAGGTTCCTTGGCTTGGCGTCGCATTTCGGAAATTCGTCCAAAACTTTGCCGCCATTTCTTCCGCCCTAGACGAGCTTCTTCGAAGCTAACCTTCTTTTACGTGGACCGATGCGTGCGAAGAGGCATTCCAAAAGCCGAAATCTGCACTCAATTAGGCAACCGTCCAGTGCCGTTTTGACAAATCCAGGCTTACCGTACTCCACACAGATTCTAGTGGACATGGTGTCGGAGCCGTCCTTCTCGAACTAGGTGCAGACCACCGTGCGCGCGTTATAGCATATGCTAGTCATTACGTTGCATCCGCAGAACGGCACTGTACTATCACCGAGCAGGCATGTATCTCTGTTCTTTGCGCGGTTCAGAAATTCAGTCCCATGTTACGTCCGCCAGTTTGGAGTCGTGACGGATTATCACGCTCTATGCTTGTCGTCACAAAAAAACCTGTGAGGACCGCTTGGCCGTTGAATCCTCCGGTTGCAAGAGTACGACTTTGATGCGCACCACGAATCAGGGAAGAAACACCGTGACGCAGACGCACTTTCACGTTGCCCACTGGTGATATCCTGGGGCAGGCAGGGTTCAGTTTTATACAGAAAAGACTTCTCTATTGCCCCTGTCGACTACGTCATTCCTGACGTTACCTGCGACCTTTTAACACTTCAACGTGGGGACTTGTATTTCCGGCAATGATCGATCGCCTGACTGCATCTACAGAACCACCGAACAGTCATTCGCTCCATCAACCTATGTTCAAGCACATGCGAAACGTGCTGTACCCGTGCAACTACCATCCTTGTGGCGGCAAATGGGCTCACGTCGTACGCCGCACACTGCACTCCAGAATTTTGGCAGACCTGGATGATGATACGACGGGAGGCTTCTAGGGCTTTCACAAGACATACGGTAGTGTCCGTAGCCGCTTCGTCTGGCCTGGCCACTCATCCAGTGTAACGCGATACGTCGCCTCGTCTACTGCGTTTACGTCCTCTCTGGCAGGACTCTTCCAGCCACTACCAAGTCCATCCGGGCCTTTTGAGGTTTTCGGCACTAAATTGTATGCTCCCCTGCCTTCGAGTACTGCTGGCTACCGCTGTATTATTACCACGGTTGAGCATTGACGCGATATGCCAAGACAGGTCCCGTTAGGTCGGGCTCCACCACACATAAGTTTGCCGACTTCTTGCGAACGATACTGTTGCGCCACGGCGCCACCCGTATTCTTTTGTGTGGCCCCACTTTAAGATCTTTCTCTGCTGAATCTTCGTAGAAGTACTTCGCGCATCTAATACAATTCCCGTGACGATCTCCAGTTTCCATCATCGAACAAATGGACATGCTGAACGGGTTCTTCGCCCCTTATAAGTTATGGTATCTAAGTAAATTATGCCTGATCTCCTTAACTGAGAGACAATTCGTCCCATTGTCACATTTTGCCTATAACACCTCTTTTCATTGAGCTACTGGGTGCTCTCCGTGCTTCCTCTTCTTTCTCTGGGTACCTGCGTTTGTGCTGGACGTGGCGTTCTTCAACCCACAGTCCACCTGTGATTTCTTATCAAGAAACTTCGTTTCTCGGCTAGAGCACTACCGTCAACTCACCCCACAGCGCACAGAAAGTCCCCAGCATGAGCGAAAAAATCGCTATCATCCGACTCGCCGTTCAGCACGTTACCGACCCGGTGACGGGAGTTGCTGTGGACTCGCGCGCGAGTACCTTGCCTCTTTGAGAAATTTCTAAAATATTTTCTCGGCCCCTACATCGTTCTCCAGGAAACTCCGCCAGTGATCTGCTGCATCATACCAACTATGCCTAGTACTGACCGCCCCTGTCGTGGAACTCAAATAGTGTACATTCCCCGACTCAAGCTGTTCACCCGTCGACACCTGCTCTAAATAGCGACCAGTAGGTTGCCTTCATCCAAGCGGGAATTAGTGTGAGAACTGTTGCAAACGCTCACCAGATTTTCTGCTACACTACTACACATTCATCATCATTTTACCGATTGGGAGATTCTTCCACTCTATCATCACCCTATCGTCGTCTTCAGAGGTCCTTACTGGGGGCTCGTTCCCGGTTGCTCTAATAAACAGTTCAGTGCATCACCTTGCCTTCGCCTCACAATAGTTCCTAACCAAACTGTTTAAAATGACAGGGCCGGGGGTCGTAGAAGGCGCACATCATATTATAGTATTGTACTGAGCATTAAACCTTTAGAATAGTCACAGTAGTATAATTTAACATAACTAAAAAAAGGTTATAAGCCATTCGTAAAATTACAAGCTCTTGTATGGTTCGCACAAAACCCATGCGGTTTAAACAAGTAAACGAAGAACGAAAAGTTAAATTCTGCTAACAAACCTATTTATTTTTTTTCTTCTCCGCCGCGCATTTCTGGCAATTTCATATACTGTACAACCTATAAAAAGTACGACCTTTATTTGAAGAGCAAACAAGGCCTGTGCAAGCTGGGGCTTGCATAACGCGCATCAGAAAAATTGAACACCAGTGAGTGTAAGTTAAGGATATGTAAAAGGTAGTAGATTTAGTACACTTGAAGCAACCAAGATAATTTAAAATACACATTACGTGCTCATAATCCTCGAAACCACTAAGGGGCACACGCGCACAGACTCTACAATTGCTGTCTGCCGTGCCTTCGAGCACACCATATATTATGTCCCACATGAACCCAGGCCTCCAAAGGGACACTCAGAACGCCCACATAAAATACTAGGACAAAGAAATTGGATAGGAAACACAAAAGAGGAAGTGAAAATGTCTCAAATTTTGCGGAAGTTTTTGTGTTTGCCATTAAGTAATTGAAGCAAGAAGAAAATGCTCACCGGGCGACCCCTACCAGAAGCTCAGAGGGCCCGTTCTGGGAACTGCGTACCTCCAATCCCTCCCCATTTCTCCCCCACCGTTCTTTGTTTGCTGATTCTTGGTTCTCGGTGGCGGTGAAAACTTGTACCGAAGGCACAGATTGTTGGGGTAACTTATTGCAGATTCTGGTACAGTTTGTCTTCGATCGGCGAACTATCTTAAGGCCCAGGGTATGAATCTCCTAGTGTTACTTCACCCACTTGTTCTAACCCACTTGTTCCAGCTATTTTGTTGGGTTGCAAAGAGCCGAAGTATGCTCTTTCATGCGTTTTCGTGTAGGTGACAGTACGCCGATGTGAGACCGAGGAATGTACGCGCAGTGTTCACTTGCAGCATGAGCTACTTCGCTCACTGCTGCCCGACCATGCCATGCGCATTATGCACGGCTACGCCTTTGTGCCAAACAAGGATCGTTCCCCTTCGGACGGACGCTAATAACAACGGTACTGCTGGCCCTAACATCTATCCCAAAGGGGGAAACATGGCGTTCGGCAGCCGACCGAAAAGAAACTGAAAGAAAGTGGCCTTCCTGGACATACTTTGCAAATTTTTACATCGCAAAACAAGGACGGGGAACTTTGTATGAACAGACTGTACTACAAACGTCTCTGGCACTTTTCAGTTTAAGGCAGGTGTCTGACCTGAACAAGCTAACGAATGAATAACTCCATCAACACGAAAACTAATCGAAACAGCCTCTATCTGTGATAATGGTCTATGATTACGCCACCGATCGGTAGTAGCGCTAAATTAGACGCTTGAAAAGAAACACGCTAAAATATATTGTATTCGTTTTACGAGCTGTCGCAGTCGTCGACTTGTGAGCACATTGGCTTGGACGGAGAACTTGGACATTGCATCTTGATCACAAGCAGCGGTATGCCTAACAACCACCTGCGGATTTCGTAGGCTTGTGTGTACACTGTTTCTATGGGACGTCAAACGGAAGATGGACACCTTGTGAGCAAAGAGACAGAAAATTATGCTTATTTTTGGCTCAACAAGAATCCCAAAACAGGGGACCCTGCTACGCACCATTTTCGCAGAGCACGCGTCCGCACGACGGCCATCTCCTAAACAGTTCGAAAACTTGTGGCACCACTACACAGGCCAAGCAAACGCTGGGTAAGCAGAAAAATCGTATAGTATTTTGACAAAGTTTTAAAACACACCAACGTAATTTAGTTACATAAGCTGCTGTATTTTAGGTGTACTACAACCATGTTACTCAAAAAACAAAAGAGATTTAGATTTTATTTTGAATGTATAAGGGATATATTCATGCACTTCAGCACATCTTTTAGGTATTCTAAGAGTACAGCTCTAAGTGGCTTTAGGTAAATGTATTTGTATTATATTTACACTGCATTTAAAGCGTGTTGACATCGCAAAATGAAAAGGCGCCTTTAAAATATTCTGAATACTTTAAGCGTGCATTTTTGTGGTTCTGGAAAAAAGGTGGTGGCATTCACTAATGAAACACTAACAACTTACTTGTCTCAGCATACACTAAGTACTTCGTAACTGGAAGTAGTAAATGCAGCAGTAGTCATAGTTCCTAACTGAAGCAGACAGCGAGCACCACAATCTTCAATGCTAAAGTTCAAGCGATAACACCTTTTTTAGCTACTTGCGTTTACTAACTGGATATGGATAACCTAACCATGGGCAGGACATAAATCTACTATATACTACTTCCTACCCCCCGTTATTTTTTAACCATGCAGTTGCTTGTGCCAGAACCTACTTACCCTACCGTGGGGTAGTATGGTTCGTAAGGAGTTAGTAAACACTGCCGTTACAACCCCTTTACTAGATATTTATGAAATGTGTGCTATTTGAATCAATTTTGAGAGTTATCAAAGGTACTGTATTTTCTCCACATTTGTTCGAAATGTATTTTGATTACTCACTAAAGTTTTGAGAATACAATTTTACCCATTTGTATTATATACAGAAAATACCTAGTATAGTAGGAGTGCACTTCAGGTATAGTCGAACGTATTCTTCAAACATAGAAAAATGTTACTTTTAGCGGATGGTGGTGTCGTTCATGGAAATTATTTACTTCCAACATCTTTAATTTACAGCTCGAAGAAAAAAAACTCCAGTATATAGCCTTGGAGTACTCCAGGTTTTAAAGGTTTAATCCCTATGTACTCTTGCTACTTTGACTTGCTGACGACGAAATTATAATTGAGGTTTAAGGAAACGTAATAACGTCCCTCGGAAGCCCCAGAACAAGTATTGTCCATGAAGTCATTAGAATATTTTAGTCAAAAGCCCTACAATATTCCGCTAATATCCATCCCGTGAATAACTGCTGTTCAAATAATGCTAATATTTAGGTATTCTGGGAAGGTAGTTTCGGTTTGCTTGTGAACCCCTTCGTGAACTTGACCTTGCAAGGCGCAATATGCCGCTGCTCATTTAAAACTTTACGCATGCACTCATGCATCAGTTTTCTCAACATATAAAAAATTAGTTGATCAATATGGGTCAATATTCTGGAAAAAAAATTGCTTTTAGCGCCTTTAAACATGCTGACTTCCTTGGCTGCCTGAAGAAATTAAGGAACATTTCCTTTTACTGTTTATACTGTTTACAACGTATTTTACAGGCTTTATTTGCAGGCCATCAACGTCTTCAGCAGAGCTCTTTTCATGCGCACAATTTTATGAATCTTGTGAGCTGTAGTTTGCTAGGAAAGCACGGCCAAAAATTCCTGCATGCAGATATTATGTGCATCATGAATCATAGCTGGTGACGACCAAACCGTCCCCCAAATGTTTTTCAGTTAGTACAGCATTGTTACAAAGTAATAATGCCTTTGTGAATTTGCGTGATTGTAAGGAAAGAACAAACTCTACAGTTTCCCAGATGGTATTATGTTTTTGCTTTGTGAGAGTGCAAAAGGGTATTTAGATATTCCGTTTTGCATCCCAAAGACAGCTATTTGTTCGTATTCTCTGGAACTAGTATGCACCTAAACTTGTGGGTCTTAAGTTGTAATATATTTATCGTACAATGTTTCGTACCGTGACCTACACTGGCCGAGGTTGAGCAGTTTCGCGTGGCTCCTGGAGAGTCGTGCTGCTCAAGCACGCACCTGGTGGCCAGGTTCACCGGATGATCATGCTGTGGGTGGACTGGTGTGGAACCCATGGCTCGAGCATCACAGGCACACCGAAGTGCGCCTGTGGAACTACTACCCACGCGTCTAGCGTCTGCGCCGACCTCCGTTCCGCATGTGACGGCCCGGTCTACTTGATGATCATGCGATGCGGCGCTGGGTGAGGAACCCATGGCTCGTGCGCCGCAGAAGTATAGCGGTGCGTTTGCCAGTGTGGTATAGCCATGGAAAAGGAGAGCGAAACGGCGCACACCTGGCGTGACTGAGCCGCCGCCGCCGCGACTGAACTGGACTGGATAGGATGATAAATTGTTTTAGCAGCATTAAACATTATAATCAGCAAATCCTACATAACCAGGAATTGTATAAATAACGAGGTCAATCTTAATTTATGCTACTTATATCCTGGTATAACAGAGCTAAGCCACTGCTATTTGTTTTTAGCGTAATGAATTCACGTGTTCTTGCGAGATTGATGTTTTTGTTTCTTTTTTCCGCTGTACTGATTATTCTTACCAGAAAAAAATTGCTTATAGTTTTTTTATTTATATATTTATTTACTAATTTATTTATATTTTTATTTATTTATTTATTTATTTATATTATTTATTTATTTATTTATTTATTATAACTGAAAACCTAGGCAGCACGTGGTAGTCCACTCGGCAATGGATGGGGGTCAAGAGGTACCGATGCGAGGAGCACTTGCCCTCCGCGTTGCTTTAAGAAGTCACGCTGGTCGTCGGGGTCCTGATGCGGACGGGTGGTAGTGATCCCGTGTTCCAGCGACGGTGAGCGGGAGTGGAGAAGCGCGCTCGCGAAAGCGCGAGCGGCCTCATTTCCGAAGCCGCCCTCGTGTCCGGGAACCCAGTTCACATGTACGTCCACATTGTTTTGTAAGTAAAGTGCACGGCAACTGCTCTTGATTTGATGAGTTAGGCAGCAGTTCTGTGGGATCTGCAGTAGTTTTTTGATGGCCTGAAGGGAACCTGTGTAAATGGTCAGGCACGTCCCTTGGGGAAAGGCGCCTTGCGACTCTTGTTGCGATAAAAAGTCCAGGGCCATGTGAATAGCGCGCAACTCCAGTTCACAAGACGTGGGGCACTCCTGATAATTGTACTGGAGCAGCAGGCCACGGCGCACGTCACATTGACGGTTGTAGAAAACAATGCCTGTGCGGTGGGTGGAACAATCCCAGGAGGCGCCTGTGAAAATGGCACCAGGATCGACATCGGCACGGGCAGCCTGAGCGGATCGCTGGAAAGTGTGGGACGCTTTCGTAATCTTTCGAGTAATAGGATTGAGCCGGCAGACATTTTCATCCACCCATGGTGGAATCTTTGGAGGAATGTTTGGCAAGGCGGTATGGTGCACGGGGGAGTCCAGCAATAGTAAACGTTGACCAGAAAGAGTCCATGTGTGGCGCCTTGAGTGATTACGCCTCCACTCTTCGATAGTCAAAGCTATTGCAGGGAGACGGGAGAAACAATGGAGCTCTTCTACCCGCGCGGGCCGAGGAAGGCCCGTAATGACACGCATGGCTGGTCGGTGCAACACCTCTAGTTGTTTTGTTTGAGCCTGATTTGGGTCAAAACACGAGGCTCCGTAGCAGGCGCGGAAAGTTAGAAGTGATACTACTAACATGTGGGCGACCTTCGTACCCGCACCCCACTGCGATGGGAAATCCCCTTAATGAAGTGCAGGATCTTCATCCATGTAAGCGCGAGCTCTTTAAGCCATGCGTCGGCACCCCCATTCTCGTGAAATGGTACGCCGAAGATGCGACCCTGGCGAGTAGGGGATCTGATGATTAGTTGATCCCCGAGATTCAGACTCACTTTGTCTCTTTCTTCCTCTGACCCTCCTAGGAGATAGTACTGAGTGTTCTCAGCCGATGGGTACATGCCAGTCTGTGGAAGGTAAACGAATAAAGCATCCAGGGCAGTTTGAACGGCAGTTACTGCTTGTTCTGTTGTGACATGCTGCCCTGGGTTTGTCAAGATAGTGACATGATCGGCATACACAGAGAAACCAATGGCCGTAGCGTGGTTGTGAAGGCAAATTACGAGCCTTCTCATCACTAGGTTGAATAGGGTTGGTGAGATTGCCCCTTGGGGCACTCCTACCCTATTTGTGTAGTGACGTGGTTGGCTACGCCCGCTACATATTTCAAATGTGCGCCCATGCAAGAACGCTTTTAACATGTTGACGATTCGTGTGCCGGGACGAGCTTCTTCCAGTGCTTGAATGATGGTTTCGTGAGAGACTGTGTCAAACGCTTTGCGAAGGTCTACGGTTAAGGAATGTAAATGATACTGTATTTAACAATCATCGCGCTCGTCAAACTGGGTGCACAGTTACATCTATCTATCTATCTATCTATCTATCTATCTATCTATCTATCTATCTATCTATCTATCTATCTATCTATCTATCTATCTATCTATCTATCTATCTATCTATCTATCTATCTATCTATCTATCTATCTATCTATCTATCTATCTATCTATCTATCTATCTATCTATCTATCTATCTATCTATCTATCTATCTATCTATCTATCTATCTATCTATCTATCTATCTATCTATCTATCTATCTATCTATCTATCTATCTATCTATCTATCTATCTATCTATCTATCTATCTATCTATCTATCTATCTATCTATCTATCTATCTATCTATCTATCTATCTATCTATCTATCTATCTATCTATCTATCTATCTATCTATCTATCTATCTATCTATCTATCTATCTATCTATCTATCTATCTATCTATCTATCGATCTATCTATCTATCTATCTATCTATCTATCTATCTATCTATCTATCTATCTATCTATCTATCTATCTATCTATCTATCTATCTATCTATCTATCTATCTATCTATCTATCTATCTATCTATCTATCTATCTATCTATCTATCTATCTATCTATCTATCTATCTATCTGTCTATCTATTTATTTATATATTTATTTTTTTATTTATTTATATATTTATTTATTTAGTTATTCATAATACTGTCAATCCCCGGAGGCTTTCGAGAAAGGAGTGGTAGAAAGGCTGTACGTGCAGTAAAAAAAGAAAAGAGCACAATGTCAATTGTCAATTCAGGGAACTTTCTGCAGCAATTATGAATCTAAAATGATCACGTATATCAACGATGGAAGCCAAAAGGTGGTTCCAGTCATTACTAGGTGTAGAAATGATAAAATTGTGATATATGTTAGTATGGCTTGTAGGTACGCCTATTTTATGCACGTGGTCACATCGAGAAGATATGTACTAGGAACGAGTAAAAAGTGTTTGTTTTTCAATCGTGTTGTGGTAGAAAATGTTCTGAAATATATTGAGGCGATAACATTTTTTATGCAGTGAAAGAGCACGAAGATGGAAGGATGTTTTCATCGTTGTTACGCTGGAGTATGGGGAGTGATTCCAAGAATAAAGCGAGCTACTCTGTTTTAAACTGCTTCCGAGGCTGTAACAACTGAGTTTTGACAAGCCTACAATACGGCGCAGGCATACTCTAGATTCGAACAGACTAATGTCTTCTACATTGTTAATACAAACGAGCTATGCGCAGAGGCGAAAATGCGACGCAGATAACCAAGCATTGAATGAGAGTCAGTTACGTAGTCAACCTGCGCAATCCAGGTTAGGTTGTTTGAGATATGAGACCTAGGTATTTGTACATGTTAACAGAAAATAAGGTAGAGCTCGGAAAATACAAGCTTGTAATTTAATGTTTGCGGGGACTAGCTACACGCACAGTTTTGCATTTGTTAACACTCAATTTCATCAGCGATTTATCACATCAGCTCTACAGGCTGTTAAGATCTTGTTGAAGCCCGTGGATGTCGTTTGGGTTAGTAAGTGTATGATAGAATATGAACAGCAAAAAGCTTAATTGACGAAAATGTTATACAAGCAGGAATGTCGTTGCAGGTGCGAATGTCGTTGCAGGGGACCCTGCAACGCACTGAGGCGTTGCAAGCCATGTGGATTTCCCGATCTAACTGCAGATGTATCATTCGAGCAATTCTTAGCTGTTACATATTGTGTCTCGTTTGAGAGGTAGTCTCTGATCCAACCAAGAATGTTTTCTTCAATGTTAGGCTCGCTCAGTTTACAGAAGAATAGATCATTAGAAACGGTGTGAAATGCTGATGATAAGTCGAGAAAGACGCAATCTGTGCCTCCTCCTTTGTCAGGGTTACTATAAAAATTATCGACAAAAATGTATTAGTTGGGTTTCGCTAGAGAACATTTGCCTGAAACCATGCAGGAACACGTTAAAAAAGAAGTTCGTCTCGAGCAATTCAATGAATTTGGTATACCGGATGCGCTGTAAACATTTGATAGAAATTGAAGTAAAGAAATGTGGCGGCCGCTATCAACCGAATATATTGCCTGATCTCTGAGCTGGAAGCACTTTTCATGTCTTCCAACTGCTCGGCAAAGTACAAGAGAGTAACGCTTTTTAAAAATCACAGCAAGGATTATGGACGTATATTATTTGTAAATTTCAACGTCTTCGAAGTGATCATGTCTATACCTATAGTTGAGGAAACTGTCAAAGTAATAATCAATTTCCTCACACCACCACAGTCTAATAATTGGCTTCATCTGTGGGAAAATAACATTTTGTAGTGGCGGAAAAAAGTTGGGAACACACGAATTGAAAAAAAGAAGCAAACGCATTATTTAAAACCCCACAACACTTTTCCGGCGCAATACCCACTATATTAGGCTCAATAATTGTAATACATCTATTTTAGCACCGATAATACTGCTCCAGAATTTTTTCGGGTTGCCTTTGAGAAACAAGGGAAGTGTGGGGGCAAAAGGTGTCTTTTGAGAATTAGTGCTGGCTGTAATATATTCTGCTTTTATTTGACGAAGAGTAGAGCATTTATCGAGTTGGTTGGGCAGTTTGGAGCTATAATAATGGCTTTTTTCTTTTTTACAGAGTCGCTGTATTGTTGCGTTAAAGCAGGGTGAGTGGGGATTAGCAGGTACTCGTTGTTTAGGCACGAGGCACTGAATTAGGTGCAGCACTAAGGGTAACAAATTAGGTGTCCCAAAAAGATTTCCTGAAAAGCGTGTATAAATTGGTTTGAAGCTTCTCATCTACACAGTGAAAGACAGGGGTCAATTGAAGGGGCGGGGCTTACTGTCAAATTATTCGAGCGTAGTAGACAACAAGGTGCGAACCAATATTTCTGGAGGATCTGCCTATGGTACTTTATTGGTGGTCTGGAACTTCATATTAAAAGTATTCTAAGGGGTCACTAGGGAAATACAACACTGAAATTGTCGTCTGATTGTATGTTATAAAAATATCGGTTACTGTTTCCGTGGTAACCCGAAGTCTTGATGGCACTGGCTTCCAGATGTCCGCAGGAATTTGTGTGCCCTGCTGATGCACGTGAACTTGAAATGTTTAAATCGCTCCCCAACATTAACGATTACTAGTGCTCATTGATGCAGCATAAATATATTTTGTGAACACCCCGAAAATATCAGCAATTAGATGATTTGGTCGATACATCACAGAACGTAAGTCAGTTCCATTTCGCACAGTTACTATTTCTGAGTCATCGATTGATATAAAGAAGTTATCATTGACTGCGCATTGTTTATTGTTTTGTGAGTCTATCCTCCTACCACTCTCTTTTTATTTTGATAGCTTCAATTTGATAGCTTCATTGATAGCTTTATTTTGATAGCTTCAAAAACAATATTTTGATAGATTCATCACTTAAAATCGTCTGCTCTACCAGGTCTCTTATCATTTTCACGTGGAATTCAAGCACAAGGTCATGTATCAGTGCCTATGTTTGGTGTTATATATTTCTTCCAGACAACGCATTCACATATATAAATCAAGTGCGCCCTCTCAATCCGTGATAGAGTTACAAATTACTATGGAAAGATAGTTCATGCAATCAGGATAAAAAACATTGAACAGCTTTTCTTTCGCTTCAGTATTTTCCATCTGAGCTATGGCGTTGGGGAAACAATGTGAAGATTGTTAGACGTGCTAAGCTTTCTTGCTAAGATTTTTTATTCCTTGTTGCTAAAGTAACGCATTCCAGTTTCATGTTCTTTGGCAACGTCAGGTAATCAGAAGGGGATTTTTGGGCAGAAAATCCGGTTTATGCCTACGGGAGCTGTAGGGGCATGTCCGAGGTCGTCAAAGCAACAGCATTTTCGGGTCCTTGAATTCATTAGCGTGACTGAAAAACCGGATAATTATGCTTTGACATGATGCATTCGGGAGGAACGGGGTGTAACTCCTTATTATAAGTCTGTTGTATAATGGTGTTATCTACAGATCCTCGAAGTACGGCAAGAACCTATAGTAGGCTCAGTTCGGTGGCTGAGGAAACTCCCTTTATTTCTAGGTCTTTCTTTTAGATTACTGCTCAGGAAATGTCATTCTCTCGTCGTTTTCACACACTTTCTTCCTCGAAGCCGGGCATTCACTAGACAGAAAGTCGTCGGCTGCGCTGTGCTCCGCGTGTTGTTTTTCAGTTGCTTTGACGGGACCGGATATTTCTTTAAAAGTTCTGTTGAACAAATTGAGAGCAGCTTTAGTATTACGGTGCTGATTTTGTAGCTCTCTCTCCGGTGTCTGGCGCATCTCGATAATGCACGACCGACGCTCTTCTTTGAATTTGTTCCATCCTGCGCACGCATTTGTCACAGCGCAGCAGCACAAAACGAGCAGTTTAAAGATTTGCGCCAAAATATAAGAGGAAACAGAATGCCAACCTGGAACGGCAGAAGATACTGCGTGAGGTACGAATCAGCGCTGTGTTCCTGCTGCTGCCAATTGAGTAGCACAGCCTCTGTTGCCGTTGGCTAAAAATCGTTTCTCATTGGTTTGTGTGGTTTTCTCTGACCGTATTGCGTAGAGAGTGTAGTAGAGTGGGACAGAGATTACTACCCAGCGCTAAATTTTAGAACCCGGACTCACTTATTGCGCGCGAGTTGGGACCCTTGCGACCCTCCAGCAACGTTTTCGTGACTATCCCTGGTTAATAAAAGGTTACGTGGAAACCAAAATATTGCTTCAATGTTCATAAACGCTGGTGTAGTGTGTACAAAGATCTTATGTTATAAACCCCGTATTTCAGTGGCTGGAGCAAACAGGTTGTTGCCGACGAAACCTCCAGAATCAACTGGGCTCAACAAAGCACTTTAGTCTCCAGGTATAGGTCAGACATCTTTCCATCGTCCATCCCCCCTGCGCTCATCCCGCGTACTTCTTCCCAAACCTTCAATTACAACGTAATCCTCTTTGCATGTACCCTGCTCAAAACTTGGCCGCATATAATAACGTATGATTGCAATGAGCAAACGCATCAATGGGCTTAGCCGAATGGAGCGGCAATTTACTTTACGGGCGCCAGTTTGGACTCCGCTCCTAGACATGGTGTTATCGCCCTCCGTAGACCTACGCGGCCCGTAGACACCGTAGTCCCCTTTAAACACGCCCCAACTTCCACAACCCTGGAGGCATTCTCCATAGCCGCCGCCGTCAAATACGCTGTCAAACTGGAATCCCCTAGTTACCTTATTTTCTATTTAGTGACTCACAAGATACGCCAAGAAACGTTTCTTGTCACGTCACAGACCCTCATATCTATGACAAGCTAGGCGGTTTCCTTTTGCGCTCATCCTCCAAAAAACATAAAACTGGTGCTGGTCCTCAGCCACACTAAGACCGAAATGCTCGAACCCACGCGCTTACTCGAGTTCTGTCCAGAGGTCCGTTCATACTGAGACCAAATGTGTGCTGCCCTTGCATTCGGAAGATTTTAAAACATCATCCGCGCGACAGCATATCGGCGCCCTACGTGACCATTGAGTAATGTTTGCATTCCTCCCTTCCTCTCCCTCCTTGGCTTCTTGAATGGGAACCCAGTAGGGATGCTCGCTGCCCACCCCCTGGCATTCAAACCTTACTGAAAGGTGCGTGATTGTAGCGCCACCTTGAGTGCCAACCCGTCTGAGACAGCAGCGCACACCTTCGTGCCAGTTACACCGGCTTAATCTGGTTGAAATACAATTGGGTCATTTGCAGATATCTCCTTTAGTATTTGAGTTAGTGGGGTCGTATGCTCACTTGAAACTCCATTCACTTCATAACGAGTGCACTCCGATTACTCACGTGCGCTTTCCTGCTTAGCGGAAAAAATACTCGCATTTGAACCTCAACAATGCCATTCACTGCAAAAGCGCCGGATACCTCAGTCACTATTCGACTAAAGCATTGTAGTGTTCTTCTTCAAGCGCGTATTGGTGTACAGTAATGTATCACCTCCGCTGTTGCTCGGAGACGTCTTTACTATAATTTGTTCACGCGATATCTAGACTAACGTTCCCTTCAGCGGCAGTTGCGGAGTCTTCAGATGTGAATCTTGTCAAGTCGCACAAATTTTTTTTCCGGTCCCGACGTTGTCGCGGTAGTAAAATGGTGTTCAACCTCCAGTGTTTGTTTATTAGCTAAGAAACCCTCACTCATTGAACTCTGTGCTCGTGGCTATGACGCAGGAGGCGTAAAAACAAGGTTGAAGGCGTATGAAGAGAAAAGTCGACATAAATTAGGTTTGTACAGCAGTTGGTTCCCTATTGTTGGAGAAAACGAAGTGTCAGTCGGAATACACGAGTGATTGCTTCTTGATGGATAGCACGGCGATATTACGAAAGCTACGATACCCCGAGCACGCGGCTATGAGCCGTCTCTTCTACCGTTATGTTTTTAATAACATCCCAGCAACGCAGTAAAATGTTCTGGATGCTCAATTCATACAGTTTTCCGCGTTCACCTCAAGCTGCTCTCTTTGATGCCTCCAGCCGCAAAAGTCAAACTTCACACTGCCATCAACGGAGAAAATCAGTATCATTTCGGGGTAGATGCATTGTGATGGTTCACACTCTATGCTTCAATCTGTGCTTCAAGCTCCGATGGATACACCCGCTGCGTGGAACCAGACCACCATAAGTGGTTATTCGGGATCGTTGTTTCTTCTGTTTAACCTTATAGTAATTTTTGCAGTAGAAAATCTGGAATACGAGTCTTACAGCGCGTGTTAGCTTGGCAATGTTGTAAAGGTTGGATTGGGTTGTGACGATAACGATCGTTGGTATATAGCCCCCATAACTTTCTTTTCTCCTTCAGTGTCCGTTAGCCAGGTGCTTTTGTTAAACATCGTTTTCGGTACTTGCGTACGCACATCGAAGGAACCCTTGCTTTAGCCGTTTTGTGGTATTTGGGTGAACGTACGGGCTGTAAAATCTTGACGTTTCGCACTTGCGACCACAATCAGAACGGCAATCGTGCTATCGCGATGGCAACATAAACACGAGGATGAAAGAATGTGCCGGGGCCTCTGTCTACGGGCCGAATCTTTGGATTGGGTTTTGTTCTTGTTATTTTTTTGTAGCTATGCAGGAGATTGCTCTTTGTGCATAGAGGATCTTTTCGCCTCTTAAAGAATACGCTGCGCAGACGGGTCCTCGTCTGTTCCAACTCTGCTGGTCTTGCTCCGATAACAAGTTTCAGATAGCCCATCGTTGATAGTGAGTTCGTCTGAACCAGTAACAGAAGCTGCGGCCTTTGAGATGTGGCGTATACATTTCCTAATAAAGGAAGCAGTTCATTTGCTTTAATGGTGTCTTTTGATGAGGTTCGTTCGAGGGTGTCATCAAATCACTCTTTCCTTTTAAAGTTACTGTTCTGCCCTGGAGAATTTTTTAGGCGTATGCTGCCGTTCTGTTTTTCCTAGGATGTTTGTACGATGTCATTGCTAGGATGTTTTTGTAATCGCCCGATGAATGAGAACATTCTATATTTAGTCAACAAGATACCAAGTTCAAAGTTATTGATGCTTTATATTTTTCTAAATCATCAAAGTCATTAGGATCTAAAATCTGGCAGTCTATATTCTTGTGTATTTTATGCTTTTGAAGGATTTTATGTAGAGAAATGAGCTTACCCACTCAAGGTGGATTGCTTTTCCTGTGAGATTTATTGTCATCGATCAGTGTAGTAACGTAGTTAAGGAGTAATACGAACAACGACTTTTGAAAACGGCTTTCATTTGAATGCTTAGCGTCCTTTGGGTATTGCTTAGGTCGTCAGGCAAGGGACACGGTACGTGCGAAGTAAATTCCATAGCCTTTCACTTCTCTTTGCGAGGCTCCTGCTACAAGGAAGAAGACCAATGGGGTAACGTATTTTCGCAATGGCTCTTTTTGTTAGCAAACCTGCACGTAGATTGAAAGTGAGAGCTTTTGAGCACTGAACTTTTTCTAGGGTATTCACTTCACCGTGCCGTTAAGCGTCATTGGGAGCAGCCGAGTCCTTATGTCGCCCGGGTCGCTCACGTCATCGTTGAATGGAAATATTCTCTGACGTCCTGAAATCTGTAAATTTTAATTTCGGTTCATGGAAACCACCTAATCACAGACAAGAAAGCAGGCGCCTGTTTAAAGAGTGCAGTTCTAGCGGCATTGGAGCGGGTAGGGTGCTTTTATTGAGGGAGATGATCATACCATGGGCGCTACTGCCAGTGTCCACCTGTTCTTCCCGTAAATTCTGTAACAATTTCTAAATGGCAGACAGAATACAGCTCTGTAAGGTGCCAAACATATATTGATAGGTAGTTCCGGACGTACGCGCAGAACGTGCGGAGTTTTAAGCGCAGATTGCGCTGACAGTCGCAGTTTGGTTTTTAATGCAGCCTAGTTCTTTGCCTGTTGACCTCACTACAAATGTGCTTTACAGAGCTTGAAATTTTATAGACCACACATGACAATCAAATAAATAGCAGGTTCGACGAAACTCTGGCGCACCACTTTCACTAAGATATATTTTGCTCCCAGTCATGGTAGTCTACAGAAAAGTGAAGCACGTCACTAGGGCATATTTCAGGGCAAGCGAACCAGCCGAGCGTCTTCACCGCTACAAGTGTCGTTGCCCCTTCCAAGCGTAACTGACCGCATGGTTAACTTGCCTAAGTGCGTTAGAAGAGAACTGCGGATGATGTCGCTTGATTTTCACCTCAGGTTACCTCATCATGGTGCTTCGAAGACATGAATTGTATTTTTTGAAGCTATTGTGGCAGATACTTCAAAAGGGCAGGGAGAGCGTGTGACCTCGTAGACACGACGTCTACATGAGCACGTTTTCCCTCATTTATTACATTCCCCTACAAAGAGGTCAGCAGCCTTACACTGCCCTTTAGACAACCTCCCTTAAAGTCATTGCAATGATGACCCTGAGGAGAATTAGTTCAATGCGGTTCATACATTGATCGGGACATTTTATGTGTGTCTTTCGAAACGGTAGCTGCTTGTAGTGGCATTTATGTTGTTCAAAAAAGGTGACAATGGTGTTTAAAAAATTCACAATCTAATTTTTTAGGCCAGTATTTTATATTATTACAAATCCGAATATATTCATTGTTACCGAACTTCCTACTAACAGATACAGTAAAAAAGCAGGTTTTCGCAAAATTCAGGGTTTCCGGTAGCAGAGACGTACTCTATCCGTCGCCACGTACTCATTTCTACAACGCATTTGTGTAGTGTACACCATAGAATACGGTCTCAACACTGTTTAACTACAGAGCACAGCTTTATTTAGCAGGACCGCGTAATTTAAAACCATATATTGCTAATACAGAATAAATCTAGGATCTAAACTGGGACCGTTATTATTTATTATTGGTACCGTAACTGCACTGGTCAATCTAATTTCTTCATGTCTAATTAATAAATTATGCCGATCTTATAAATGACTTACTAGCGATACTCCGAAGGATATTAAAAATCGGTCCGACCAAAAGTTAGCTGCACCTTGCTACAGCATTTTTATTCATAAAAAAAAACAGCCCTTTGGAATGAAGCGACAACTCCGGACAAAACGCAACATGGCCGTTTGCGGAATTTTGTCCTTCGCTGAGACGATTTCATGTTCTAGAGTGCATACAAAAATTTGTAGTAAATTTTTGCTCATTTAATATGTAATTGCACCGAAAAATAAATTTGCAAAAACAGCAACCAGTCATCTGCAGGTTGTCAATAGGTGACAGCAGTATGCAAAGCGCAATACACTAATATTCATTACACCTTAATTCTTACATACATGATCGATACCTCCAAAAAAGGGTTAGAAGTTTCAAGAAATAATTTGTGCAAGGTGTTTTATTGCAGCTTAAAATAGTAAGCATAACAGAGATTTTGTACCTACATATGTCCTGCATGAACTTTTCATCCGGTAACATTGCCTTGCAGCGTTAAATGCTACAGCCAGTATAGAGCGCGGTTCGTTGCTGTTGTTAAATCACAGTTGTTTTAACGAGAGCTACCAAGAATAAAAAAAAAGTTCCTTTCTAGAATACAGGCACTGACCCACTCGTACAACCCGAAAATTCCAATTTCATAGTATTTGAAATCAGCTAGAACATTATTGAGGTATAGGTTGTGGTGCAAGACATGTCGGATATAATTTTACGTGTTTTACATGCTCAAAATGACAATTCAGTACATTTTATACGCGTGAAAACCAGAATAATCCTCCATGCGCGTTCTGAAGAGGGCTTTAAAATAAAAAGACCAAGCACTTAAGTAAAACTACGTTTCAAATTATACAATCAATTGTACAAATTCTTTCACAAAATAATAGGTCATCACACGACAAGTTTAGAAACACAGGGGCTAATACGCTAAAGTTTTTACGTGTCGTACTGTCACAACCTCGTTTGCCCGCTCCCGAAAACATGCGCGACGACGGTCATTTTTGTTTGCAGGGTGGCGGGTCCATCCTTGTGGACGTGAGCCCAAGTTGCTCGAGTAACTGAGAGTTCACAGGGTTCACGAGTACGTTTTAAACAAAATACTTTTACTGCATGCACACGACGAGATTACATGAGGACAGAGAAGGCTAGACAAAAAAAAAAGACAAGATATAAAAACCTTTGGCTGGACTTCGGCTTTACGGGCGCAGGCATTAAGCTTGGGGTATACCGTACAATGGGCGCCCATGCGCGCTGGGCGGCTAACCCACGGCGTTCTCTAGAGAAGCAACAAAAATTGAAAATAGAAAAAAGCAAATACACAATGGGGCGGAATGCAGAGGTACACTCCCTGCAGAGACTTATATCTTAACCTTAGGCAAGTACAACCACAAGAAAAAAACAGCAGGTTCGAAAGCTGTAAGTGACATAAGAAACTCTAGGAGGAAGCATTTATCTTAACCCTAGGCGTCGCTATGGAAAACCGCGAGTTCAATGGCAGCAAGTCACAGCGAAGTCGAGTCAGCTTCGCCTGGCAGCCGCTAACATTTTTGGGACTACTGGTGCGGAGTCTGGTCGGCCTGGTAACCCACGACGACGAGGTGAACTTGATCCCGTAGGCGAGTCACTGGTCGTACAACCACGTGCCTACCAACGAACTTCCACTAAAGCCTCGTCATCCCCGAAGCCTCCCCAGAGTCTTGCACGTTGTTAAATCTCCAGTCGACTTCCATAAGCTCCCGCTCGCACACACTTAAACTTTGCCGGATCTCCCAACTGTCCGGCACATTTCAACCTCCATCGTTCTAATTGGTTATTTATTCCCCCTGGCCGCGCTACCATGCCGCATCTTCGAATGCGGCGCTGCTCCCCACTTGTAACGTCGGCTTTCCGGAATCACGGAGGTGCCCGAGCTGGCTAATACCGGTTCCACATGGCGTGCTGACGTCGCCTCCCTCGAAATCTGGCCTGCCGCGAGCAAGCCGAAATGCCGGCTCCGCCACTTACCCTATTCGTAATTGTTACGACGAAAGGCAAGGAAAAAAACGAACACGGGAAAAGCAGACGAGATGACTCAGTTGCAGAAGCGCGACCAAATATGGCCGTCCCATGGCGGAAAAGTTGGAATATCAGCAGCCCGAATGAAAAAAAAATGAGGGCCTGGCAGGTTGTTTGTGACCCTGCTCCCCTCTAAGGAATATGCTTCAAGGATCTCTTACATAAACAAACGACAAGCCATCACACTTACACACCGGTCTAAACAAGCTACAGACTAAACAGATAAGAACAACAAGAAACAAAAAGTTTATTACGAGAGTCAGTGTTCCTGTAGTCGCACAGCTCTGTAGCATCGTTGAAACACACACAAACCTTTCCGAGCACGGTTCCAACAGAACACTTTCGGTCGGCTGTTGCGCGCAACCGCAGACCGAAAGGTTTGCGTGCACCGGTTTGCAGGCACCATTTGCGTGCATAGGTTTGCGTGCACCGTTGATGTTCACCAGTGATGCACCCTAGGACCACGTACGCGAAAACCCGCAAAACAAAAAAACATCGCACATGTGGTTCTCATGAAAATTCAGAAAACAGACGCATACTCCGTTAAAGGAAATTTCACGAGCTTAGAAGGCACGTTTATTCCACTACTCACGTAAATTCGTCCACGTACAGACGCGCAAAAAAATCCCCCTACACCGAACATCCCTTCGCGTGCTTCGAGGATAGACGCAGCATCACGCTCACACAGAAAAGACTTCAGCATACCCAAACATGCAAAATGTGTTCGACTATCCAAACACTCAAGCTACAACACGTTCTCTCTAAATGTTTGGTAAGACTACACTTCGCTGCAAACAGTTCTTGTGATTAGTCCTGCGACGGGATACACAACGACAATCGCTCAGACGATTCCTGAACCCCGCATGCGATGATTCCTGAACCCCGCATATCAGCCAGCATGACCGACAGCCACATGCGTTAATGTCTCTCTTTTCCGCAGGAGGCTGAACTCTGCGAGCGCTGGCCTCCACGTTCCTCGCGTATAGCGAGCATCACTCTGTCACGCGCATGTACCAACTGGTAGCCAAAACCTTTGGTTGCCAAAACACAACTGAAAATATTCAACAGCTCGCGATTCCGACGAAAGCTCCGGGCCTCACCTCACTCTCCTCGACGACGTTTCTGACTCTTAAAGTTTTCTATTTTGCCCTCTCGCTCAGACTCTTCATACCTCGGTAAGTTCGCCGCTGTTTTTTATGGAGCCCCGGCTCAAGCTCAGCTTAGATTTTCTACTGCGCCTCATGGTGTTGTTTCTCTGGAGTCCCAGTTGGGCTCTATTTGGCTCACAGAATGCACCTTAAAGTCGTCTTCCCCGATTCAATCTCTTCTTGCATGCATATCGCCACCCTCCAACCCTCTATTCTTTGACTCTTCCTTCTCCCTTTGCGGTCGGAGTTTAATCTCTGCAAAACGTCTGCTCTCCTTCTTGTATTCCTCCGCGAAAATTGGCTTTTCCCGCCCGAGAACATTTCTGGCACCCTAGGCGCCCAGTCCGAGCTCTTTCTCCACTGTTGTTCAATCAACAGATCTAGCTATATGTCGAATAACTTCTCTTCGCCACTAGTCAGTCACCCATCTCACTCGTAATCCTCATCTCTCCAGTCGCGTAATCCTCATTCGCTCTCCAACCATGCCAGCAAGGGCACTTCCTACAAATCAAACAACTGTTCCAAGAAGAGCAAACAGTCAAGCCTTGCCTGCGCCATGACGACAACGTTTCTTTCACCATCTAGTTCTGCCTGTCTCTTTTCTCTAAGTTTTCTGTGCTGAATATGTGGAGAACGTTTTTCCTGCTCCTCTTCGCCTTCTTCGACGAATCTCTGTCTACTGCTGCAGCACATGCGTGTCACCTGTGACGTCCAGTCCAAGCTCTTCCCCCATTACTGCTCCATTCAAAAATCTTCCCTTCGATGCTTCCCTTCTTTCCTTCGATGCTGGTCTGAAGTCCCTCCTACTCGTAATCCTAATCACGCCAGCCGCGCTAACGTGCTACTTCGCTAACCCACATGCCAGCAAGTACACTCCCTTCAAGTCCAACAACGGCCCCAGGAAGAGCAACCTATCCAACTTTGCCTGCGCCATGTGGACTAAAAAAAAGCACTGAGTCCGCGGTTACCTGAGCTACGAATGAAACTATTGCGCCCCAGAAACCAACACGTGGCTGACCGGTGCTGTAGCAGACGCCACTTATTCTCACAACAACCTTATCCCGATCACGCAAAACAACGAGGGCAACAGTTCTTTATCTTTGCAGGGTGGCCGGACCGTCCGTGTGCACGTGGGCCAAAGTTGCTGTAGTTACTGAGAGTTCCGAGGGCTCACGAGTGCATTTTAAACAAATTATTTTACTGCATGCACAAGACGACATTTATGGGTACAGATAATGCTGGACAAAAAGAGACAAGATTAAAACATTTAGGTGGACATCAGCTTTGCGCGCGCAGTAACTCAGCTGTGGGATGCCTAACAATTGGCGCACGTGCGCACGGGGCGGCTAAAGCACGGCGTTGTTTAGACAACCAACCACTAAACAAAGAAAAAACCATACAGACATTGGGGGAATACGGAGGCACACACTCTGTAGAGACTCACATCTTAACCCTAGACAGCTACAACAACAAAAAAAAACACAGCTAGTTCGAAAGCTATAAGCGACGTATGATACACTCTAGGAGAAAGCGTACATCTTAACCCTACTCGTGGGTATGAATAAACGCGAGTTCAATGCTGGAAAGTGACAGCGAAGTCGAATCGGCTTCCCCGCGTAGGCGCTTAGGTTTTTCGGGGCCCTGGGGTGCGACGTCTGGACGGCCTTGTGACCCCCGACGACGACGGGAACTCCATCCCATACACAGGGCGCTGGTCCTACCTCGAAGGGCCTCCCCGCAAACTTCCGCTAAAACTGCGTCTTCCCTGCACGAACCCCAGCGTCTTGCACTTTGATAAGTGTCCAGTCGACTTCACCAGCCTCCCACTCGCACCCCTTAAAAACACTGCCCATCGACTGTCTGACCCGCACATTTACAAGCACACGAAATGCTTACACGAATGATTTCAGCCGAATGTTGAGCCGTGAGCAGTATTAATCTCTACCAACGCGAGCGACGGATGAACGGCGTCATGGGATACCTTTAAGAGTTTTACATTCACCATGGGAAAGTCGCAATCGCTTCCACGTGGACCTCCATTACGCTTGTTTATTACCCTGGAAATACTTCCTGTGAAATCCGTTTGCTAGAGGAAAATATTTAGTACACATAGTATTTCTCGTGTGCAAAACTATGCCCAAAGCCACCAGCGGAAGGTTTCGTACCCTCCCTAAGCACTCGGCGGTTTTTCACATTAGGCAATAAATTGAACAAAAGCATAATAGAGCTTGTTCATGTCAAGCATGGGGCTAATCTATCTGGTGGCCACGAGCACTTCAATCAGCTGCTCTAAAGAACATTTAGACTTCGTAGCGTTTAAAGTAGCAAACCCGTATAGTCATGGAAGATCTGGCGAAAGGAAGTATGGCCAGGCAGCTTGTTTCAACGAATAAGGAACTTATATGCATCAGAACCTTGTCAAAATTGTGAAAAGAGGATTTCTTACCAGAATAGTGGCGAGGCCTCAGGTTTCAAGCTGGCGAATAAGGCGCAAAGGACCCGTTGACGGAAACACAGCAATCAAACCACGAACACGTTTGTCACATCTGTATGAGAGGACCTTACATTCGGATCGAGGCAAAGCACGTTATCGCTAGGGCTGATAGCTGTCAAAGCACTTGCAAACAAAAGCACCGCTGGAGCCAGAATGGATACAAACAAAGGTAAATTGGCATCTGTCTTCCGCATTTTTCTATATAATATTTGTTGTTATCATTTATCTCAGCTACCGAGGACCGTAGCAGATCGTGGAGGTTAAAAGCACAGCAACACATCTGAAGCAGACTTCTTACGTTTATGGTGGGTGCCGAACACACGGGGCTCTCACCAACACCAACAAATTTACCTTGGCTGCCTTGGTTTCGGTTTTTAGTCTATATCATAGTCAGCAAGGGGGTGGCAGGTAAACGGAGAGCAACGCCGCCGGGAACGTTTGAACATGATACGTCGATGTTGTTGTTGGTGCCCCAGGGCCCAGCTGTTGTGTACAAATGGATTGCCCACAGTTTGGCGCCGTATTACGCCCAAATACATACCAGGTCGGCCCTAAAGGCAGCGCTCTGCATGGCGCGCCGGCTGTGGAGTGTGTGCTGAAAACACCTAGTATACTGGTTCGATGTTTTATGCGCGGATGATTTATATATGGCCTAGGCACAGGGTGCCAGCACTAAGGTCTTCGTCTGCTGTCGGCTCCACGGAGAGTTGTGCAGAGAAAGCTATGCCTCAAATATCCTGCGAAAACACGGAGAGCCGACCTAACGGCGCTTACAGCCAGACATGAAGACTCACGCCAAAGGACAACAAACCTTTATGCATTTTTTTCTAAGCATTTTTTGTGAGCAGCCGGCCGTCCACGGCGTGAACGCACTCCGCCCCAGCGACTATGAGCCCAGTGCTGCGTCAGCTATTGCAACTGCAGCCTGAAAAGCTAAAGTAAATAGGTTTGAAGCCACACATGGAGCTAACTTGGGTCACAAGGTATCAAAGTATCTATTCACAGTACAATTAGTGCAAGTGTAGCGACTTCAGTTATTATACGTTACCGTGCCAGAGTAGTAAAAATAGGTGGTGGCACAATGTGGGCGCAAAGAAAATAGGTAAAACAATGGGAATTCAGGGAATCTTGCTTAAGGAATCAGTATTGGTTAGTATGTCCTTCAGATTAGGGATCAATGCTCTGACAACGTTGTACAGAAAGTCCGAAGGCATCCCTACAAAAACAACAAATATAAGAGACCTGGTTCACGAATGGGAAGCCACATTTCCTAAGGAGGGTCGTAAAATACCTCCGATAAATGATAGACACAGCGCCCGACAGGTAACGGTGATGTTAAGCGAGCAGAACAAGCTTCGGTGCTGGTCGGGTGAAGAGGCCGCTACACTCAACTGGCGCCCTGAAGTTCAACGTAAGCTTTCGCTTCACGTTCTGCGTAAGTTCTAAGCACTTTACCTTTTTTTGCAATTTTAGCAACACACGCCGACGAAACAAGCGCATATACTGGTACGTAATAACCCCTCCAGACACCAACGCAGCTCAAGGGAAAGCGAACGTTGTGTCATTGCGATTGAAAGCAGTAGACGGGGCCGCGGGCATGTACAATGTAAACACCACGGCTTAAACCTTGAAAGCACGATTTCATATAAGTGGACACACTTATTTGTACAGGGCGAATGCTTTTATTACCAGCTGTTTTTCTATTTTAGTGTCTCTCTGTCACTTCAAATAGAATATAATGTTTTAGTGAACCTTGTCACGAAGGACGGGGGACAAATACCTTTAGTGATGAAGAGAAGTCAGCCTGGCAGTGAGCTTGCTTGCTACTTCATATGAACACGCCATTCGTTACTGACGCTATGGGGTTCTTTTATTGACCATCCGTGAAAGGATGAGGAACGTATAGGGGAAAAGGCAGTTTTTAAATGTTGGTAACTGTTTAGAATAGAAGACGATTAGGGAAATATTTTACTGACAGCTTGATGTACCATTTTCGGAATGCTTGAAGAGTCACAAAGTTCCCTAGCCTGAACAAAGAACATTATTCTGATCCATATCAACGAAGGTCCCGAGGAAGGTAAGAATTACAGTCTCACCAGTCTACTTTCAGTGGTTAACAAGCTCTTTACCAAAGTTCTAGTTAGTCACATATGTTACAGGCTGAATTTACAACAACCCACAGATCAGGGGGAGTTTACCAAAAGGTACTCAAACATGAATCTTATCAACGTCGTCAATGAAGTGATAGAAAAACCACACCATACACGAAACACTTTTATGGCACTTATATACTAGGAAGCATTTGATTCTGTGATACTCTAGCCGTGCCAGAATAACTAAACGACCAGAAAATAGAAAAACCCATTGAACACTTCAAGATGACGTATGTAAGGAACGCATGGGAAGAATAACCCTCCCAAAGCAAAGCAATAAATACCTGATCCCAAATGGAGTAAGCCAAGGAGATACTATCGCGCCGATACTGTTCACAGCTTGGTTGGAGCCGTGCACTGGGTACCTTGAGTATTCATGGTTATGGTATTGGCGGCACCGCGGGCCCGGAGCTCGCATAGTCACGCCGTAATCTGCAATGACTAGGAGTTGTGAGGTGAAAGACAGAAACCACAAACAGTGGCCATCAGAGCTCAGGTTAAGCTCCTCTTGAATGGCCCCTTTCCGGTTACCATGCAGGTTGCTCCGGGACCTTCCTCTGTATCAGGGTAACGCGAGCGAAAAAGGTACCTCTGTCCCTTGCTTTTATACATTCTGTATGGTTGGTTTCATCCGGCGCTCCGTCCGATCGTAAATCCCGAATCCACTGCGCTGCTTCAAGTACCAGCGGTTTGGGCATGGTACTAACTCGTGTCGTGACCAAATACCGTGTGCAAAGTGCGTCCAAAATGACCGTCCCACAGCTTATTGTAGTTCACAACAACTCCTCTGCAATAACTGTCAGGGCCCACACGTGGTATCCTCTAGGGAATGTGGGAAGTTCCAGCGTGAGAAGAATCATAAATATCAATGTCACCAAAAACATCACCTTCCCAGAGGCGCGAAAGAGGTTCGCCTCTTTCCCACTGCGGAGGTACGGCGATGCAGGTCACCGGGAGAGGGAGCCCTATCTGGATTTGGTGGGGATCAAGTACCGTGAGTCGGACCTGGTCGTGCCCCTGCTCTCCTTCCTCCCATCAGGTTGCTTCGGGCAACCCAACCAGTCACCGCGCCGCCTCCTCAGCCAGCAGTGGCTGTGGTGGCAACCACGTTCGTTGGGGATGCCGTTGCTTCCACTGAGTTCTTGCCGCCACGCGAGGGCGCAGAGGTGATGGACAGGGAGGCAGCCGGGGCTTTTGGCACCCCCACCGCATCGCCTCTGCCACCCATGGTGCCCCTGCCGCCCTCGGCGGTCACGACAAAAACAAAAGGCACCGGAAAGGATGCCAAGGTAAGTGGGTCTGGTTTGCAAGGCACCCAGGCTCCCAAATAACTTTTTCTTACATACATTTCTTACATACATATTCCAGTGGCTTTAAACTTATTTAATGAGAACAGAAAATGTAATGCAATTTAACTGCTGAGGCCTTTTTAAAATGATTATGTCTTTGTTTGAATTCAATCAGCCAAGTGTCATGTGTCTCCATGAACCCCATTTAAACACCAGGCAAACAAATTTCTTTTGTGGACACAGTAAAAACAAACGACGAAGAAGGTGATGGCCCATCTTCAGGCTGTGAGGCCGTCATTGCCCGAAAATGCTTGAGGTGCAAAACTGCTAATCTAAAGACCATCGTACCGGCTGTGGTCATAAGAACCATAATCTTCAAGAGGCTTGCAACACTGTTCTCTTTTTACATCCCTCGTGACTTCGACTTCTTGAGCTCTGATTTCGAGGGTCTGATAGATCAGATACCTGAACCTATCAGTCGAAATAGGCGACCTGAGTGCACATAACTGTCCTTGGGGCTGTGCTTGCACGGATACCCGAGGCAGCCTCATTGAAAAATTCTTAACAACGGCGGGAGCATGTCCTGACCTATCAGTCAAAATAGGCGACCTCAGTGCACATAACTGCCCTTGGGGCTGTGCTTGCACGAATGCCCGAGGTAGCTCATTGAAAAATTCTTAACAACCGCGGGAGCATGTCCTTTCAACTAGAAACAGCCAACATTTTAAAATATAGGACACAACACTTATTCACACCTTGACTTGGCAAAAGGATCAGCAGTGCTCTTTCCTTGTCTTGAGTGGGGTGTCGGCACTGACCCATATGGTAGTGACCACTTCCCCACCTCACTATCATATATAGGTAAAGCTCCAACCATTCCATCTTCCCAGCACAGGTTCTACGAAGCAAGAGCCCACTGGAATACATTTACAGAGGCATCCAAACTACGCTACGCGTCCACACAACACCTACACGTTTAACAGGGAACCCAACTACTCATAGCGCATATTCTCGACGCCACTAAAAAGTCTACTTCCCACGCCTCTGGTTGCGAGCGCAACCAGTCGAGGCCGTGGTGGAATAAGTACTGTTGGCGGGTGCGAGAAGACAAGAACGAGGCGTGGATATCCTTCCTCAGTACCCCACGTTGGGAAACTTTATTTTGCTCAAAAGGGCAAAGCCGTTAGGAAACCGTGTTCACCATGCAGGCAAAACGAGATAGTTGGCATTCATTCATAACACCAATGAACTCGTACATGGACATGGAAAGTATGGACGCGAATACGCAAACTCAAAGGGCAACAAACCCACAGCTCGCCTCTGGCCAGCACAACAGGGGACACACTCGAAGAGGAGGCTGACACACTCGCTCAACACTTCCAACACGTGTGCAGTTCAACACACTACACAAACACTACCATGAAACAAAACTTTTTCCCTAAAGGAAGCCTTTACTAGATAACAACTGGGGAACATCTTCTAACTCACAGTTTTCACGGCCTGAGCTAAGAGCAGCTCTAATAGCATGTAAAGCCTCGGCTGTAGAGTCAGATATCACGTATACAATAATACACCTACATGCAGACAAACCTGAGACACTCCTATATCTTGTAATTAAATACTAAGTTTCGGGCCCATCCCACACTCTTGGTGGGAGGCCATAGTAGTGGCTTCCTTGAAGGAGGAAAAGGACCCGTCGTACCCATCAAGTTACCATCCCTTAGCCCTGACGAGCTGTCTGTGCAAGCTCTTCGAGATCGTAAATAGGAAACTAATGTGCTTTCATGTGTACCATGGCCTTCTCGCGAGGTGCTGAGAAGAATTCAGGATACAGCGATCCAAGAAAGACCAGCTCGTGGCACTTGAATAATTTATTAAGAAGGCCTTTGTGCATAAACAGTTCGGTCTTACAGTGTTTTTCGACATCGAGATGTCCTATGAAACCGCTTGGCGTTATGGCATTCTTAGTGACCGCTTGACGTTATGGCATTCTTACTATATACAACCTAATGGTTGTATATACTTGACGAAACGCCGTCAGGTTCAACTAGCTGCATTCCAGAAAATGTCCCGGAATAAACACTTCACAAACAACTTGGTCCCACTGTCATTGCTTAGCCTTTATGTAAATAGAAGGAACACGTCTTTTATTTTTTGTTGCCTAAGTCTTGGAGAATGGATTCCCTAAATGTTCTCGTATAACGGAAGCTGCACTGTTTTACGAACAATCTTATCTCGGCTCCAGAACGCAAGGGAGTGCATGTCTTTTTTTAAAGACGATAGTCTTTCTTCGGCTCCTTAAACCCATAAATTTTGGTCTGTCGCTATGTCGGTCTGTCTGTCTCTCTGTCTGTGACTCGATTCAGCCACCCAGCCAAAGTAAAACAATGCCTGCGTGATAGTCTTATATAGTGACAGCTAAATGTGCCCATCTAATTCCGGTGTAATGTTCATACTTTACAACATTGTTGAAGAAGAACAAGACCCTACGCAAATATAAGAACAAATTAATACAGATGTGACATTTGCAGCGTTCCTCTATAAAAAATCATACATGTTTGATTTTGGCGAGATTAAATACTTCATCAACGGAAGAAAAAATATCACTCCGCCGTCGCCTGCTGTCGCCCGCGCCATATCGCTTCTGGCGGAATTTGAAGAAATCAAGTGGCAGGAGTTACGAAAGGTTCCACTAGATTGGTTCCACGTTGTGCTTGCAACGCACGTGGACTAGGGAAACGCGGTTCTATAAAAGTGGAAGGAGGGGGCCTCGATACACGTGCGTCTTCGCTGTACGGCAGGGTTGGCATCGAGACAATTTAAAATGATGTAAGCAAACCTGTGGTGTCTTTAACTTGGGAGGAGCGCGACTCAAGAGGAACAACATGAGAGGTGAGCGGTAAAGCGAAGGGAAGCACTTACTTGGCAAAAGTCGATAAAGACTGTCGTCTTTTGACGACATTTGCAACGAAGGGAGCAGATACGCAGCCAATTTTTTCTCACAACTTTCGCAACTGTGTCACCTGAACAATTATTTATTATTATTATAGTTTTTTGAACTGACGAGTTTGCTGGTTTTATTTCTTCTTCACTAACCACTTGTAATTTGTTGCTTCAAAAAACTTTTGTGTTCATCAATCTGCATATACTTTAGGCGTTCCCCAAAGCTAAGTGTTAGGGCATTTACTCTTTTGATATACATCGATAACTTCCCCACTTACATTTTCTCGTCATTCTGCCCGTTTGCAGAATATCGTGTCATTCATCATGAAAGGTTTAGTATATCTAACATTCAAATTCCTTACGGCGATATTAGCCAAGGTACGAAAAGGTGTATCTGGTGAAGGCAAGCCCTAATGTCCTTCATTGGAAATGCATGCTCCTTTATCGAACTAGTCCATCCACATTTACATTCCTAGTGATGTCTCCCCAAAGCTGCCTCATATTACAAGTACCTTGACGTGCATTTAACATATACCTTATCGTGGAAACTTCACAGTGCTTTTTTTCGGAAATAACACTAAGCGTGGGTTAGGCGACCCTGCGGAAACTTTTTATGTGGCTCCCATTTTGTTAAGCTGCTCCTTTATATGTTTTAGTGCATTTAAACCTCGATTTTCCGGCATTTTACATGGCATTCCCTCCAATACCAACTCATTGCGGAAATAAACGCATTTTGAAACCCTTCACCGTGCTTCATTCTTTGCAACTACCACCACATATCAACTTTAAACCACAAAATTAGCTCTTAATTTACTGCGGATCGACTTTGTTGTGGGTCTTTCACAAAATGTGTCACAAAAACTTCTATTTTGAAACACCGGTTACTGTCGTGGCCATCTTACAATTCACGACGCATGGCTATCCACTGCAAGGTTAACATCCTGTCCTGTCAAACAAAGCATTTCAATGAGTCGTTAATTCCTACTACTTGCATTCATTGCAACCGCCATCCGTCATCTGTCGCTGTAATAACAGATTTAATGCTTTTCTTTTGCCGCAAAACCTGTTATAGAGAGTTTGACCATGTTCAATATTCCTACACAGTATGGCCCCGCACATTTGCAACATGAAATCACAATCCTGCTGCAACAAAAGAGAAAAGTCTTCTTACTATTGCACACAGCACAACAAAGTTAGTAGTATATCCTTTAAAATGGCCAACAGAAAAGACAACAGATCAGTCTAAAAATACGATGTAAAAAGGCCAACACTCAGAAATAAACCAAAATGTGCGATAAAAAAAGAGTATTGACGTGAATGTATTTGATGAAACAAGGTTTTAGAGATGCAAAAATTCAAAGATGCCGCGAATACATTTCTTTACCAACTACAATTTTACAAAAACACTCTGTTCTTATAACAAACAAGAATGAACATTTAAACAATTTTGACGTGAGCCTTCTCAATCGAAGTAAAGTTGCGTCGAAGCATTTGATTGTCCTAATTGACCTTGGGCGCAGCTATATGAACTTTTTGTATGGCCAATTTTGTGTGGTGTATGTTGCCACATTTCCTTTAAAATTGACTTGCTCACAAAGACACTGTAACTTGTTGTTACTTCGTGTTTAGAACGCAATGACAAGTGAAGGTGTAGACAAAAATCTTGGCACGTTGGTAGTAACAAAAAAGCTGCGATCGGGTACTCTCTTTGTGATTTTGAGTTTTCGCTTAACTCTTGCGTTGTAAAAAGCGATTTCCGGATACTTTGTTTTGTAGCTGCGCCTCGGACGAGATAAACATGATTCATTAGCGATATAAATACTGACTGAAATAGAAGCACTATGACCATTTTTCACAAATACTTCGCGGTGACAATACAAAAGCCTGCCGAAACGAGTACCTTAATATTCTTCGACTACACGTGAGTCGTATTTTTATGGTTGAATCAGACGCCGTTTTAAATGATTGTGCTATTTCAGTAAGGTTAGAGGAGTAGTTCAAATAATTGAGAAAGGGAAACGTTTTCGCTTGTGTCCCAAAAGGCATCACTTTAGCCTTTCCTACGTTTCTGTGAATCAGTCTGAAGACAAGTTTGCGAGTGCAGAAAGCGTCTGATTAGCCTAACATTATTTCATTAGGGTCACAACACTCGGGCCTAGCGTAATACCATATGAATAATGGTAAAAACGCCATTTCAATAATGCAATGCATTTGTTCAAAGGTAGGTTTCATTTCATTTCATTGAATTTATTTTCGAGAAGAATCGCTGCAAGCTCTAAAGGGCTAAAAGCAGCGAGCTACAGCTTGACTTGTCCCAGGAGCCGTTGTACACATGATATAAATAATACAATTTGTACAGATGATACAATTAACATATAGGAAGTGTAAAAAGTTGCGCAGTCAAAAAAACAAATCGCAGAAACAAGCCACGTGTACAATTTCGCAAGACATGCAGTATACAGTTGAATATTGAAATACATTGCAAATGACACTGTACCGGAATATACACGATAACGAAAGCTGCCACTAATAACACGGGAAATGTTACGTGTACACAATATTCGCCCTCATAAGAATTCGTATCTTGCGTACATTGTCACCATCAGCGTTTATTTCTGTTAATTGATTATTTACACTCACATTGATAAAATACCCACGTATTTTTTTTAGAAGTAATGGCTGTATTTTTCAATTTCTGAAGTGTCGCGACAAAATTTTCGTTTCAGCGGATGTAATTTATATTGCGTTCGAAAGTAGGGGATTAACCATAATTCGCTATTTCTGGCCATACAAGTGCAGTGGGGAGTAAGGCAGGCTAAAGTGTTTAAGAAAGTGTGACGTTCACTTCCGCAAAGATACATTGATTGCAGTATGCAAAATTTATAGTTGTGTTCAAATCGAATAATAGAGTATTGTAAAATAAATTTCCACTGGGGAATAACGTGTGAACTTTTGCTATCAACATTTGCTAACATTTGCTGTCAACAGGTTGAATAAAAACGCTCGCAATACACTTCCCTCTCTCGCGCGACATTATATTTGCAGTAGCTAAGGGGTATTATTGTTATTGTCAATATGTGGGCAGCAGTACCATAATCTAAGTCCTTAGAAGCTCTGCGATACTTTACCAATTTCGCTGGCTGGGTGACTGTGTTACCCATTACGTGCTGGGCGTACTTATAATAGCGAAAACAGTATCTGGAGATTTAGGGTGGTAGCCAGCGGTAGTCTGACAACGCAGTATGAAGAGAACTTCGCTATCACCCGCCCAAGCGTGACTCCAGCATGAACAGCCGGTCATCAACAGTTGATTGACAGCATATCTTGTAATGGTAGCTTTCAGGGTCTAGGCTGCAACCACCGATTCTCTCGCCATCATTGGCAGAATAGTAAGACTAGGAATAAGGAGCTAGTTTAGGAATACAGAGAAAGAATTACGGCAGTTTCTAACACCAAGATATAATTGTTGGAATAGTAAGGATCGTTTCGCAACAGTTTTTTCATTTAAAATAGATTTGTGTGTGGGAACGAAAGTGAAGCACATCACGTGTGCACCATGGGGACCGACCCTACCCCTTTGATAAGAACTGGTATGCTTGTGTGACCTGTGGGCAGGTGTTGCGGTTGACTTTTATTTGTCGAATAAAGAAATAACAACATATACGTGCTTACGCGGTAAATACAAAAATCGTCGCTATATTCGGAAACAATGTCGGAAATGGTGTAAGAAGGGTGAAGAAGGGCAGCTACCGTGAGGTGGGCGGGAATGCGCTGCCCTTTACATGAAATGCGCTGACACAACTTCTAAAATTTCGCACTAATTACGCGGCGTTGCTCTGTAGTGTAATCCAAACGACGGTAGCTTTTCACATCACAGCCGAGCAACTTACGTTTATATTAACTTATTACTCAAACATGGTATCGTCAAGACATTAGGCACATACGGCCATCAGGGTGTATTCTGCCCCTGGCTCAGGAAGTTGTTTTGCAGACGCGTTTAGGCCTTTATATTGTCCGCTTCAGCTGTAGCTGACGAAAATATATACCACCACTCAGCCTTTCAGCTATGACATTATGCCTGTTAATCAGGATAAACAGTTAGTAGAAAATGCAACTTCAGAAAATTTCTTCCGGCAGCCAATCGGGTGCTCCAGGACCGCCCCAGTAGCGGCCGTCTAGTTGATGGAAAGGAAGTGCGCCTTTTTATCCCCTGTTGCGATAGAGCTTACGAAGTGTGCGAGCGTAGAATTAAAGGGGAAGCGGGCGTGTACTTACCGCTTAACGCTGCATTGCCCAAATTTACAATAAAACACCTCACTATAAAGCTCAAGTGCCGAGTTACAGCGAATATTACGAAAAACCAGAAACTCATGTATTACAATGCATTACAATGCCACAAGACAATAACATGTCTGTCGCGGCAACACAGTAGTAATGTAGACTTATGTACCACTACAATGTCCCATTATGTACCACTACAATATCCACTAAGAATACCACCGAGGAATCATTGCATCAACATCTCATAAAGGTGCCGTGACACGCCTATTTTACGCTTTCCAGAATGTTTGCACAATAATGTTGTTGTGGCAACACGGCATGTATCAAATTATGACCAAAGCGGGATCTCTTTTGGACGTCCGGAATTCAAATTGGTGATGTTTCTGAGATATCTGCGGGGCGTACTTCAGCTTGTTAGGTCCTTACGCCATTTGAAACATTAATTTACTCAAGACAATCTCTATCGGACAACGCCAATACAATATTACATAACAGTTTTACCAGTGCCCAAAACACAAATGTTAAGAAATGGGTCATACCCTTCATGCAAGGTCACAGTTTTTCTAAATTTTCACTCACCCGAATAGTGTACAAGAGTCTATCTTATGTAATGACATGTGGCCAATCGTGCCGTCCACCTGCCCTTTTTTCTGGGTTATGCTGCTAGTGTTATTCCGACGGACATTCATCATTGCGCAAATCCACCTAGACACAAGATAATGTCATAGGTAACGAAAACCCAACCAACTTCCTGAACTACCGTTTTGTCCTAATGAAGTGCCTTGTTAAAAGACGAAACCCACAAAATTATCGGTAAATGCATCCGTGGCATATCAAGTTCACACGCGTCTGCATTCATTCTTGGATTAAAAAGAAGACAATAGCTTTACTGTACAATGTCCGTCCTATCAGAATCTTAAAAAAAAAGATGTCAACCTTTTTAAAAAATTGCTGACGCCCTCTACACCCTCACTGCACCCGATTATTTCATCAATCGATGCCATTCATGGTAATGCCAGAGTTCGGAGGATGGAATCAAACTGCCTTTTTTTACTCCTAACAATGTCTTCAAGAGTACAATCTTGCCGTTTTTCATAAGTCTATAACACAAACCTGCTACAAAATGATGAGTCGCAGTTGCAATTCTTGGTGCAAGCCACGCGCTTCTGAAATCCAGAAGGTTGATTTTGTTCTTAAGGTGGGCCCACCTTTAAACAACTGACTGGACCATGGGATTTGTGTATGGTGAAGGGTGTATAACTAACTGAACATTAAAAATTTTGATAATGATGATCATCATAATGTGCACGGCAACGCTTTCAAAGCTAAAAATAACAAGTGAAAACCGAGGCCAATTCCGTCCCTCTTCAACTACGCGGCCTCAACATAATTTTAAAGAGAGGGCCGCGGTAACGTAATTTTCACCATACTTGATTATTGCGAGCGGGATCATAGTCGTTTTATTGGAAACACCTTTCCCTTCCTTTATACTGTAAAGACGACTAAGGGATAACAAAATGTGAGTGTTAATAAAAAACCTGGCCCGTTAAGAGAACGTGGCTGACTTCTGCCTTTAAGGCGACTTACAATAAATTTTTCACCGCCACAGATATGACGTTTAAATCTACCACAACATCTTAGTCGTTGTTCAGTGGGCGTCCCGCACCATTGGCCTATCTGCAAAGCTTCTCCAACGTACCGAGTGGTAATCCTGTTCTTCAAAACGTTAAAAAAGTTGCATACACCACTGTACCGAACGATCCTGAAACTTCATCGTCAGCGATTTTCAAATAAATAAAATGTTCGGCCCTGAACGTATCAACAATGAGAAGAAAAAAGTACTCGTTTGAGCTTCTTGAACAGGGGGCATAACGCTCACACCAGGTTTTGTGCCTGCAGGAGAATGGTATATGTATAACTACATTTATGCTGCGTCTCGGCATCCCAAAATATGATGTAAACGTTAAAGTGCCTATGTTTCTGCGCGTAATTCTGATTTAGGTAAAATATTTAAACGTTGAGAGTTGCTAAATTTATTTTTGGAAATATTCAAACTCGGTAACTTTGGGCGTACCATTAGTAAATAAATGATGGTCACTGCGATTAAGAAATATTTTGGTGCCTCAAAAACATTATGTTGCCACATTCTGCTACTAAAAGTTTACGCAGAAGAGCATTTACTCACTCTGGTGAAGAACACGTTTTTCTGAAAAGCGTTTTTACTCATTTGGTTTAAAATCAATACCCTGGCGCTTTTCAAAAATACACATAGAACATCGTGTTAATGCGTTCGTGTTATAGAGAACACATGCGTGTCAGTACATTACACAGAGGCTTTGTTCTTCGTCAACTCTAGCAAATTTATTGTTCTTAGCTCATTGTAAATGGGTAACATTTTATATTGAGGATGCTACCATATCGGTAGCCTAATAAATGTCAAAGGGCCAAAGAAAGTTCCATAAATATTTGAAATTTATCTTCGTCTTAGTATACAACAGGAAGATCAACAAAGGAAAATATATTGAAAAATTGCTAGCTCTGCCACAAGTTTCGAACAAAAACTAAATGTTCAAATTTTGCAACTGCAGGAATTTGTCAGGCTAACCATCTTTCTTGGAATTTTAGCGCAAAGCAAAATAAAAACTAAAATACCCAATGTTATACAAAAAATGGCACAAGAGATATAAAAACACCTAAAATATTATTAATGATATTATTATTACGGTTAATATTATTATAAGCAGTATTAGTAGTAGTAGAAGTGATGATGGTTGGCTTTTAATGGCGCAAGGCGAACAAACCCAAACAGTGCCAGAGATGAAGTTATTTAATGAAGAGAAGTGATTACAAAAAAGTGCGTATAAAAACGTGCGAACCGCGCATAGTAAAATCAATTACAGATAATGGTAATGTATGGTGTATAGGGCCGGATTTGATTATGCGTGAAAGGAAATGAGGTTTAAAAACTTAAAGAGTGACAAATACTTAAACACATGTTTCACAGAAAACATGGCATCGTCACCCAGAAACAACGATGGATGTAGGGGAATATTTTGTCTGTAGAGTTCAGTGAAGTATTTGTCTCGTGTTGCGTCGAGTGTCTTGCATTGAATGAGTATGTGAACTACTGATAAGGCCTCTCCGCACCTGCTGCAGTAGGGTTTTGGAAATTCCGTGAGCAGATACGAGTGAGATGCATGGGTGTGACCCCTCTGTATCCTAGCCAAGGCGACTTCCGTGTGTCTGTGGTGTGTGTCAGTGGTGTATGGTCCCAAGCGTGGTTTGAAAACGTATAACGTGTTTCCTGTCTTTTCATTCCAGTGTGTTTGCCATGTTCTGCGCGAGTGTTGTTTTCTGTGTGGCTTGAAGTCTGTATAGGGTACCGTTGTTATTTCTATAGTGTTCCCGTTGCTGCAGCAGCGGCCCACTCGTCTGCCAACTCATTCTAAGCGATCCCTGATTGTCCTGGGAACCAGCAGAGGAGGAGCTCATGCTTTTGCGCATAGACCCACATAATGGTGTTGAATACAACATTAATTGTGTGTTTTTTGAGGGGCGTGTGCGATGATAGTGCGCTGAAACACAGGAATCTTTATACATGACGGAACTGGGAATTTGATTTGCAAGAATTTGTTCTGCGATAAGTAAACTTTTATACGCTTCTGCTGAAAAAATGGTTGTATGTTCATGGTTCTGGCTACATTACAATTCAGACCATAAGCAGCGCAGAACACCGTAGTGAAGATTTAGAAGTGTAGCTGTTAAATTTTGCACGTGGGAGAGACAGAAAGTGCTGCAGTATTGCATCTCGTGGTACTGGATTTTTGGTTCGTTTCAAAACAAGAAAGGTCGCAGGACAAAGGCCGAACTTTCCAAGGCAGTAAAATGTCTGAAAAGAATGATGCGTACACAATTAAAACGAAACACTGAGATTACAGGCTCACTCTGTCACTATATACGAAAAGGGCAGACGAACGGAAGGGCGATTTACAAAGAGCAGAGATGTGGATGTATTGTTAAAGACAGGATAAAAAAATGGTTATTCAGCGATGAAATTTCAAAGCAGAAAGCAAGTCCATGTACGTCCGTCGGTTCTCAACAGAACACTTGTTACACTCGACATAGAGACTTTGGGCGGGACTAGTACGAGAAGCACCCGACGCAAGGCGAAGCCCCAGTGTAGCACTGGGTCAAGCATTTGCAACACTGTTTTAGTTCCCATCCGATACACCACACTGCCATAGTCCAAACGAGACCCTACCAAAGCAGTATACAAGCGCAGCAGGGGTTCTTTTTCATTCCCACAGGATTGGTGGAAGAGAACCTTCAGTATACTCATTATTTTCAGACACTTATGCTTAAGTTCCTTGATCTGTGGAATGAATGTGAGTTTCTTATCAAACACAACACCTAAAAACTTGTGCTCCTTGTTCACAGGCAGCGACGCGCTATTAGGAGTAATGTCTTGGTTCGAATTGACCCTGCGCTTCCTGGAGAACACAACACAAGAGCTTTTTTCGGAATTAAATTTAAAACTATTTTTGTCTGCCCAGTCGGCAAGCTTATTTACTCCAAGCTGGACTTGACGTTCGCTTACTGACATATACTTGATTTAAAGGATATCTGCAGCTGGTCTGCATACATTGAATATAAGATTGTAGGTCGCAGTGCCTTTCCAAGAGAGTTCATGTTTACTATGAAGAAAGTGCAGCTGAAAACGCCACCTTGTGGCACTCCATTTGCTTGCACGTAAACCTTTCAGAGTGTACTACCGACTCTTACTCGAAACATTCTTTGTTTAGTAACTTACGAGTGTGTTCAATATGTTACCCGAAACAACGAATAATTTGAGTTCACTAAGGATCCCGTAACGCAAAGCGGTGTCGTATGCCTTCTCGAGGTCAAAAAATACAGTTAAGCACAGCTGCTTGTGCATGAAGGCATCCTTAATGTACGAGCCAAGTGCTGCCAGTTGATCGTTCGTCGATCGCCCCACCCTGAAGCCTGCCTTAAAGCTCTTGAGAAGACCGTTGTAATCAAGCAAGTCACACGAGCCTGAGTATGGTCATCATCTCGAAGAGCTTGCACAGGCAGCTCGTAAAAGGTATAGGACGGTAACTTGAGGGGGACGACGGGTTCTTACCCTCCTTCAAGAAAGCCAATACAATGGCCTCCCTCCTAGAGTGTGGAATTTGCCCCGAAAGCCATATCTTATTATATAAATGTAGAAGTGTTTCAATTGTGTTTGCTTGTAGATGTATAAGTGGGGTTGTCTGGGCCTGGAGCGGAGGGGTTACTTGCGGTCAGAGCAGCCCTCAGCTGATACATGTAAAACTCCGAGTTATAAGTTGTTGACCTATTGTCATCTAGTATAGGCTTCTTTTTGGCCGATTGTTATTTCTTATGAAAGTTTTTCTAGAGTATGCTGAACTGCACACGTGTTAGAAGTGTTGTGCGAGTGTGTCAGCCTGGTCTTCGAGTGTGTCACCTGTTGTGCTGACCAGAAGCAGGTTGTGTGTTTTTTGTCCCCTGAGTATGCGTATTCATGTCCATACTTTCCGTGTGTCTGTTTGAATTTATTTATGTTATGAAGGAACGCCAACTATCTCGTTTTGCCTCACGGTGCTCACGTTTTCCTAACGCCTTGGCCCGTTGGAACAACAAAATGTTACCCGACGTGGTATACCGACGGAGGATACCCCAGGCCTTGTTCTAGGCCGCTCGCATTCGCCAACAGTCCTCATTCCATCACGGCCTCCTATGGTTGCGCGGGGCACCAGAGGCATGGAGAATAGACTGATCGGTGGCGTCGACGACATGCGCCGTGAGGATTTCGGTACATTCTTCAACGTGTACGTGTACAATGGATGTGTAATGTAGTTTGGATGTCTCTGTAAATGTATTCCAGTTAGCTGTTCCTTCATTGAACCTGTTCTGGGAATAGAGACTGCATCAGCCTTTACCCATATTTGTTAATGAGGTGGGGAAGTGGTCATTGACATATGGGTCAGTGCCCATACCCCACTCGAGAAGAGGAAAGAGAACTGCGAACCAACAACCACGTAAAGATATGAGTGTGTGTTTTGTCCTATAATAACGTATGTGGGCTTATTTTTGTTGAAAAAGCATGCTCTTGAAGACATAAAGAAGTTCTCTATCAGGTGACCTCGGGCATCCGTGCGCGAAGAGCCCCAAAGATAGTTTGCGCATTAAGTTCGCCTGTTAGGATGTATGTTTTTGGCAGCGGGTAGACCACCGGCTCGAAGTCAGAGATCGAAAGTGCATGGTCAGGAGGAATATATATATAGAGCATACGGTTATCAGTCTATTGAATATAATTGTGCGAATTGCCAAAGCCTCAAGGACAGTGTTCAAAGTGACAAGGTGGCATGCTATGAATTTCTGGGCGATTATGGCCGCACCCCCTGAAGAGTGCGGGCAGCCATCTTTGTCTTTTCTGAAGACCATGTACCTATTTAAGAAATTTGTGGGTTTGGAATTTAAGTGTGTTTTTTGTACACATATTACAGTGGGCTAAATAGCATGCAGAATCTCGTACACGTCGTCAAGATTATTCAGAAGGTTTCTGCAGTTCCATTTGACCATGTTTTCTCTTCCCATTATTAAGGATTCAGAGCTACTAGAGTGTGACTATTTATGTAAGATCTTTCAGGGCTTCGACTCTTGGAAGGGTTTTTTTTGACCTTCTCTACTGACCTGGACACCGGAGCCCCTTCCTTCCGCTGTTGTGCTCGCCGGAACGGCTCGACGCCAATGTCATCATCAGAAGGCAGGGGGGTGAACAGCGGACTGGGACGCATTGACTTGGTAACCTTTCGGGTGTCCTTTGCCTGTGCTGGCAGTGCCTGGGTGTGGGGAGCACCACAGGCGGCGCAGGCAGCCAGGCGAGGGAGGGGGTCTCTGCGGATACCGCAGTCTCCATCTCCTCCGTGCCCTCACGTGCACGTTAGGCTGGTGGAGAGGAAGCAGTGGGTGCAGCAGGATCCGCAACAGGCGTGGATGCCACCACAAACGCCACTGGCTCAGCGAGCGGCACGGTGGCGGGTTGGGCCGCCGGAGACAACCAAGGGGGAGGGAAGGAGACCGTGGAGGGACCAGGTCCGAATCGTGGTACTGGGTCCCCGCCGAAACTAGGCACCTCTCCGCCCCCCGGCGAGCTGCGTCGGCGTACCTCCCCAGAGAAAAAGAAGCTAACTTCTTTCACGCCTTCGTGAAGGTGATGCTCTGTGACCTTGATGTTTATTATTTTCTTTTCTAGCTGGAACTTCTCGCAATGTACGGAGTACGCCGCGTGTGGGCCCTGACAGGTAATGCAGAGGAGTTGCTCGGAACTGCAATTATCAGAGGGATGACCTTGTTGCGCACACATGATGCTTGTTAGTTGGAGCCGGCACGATTAGGTACCATGCCGGAACCGCTAGCACTTGAAAATGCGCCGCGGGTTCATAATGTACGCTCGAATGGACCACCAGATGAAACCAGCATTGATGTGGCCTGGAAGGACAGAACGATCGAATGTCAGAATGATATGTTTTGTGGGTAATACCTTATCGTCTCTCCTTATTGTTATGTGCCTTACAGCCGTCACACCTTGACTTCTCAGGGGTTCAAGAAGATCGGCCTCTGTATCATTTGCAAGATCTCGCTCTGAGATCCCACCCTGCGAGCTGTTCAGGCTGCGGTGGGGCAGGAACGTGATGTGAAGATCGGCAATACGGGTCTGCTGAAAGAGTTTTGTGGCCTCCTGCTCACTAAGTACCTCGACCAAGATTTCTCCGGTTGTCTGTTTCTTGGCTTCATAGGATTCAACTACCACACTTTCCAGAAACTTCGAAATCAAGAACACGGACAGTGAAGCTCTTGGCCTGCTTGGTTCAAGAGATTCAATCCCCAAGAAATGGGGGTAGTTATCAGGTTTCCGGATGGTCATGGTCGGGAGGGGTGCATAAGATACTACGGTGCGGCCCCTTTTACGGGGCCGATCATTGGGTTTGGTAAAGTTAGAAAAAAAAACATTTAACACTTATAAGAGCCTGGGATAGGGGTACTTTCTTCGTCAGCCTTACCCTGATAGCTGAGGAGGTCCCGGAGCTCTCTGCCTAGTAAACAAACAGGAAGCCCATCCACCGGAGCTTCACCTGGGCTGCGACGGCAACCGTTGGTGGTTTCTAACCCTCCACCTTAAACCAGATCGCCACAGTTGGATGCAGCTTATGTTTGGGGGCTCGGGGTCCGCGGTGCCGCCAACACCGTCACCAAGATTACTTAAGGAGCCCTTTGCGGGGAGTAGTAGAAATAGTAGTAGTAGTACTCGTAGTTGTTGTAGTAATAGTAGAATTACTAGTACTTGTAAATTACTAGTAGTAGTACTATAAACAGTCAATTCTACTTCAACGTAGGCGTGCGAAATTATTCTGGCGTGTCAAAGAATAATATTTGCAGAAACTTTTCTTTTAGGACCAGCAGGTAACAGTACCAAAATTTTGTTTTTTGAAGCACCTTTTATGAGCTTTCTAAAGTGTGTCAGGTTCCTAAAACAAATTCTACAGCTATTACCCTCGACTGTACGTTCTTATTGTCTTCAGATATCCCCATTTTTCTGTAGTAAACCAAAAAGACGAAAGTAACGAGTTGCTTGTTACAGTACATATCATCCAGGCTGACTGCCCCGATACACATGCCATATTACATTTTCTGAAATTACACTGCAACATTCTACCGGCTATTCAGCTTCCCTCATCACGAAACATTGATGCTTTTACATTTCTTAAGACGAAAAAAATTTTTATTGTTTATTCAATATTTGTGATTGAATAAAAAAGCCTGCTATAACACCGCACGGTGACAAGTTACCTCGTTCAAACGGTTTATTTCTATTTATAATTCCACGGGGCAGACTTTTCAAAAGTCGATCTGATGCCAAGAACATGGGTTTTCGGTTCAGGTGTGTAGTAAAGGGAAAAACGAAGCGAATTGCGAAAAACCGGTGCGGAAAAATCCGGCTAATATGTTTTATGGGAGCGAGCTTGCCCTTCACCAAAACAGCAATGTCATGCCTTTCTCAAACAAGAGGTCCACAAAGGTACATGCACAGTAAAGCATCCTCGAATAGTATGCGGAGATATTCGCTCTGCGAGAATTTATTTGGCTGTGTAGGTCTTCCTGGATTCCCCGGAGCACATAAATAACAATGGTGACAGAATAAAATAATTACCGCAATGAAGACTGGGCAAAATACTCTCCGTAATGATTTACAGGATCTGTGCGGGACACAAAATGGGAAATAAAATACGCGCTTTGCTTAGATCGGCGATAAGAGAAGGGTGCATTTGGAAGGAGAAACAAAACACGTAAATGAAGAAAACAAACACACAACCCGCGTTGATAATGGTTCATGGACTTAATACTAATATTTCGGATCAAACAATAAAGTCCACAAGCTGTGATCAAGTTTAACCAGATGGCCTACTTCCAGCCTCGTAGGCCAATGTTTTGCGCTGTACTCACTGGTACACCTGGTACATTGTTTTTTACCCACAGATTAACTCCTTAAATTACGTAATAACGTGGCAGGTCTTTCTCGGTCAGCCAAAGTAGGCGCATTTACATTCATACCAAACTTGTAAGTTTTTAGTTTTATTCGTCGTTCTAGCGTCGATGGTTGCAGCGCACAAAATTTATTACCCGTTCGTTTGTTTTTACTCTTGGGCAGGCTGGTTGCGGAAATTTGTTTTACGTTCTCAGACAAATGTTTTATGCAACTGTTATCACGCGAGTGAAATGTTGATTTTTGATCAGTATTCTTTTCAATGAATATCGAAGGTTTCAGAATAAGAGTACTCAAACAAATATTTGCAATGCGGATACTGAAGCACTCGATTTGCCGTAGATGTATTGTAGGTTTTCTCTTCTTTGGTTGTTTTGTTTTACGGCTTTTGCAATTCGTTGTGTACCCATTCACTCCAAACAACTGCCACCTTACTACACAAACCTTGCCAAGCTAACGGCTACGTGCGGTCTCCTACGGGTGCTGCATTGCCTCTCGTTGGTCCTATTCATGCGTTGTCCGGGCAGTGGGTGGGGCACGTAGCCGAAAAATGCAGTGTGGTATGACTTGTTTGCATAGTCATCGTTTATGAAAGTATTTGGCTTCTTCGCAGTGAGAGTGCTGCGATGGCCGACCTGATGTACGCTGCACGAAAGTATTCATTGGCTTGGGTTATTGCGCTGCAATCTGCGGTGCAGGTGACGTTTTGACGGCAGTAAAAAGTGACATCCAGGCACTAGCCCCAAGATGGAGAATACCATCGGTATTTTATTCCTTCGAGCCTCCGGGGTCTTTCTACTGTAGTAGGAGTCATTATTCCAGACTTCCCCTATTCAGAAATCTCAGAGAGTAATTCTGTGACTTGAGGATGCAGCGTGGTTGAGAAGAATCGCGAAGGCTTCGCACAGTACTGCACGAATGATTTAACGCAAACTGTCTTGCGAGTATTTAGCAACTTTTCTTCGCTTTTAGTGAAAGGGGTAAATTGACTGTGTTACTGATTTGGTGAATGTTGAGAGTGATCTGTCAAGGCAGCCTTGAACACAAATTACCCGGCGGCTCTCGAAAGCTGTCCACCGAGCTAAGCGAAGAACTTGTGTTTAATGCAACGCATTATGAAGAACGCATTTCGTTTCAGTTATCTGCGGATTGCTTCACAAGAAGAGCCTTTCTTTTTCTTAGGCGAAATAAATAGCGCATTTGTTGAGTTGTTGCTGATGGCGTTCCGCGAAAAGTACGTTCTGTCTTGTATTACAACCCAAATCAAGGGTTCAAAACATCATTCTTTGAAGTCTTTACACGTAGGTGTATTCGCATATTTTCTAAACAAGGTTAGAACCTAGTGTGCCAAGAACGTTCGAGTGAACGAAGTGATTGTTCATCTTCTCAAGTGTTTACGGTCCGGACGCATTGCGCATGCTCCAAACACTCACCAGAGACTTCTCAAACTACTCAGGAAATGTGGCGGTTTGCAGGGTTCACGGAGAACGATAGTTCTAGTGGCTTCTTGAACCGCGATATTGTAGAGGCAGGTGTTTTTTACTTTCCTTAGACCTCAAAAAAAATACCCCCATTTCCACGAAGTGAATATTAAGAGGGGCGAAGCTAAAATCCTAATCGGTAAAACAGTGAAATATTCGCCCGCACATCATATAAAGACTCGACACGTCAAGCTTTCCACCGCTCCGCTGGCAAGCCCGTCGACGACGTTGATGTTTGTGCTGATTATGTAGGGCTTGTTTGGGACGATGGGAATCTTCATGGGTAAGTTGGCAAAATCGGTGTTGGACATTTTAGCCACCCTGGCCGTCACCTTCTGCACACCGTCTTGTGTCGCGTACACCCGGTATTTGTCTTCATCTCGCAGGCGACGAACGACAACCTCATCTTCTTCCTCTCCTCTTTGTTGGGCAGCAACAAACGCATTGCAGGTTCTTACCTCTTCGGCCAATCTTTTTTTGGCCAATTTATAGGGGAATCCTGCCACAATCATTATTATTGTGCCGGATACAGCAGCAACGAGGGACGGGACAGGGCCCTAGCTAGAGGAGCTTCGCCCCTAAAACTTCAACAGAAACCCTTGCAGAATTGAGCTGCCGCGAGTTATTCTAGATTGGCGGCATCTAGACTGTTTAGGTAGATTGAAGACTGACTACCATAACGGTACACAGGTATCATGCAGTGGTGAATATTTCAGGGGTCTTACAGTTAATAGGACTCTCGGTAGATAAATTGGCTCACAAAAACAAGTAAATTCAGGCGCCAAAGATACCTACCGTAAAGTAGGATGCACCGTAAAGATTTCGGTATTTTTAACCCTGAAATCCTTTGCGGTATCATCAAATTACTCCAAAACACAGAAAAAAAACGTTATAGTATTGAGTGCACAAAACACGTTCCTTACCCAACAGAAGGTTCTCTGCAACACGCAAATTAAATTAGCGTAAATGCGAGCTTCGCTTGTACCACAGTTTAGACAATTGAGGCAATTGAAGCAATTGTTCTTAGAGGCAATTGAAGCAAAATAGAAAATGGAACAATTTAGAACACAATGTTCCTTGCACTATTTAGCACATTATTGTTTAGGGTTCACTACTTTTCTGGAATAAGTATTCATTACTAGAAGCATTCTTTTTTATGCAAGAATTTGTATTCACTTGATACTGCTCATGAATTGATAGTTATTTTACTACCTGAGACCAATGCGCCACAAATTGCACGATTCTTTTGAATTTTCCCGTGCCCCCGCTTGGGGCTAAGAACGTATGTATTCAATGCCCTGTAATACAGTCTCTTACATCGCGTACGTTCAAGAAGTGTGTACCATTCCTATAGATATATTCATTTGGGTATTCTGGCAGGGCAAATATTTGCACCTACAGCAAAGTTTACAAAATATTACAATTTACTTGTTGGTGTTTCAGATCTGAAAAATAATCTACGCCTTCTGTTAGTGTTTTTTTTAACCAGCAAACAAAAATCCGGCGAATTCTAAACACTTCAGACGGCATCAGATCACAACAGCGACCACTTACTGCGTGACGTGCCACTACGTTTGCCCCTGACTTGAATATTGGAGATATTAGATTTCATATGTCCGCCGGGACGAAAAAGCCATGTCTCTATAGTAACACAAACAACTCAAACGGGGACTCAGGCAAATCTCTTAAAACCTACGCACAGTTAAATTCATATGCACATCGTTATTTAGCTTCAATAGAAAATGCTAAAGTGTGAAAAGAAATGACAACTAATATTTTGAAAAAAAATTTATTTCAGACATTTTCAGATTTTTAAAGCAAGTATCACAAAAAGTTGTGAATAAAATGTTTTTTTGTTTCCTAAAGAAGTGTTTGGGGACACACCAGGAATTTATACCCTTTCTTTACAACGCAATAAAAATCGAGTTTAGAAAGTAGGGTCACAGGAACTCAGACGCTACCAAGGCTCAGTTGCACACTGTACGAGTCTCAATGATGTAAAGAGTATTACAGCAACTATTCCACTTTGAAACGAGACTCACGTGTCAACAGAAAATGTAGCAGTTATTGATCACCTAATTTTATTTCCACACGCATGTTGGGTTCATTGCTGCAGTATTCCCGAATTTTCGGCTGCCGGTACAGAAATACAAAAGCGAGAGCACACGCCTAAGCCCCATTGCTCCAAAGCCTCCAAATTGAAAGCCACTTTGTTAGAGAATGATGGTTGAACAGTGAAGCCTTGTCTGATACCAATGCCCCAGTTCACAATTAAATCAGCCACAGCGCAATTGTGCGGCAATGCAGAGTTAAGCAAATAGGAGGTTTTGATATTGCCGCCACTATCATGACCTGCAAGTAAGAAAAACAGTGCCGCTACTACCACCATCAGCGAGGGATGAAAGAAAACTATAACGCTCGGGAAATCGCTTGTCCTCAATGACTATTGGCTGCACCTTTGGGTGTGAACCCAATAAAACTTCCTCATAGCCCTCGTCGTTGTACGTTACCAGTGTTATTCCTGAAATTTTCAGGTGAGGTGCGAGATACGACCAGTTCATGCTAAGTACAGTCTCAAGGCCACGCATGCCCCGCCTGATACTGAGCCCAGGCCGGCGAGCCTTCCTCGAAGAGCCCGGTGTGCGCATCAGTCGACGTCTCCAAGGCCAAGCACCGGAATTTGTATAGTTGGTCACGGATTCGAGAAGGACACAGGTGACACGTGCAGATAGCATTACGTCGCAGACGCAGCAAAATGAAGCATTCGGGTCTACGATTATGGTCTGGCTGATCGCGCCTTTTAATCCTGTGCCTTTCTATGGCGAAGACTTCGAGGTCGTGGAAAAGTAGTGTGAGCACTGCGAGCGTGAATCTCGCCACAATGTTTGGAAATTAACAAGTGCCGCAAGAGTCTCGACTTCTCTTTGGGGGAAACTGCTCTCTCCCGGCTTCAATCACCACGAGGCGCGTCTCCCCTCATGGGAGTCCGGCAAGAAGGGCCATGGTGAGCGTTCTCTTAAAACTTACTTCGACGTCAAAGGGCCGGTGAACTTTTCAGAACCCGGGCACAATGGATAACCAAAAGCTTGTCAAACTTCATATAAAATGTTCTGCAGTTCAATACTCGAGCGCATCCGCTGGCCACTAAGGACACCAAGCTGCGGGCCCTTATGGGAGGCGTGAGGAGCGAATTGTTTAGATGGCTTATTCGCCATCTGCAGACTACCATTCATGTGTTTGTGAGGAAGACGCAAACACTGAACAGGTGCTATCCGCTAGGATGAACCATTACCACAGGCTACTGGCTGCCCCCACAATTTCTGCTTGCACTAGTACTTCTCGCCTCGACCTGAACAACACCAATGATAGATTTCTTTGCGAGATCACCCGCTGCGTGCTTTAAGAGAAGCTACAAAAGCTATTTTCAGCACGTGAATGGCCTGCTTTAGTATATGTGGGGGGGATGTCAGATAAGAAGAGCCGCGAACGTTTCGTTTTCAGAATTGCCGTCGTTGTTGGCCCCAACATCCCTCCATAATGCACCTCGAGTGGGCTTCCCAGTCGCCCTCTTCAGTAGGCGCGCCTTACCCAAAAACCACACGTCCGAAGGGGGCGTTCAAGAAGAAAAACACTTTTCAACATGATTAATATGGACCACCCATTGGCCACAAGAACCAACCAATCCTAAACGTGTCCCCACCTGCAGTGACATGACCCACCACTCTCTCTCATGCAACTCTTAGTACGTTTCCCGCGTACGTTATTGCAACCCACAAGCGAATACGAGACATCTGCAACTTAAAGTAATTGACCGCGCGGAGTGGTCGAACCAAAACTAAATAGGGCGGCACCTTCTCAAAGCCAAAGCGAAACGCTTAGATCGCTGTTCTCGTGGACATCATCTTACAGCGTGGTCGCCTTGTCGTCTCGCACTTGTCCGCGCGCGCAGCGGCCCAAAAAGAGTCGCAAGGTAATCCCTTCCCTAGACTAAGGGACGCCGCTGGCCGCCGCCTGATTACCGGGACGAGCTCCTTCAACCACAGGCGAGTATTCCAAAGGTGAATGCCCATCAATGAACAGCACGGACGCCGGCTTCGCAAATCATCAAAAACTACGCCACGCGCCTTTTTTTCTTTCGCTTCCAGTTAGCTTGTCAATAAGAACGACCGAGCCACCTCCCAATGTCGGCAAGCCATAATAACGGCATGCGCTCTGTCGGAGGGAACCCCCCGCAGAAACTGTTTTCACTGCTGCGCACCCATACGCTGAGACCTCCCGGTCGTGCTGACTGCACCCCAACGCCACATATGTTGGTTGTTGTTTCCGACCGGAAAAGGAAAGGAATCACTGGTGATATTTTTATCTCGGCAGGGAGCTTACCTGCAAACAACCTAGTGCAGGGTAAGGGAAGTAGAAGGGTGATGATAGGATAAAGTAGAGAGAGAGAGAGAGAGAGAGAGAGGGAGAGAGAGAGAGAAAGGTATAAGGAGAGCTGTCAGTTCTATAAAGCTGTCAATTCGCGAACATCAGTGAGTCACTGCACTCCGGGCTACAGCCGCTGCGTAAGGCCGGTCGTAACTAGGAAATGGAGCAGATAAGCGAAGACTTCCCGTTGGGTTGCCGCAGGCCCCTTCACAAACAGAAGGTCCGCCATGCCTTCCCTAGGAAGTCCTCGACGCTGCAGTGCTCGGTGGAGCTCTGCTGTCGGCTCCTCGTGGTGGGGGCAGGAGCAGAGTAGGTACCGGAGCGTCTTAAGTTCGGAACCGTCCGCACATGCAGGGGACTCCTTGCACCCGTGTTGATGCAGACGCTCCGCTACATTGCAGCAGATGAGCAGCATGCGGAGATGGAGGCAGCGGGCGTACCTGCTTATGCATGCGGAAAACGGTCTTGGCGCCAGGCTGCTCAAAATCGGTGGGTCGGGTGCATGGTCTGCACCATGCGGGCGAGGGCAACGCGGGCCTCATCGAACGCGGTGACATCTTGGAAGACTGGGGTGTCCTCCTGGTGGGCCTCCCTGAAGCGGGCTTTGGCGTCTTCGTTGCCCCGGATGCCACTGTGGCCCGGCAGCCAGTGGAGCCGCAGGTCGCAGCCTCGGGAGGCCACAATGCCCAGCTTGTTTGCAAGGTGGAGCGCCTGGTAGCCGCTGGTGTTGATGGGTAGATCGGTCGCGTGCAGCCGCAGCAGGGCAGTCCTGGAGTACGTGAGGATGACCGCCCCGGGGTGGTTATGGGGCCCCCTTCTCGAGGAGGAGGTCGGCGGCCAGGTGCAGCGCTGCCAGCTCCGCCTGTGTGGAGGAAGTGGGGAAGGGAAGGCGGCAGCTTCGGCTGGCTCTCAGCTCAGGCACAAGGCATGCAGCAACCCCCTCGCACGCGCTGTGCTTGACGGAGCTGTCCGTGAAGAGATGCAACTGGGTTCTCAGCTCGTCCTGCAGCAGGGCGGCCGCCTCGTGCCAGATTGCCTGTTGTGGTATGGTCCGTTTGTGGCGGACCCCGCGGAGGGTTGTGGTGATCTGCAGGGCCACCCCGGTGTCTGGTGGTGGCGGCTCAAGACGGGGTTGGTACGAAGTCTCGATGCCCTTCTCGAAGATAGTCAGTAGCGCTCCCATGTGCGAGTTGGGGCGGCTACAGAACCTCTGCAGGAGCGGATCCCGGTCGCGTATTGTCAGGAGGCGCTGGATGTGCCGCAGCCCCGTCTGCCTGCAATGCCCGCATCTCGATGGGCCACGTGCCCGCCTCGGTGTAAGTGCCCGCCACCGGTGACGTGGAGGGGAGCCCCCGGCAGAGGGGGATATCGCGGCGTTGGTCGATCTTCAGCTCCTCTCATTGTCGAGGTCCCAGAAAGGCGAGTGGAAGCACATACAGCACAGCTGCGGAGGCCATGCCGTGGAACACGCACTTTGCCATTTTGTGTGGGCAGCCATTGCCTCGTGACAGAAGCTGCCGCACCCTTTGTTGGACCCGTGCGATGCGTGACCGAAGGGCCTTGACAGCTGGCAGCCATGTCAACCGGTAGTCAATGAGCAGCCGCAGGTACTTTATGGTCAGCCGCCAGAGAAGAGCCCACCCTTTTAGTGTGATGGGCCGTGTTGCCCATCGAGCCCTGCATCGTCCGGGCTGTTGCATAAGGCCCTGCGTTTTGGCCTCGGAGAGCTGCAGGCCATGGCTCTCAAGGAAGAGTCCAACTGCGCCCAGAGCCTCCTTGAAGCACGCCTTGAATATGTGGCAGTCTTTGGAGGGGCCATGCATCCGGAGTGTCACGTCGTCAGCGTACACCGCTTGCGACACCTTCACTGGCTGTCGCAAGCCTGGAGGGATTCAGTCGGGGAGAGGATCCAGCATCAAGTTGAAAAGGAACGGGCTCAGCACGCTTCCCTGGGGCACCCCGAACGGACGTCTCGGGGACAGCTGGTCGCCCGGCCCACCTTCAACCGCAGGGTGCGGTCACGCAGGAACGCCTAGATGTAGCGTCCTGGGTACCCCACAAAGCCAATACCGTCCAGAACCTCCAGGATGACCCCGTAGGCAACCGTGTCGAATGCCGACCGCATGTCCACAAGGAGCAGGAAGACCAACATAGGTACACGGCCTAAGCACCCCCGTATTTTATCCCACAAAAGAAAGAAACACAACGCATGCATTCGGCGGCCCCCCAACTTCACGTCCCTGCGGCTGCATGAAAGGAAATAAGCATGGCAGCTACTTGCGGAGGCCACGCCGATACATGTGTCCTCGAGGGCCTCATTGTTTATATTAGGAGCTCGAACTTAATCACTAACACGAATTGGGACTTCGCCGGTTCCATCGAAGCGACGCGTGCCCATGTTACAGTGAGAAACCCCTAGAAATTAAAAAATGCCTCGATGCTCAACGCCACCGCTCCCAGCCGCTCCTCGTGAACTTCATTCAACGTCGTCCGTCGGCAACCTTCGCCTCTTCGGTCGTCCCGCCGAGAAACCCTTTCACCTCTGCCTATTCGGGAAAACCAAGTGCATCAACGCCTCGAGGTAGTGCTGCCGAAGACGAAAGCCATCAAGAACCTGCGCAAACGCCGCCACTCTGCCACTCCTACGCCAGCAACCCTTTCATCCATACTGCACTACCACTGAACAGCTCGTCTATCTCTACGGACGGCTACAACGAGGCGGCGCTGTTTGGCACTGGCCCTTACTACTCCGTTTTGGACGATAGGATTTCCCGCAACCTAGCTAAACTGATGACAGTGTTGGATGCCCCCAATATACGTACCGCTGAGGACACCTGGTGACGCCTGTTGGACTGTGAACTGCCCTCGTCGAGATCCACGGAGAGCCATTCCTTGTGAAGTTTGTTCTAGAAATATGCTCTGGAGACATAATTCAGGTATAGACTTCGACAGTATGTTGCCGTCAATGACCTTGTACCTAACAGCTTGACGCTCTGGATGCCGGAGAATGTGTTTCGCATCGGGCAGGGTGTTAGAAGAGCACGAGAACTGCCTTCAATGTCCAGTGTTGTCTTTCTGGTACAAGTGAACATGTTCCCTGACACGGAAGCACTCTCAGAAAGAACTATCCACCGTCTTCTGCAGAAAGGAATCTGGCCCGCCAGAGGTGCACTGCAGCTTCAAAATTGATGCGCAGAAGTTATGGTCAGACCTTTTCGAAACGAGTCGCAGCACCTGACGAAGGGCATGGCCGTAGCCCACGTGGAAGGTATCGCAGAAATCTCAGGTGTTGGCGTGGTGTCTGAAGCCTGTACATCGTCTCGACTAGACACAGCAGAAAGTTTGGAACTCGACGTGAACTCAAAACGTTGGGGCCAACAAAGGAGTTAGTTGGTTTCACTGCTTGTCGAATTCCGTCACTGTTTTTCTACGCGTCCTGGGTATACAGCTCTTACATACAGGAACACTATATACAGGAACACTATACAGCTCTTACATGGCAGCACAGCAACAATAGGACACTGAGCTGCGAGAAAGTGTGACATACCTCCAAGGTCTCCAAGTTGGTCATCCCAAAGTTTTCTTACGTAATATTTCCTCATTTTGTCTTCTACAGGACGTCCTCTACAAAAACGATTTGACCCAAACAAAAGGTCGTTGCTTTTTATCGTACCAGACAGCCTTCGGGAAAAACAAATCGGAGTTTCTCTTGACCACCCCACCACCGGACATCTTGAATATAGCCGCAGAGTAGCCCGGATACGAGAAAAATACCATTAGCGTCTTCTTCCGAAATCAGTGCGTAAGTACCCGCGAAATTATCGACAATGGGTGAGATGGAAGTGGCCGCCAATCAAGTTGGCCGCGGCCGCATTTGACATCCTACCCAGCCCCCGCTAACAGCTTTCTACAAATTGGCAGGGGTCTTCTCGGCTCATTCCTCCTGTCCAGCTCAGCCAATCGGTGGATTGTTGTAGCGACGGTTCATTTAACCCGCTACGCCGAGCATAGGGCGCTGCCGCTGGAAACAAGCGCTGAAATAGCGAAATGTATCATTGAGTCAATTGTTTTGCGTCACTGGGCTCCCTAATTGTTAGGCACTTACGCTGATTCTGCGTTCACGTTCAAACTGACACAAGACCTGCTCCGTTTGATATACCAGCCACCATCGAACCACGCCATACCAACCCCAAACAAAGGGACCTACAGAATGGCTCAATAAGGCAATGACAGATATTATCGCCGTGTACGCAGACATCAAGTACCGTGCATGGCACGACCTGCACCTTTTGGGACCTTTGAGTACAGCACCGTGCTCCAAAAAATGGCGGGGTTTTCTCTATTTTATTTGGCGCACGGCCGAAACCCAAATACCATGGTCTACGAAATGCTGCCCCACTGGCCCAGCGACCTTACCAACGAGAATGCGGAAGTAGCCTCACAGCGCACCGAGGAAGCGCGGCAAGTCGGGAAAATCAGAATTAAACATCAATCCATCCATCAATCTATCAAACATTATTCCATGGAAGACGCGTACATTTGACCACTTGTGATAGAGTCTTGGTTTCGACACCCGTATGGCGTGGTGGTCTGATCGAGAGGCTCATGTAGCGGTACTTCGGCCCCTATGAGATACTCTGCCGCATTGGTGACCTCAATATGATGTCAAACCTGACACAGCGCGCACAGCCTCTTGCCGGAAGCCAAGATGCGAAGTGGTACACGTCGTGTGGCTCAAGCCTTATTACGAACATTGAGGCATGGACTACACACTCAAGTATCGAACTGCAGTGTTCCATCTCGCAGGTGTTGATCCACGTTTAACAATACCGTTTCATTGTCCGATGCTTTTTCAGGGGCGTAATAGAGGTAATGCCGCCACTATCATCATCAGCAAGTATGCCGCTACTATCTCCATTAGCCAGAGCAGAAAGACGACGAGAACGCTCGGGCAAGAGTTTGTCATCACGGGCTTTGAGCTGCAGCTTCGAGTTTAGACACATTAACCCTTCTTTATAGCCTTTATCGTTGGATGTGGCAAGTGTCATTCATGGCAATATCTCTATCTATCAGTACTTTACTGAATCACCCGAATGTGCTCATCAGGTAAACTCAACGGTGTCGTTGATTTGGGCTTTCGCGGATTGGATTGTCCACTATCGCTTTGGTGTCGAGGAAAGCTTCGCATTTTATTAACACCATTCGCTTCATGTGCCCTCCATGTCCATTGCTGGCTTTCTTACTCGTCATTTTATTATCATGTCCCCTGCCTTTGTTTATATTTGTCTTTCTAACATTGGGATTTATTATTATTATGAGCTTGTGCTCACGCATTGTGCAAGCTGGCTTTCCTGTACTTCATTTTTCGATAAAATTGCCATCGCTGACATACCAAAGCGCTCCTTTAATAAATTATGTGAATGGGTTGTATCATCAACAGTCGTGAACAATACGTACAAAGCATGCTAGCAGTTTCTATCATTCTGAAGATCGTCGAAAACTACGCAAAGACAAGTAAATATAAAACATCCCCTACAATTACCATATTAAAATAAAAAACAGGAAGTTAACCTTTCAAAACGTCAGGACATAACTGAAAGTGTTGTTGACATTGCATTCGTTTACGAATGAAATGTTCTGTCTGTTTTTACAGTGCTAAAATTGCTTATGTGACTTTTAACTAAGTATGACTCTCTTCTGTCTTGTTCTATGGCCGGGGAGTAATTTACTCGGTCATATATTACAGTATGGACCCAAGCAATGCATTTATTTGGGATTACTGACTGGCAAAGACTAGTGAGGATGCTCTGTTATCATGTATTGTAGGAGACAGGGTGCCCATGGTGGGCATATCAAATTTTTTTGGGTTACTTCGTAAACCCGGATGGCGACGAGGCCCTTCTGTTGGGGTAGCTGGGGCCTCTCTGTGATCGAACTAAAGGAAGTATGCCTGTTAATGGTCGGGCCTTTGGTACTCGATGTGGCCTCTCCGCGGCAGCACTGGTGGATGCACCAGGGCTGTTTTGATGCGCAATGGAGCTAACGCAGGCTCTCACGGCTACATTAAAAGACATCTTCACACCAGTAAGGTTACACGTAAAAGTACCAAAAGCTCACGTTGCGTTAAAATTTCACGAAAAATATTCGAAAATCCGGCCGTCGAATGTTGGTAGTCCGGGCAGGGCTTTGGTCGAGACCACGAAATAGTGGTCACTTCGCTGACAAGCAGACTAGGATGCCTTTGCGACGTCTGCGTCTCTTAGCCATCAGCTGCCACGTTCTTTAGAAATATTGGCGGAGTCAAAGCGAGGGGCCTGGTGGCTAACGGGCTTTGCAAACTCTCGCAGGGGGTCAAAGAGGGGGAGCTCGGCTCACTTCGGTGTAGTTTCTGTTTGGTTCACTTGCTAGTTTCGTCTGATGTAGTATCTGAATCCATCTTGGTACTTTGTGAAGGGAGCGAAGCTGCTTCATACCAGGATTATGTTTTCCAGAATAATAAAAAAGCTCCAAGCTGCACAGCTTATGAACACAACGGGTGGAAGGGAGACACAAACTGCTGCACCCAATTTTGTTTGGCGACTAAAAAATTATTATGAATAAAAGTACACTCCTTACACGTATATAAATCTCTTCATTTCTCAGGAACCCCACCAAACAGGGTGGGGGGGGGGGGACCGAAGACGATTGGCGTGTTCCTTTCGAGTTTTTGCAACTGAGTTTCCTTGTGCGGAAACTCAGTTGTTCTTTGCACAGTATTGTGCCACCTGCATTTGTGCACAGCTTCGTTGACGAGGAATAAAGCACACCTCACAGCACAAGTTGTTCTGAGTCAACACTTTTCTGTAAGGTTCTATCATGACACTTTACCAAGGAAGCGGCACCAGAGGTTGTCGTGTGCGCTCCACAGACACGGGCGAACTTCGGCTGCTTCGCCATTCATAGCTTCAGAACTCCTCCGCCTTCGTGGCACGGTGTGGGTGGGAGTAAAATCCGTGTAATCGTCTGGGCCACTCGCCTCCAAAGAACGACAGCTCACTTCCCCAACTAGGATTTGACAGCTTACAGCAGAAATGTACTGCTCGGAGACTTCGAGAGCCCAACGCATCACCGAACAAGAAAAATCTGCATAACACAATAGTCGCCCTAGGGATCAGAAGCTGAAAGAACGAAAGGTATATGAGGCACTAGTGTCGTGTCTCAGTATTAGTAGCCATGCTGTCTTGCGTCTTTAAAGCCCCTACCCTTGAATGGAGTCCTCACGTCTTTTTCTTTAGAGTCGTGAGGCCCACAAAGCCGCGTCCCCAGAAACTACATCATGCGTTCTATGTCCATCGTGAGCCGACCCCTAAGTGACGCCATCATCATCATCATAGCATTCCTCATTGCCATCATCTCCATCACTATCAGCATCATCGGGGACACAAAAGGACTCACAGCACTCTGTACCAGCTTCTGTTCTTTGCTGATCCACTTCAGCCTAGCCCAGCCGTCGCCACTCCAGTAACCGTGGGGTCGGCCACACTGTCTCGTCTCCACCTGCTGAAGGAACTACGAACTTACATGTCAACAGAGAAATACCAGTGGGGAATTTATGCTCTACGTCTTCCAAAGGTGACCAGGAGTCCTTCTCGTTGGGCTTCTCTAACACGACACTAGCATATGATAGAGACATTTTCTTTAGGGAGTATGTTTTCTGAGAATAGCCTATGTTCTCGTAAATTACTCTGAGTCGCAACAAACACGAAATGCGCTAAACATAAATTTGGTTCAAAACTAATCGAATGCGGGCTGCAGTACATCGCAGCTCTATAGTACCATCTGCTTGGAGGGATGCTGAAAGGCAACAAAACATCGGGAGCTAACATTTATTTCCCAGTTTGTAACAGCCTAGTCAACACTACCTCCGAACTTCGTAAATACGGCAAAGTAAAGGATAATTGGTCTTCGCTGTATTAAAAATCTCGCTCCAATGTACGCTGCGAATATGTATGCACTGCGAAGTTTTAACGACACCCACAATGATTAACCACCCGTCGTCACATGCCTTCTCACACGTGCGTCTACAAAGAGAGACCAGAGAGAAGTGAAATGTACTGTAGCGCCATTTGTATATTTGCACAATGATCAACACGACAGCTTGATGTTTGTCTTGTTCTTCTGGATATATTCTGGCGTCTTTAATTCCGGGGTCTGCCCAAGGTAGCCTAAAATGAACTGAAGGAGGTGCTAAAACGGTCTTCCATTTTATATAAAAAAGCGCGCTGACGTCACTACAGGATTTGTATGCTACTGGGTACTCTGCACCTGTAGTAGCTGACGCACCGCAATCTTTACCATTATGACCAGTGCCCATGGGTAGACATTTACTTGCCTTCCTAAAGATTTCATTTTTGTGCTGACATCGTAACAAAAGTTTTCTAAGACGATTGGTGTATACTACTTCGAAGTAAAAGTTTTAGAGGGAGGTTCATATGGCGTAAAAGTTAGCAGCTCAATAAAAAACAAGCATCATACAACCGAAGGAAAGCGTACTCAATGCTAGAATACATACGGGGTTCTTTGTGCATTGAATTTTTTTATGGCGGTAAAACGCATATCAGTAACGTCTGCAAAAAATCTGCTTAGAATTTCTGAAACACATTTCCGACTCATAACTGTCCAAAATGGCCCCAATGGCAAAAACGTTTGCTCTTTAAACAACGCTGATTGTAGCTATTCTATATAAATGGTAATGTGGTAACAAGTACATCTCCGATATCAAATATTCAGAGTGCCTGTGACGAAACACTATTTGGTAACTTGGGGTTGGGTCATTGGTTACGACATCTTACCAGTTGAAATTCCCCATTGAGGCCAATGAAAAAGGAGACAAGAAGGCATGAACGATAGGATACGCTTGCCCTCATCTCTAGAGCTTTCACAACCTTTAAAGCATGCACTGCGCAATATTACTTGCCCTCTGTCTACAGCCTTTCACTATGACGAGGTCCTCCACAATGTGCCAGCATAGCGAGAGTTTAACTACAAAGAAGCATAGTCATATTTCGTTCTTTGGCTGATGGTTTTCAGAATAATTCATTCAGTATTAACAAACAGTACTATACAAACGAGCCTCGTTTTCACTATATTCTCACCTAGAGAGAGAGACTCTTTATTACAGAGAAAGCACAGAGGTTTGCCAGCATAAATTAGCTGACATGCTACTCTGCGGGGAAGGGGAGAGAAGGAAACAAAGGAAGAAGGTGGTAGAAGAACAGTAGGAGACAAAAGATAAGGAAAAAAAGAATAAAAATTAAAAATGAATAGAGTCCTGTTTAAGGGCGCTGAGTAAAAAACTTGACTGCACACGCTAGGGCGATGGCTACAGTGTTGTAGCGACGCCAATGTCCTCGAGGTACTCAAATAATGCAGACAGGGCTTTGCGCTGGGAGGATGGTGAGCGGAATCGTCCAAGCATAAAGCTTAGTGTTATTGGTCAAGCTTGGAGACATTCAATTCTTGGCTGTAAAGGGGCCCTTGATTCAGCATAAGCAGAGCACTCTAGTAGTATATGTTCGACGGTTTCGGCCCACAGTTGTCACAATGCGTTGGAAGTTTGGCCTATACGATGAAGGAACGAATTTGTAAACGCTTCAATACTTTACCAAGTCAAAGCGAACTACTGCAGACAGCCTAATTCAATGCATTCGCTTTGTAGAACTCGTTACCTTTCAAAATTATATGATTATACAGCTGTCGCTGTTTTACCCACTACTTGAAAAAAATATTTTTTTCCTCTGTTGTTATGCGGCTCCAAACCTTTTTCACTTTCTATTTTTTACTTACTGGTGCTTTCTGATTCGCTAGTCATGTATTCAGATTTCACTTATCTTACCGTTGCTTGTTCGCCTTACTCTTTTTAGCGATTTTCAAGTTCTTGTAATATTGTTGTTTCAGCGTTGTTATTCAACCAGTATTTCATTGCACTCTTACACTCATAACCTGCCCATAACGTCGCGATGTACAATTTAGGCGTTCTTTTAAGAGCCCAGCCGACAGCATTCAGGTTGGGACGTCCTTCTGTACAACTTATACCCCTGTACACTTGTATGGAAAAGTTCATGCTGAAATGTACCTGAAGCCTGGAACACAAAACCTGGACACAGAAAAGTGTTCTCAATAAAATATAGAAGAATATTCCCGAAATGGCCGATACCAATGTATTCCCGAGCGCTGGCTCAGTTACGCCCCATATATTCTTTAAAGCTATTGCCTGGCCCGCCACGACGGCCAAGATGCGCAATTATTTACTTGTGGTTAGCACGGAGAATCAATTATCAGTTTTGAGAACTACAGAGCATCTTAGAGGTGAGCACCCTTCTCGCTTCCTTTGCAGTTTGAAGTTTTCACCATTCAAATACACGATAGTCAAGATTACATCCTGCATCGTTGCTTTCGTGTAGTTTTCTTGTACGAAATGCAGTGTTTCGAGATTAAGAAACCACGCTGGGCAAGACCTGTCTACGAGGGCTGACGAACTCCTACCGTGACAACATCGGTACTGGTGTAGTTGCACTTTCCAAGTGTAATTACCTAACTGTTGGCGCCCATACTCATATAACTATGCATAAAGGCAACTTGTAAAAATTGCGCTTTTTATAATAGCACATTTATGTACCCGTAACCATCGTACACAAAAACCGTGTTTCCCGATTCACTTTACTGAAGTAGCTACACAGAAGATGGAAAGAGGGGGGCCGTTTACATTTACGCCAGCGCCAGCGCGTCCTCTAGTACTCCATGATTTCATGCGTACTACCAACCAGTCATACGCCTTAAAATACGCATCGGACGCCGTCAGAGTCATTACTTTTTGATATGTAGCTGGGGTAAGTTGTTACTCATCAGTTTCCTATACTGGCGGGAATCAGCATACGGGTGCTTGGCGAGAAAGAAGCTGTTCTTAACGTGAATCATTTTTCCCTCATGTTTGGAAGATTGATCTAAAAATGTGCCAGCCTAATTTATCCTGTTCAGTTTTTTCGAGTATAAAAAAATTCCTAAACATTTATATTCCAAAGTTTCTTTATCAAATTTTTGTCACACACTATTCAACATTGTTTCGTAAAACCTGCTCAAACAAAACCGAACTGTAAAGAATCAGTCATAAAAAATGTTCATTCCCTCCATCTGACACGTATTGTGTACGTAAAAGAGTGGGTGACTTCATCCGCTGTGCCGGTCTTACACCTACACAGTGTAGGCACGGAGTAAACACTGTTCCATTTGATTGGCTTCATTTTTAGTTACACATAGCTCATGTTAAAACAGGTGTGCACAATTTAAAATCTTTATATCAGTATAGAACTTCATGGAATGCGTTATTTTTCTGATCTAATACATTTTTATAAATTCCCGAAGTGCACTTCTTTTCCTCGACAGTTCATGTATGTAACTGGTGAGTCTCAACGCTACTTCCTAATTTGCCATTGGTGATTCTGTCAAGGGTAGTTGAAAAACCAACCCACACTTTGTTAACTGCGCCTTGATACCACAAAACAATACCTTGTTTGTTGTTGCAGCAAAAACAAACGCCAAAAACTCAATGCAACGTTGAAGAATTTCCTCCATGGCGTATGAGCGAGTGATATTCCACACTGCATCGATGTGCTAGGATTGTATGTCCAGCTATTCTACTTGGGAATGCAGCGGAAAATAGGTTTACGAAAGCTTTATAACTATACGCGTACTACGAAATTCACAGGAGCAAGCAAAACGCATTACGGCAAAAATAGTAACCCCATTATTTCAAGCCCAATTTTGATACACAAGTTAGGCTTCTGAAGTATACTAAAAAATATTTGGCTAAGCATTTATTTCTGAGTTATAAGGTAAGCAAAATGAAAACCTTTGCGGAGCGGGTTGTTTTGCAGAGCAGGGGCAAATTTGTTCATACTAGCAGAATAGAGTTAGTGATTTAGCGTTGTACTCAGCCTCAGCAGGCTATGGGTAATTAAGAGAACATTTACATGATACACCGATGGCCACAAATGAGCTGATTTTTCAGTCACCATAAACGAGAAAGTGCTAATTAGAAAAGTTAAGGCCCACGTGCGGAGTCGACGTCTATTTCATTGGGCGGGGCGGCGGCTGGTCTAGCTGCTGTCCCCCAGCGGCAGTATCGGCTTGTAGTTGTTGCAGCACCAGTGGAATGTCGCCGCTGCAATCTCGTCCACTGTCTGGCAGGTGGGAGACTTTACATGGCTCAGCGGGAACCGGTCCTGAACGATTGCTCTTAAACGAGAGCTTTTATACCACACGACTTTCTTGTGCTACAAAGAATAGCCATATCTTCCTTTTCTTCCCTTCCCTCTTCTTTCTTTTTGAATGTCTATTTGCATAGAACCACTCGCGCCCTTTGTGTTCCTTACTACTGTTAAGCGCGTTCTCGCTCCGCGAACGCACCCGTAGCACGTGCTCCTATCAAAACTGTTTTGGGTAAAAACACATCTTAAGTGAGTTTAATTAGAGGTAACTTCGAAATTTACAGTCGGCTTTGGAACATCATGCACCACCCATTATGAATATTACTACGACACTTTCGGGCCATTCAGCACTTTCTAAATACCATAACAACAGCGACACACGAGTCGAAGAGTTAATTTCTAAAGTTTCTCACACTCTTTATATAATTCGAAATTGCTTCTTACGCGAACAAACCATATACTTCATAGCACAAACACAAACGTACTACACAAAACTAAACCGAAGGGCAATTCATGCTTGAACATTTCACACAGATATCGAAACTCCTGCTGTGAGAACCGCTTGTTTTCTCAGTCTCCTAAATAAGAGCATTCCCAAACCTGGAGCACTAATTGCACAATGACAACCTTTACACTTTGTACCGAAGAATCTGCTACTGATTGAAACACACTTTGTAGATTGCCCCGTTTTCCCTAGTGATCTCTTGTTTAACCAAAAATATCCCAAGGTGCAACCCTACCTACAAGAAGCACCCTCTCCAGCTTTTCCCCAGAATCTGTTCCGTTCGCTACTCTTCCCAAACAGGTTGCATTTAAACGGGCAGTTCAAACATTATTTGCAACAACATGCTTGCTGGCGGCTGCGACGCGGTGTGAGATAACAGCAGTAGCGCCCCAGCGTGCTTTCGCTGATCACGCGAAAACGTCTTGAGACGCAGCCAATATGCGCCGTGACCGACACGACTGCAGTTCGCGCGGCGAAAGAATTTCGTGTGTGGGAGTATAGCAACCATCAGTGCATTTTGTGCCTTCCAAACAATGTCACTGTTTTCCGTCGTGACTTTCGGACGGCAGTCAGCGTCCCTTTCAGTTTGTGGCTACGCTTATCTACGCGAACTGAACCAAGCTTCCATCTCTCATCCGGCGTCCTTCCGGCAAGCTTTGAACAGGGTGCCTTTTTTGGCTCCAACGAAGGACTGTCAGTTTACATACTTTGCGCTAGCAATGTGCTTTTTGTCCGTGAACAAAACGCCTTGCAGGTCATCGGTGGAAATTTTTAATTCGCCTCTCATGTTCAAAAGCAATGTTCTCTGTACGAGCGGGCAGTCTGAACAGTACGAGTACGCATTCCCTTTAGTAGACGCGGTTAACAACCTGAAACATTTCCGTTCTACAATTTCCCACGTGGCGTCCTGGTACACAGTGACCGGAATACCTCATCTTAAGGTGTAAGAAGTAACAATCTCGACGTGTAAAAAGTCATGCTAGAGTACAAGCTTTAGAATTTTATCTCTTGCAATCGTTCTTTCTTCTCGTGTGGCCTTTTCTGGTTTGCGGAAAGCATTTGCTTCGTTCTCTAATTATTGTCCGAGCTACGTGCCAGCCAGATCAAGATATTTTGCCATCTTCAGAAATTTGTACCTTTCCGTGTGGCCCGCCAAGTTCTCTGCTCTCCGCCGCAACGTTCCATTTCAGCTACCTAGAAATTACTGACTTTTCGCGGAGGCCAGTTTTGAGGACAAGATTGTGGCGTACTTGAGGATTGGCAGAATCGGGGGAGAATGATGAGACAATTCTGCGTCAAAAGACGACAAAACAAACTATATTCAGTAACGAGGTCTCTTACCTGGCACACCAGGGGACATAAGAAAACCTAACCTAACCGATGACCTAACCGGTTGTTGTTAGTGGGCTGGAGCAAGACGTCTGCACGTAATTTGTGTTCTTATCGACTTATAACGGGATGGGCTTGTTGCTCACCGAACACCAGCGCCCTTCTGACGGTGCTAACGTGTCCGCAGTTTTTCAGCTAAGACACGAAGTGGCTCGGCGCGAAAGTCTTGAAGGTTTTGCGCCATTGAAAAATTCCCATGACAGTTACTCCTGATGCTTCTTAGATTACCCAAGCCAGTTTTGCCTTTGTCCCTCTCTGTGAAAGTTTGAAGCGAAGCTTCCGTTTTTTTACGGTGTCTGTAACACAAAAACGCCGTGTAGAACCGCCAGCTTTCTCTCAAGATGGCAATGATTGATTGTGGGTGAAGTGAAAGAAAAAATTGCTTAAGTGGCCGGAATCTAGACCCGGTCCCTCGCATGATGAAGTTGGTCAATAGCCGGTTGTGCAATTTTAGCGTTGTCGAAACTCAGTCTAAACTCAACCGATTACCAAAGATTCCCCTACGAGAAAGCATGGTTGTCAACGATCATCGTGTTTAGACAGAAGGTTGCATCATTTACAAAATTCCTCGCCGAAAACAACTGCACGCGCACTTCTTCCTCTGTTCAGAAAAGCGACTGCTAGCTCTGCAAACAGCGTGCAGGATTAGTGCCTCTCATCCAAGCTATGTGCATCTCTCAAGCCTGCCTTTCAAGAAAATACCCGGTAATTACGGCGGTTTATTGTTACATCTTTTGTTGGGCGCCTCTCAATCTATGTTCTATTACACATCACATTATTTCTTTGGCAACCAGCGAGAATAAATAAATGGTTAAAAAACGCGAGATTAAAAAATGCAGGTACACACCAAACAACTCATCGTACATATTCTTTGCATTCAGTCAGATAGAGCTTCGCGGAGATATATGTGAAAACGCAAAGAAGTTGATTAGGGTAACGTTTTTTGCATATTTCAAAGGACTGTTGGGGACCGTTTTGGTCCTTCTCCAAATGAACCCTGGCTAAACAAGAACGCGATGCGCGTCGGCTGCTATCTCGTGAGGCTGCCAACAGCGGCGCATTAGAAAAAAACTGGCCGCTTATCTCCTTGCTTCGCTGCAACAATTATCGTTGAAAGACAATCATCTTCGGCGCTTCTGTTACTATAATCTTTGTATATCTCCTTTGCGTTATGCGCATGATTTTGCGTTTACATTTGGTACTTCAGAAACGCTCCCTTGGTCCTTGAATGGTGTTGAAGTGCATGATCTGGGGGCGTTATTTTCTGGGCACAGTCGGACTTACGGCAAAGGACACTAATGGCGCCATTCGGCACCCTCCCTGGGAAAGAAACGGTTTTACGAAACAACGGCCTTGGCCAGTTGGCTGCACCGGTGTCATGGTTAAGGGCTCCGCTTTTTGCAGTCCTATAATGCCCAATATTTTATTTGCTATCTCACCCGCAAAGAATCACTACCTTCTTTCAAATGAAGCACCCATGTTTTTACTTAAAAGCACTGCCAATGTTATTTATGTATTGCTGTTGTGGCTCAGATATGCGTAATATTTTGTTTTTGTTAAACAATGTCGACCATTTGAAAAACTGCCACCGCTTATAGATGTCAAGAAATGGCTGTGGCTCTGAAAATGGCACTTTTAACACCTTTATTATTGTTGCCGGGTGCAACAATTGACACATTGAAGACATACAGAAAGACCGACCGGCAGACCAAAATATTTCTGATATTTTAATGCAACAAGGAGTATTGTCATTAGCACATCTTGTGTGCAGGCAGGTGCGGAAAATGCATATTGTTCTACAGCGACTGCCGTGTTTGACCACAAATTAGGCAGGGGCTGTACTGTGTTTCGACAAAAAGTAATAAAACCACGTTTTCTCGGATATTCTGACTCGAAATTTGAACATTCCACACCCCCAAGCCCAATCGGAAACCATCGGTGCTGTTTGCCAACAAGTGTAACTACCTGAACTACTTCACCAAGTGTAAAAAGTGTAACAACAAGAAACTGCAAGCTCAGAAACAGGTGATTCAGGACCAAGTACCTAAACAACAGTAGCGCATCCAAGAATAGCTGACCTCGCAGGAGCTGCACAAGCAGTGGCTTTCAGACCACGCCTCCGAAAGCCGCCCCGTAAAGCGATCATTTTTAGCATAGTCGCTGCAACACCTGTAGCCGTCACTAGCGGGAACAGTGGTCGCGTCACCATCAAGCTTCCTTCATTTGGGCAGATTCAACTAAGGTGTGGTTAGTACAAGCCATTGCTCAATTGTCTTTGGCAAGAATCACCGTTTCCCGCGCTCGCTGCGACTCCATTGTCGCCGATCTGAACTCCGCTAGCGGACTCATTTCCACGACATACTCTCAAGGCTTGCGCTGACAAGTTACCAGCATTCCAAGATGGACCTTGTCTGATGGCTTCACGTTCACGAAACCAGATGGTGCGTCAATCAATTAAGCATGAAGAGCTTGGTGACCACAACTATCGCTTTTTCTTCGTCATACATGCTCCTTGGCGGGAAACAATCGGGTCAACTACTTCTTGCTCCGAACTCGGTGGCTGTAGAACCAACCACGAGACGCAAATGTTTCTAGGTTTCGACGACTGTACCGATAGAAAATCTTGCCGAGATATCACACCAGGACTTTCAAGTCGTCCTGCTATCGCCATTACCTGCCATCCACGTCCTGTGTGCCACAAAGCCCACCCCTAGATCGCGTGCTGAAATGAGGACACCACACGTAAGCTGAACTTCCAGTACGACGTTTCAATTTAATACCATGTAGAACACCCTTTGTGACGCCGCCGAAACGCCCCATAGTACCTCTACTTCAAGGCCTCTTCACCGCATCGCATTGACAAAGGTCACTGCTATTACCATTGCCTTTTTGGCGAGAGAGCCAGAAAATGACAGCCACTAGGTTAAACCAAACACATAGCCAAACACAAACTAGAGGACACTGAAACGGCGTCAATCTTCCATTCCGCGTATCATCACTTATCACCGAAGAAATCCCGAAGCGCTGGTTCCTTCCTGACTGCGGTTCCGACATCTGCGGCTATCGACAAGCCTTTGAGAGCGACAAACGTCCTTCCACGACTTGCGAAGTCATTGCTGCGCATGTCTTGAGAATTGAAATCTAAGTCTTTTTCAGTCCAATATTCATTTACTAACACACGGCGCAAAATTCGACCGATATTTTGTTATATCCGACGTAGCAGAACAAATCGTCGTGTGCGACTGCTTCGCGTACTAAACCTCATCGAACATTTTCCAGATGACCCACGTATCGAAGCCTCATGTCTCTCCTCTCTAGGACAGCTTAGGACCACTCAGCAGCCGGGCATCAACGTACCCCCCGCTGAAAATCAATTGCCATTGCATGCGCTCATTCTGAATTTTGCGATGTCTTATTGTCCTGCAGGTGTCAGCGAAACATGCGCAACACATCTATGCACAATATAGTAGGTTTTCTAAACTTGCGACAATCTGACCCGCATGTCACCTACCTTCGTTCCACTTGGCAATTGCCCCCAGACAACATCAAAGGCATGCTCCCCAAAGAAACCACCAGCTGGTATGACGGACCTTATCCGCACCTCTAAAGAAAATACTGAAGAAGAGGAACAATTCTTGACCCTGTTGAGGTCGCCGTGCTCTTAATACTCGCAATCACTCAGCGTTTTCAGTGCCACCCGTTTTGATTGCCGGGTGTGGTTTTCGCATTCACCTTAACGGCGAGGGCTGCCCTCTGCGGGGAAGTGGGGGTGGGGTTGTACATGCGCTTTTTCTCAGTGGAAGCGCCGGCTCCCTTATCTAGAGCATTCAAATCTATGGCGCGTAAAAAAGAGACCTTAAGGACTCGCATGTGCACGAAGACGGCATTCGACCACGCTGACGACCGTATGCGGTCGTCTGTTCCTGACCAGCTTTGTTCCTGATATGTGTCTAGACTTGAAAAAATAACGTCATGCTGCCAGAAAATGTTCTAGCGTATCAATTACTTTTTGGTAGCACATCACCAAACAGGGTAATTACTGCAGTATAAATCCTAAAAAATATATTATCTCTTCCTAAAAAAGTTGACACCTTATCCTAGATTTTTGGTCAATTAAACTGTGTATGCGGAAGGAATTCGTTTTTAACAGAACGCCATCAATCCCGCAACGAAATTTTTACCTTCAATGACAAGCGCTTATTTACAACAACTTTACTTTTCCGGTGATAAATCATCTTGTCCATTTGACGTGGCGATGCGAAAATGACTGCTGCTGCATTTCAGGATGGTGTTTTCAGCGGGGAACCAGGCAGCCCAGTTGGCTCTACGGGAGTGTATAATCGCTAGTCTTCCGCTCCTACCCAACCTGGCTCCTTTATCTGCTGAGACATTACCACCAGCGATACAGCTTCTACTTTACAAAAAGGAAATAAAAGACTGCCTCAAGGCCCTGAACCCAACCGGCCCTCTATCTGCCCTTCTCTCGCTCCAAAGATCAGCCCAAATTTTCATAAACAAGTATTTTGCCAATCCTAACCCATTCAACCGGCCGTAAACGATAATCCCCGTCCCTGCTGGCTCGATGTCGCTTCAGCGCCTCCCGCACGTCGGGCAATCTCCAGTACCTACTTTGGCACTGCCCGAAACTCACGTGCTACGGAACCTTCAAGCCTCCTCGAGATACCTTTTCTACATCGACCCTCGAAAACTGGAACTCTCCATGCTGGCTTTATTGCACATTGTTTCATAAAAAGAGGTGTAGCACGGCCAGTTTAAAGTCGTGAGTCTGCTCTCCTCACCGCACGCGGCGTGTCCAGCCTTCTCAAGGAGGCCAGATGTTTTTGTCGAACTGTCCGCATTTAACATATCCTAATCTACATACACCCCACCTTACACTCTTACTTTTTCCACTTGACGTAGGGTATTCCTGCCAGAAAAGGCTACTTCATTATCCTTTATTCCAAATATTCAAAATTAAAATAAAGTAAATTGTCTAAAATAGGCGGGTATTGTGTTGTCGCGTAGAGAATGACGACGCTGCTGTCTTCAAAAAACGCAGTTTATTAAGGAGAACCTCTGCTTTGCTAAAACTCAAAGCAAACACAAGCGACATAGAAGGAGCCGACAAAGTGACGTCTGCTGAATGGCGCCGGGGAATCGAATGTCGTGGTGTCGGGACTACGAGAATTTTTCTTCCGGCACGACTGTTTCTCAAACCACACAATAACAGTGAGAACACTGGTAATCAAAGAACATCATTTTCGGCCGGTGATGTCCGGGCAAAACACTCTCCCTATAAATGAGATAGGCCATAGGGTGTACAATAAATAGGAAAGAATACACGCACTTCGTCTGAAACCCAGGAAACACAGCCGGAGCCGGTGACTTTAAAAACAAAGCACAGAAGTAAACGAAACAAATGAATGCTTCACCGCGAAACGGCAAACTTTGAGGCGCCTGTTTAAATGCGCGAAAAACCTCACATTTCAAAACTTCTGCTTCCCTTCGTTTAACTTTTAAGATGGTTGAACGCAAAGCTTTACAGTGATGGATTCTTCTGGAGAAGAATCCTCAACTGCGAGTGTGTGCCACTCTGTAGGTATGCACATACTTTCTAAAAAACACAGCGCAACTCTCGGGTGTGCGCTCAGTATGCTTTGTTTTGATTTGGGGTGTACAGCTCTAATTGGTACCTGGTGCTTCACCTTCAGTGAGCGATATTTGGAATGGTAGCTGGTTTGAAATGTCAAATCCCAAGATGTCACATTAGGCCTAACTCCTTAGCGAAAAAATGGCCAGTTAGGCCTAACTTCTTGTGGCTAACAGCCTCACGGCAAGCAGAGCAACGCCATTCTTCCCGCGACAGGTTCTTCCGTTATCGCCTTAGTTTACCAAGTCGCGTTGTTAATGTCAACATGGCATAATCGGAGTGACGCCGTCTTGACGCCAGTTGATGAGGCGAAGGGTTATGGCTAGATTTTAATTCAGACACCATAATATATACCCTTGATCGCAAAGCCAAAGATATAGGCGGGCATTGATTTCAAAATGACGCACGGCACAAAGTGATTCAACACAACAGAGATTTCGGTAGTTTGTGTAATGTTTCGTGTGTGCTTTATTAGGAATGTCCGAGTACTTCATATTCTTAATGCCAATACATGTTGCTTGTTGGCAGGATTAACTGCTATAAAATTGTGCTGCCTTGTGCTTTACAGATACGTCATTCCCACTCTCTCCTTAGCGTTCAACTATTTTCGTCCTTCTGTGAGAGCGTTATTTTTGTCTAATTTTTTTGGCCATGCACAGATCTTCAAATCCAAACTGCTTCAATGGCGGCGGAATAGCGCATTCATATTTAGGTCAGCTTGAAGACTTCAGGCACAAAGGTACAATTTCTCCCACAGGAGGGGTTGTAATTTTGCACAGCACTTACAATCGTTATCGTCGTCAAAAAAACTTGGCTTTGGTTTGACTACAGACGGTATCAGCGAGAGGCAGAAAGCTTGATTTAAAAAATAAATAGGCAAACTCCCGGCAAATTGTGACCGAGCCAGCAGTTTTATCCAAGTTTGGATATCAAATCGCAAGCGTGTACATTATTGGCGATAGAAGATTGTCTCACCGAGACAGATGACCTTTATGATTCCGGGGTCTTTCCCAGCTCTACAAATTTTGTCGCGTTTGTGTTAAAAAACTGAACATAATTTTTAATGCATGCGCTAGGGGTGTAATACTAAAGTACGAGCAGAGCTGTCGCTCCTCTCCCTTCGTCGGAGACCCGACTGTTGCACTTCAAATTGATTTCCGTACTTGCCGCTTAAGTTTCTCTGTGACGGGCACGTCAAGATTCTTTCGTGGGCCGCTTTCACATCTACCTCAAAGTGAATCACGTTAACACAAAACAGAATCCGCGGCAAAGTCCAAAGCAAACGCCCGCACTACGAAATCGGACGAAATGCTGTGCGCCAGGAAAGCAATGATAGCTGGATCAAATACACACTGGCTTTAGAGCGCCAGCGACCCAGGTTGATTTCGACTACGGGAAGAGTTTGTTTCTTTTAATTAGCTGTAGATTCAATTCTTTTCTCGCTGCAAACCCTTTACCCGGTGGACTTTGGTTTGGGCGAGTGGTTAGTGGCCGGCTTTTGAGGGTAAAGGTACCGGAACTCATTCCCGGCGCCTATTCAACCACATTTGTTTTTTGAAGCGAGCACTCCAAAAGCAAGCTTGTGGGCTCCTTGTGTCCTCGTCATTGTTCCTCGCGTTTTGAGATTTCTTTCTGAGAGGGGGCAACAATGCTCGGCACAAAGAGCTTCGGCGGTTAAAATAGACGTACATTTTGAAACGACATTGCAAAGGAGCGTTTAAATTTGAATATTTGCATGCGCTCATTGTAATGTTTTACATGCACACCGCCCCGTCAATACAATCTTAATGACGGAAAGAGAGCATAGAGTAAATGACGAACCGTGGACATTGCAGAATCATCTACGGGTGACATAGAAGGCCCCGTAATCACTCTTGGGCTATCTGTGTTTACCACAGAACATTCGGGCCTACTTATACAGCGCCAAAAATACCATGCGCACAAAACATCTTTCACCCACTTCTTTTGGCCGGTGCTTGTGGAGCAGTAAGGGTGTTGGTCTGTTTGTGGGGTACTGCTTTAATGGCCCGTCGCTGCCAGAATAGGTCTTTCAATCAATCGGTGAAACTAAACACTTGTCGGCTTGGTGACATGTTTTGTACGTTAGGTTGCGGGATACATCTTCCTTATCGTTTTACTGGACTTTTAACTAGAAAAACACTGCATTGTTTTTGGATACGTTACGTCTTTGCGGGGAATTTAGTACATGAGCCAGCCACCAAGCGCGAAGTCTTCTGGTCAATTATTGTATCCTTGAAGAAAGTTCAATGTGAGTCCGCACAGCGACACCAAACATCCCTTCTTCTTCTTCTTAATCACCTCGTATACCAACCGCTTTTCTGGGGTTGGCCAGGTGAGGACCCAGAAGAATGGTTGGAGAATACAAGGGGACAGGAGCGTTTATCGTGAGGGAACAATACATAACCCTAACGCACGTTCAATTTGATTTACACGGTCCTGCATGAGCTTGGTTACAATAATATGGAAACTCCCTCACCTAATAACGTACGACCGTAGTTGTGAAAGGGCAGCGCATTAGCAGAAACGCGAAAACGACACCCCAACTAGGCTTGAGTTCCTATTACGCAGGAGAAGAAAATAATTTTTAGCTGGGCCGACCCACAACCCAGGAAGCAGAGAAAGTCTGTCCCAAAATCGTCAGTCCTCGTCAAAAAAACTTGGCTTTGGTTGGACTACAGACTATATCAGCGAGATGCAGAAAGCTTGGTTTAAAAAATAAATAGGCACACTCCCGGCAAATTGCGACCGAGCAAGCAGGTTTGGCCGCTTTCTGGCATGTCCGGCCAGCATACAGGTTCTGGCAGCCACTGTTCAGACGGTAAATAGCCAATATTTGGCAACAAGCACTTCAGTAATTCTCCGGCCGCCCGGGTTCAGACACACAGCGGCAGGTACTTGGCTGCCAGATATCCAGTTTACTTCCGGGGGCCGACATTCAGAAGATGAACGGCCGACGGACAGCTATAGGGCAACCGTTTTTCCTTGGGGAACGGTGTTCAGCCGAAGCGCGGCAAGCGACCTGCCACAGAATATTCGTATTCGTGTGGCAGTTGGTGTTTAGAAGAAAAGCGGGCTAAGAGCGACTGCCGTGCATTAGGTCTCTCTACTGTGAACCGCGCGTCCGGTGGTGGAATATTTCTTTTCTTCGGGCAACCGGTGAAACAAAGGAGACCGGCCTACGTGTGGCCTCAGAATGTACGTTGTTCAATCGGTTATCGGTCTTTTGCCGGATCACGGCAAGCGAACGGCCGCAGAATAATTGGAAACCGGTGCTCAGCTGGACATCGGGTGACGAAAAGTCTCAGGTTATCCGCAATTACTTCGTTAACTGGTGTACAGCCGAACAACGGCACGCATCTGGGTGGCGGAAACGCATGCACATCTGGAAACTGGCGTTTTGAAAAAGCCGTTAGAGGAGCCGAGTGATGCAGACGCGTTGTTCATCCGCTCAGTGTTTCTACGCTTTAAATAAAGAACTTTGTTTGTCAAGCAGTAATGAGTGGTACTATGTGAACCTGCAAGTTGCATGGACTCACAGGGGATTACCAGTTGACCTTTCAGGCCATCGGAATACCATTTATTGCCAAAAGACGACTGTACCGCACCGACGGGTAAGCTCAGCCTCGCCAGTCGCAGCGCTACTACGCCTAGCCCGCCGGCCTCGTCGACGCATGAGCTCGGCGGTATTCATCCTGGCGAGAAATGGATAGCACTGGAGACATCCACGTGACTTAGTTGTACGAGTCGAGATTACCCTAGTTCACCGACATTAACTGGCCTAGAAGGCCGTCGAGCAAGTGGCCACCGCGCAGGAGCTCAACCGGCGCCATATCAGGGACTCACCACCAAAAAAAGCCAAGATTCGCGAAAGCACAAGTTAGCGCCAATTCTTCTGGTAATAATGCAGGAAAAAACTATGTTGCAATACGTTTTTCGTACCACATAATTCACAGGATAAGCTTGTTCCTTTGTAGGCTGAACTTCGTGCCCTGCAATGTTTTTGATCTGATTTTATGAATGAGTATTTAAAAACAAGTTTTATCTTATATTCGCGATAATAACGGAGCCTTTTCAATGACGAAGCGTGGATTTTAAATTAGTTGCGGTTTGTGATGCTGAGCTCAGCTACACTTGGGATGCAGATTACTATGGTTGTAGAAAGTGCGTATGAGCGACCAGAAGACTAGCGTACTTATATGTGTGTCCTCTTTCCAATAAAAGTTAGTTGAGAGTTTGCGCTTGTCCGGTCCTTTCTGGATGTGTTGTTTTTTCGCGCTAAGGCTGTGTTTATCCACCAACATGAGCCGAGTCGCCCAACAACAAGCTCTTCCAAAATGGCGCGTTTGTGCTGTTGGTAGATCGACTGAGTCATCTGCTTGCTCTGCATGCAGTGGTCGTCCACCGGCCTCAGTATAATTAAAGTACTGTGGCTGAACTTCAATGCCCTTAGCATGGCCGAACTGCCGGCAGCTTTAGTCCGGCTCAAGTCCGACGACCGCCTCTCGGCTGACCTCCGGTGGCCGTACTTTGGCCGCAAACGGGTGGATTTCGAGTTGCCGGAGCCCTACGGCGGGCATTTTGCCGTATGAACGTAAGCCGGTCGACCGGCAGACGAAGACTGGCCGTCGGGTAGCCTTGGGAGTGCGGCCGTGTACGGCCAAAAGGCCCACATTTGGACACGGGCCATACATGTCTGAGGGGAAAAGGCCGGATGGAAAATCACTGGCCAAAATACACCTTCTCAAGTTAGGCCGAACGATTTTGTGCTTCCTAGGAAATGAGAGAACTCTTTTCTTTTTGCTGAGAGAGGTAAACCAAACTTTTTGGTTGTCTCCTTCGTAACCCTCCGCCGACGGTGCCAAATTTCAACCATGCCACGGCTTGGATTGCGAATACGCTTGAAATTTGCCAGAAGCAGTGAAGCCACCCGATGATTTGGATGATTTTCGAGATGACCACTTAGTGGGCTCTCTGGCGCTGACAGGCAACGCAAGGCCATCCTCGCTGCAGTTAGTGGGGCGTTGCGTAAAGTTTTGCAAATGGCTGCGCATCCCTTGGTCATCCCCTGTTGAAGAACCGAGGCGACGACCGCGGGGCGTGAGTGATTCTTTTTAATGTCGGATGAAACTGTACAATGATGGTGATATTGGGAGGCAGCCCCCAGTGGCCACCTCTTCTTCCTTTGAAATATTTTCAACATCCTCCCGGCCACGCGATTTGCACAGGAAGATGTTGAACATGACGGGAAAAATTAACCGTGTTTAGCGGTCATCTCGCATAGCTCTCTTCGATGTACCCATCAGTCCAATTTCAAAATCGTTATACAGTCCGTAGCAAAAATCGATGTCACGTCCGTGGTAGCCGCACCAGGTTAGTCCATGCTTTCGTTTCCACCGATGTTTCCTTCGTCTGTGAAACCTGTGCATCGCGGAATCTGAACAGGTTAATCGACTAGTTTGGACTGTCTCTCGTCCTGAATGACGACCTTGCAGTATTCGCACAAACATCATGCTGGATGGGCGTCGGGTTGACTTTCGGGTCCTAGAGAAGTTCAAGTACCGGACGAGTATCTTGAGGTGTATACAGGTCCTTCTACGTGGGACTTTGTCTTGCCTTTTTGTTTTTCCTATCACTCTGTACTTGATCATGCGTTTCCGTTGAGCGTTATTTGTTCTACCACTACATGCTTGTCGTAGGGTCGTCCAGCTTCGCCGTCGTCGTTTTGGCATCGGGGTTATAAAATCTTTACGTTTTACCGTAGTCAATAAAATCCCCTTTGAAGTAGTGTTTCCGGGAGCGCGACATATATTGGAACGCTCGATGGGTAAGCCTGAAACTGGGTCAATGTGTCGATGCTTCTGCAGTGTTCTTTGGTTCCTCTTTGGTGTTCCCTGAAGTCGCACGTTGTACGCTGAGCACTTTTTATTATCTTCAAAATCTTCCGCAGAAGACGACGTCTCTTCAGGTATCTCAACTGTGGTGCCGTCGCTTTTATCACTCGTTATACTCATTGAAGGTAATGAAGCCGGTTCATTGTTTGCAGCGTCAACTGTGGAAAAAACTCTGGTCAGTTCGTCTGGACGAGCATCAGGAGCGGCTGCCTGCACTTTGTCAGTTAAGGCATTATGTTCGTCTTTGAAGGTACCAGCTCGTTCGGTGACATGGGGCTCCTGACGATCGTGTTTCGAAGGTGCCGCCAAATTGGTGTTTTTGTTAGGACGGCCCCTGCTCTTTAGTGCTGACTCTTTGTTCTTTATGGTGCTGTTGTCTTGTTCGGAGGCTATTGCTACAGTGTTATTGCTAGGATATTTTTGTAACTCCGGGAACAATCTCTCCATTCTAAATTTTGTCAGCAGGATGAACAAGATCAGGGTTTCTGCCAATGTACACAGCGAGGCTATTTCAGTTCCGTGCCGTCTTCGGCAAACCGGATTGAAACGTAAATTGTTCGGTTAACTGCACACTGCTACTTTTATACTGATGTCTTAGCGTGGAGAAATATAATTTGGTGGCGAACAAATGTCAGTTTTAACGTCGCAAGTGGTGTATTATATTTTGTAAAGAAAGCTTAAACGTGCAAGTCGCCTTCGACTGGGAAAGCGGTGAGGTTATGTTGGGCTTTCATAATGATACTATAGCTACCCGGGAGAAATGGGAAACTATGATACCAGAGGCACGGTTGTGAGTACAAGTGAGAAGTAATCGAAAATAAATGCGGATCCCAGATAGGCTAATTCTACGTGAGTGTAGTCTTAATATTATTTTCATAGACCGGTACCTTTAAGAGAACAGGATCTAAGGAAACTTGAGGACCTAAGCTGCAAATGATGCAATTAGCATTTCCAGTTACATGGTGTTTGTCCGTTTGCCATGCCAGGATGCTAATAATGTGAATGCCAGGATAAGTGTACCTGCAAAAATTTATGAGTGGCGTATTGGTGATTACATAAGAATAAAGACAAGGGGCTTTCGACTCAGGTAAACTCTCATAGTTGGCACTTAGGTTACGACATACGGGCCAGTCAAACCACCACGCTGAACTGTTGTCCAGACCAGGATGGAGTTGCAAAAAGGTATAGGTACTAGATATTTTGCAATACATAAACCAGTCTGCAAGAAAACGAAGATTTAGCGTTACATATTAGTTTCGCTTGGTTATGAGACTCTCACTCTACATAAAAAGTCGGGGATGTACTCAATTGTTTTAATTTAGGGAAGTAAGTGATAAGTAACTGTATCAAATGCTGTATCAAATTTAAATCTAAAGATCTAAAGATACACGTTGCAAAAATCACCAAGAAAATCCAAGCGCATGGTAAAAAACGATTGAAGAGCCATATACTTCTTTTGTTGGATATTGCCTGCCTCTTAAACTTGTATATACACCGCGAAACACTCTTGCTACGAAAAGAAGTTTCTGCCACCAGAGCTCCAAATGGGTGACTGTGTTTTATATAAGACAACCTCGCATTCTAACCACGGCAAACTCTGTTGGGCAGTGGAAGGCCCGTGTATGGTCCTACGCAACGTCTCTGGGGTTCACTACGAGAGTGACCATAGCGTGGCTCTACTCGGTCGTCAGGCCCACATTGCCCACGTGTGGTGACTAAGACGATATTTTCTACCCCTACACCAACGACTCTCACAGAGGGGAGAGGGACGCGTTTCACGTCCGGCACAGGGACCGGGCCGCTGGACGGGTGGCGACACCACTCGGCGCTCCCCTTGTTACTGGAATGATCCTGTGCATTCGACTCCGCAGCCTTCAGTTGTTTTTGCCGTGTTTTCTTCGGTGCTTTGAATGTTTTTGTGGTGGTGTGAGCGGATATGTGCGTGAAACGTAGCCTAGGCAGATGTGTAGGATTCTTAGATGCAGTAACGGCTACGTATACTTGTCAGACGCTTGTATAGTTGGGTACGGGCTACAATGATATTGTTACGCGACCGCAGGACACAGATGAGACGAACGATGTAATGGGGTGGAACGATGTATTTACAGTATTTACAAGCGGCCATGACCGAGTCCGCTGAGTCTGCTCGAGCCCTCTTCCACGTTGTCTTCGATGCCGAGCTACGCCGCCATGGGGCATTGTCCAGTGGTCCCCTGACACTACCCCTCCGGGCAAAGACGAACGTCCCGGTCGAGACCATAGGGATACGACTCGAAGGCGGTGCCGTTGATTCCTTTCGCCTGTGAGGGTCCGAGTCGGCAGCTCGACCTTATCTTAGCAGTGCTCGAGTGCCAGCCGCAGTAGTGCACGCGGTTGCTGATAGGTTGAGCGCAATTGCAGAAGACGGTGGCTGTGTGGTTGGATGTGCTTGTACGAAGCTCAGTTTTGTTATTGGGGTCTCTCAGCCAGGTATCTCCAGGCAGCTAGCTCTTGGTCCACAAGCTGTCGCACCAGTATCTCCATTTTTCTTCGGGGCAAGGCTTTTACCGTCGCGGAGAATCTGTCTGTAGCAACCAGTGCGAGATTGATGATGTCGACGCACAGCCGGAAATTTTTGACGTCGATAGCTGCGGTGAGGACGAGATGGGATACGTATATACAGTGAAGTCCTGGCCGCCGCATATGATGGTGATGGTCGTGATAAGCACCGGCCCGGAACAGCTGCAACCACCGCCGACACCACGAGGAAGCATCAAAAGCCCTTGGAGAAGCGCCGGAGATCTGGGCGGGGGAACGTCGTCAGCTCTACATCTGGTCGTGGCTGCTCAGTTCGTCTGGTCTCGGCGGAGCATGGGCATGGGACACGGGGCTGGGGAATGGTCGCGTCCATGGCTCACCGGATCTGGGGCGGGCCGACGCTTTCCAAGAGCCAGGGTGAGATCGCTTCATGAGTGGAGGCGAGGTGAAGCTCGGGGCCGGGATGGGACTGTACCCCGCACGCTCCACCAAAATGTCTAACAAGTTCTGGGTGAATACCCAGCACCTCCACCACAAGATGTTACGAGGCGAGGATGCCGTGGAAAATGTATTTGCAATCCTCAAAACGCTAGAGGCTGGGTGCCGCTGGTACACACTGAGGGAAGCACAACCATCACACCTCGTCCTCTTCTTCCACGGGAACTCGTCGCAAAATTCCCGTTCGTTTAACCTGTGGCCGATCCCCCCATAACCACATAGTTTGTTATCGCCTGTCGGTGCCTCGTGTCAATATGAGCCCTTTTTGCAGCAATCTACGCTTGGCTCCACCTTATCTCACTACGAACAAAACTAGTATTATAATTAATTCTTTTTTCTTAAATGCACTAAGGGCTACGTAAATTTATTGGACGATTTTAAGGTTGGGAACTAACTACATTGAATATGAGCGCTTTTAGCAGCGTTGTGCCCATGGCTCTGAGCTATCTGAAATAAACTGTTATTAGCATTCATTTCTACAACTTAAGGTTATCCTCACTGGTTTCAATCACTCCAATTTCCTCGCCAACATTACTGTGGGATACCTCGATATATGTCCTTTGAAGAGAGAGGAACTTACTCACGAGATCGCTTTCCGTGTGGCTGTGGAAATGTCGCGGCAGTTTTCACTTTCGTTCTGTTAGCGTGAACAATCTGCCTTCGATTTTCTTGAGTGAAAACATGGTAGTCTGGGAGCTCAAGCGCAGCTCCCACTTAGTAGTGGTCATGTTGTAAAGAGCCAAAGTTATTCAACCACACAACAGCCCAAGCTACAAACCACCCCCCCTCCTTTCCCATTTTAGCCCTTGCGCGCAAAAATTACGGGCGCCGATAGTTAAAAATGTAGCAGTGTTCGCTTATCCCGTGTTTTTTATTGCTTCAGTATTCTTCGCCGAGTACTTAAAACATCGTGTATGCCTTGTGAAGGAACGAAAACGCGCAATTATTTGCGTCAAATACGGGTACACCAGTCTGAGTCCTCGGGCAGAGACGGATTTCGGACGCGCTGGAAGCAGTTACAATTTCGAGACGCTTGATGGAACTGTAAAATAAACAGAAAAGTTGGCCAGCCATTTGTTTATTGGCCACAATAGTTGAACGCGAAGCTTTATTCGTGCAAAATACAATGAGAAAGGGTCAAATGCAGAGACGCGGTGATCGAAAGACAATACTGCATGCTGGACAAATTTAACACTCAAATAGCAAACGTTTAAGTCCAGAACGCAACCAAGAAAACCCCCACAAGAAACCTTTAGGATAAACCATCGTCCTCGTTGGACGAGCGGGGAATATATTTGAAGCAAAGGTGGCAGCTTGTACATTTCACCGCAGCATTCAATTGTGAAACTGTAGGCATGTTTTTGGTACCCTCCTATGTCTCTTCCTTCAGCTACGCAGGTATTGTGTTTTGAAAAACCATTAGGCAACCAGGCGGTCACCATTGCAAAAACAAACGATTTCGCAGACAATCTATAATGTTCTGCTATCATGTGGTATATATCCTGTAAACGATTCCCGATGGCTGAAGCAAAGGTATTTCTGTAAGCTTTAAACACCTCTCTACCGTAGTTAATAAATTACTGAGCGTCGTCAATAACGATTTCTGTTTCATGGTAAATGTTAGAAGGCATCCTCCGGCCCCCAATTTTTGGTTACCCTGTGCATGACTGTGCATGACTTTGCAACTGTCAAAGTCCAACGCCACAGCATTGCCGGAGCATTCCTGATTGGGCTGCACACACCGGCGTTGTAGGAGCATTTAGCTGCAATATATTCCTCGATACGCCAAACTGCATTGACAAAGTTGCACGAACGAACGGTCTTCCTATTCCAGCTTGACTTCCAGGTTGGTGCATTGAGCGTCGTCTCCTATTTGTATCATTGAGTACGGAGCAAATAACACAAATGCCATGCATCGTACAGGTCCCTCTACTTTCACGCTTTACCGATCTCCATAAAGTCCTTGTGGTTATCCACGCTTTGCAAACCACGCTGCAGAAGAACGAACATAAGGCCTGCACAACTTAGCTGCGCTGACCGAAACTGGCGTTCCAGTGAAGAACGCTTTGCCACGAGCGGCGCTTTCGCCTGAAGCGACGGTGGCGCCCTACAACGGCTGCCCGGACATTCTAGCACGGGAGCAGAGTTGGCGGGAATGGGAGATTCGCCACCATGAGCGGTTGATTGTAGTGTGCGAGGAAGACGTAGTTGCCAGTAAGGTTGTTGGTTTGCTACCCGCCAGGACTTCTGCGTTACGCATATATATATAAATATATAGCGATGAATAAGTTCCGGGATTCGGTTTCAAAAATACACAAGAGGGTAGACACACGTATGAAAACGATGATTGAACTACCGTTTCGACCGGGGTCCGGTCTTCGTCAGAGTGTGATGAAGACCGGACCCCAGTCGAAACGGTAGTTCAATCATCGTTCCCATATGTGTGTCTACCCTCTCGTGTATATATATATATATATATATATATATATATATATACAGAAAGATAGGGCAGCAGTCTACAACGCCAAAGGAGGCATAGGGGTGTGGTTAGGCTCTTTTCTTTTTCACTACGATTAATGATTTAAACATTTTTTTAATAGACAGAAGAAAGAAAGAAAGAAAAACACTTGCCCAGAGTGGGGACCGAACCCACGCCTTTCGATTACATGTCGAATGCCTTACCAATTCGGCTATCTGGGCGACTGTGTTTTCCTTCACTTTCTGGGCTATTTATATTTACTAGAAGTGTATCTGACGCTTGAGGGTGGTAGCCAGCGCCACTCTGACTACACGGGGAGAAGGGGGACCTTCTTTTCAACCCCCGGGGCGTGACTCGAGCGTCTACAGCCTGTCATGAGCGGGTAACTGGCGGGAAGCCCTCTTATGCTACCTAGGCATCAAGGCTGCCAGAACCGAGACCCTTGCTAGGCTTTCGCAGAATAATATAGTAAGGAAATGAGGGGCTCGTTGAGGAAATACAGAAAGATAGGGCAGCAGTCTACAACGCCAAAGGAGGCATAGGGGTGTGGTTAGGCTCTTTTCTTTTTCACTACGATTAATGATTTAAACATTTTTTTAATAGACAGAAGAAAGAAAGAAAGAAAAACACGCGCCCAGAGTGGGGACCGAACCCACGCCTTTCGATTACATGTCGAATGCCTTACCAATTCGGCTATCTGGGCGACTGTGTTTTCCTTCACTTTCTGGGCTATTTATATTTACTAGAAGTGTATCTGACGCTTGAGGGTGGTAGCCAGCGCCACTCTGACTACACGGGGAGAAGGGGGACCTTCTTTTCAACCCCCGGGGCGTGACTCGAGCGTCTACAGCCTGTCATGAGCGGGTAACTGGCGGGAAGCCCTCTTATGCTACCTAGGCATCAAGGCTGCCAGAACCGAGACCCTCGCTAGGCTTTCGCAGAATAATATAGTAAGGAAATGAGGGGCTCGTTGAGGAAATACAGAAAGATAGGGCAGCAGTCAACAACGCCAAAGGAGGCATAGGGGTGTGGTTAGGCTCTTTTCTTTTTCACTACGATTAATGATTTAAACATTTTTTTTAATAGACAGAAGAAAGAAAGAAAGAAAAACACGCGCCCAGAGTGGGGACCGAACCCACGCCTTTCGATTACATGTCGAATGCCTTACCAATTCGGCTATCTGAGCGACTGTGTTTTCCTTCACTTTCTGGGCTATTTATATTTACTAGAAGTGTATCTGACGCTTGAGAGTGGTAGCCAGCGCCACTCTGACTACACGGGGAGAAGGGGGACCTTCTTTTCAACCCCCGGGGCGTGACTCGAGCGTCTACAGCCTGTCATGAGCGGGTAACTGGCGGGAAGCCCTCTTATGCTACCTAGGCATCAAGGCTGCCAGAACCGAGAGCCTCGCTAGGCTTTCGCAGAATAATATAGTAAGGAAATGAGGGGCTCGTTGAGGAAATACAGAAAGATAGGGCAGCAGTCTACAACGCCAAAGAAGGCATAGGGGTGTGGTTAGGCTCTTTTCTTTTTCACTACGATTAATGATTTAAACATTTTTTTAATAGACAGAAGAAAGAAAGAAAGAAAAACACGCGCCCAGAGTGGGGACCGAGCCCACGCCTTTCGATTACATGTCGAATGCCTTACCAATTCGGCTATCTGGGCGACCGTGTTTTCTTTCACTTTCTAAGCTATTTATATTTACTAGAAGTGTATCTGACGCTTGAGGGTGGTAGCCAGCGCCACTCTGACTACACGGGGAGAAGGGGGACCTTCTTTTCAACCCCCGGAGCGTGACTCGAGCGTCTACAGCCTGTCATGAGCGGGTAACTGGCGGGAAGCCCTCTTATGCTACCTAGGCATCAAGGCTGCCAGAACCGAGACCCTCGCTAGGCTTTCGCAGAATAATATAGTAAGGAAATGAGGGGCTCGTTGAGGAAATACAGAAAGATAGGGCAGCAGTCTACAACGCCAAAGGAGGCATAGGGGTGTGGTTAGGCTCTTTTCTTTTTCACTACGATTAATGATTTAAACATTTTTTTTAATAGACAGAAGAAAGAAAGAAAAACACGCGCCCAGAGTGGGGACCGAACCCACGCCTTTCGATTACATGTCGAATGCCTTACCAATTCGGCTATCTGGGCGACTGTGTTTTCCTTCACTTTCTGGGCTATTTATATTTACTAGAAGTGTATCTGACGCTTGAGGGTGGTAGCCAGCGCCACTCTGACTACACGGGGAGAAGGGGGACCTTCTTTTCAACCCCCGGGGCGTGACTCGAGCGTCTACAGCCTGTCATGAGCGGGTAACTGGCGGGAAGCCCTCTTATGCTACCTTGGCATCAAGGCTGCCAGAACCGAGACCCTCGCTAGGCTTTCGCAGAATAATATAGTAAGGAAATGAGGGGCTCGTTGAGGAAATACAGAAAGATAGGGCAGCAGTCTACAACGCCAAAGGAGGCATAGGGGTGTGGTTAGGCTCTTTTCTTTTTCACTACGATTAATGATTTAAACATTTTTTTTAATAGACAGAAGAAAGAAAGAAAGAAAAACACGCTCCCAGAGTGGGGACCGAACCCACGCCTTTCGATTACATGTCGAATGCCTTACCAATTCGGCTATCTGGGCGACTGTGTTTTCCTTCACTTTCTGGGCTATTTATATTTACTAGAAGTGTATCTGACGCTTGAGGGTGGTGGCCAGCGCCACTCTGACTACACGGGGAGAAGGGGGACCTTCTTTTCAACCCCCGGGGCGTGACTCGAGCGTCTACAGCCTCTCATGAGCGGGTAACTGGCGGGAAGCCCTCTTATGCTACCTAGGCATCAAGGCTGCCAGAACCGAGAGCCTCGCTAGGCTTTCGCAGAATAATATAGTAAGGAAATGAGGGGCTCGTTGAGGAAATACAGAAAGATAGGGCAGCAGTCTACAACGCCAAAGGAGGCATAGGGGTGTGGTTAGGCTCTTTTCTTTTTCACTACGATTAATGATTTAAACATTTTTTTTAATAGAGAGAAGAAAGAAAGAAAAACACGCGCCCAGAGTGGGGACCGAGCCCACGCCTTTCGATTACATTTCGAATGCCTTACCAATTCGGCTATCTGGGCGACTGTGTTTTCTTTCACTTTCTGGGCTATTTATATTTACTAGAAGTGTATCTGACGCTTGAGGGTGGTAGCCAGCGCCACTCTGACTACACGGGGAGAAGGGGGACCTTCTTTTCAACCCCCGGGGCGTGACTCGAGCGTCTACAGCCTGTCATGAGCGGGTAACTGGCGGGAAGCCCTCTTATGCTACCTAGGCATCAAGGCTGCCAGAACCGAGACCCTCGCTAGGCTTTCGCAGAATAATATAGTAAGGAAATGAGGGGCTCGTTGAGGAAATACAGAAAGATGGGGCAGCAGTCTACAGCGCCAAAGGAGGCATAGGGGTGTGGTTAGGCTCTTTTCTTTTTCACTACGATTAATGATTTAAACATTTTTTTTAATAGACAGAAGAAAGAAAGAAAGAAAAACACGCGCCCAGAGTGGGGACCGAACCCACGCCTTTCGATTACATGTCGAATGCCTTACCAATTCGGCTATCTGGGCGACTGTGTTTTCCTTCACTTTCTGGGCTATTTATATTTACTAGAAGTGTATCTGACGCTTGAGGGTGGTAGCCAGCGCCACTCTGACTACACGGGGAGAAGGGGGACCTTCTTTTCAACCCCCGGGGTGTGACTCGAGCGTCTACAGCCTGTCATGAGCGGGTAACTGGCGGGAAGCCCTCTTATGCTACCTTGGCGTCAAGGCTGCCAGAACCGAGAGCCTCGCTAGGCTTTCGCAGAATAATATAGTAAGGAAATGAGGGGCTCGTTGAGGAAATACAGAAAGATAGGGCAGCAGTCTACAACGCCAAAGGAGGCATAGGGGTGTGGTTAGGCTCTTTTCTTTTTCACTACGATTAATGATTTAAACATTTTTTTTAATAGACAGAAGAAAGAAAGAAAAACACGCGCCCAGAGTGGGGACCGAGCCCACGCCTTTCGATTACATGTCGAATGCCTTACCAATTCGGCTATCTGGGCGACTGTGTTTTCTTTCACTTTCTGGGCTATTTATATTTACTAGAAGTGTATCTGACGCTTGAGGGTGGTAGCCAGCGCCACTCTGACTACACGGGGAGAAGGGGGACCTTCTTTTCAACCCCCGGGGCGTGACTCGAGCGTCTACAGCCTGTCATGAGCGGGTAACTGGCGGGAAGCCCTCTTATGCTACCTAGGCATCAAGGCTGCCAGAACCGAGACCCTCGCTAGGCTTTCGCAGAATAATATAGTAAGGAAATGAGGGGCTCGTTGAGGAAATACAGAAAGATGGGGCAGCAGTCTACAACGCCAAAGGAGGCATAGGGGTGTGGTTAGGCTCTTTTCTTTTTCACTACGATTAATGATTTAAACATTTTTTTTAATAGACAGAAGAAAGAAAGAAAGAAAAACACGCGCCCAGAGTGGGGACCGAACCCACGCCTTTCGATTACATGTCGAATGCCTTACCAATTCGGCTATCTGGGCGACTGTGTTTTCCTTCACTTTCTGGGCTATTTATATAAACTAGAAGTGTATCTGACGCTTGAGGGTGGTAGCCAGCGCCACTCTGACTACACGGGGAGAAGGGGGACCTTCTTTTCAACCCCCGGGGTGTGACTCGAGCGTCTACAGCCTGTCATGAGCGGGTAACTGGCGGGAAGCCCTCTTATGCTACCTTGGCGTCAAGGCTGCCAGAACCGAGACCCTCGCTAGGCTTTCGCAGAATAATATAGTAAGGAAATGAGGGGCTCGTTGAGGAAATACAGAAACATAGGGCAGCAGTCTACAACGCCAAAGGAGGCATAGGGGTGTGGTTAGGCTCTTTTCTTTTTCACTACGATTAATGATTTAAACATTTTTTTTAATAGACAGAAGAAAGAAAGAAAGAAAAACACGCGCCCAGAGTGGGGACTGAACCCACGCCTTTCGATTACATGTCGACTGCCTTACCAATTCGGCTATCTGGGCGACTGTGTTTTCCTTCACTTTCTGGGCTATTTATATTTACTAGAAGTGTATCTGACGCTTGAGGGTGGTAGCCAGCGCCACTCTGACTACACGGGGAGAAGGGGGACCTTCTTTTCAACCCCGGGGCGTGACTCGAGCGTCTACAGCCTGTCATGAGCGGGTAACTGGCGGGAAGCCCTCTTATGCTACCTAGGCATCAAGGCTGCCAGAACCGAGACCCTCGCTAGGCTTTCGCAGAATAATATAGTAAGGAAATGAGGGGCTCGTTGAGGAAATACAGAAAGATAGGGCAGCAGTCTACAACGCCAAAGGAGGCATAGGGGTGTGGTTAGGCTCTTTTCTTTTTCACTACAATTAATGATTTAAACATTTTTTTTAATAGACAGAAGAAAGAAAGAAAGAAAAACACGCGCCCAGAGTGGGGACCGAACCCACGCCTTTCGATTACATGTCGAATGCCTTACCAATTCGGCTATCTGGGCGACTATGTTTTCCTTCACTTTCTGGGCTATTTATATTTACTAGAAGTGTATCTGACGCTTGAGGGTGGTAGCCAGCGCCACTCTGACTACACGGGGAGAAGGGGGACCTTCTTTTCAACCCCCGGGGCGTGACTCGAGCGTCTACAGCCTGTCATGAGCGGGTAACTGGCGGGAAGCCCTCTTATGCTACCTAGTCATCAAGGCTGCCAGAACCGAGACCCTCGCTAGGCTTTCGCAGAATAATATAGTAAGGAAATGAGGGGCTCGTTGAGGAAATACAGAAAGATAGGGCAGCAGTCTACAACGCCAAAGGAGGTATAGGGGTGTGGTTAGGCTCTTTTCTTTTTCACTACGATTAATGATTTAAACATTTTTTTTAATAGACAGAAGAAAGAAAGAAAGAAAAACACGCGCCCAGAGTGGGGACCGAACCCACGCCTTTCGATTACATGTCGAATGCCTTACCAATTCGGCTATCTGGGCGACTGTGTTTTCCTTCACTTTCTGGGCTATTTATATTTACTAGAAGTGTATCTGACGCTTGAGGGTGGTGGCCAGCGCCACTCTGACTACACGGGGAGAAGGGGGACCTTCTTTTCAACCCCCGGGGCGTGACTCGAGCGTCTACAGCCTGTCATGAGCGGGTAACTGGCGGGAAGCCCTTTTATGCTACCTAGGCATCAAGGCTGCCAGAACCGAGAGCCTCGCTAGGCTTTCCCAGAATAATATAGTAAGGAAATGAGGGGCTCGTTGAGGAAATACAGAAAGATAGGGCAGATGACTACAACGCCAAAGGAGGCATAGGGGTGTGGTTAGGCTCTTTTCTTTTTCACTACGATTAATGATTTAAACATTTTTTTTAATAGACAGAAGAAAGAAAGAAAGAAAAACACGCGCCCAGAGTGGGGACCGAGCCCACGCCTTTCGATTACATGTCGAATGCCTTACCAATTCGGCTATCTGGGCGACTGTGTTTTCTTTCACTTTCTGGGCTATTTATATTTACTAGAAGTGTATCTGACGCTTGAGGGTGGTAGCCAGCGCCACTCTGACTACACGGGGAGAAGGGGGACCTTCTTTTCAACCCCCGGGGCGTGACTCGAGCGTCTACAGCCTGTCATGAGCGGGTAACTGGCGGGAAGCCCTCCTATGCTACCTAGGCATCAAGGCTGCCAGAACCGAGACCCTCGCTAGGCTTTCGCAGAATAATATAGTAAGGAAATGAGGGGCTCGTTGAGGAAATACAGAAAGATAGGGCAGCAGTCTACAACGCCAAAGGAGGCATAGGGGTGTGGTTAGGCTCTTTTCTTTTTCACTACGATTAATGATTTAAACATTTTTTTTAATAGACAGAAGAAAGAAAGAAAGAAAAACACGCGCCCAGAGTGGGGACCGAACCCACGCCTTTCGATTACATGTCGAATGCCTTACCAATTCGGCTATCTGGGCGACTGTGTTTTCCTTCACTTTCTGGGCTATTTATATTTACTAGAAGTGTATCTGACGCTTGAGGGTGGTAGCCAGCGCCACTCTGACTACACGGGGAGAAGGGGGACCTTCTTTTCAACCCCCGGGGCGTGACTCGAGCGTCTACAGCCTGTCATGAGCGGGTAACTGGGGCGGGAAGCCCTCCTATGCTACCTAGGCATCAAGGCTGCCAGAACCGAGACCCTCGCTAGGCTTTCGCAGAATAATATAGTAAGGAAATGAGGGGCTCGTTGAGGAAATACAGAATGATAGGGCAGCAGTCTACAACGCCAAAGGAGGCATAGGGGTGTGGTTAGGCTCTTTTCTTTTTCACTACGATTAATGATTTAAACATTTTTTTTAATAGACAGAAGAAAGAAAGAAAGAAAAACACGCGCCCAGAGTGGGGACCGAACCCACGCCTTTCGATTACATGTCGAATGCCTTACCAATTCGGCTATCTGGGCGACTGTGTTTTCCTTCACTTTCTGGGCTATTTATATTTACTAGAAGTGTATCTGACGCTTGAGGGTGGTAGCCAGCGCCACTCTGACTACACGGGGAGAAGGGGGACCTTCTTTTCAACCCCCGGGGCGTGACTCGAGCGTCTACAGCCTGTCATGAGCGGGTAACTGGCGGGAAGCCCTCTTATGCTACCTTGGCATCAAGGCTGCCAGAACCGAGACCCTCGCTAGGCTTTCGCAGAATAATATAGTAAGGAAATGAGGGGCTCGTTGAGGAAATACAGAAAGATAGGGCAGCAGTCTACAACGCCAAAGGAGGCATAGGGGTGTGGTTAGGCTCTTTTCTTTTTCACTACGATTAATGATTTAAACATTTTTTTTAATAGACAGAAGAAAGAAAGAAAGAAAAACACGCGCCCAGAGTGGGGACCGAACCCACGCCTTTCGATTACATGTCGAATGCCTTACCAATTCGGCTATCTGGGCGACTGTGTTTTCCTTCACTTTCTGGGCTATTTATATTTACTAGAAGTGTATCTGACGCTTGAGGGTGGTAGCCAGCGCCACTCTTTCTTTCTTTCTTCTGTCTATTAAAAAAAAATGTTTAAATCATTAATCGTAGTGAAAAAGAAAAGAGCCTAACCACACCCCTATGCCTCCTTTGGCGTTGTAGTTTGCTGCCCTATCTTTCTGTATTTCCTCAACGAGCCCCTCATTTCCTTACTATATTATTCTGCGAAAGCCTAGCGAGGGTCTCGGTTCTGGCAGCCTTGAGGACTAGGTAGCATAAGAGGGCTTCCCGCCAGTTACCCGCTCATGACAGGCTGTAGACGCTCGAGTCACGCCCCGGGGGTTGAAAAGAAGGTCCCCCTTCTCCCCGTGTAGTCAGAGTGGCGCTGGCTACCACCCTCAAGCGTCAGATACACTTCTAGTAAATATAAATAGCCCAGAGAGTGAAGGAAAACACAGTCGCCCAGATAGCCGAATTGGTAAGGCATTCGACATGTAATCGAAAGGCGTGGGTTCGGTCCCCACTCTGGGCGCGTGTTTTTCTTTCTTTCTTTCTTCTGTCTATTAAAAAAATGTTTAAATCATTAATCGTAGTGAAAAAGAAAAGAGCCTAACCACACCCCTATGCCTCCTTTGGCGTTGTAGACTGCTGCCCTATCTTTCTGTATTTCCTCAACGAGCCCCTCATTTCCTTACTATATTATTCTGCGAAAGCCTAGCGAGGGTCTCGGTTCTGGCAGCCTTGATGCCTAGGTAGCATAAGAGGGCTTCCCGCCAGTTACCCGCTCATGACAGGCTGTAGACGCTCGAGTCACGCCCCGGGGGTTGAAAAGAAGGTCCCCCTTCTCCCCGTGTAGTCAGAGTGGCGCTGGCTACCACCCTCAAGCGTCAGATACACTTCTAGTAAATATAAATAGCCCAGAGAGTGAAGGAAAACACAGTCGCCCAGATAGCCGAATTGGTAAGGCATTCGACATGTAATCGAAAGGCGTGGGTTCGGTCCCCACTCTGGGCGCGTGTTTTTCTTTCTTTCTTTCTTCTGTCTATTAAAAAAATGTTTAAATCATTAATCGTAGTGAAAAAGAAAAGAGCCTAACCACCTATGCCTCCTTTGGCGTTGTAGACTGCTGCCCTATCTTTCTGTATTTCCTCAACGAGCCCCTCATTTCCTTACTATATATATATATATATTTATATATATATATATATATATATATATATATAATTGTATATATATATAAACATATAAAAGACACAAAATAAGGGGTGGCAGTCAAGAAAACCTCGGCAAGCAAAGGGGAGGTTTTGGTGGGTCATAGAAACAGATGAAGAATTTTTTTAGTCAGAAAGAATGGGGGGCAAAAATGTCCGTGGGGTGGGATCCGAACCCAGGACCTCCAGAATACCGGTCTGGTGTGATACCCACTACGCTACCGGCGGGGCGGTTTCGCCACCACTTTATCGGGTACTCATGGTAATAGATTTTTTGTTTCCAGCACTTCGGGGTGGTAGCCAGCGCCACTGGAACTACTCGGGGTAAAGGGGACCTAGTTTTATCCTCCGGGCTATGACTTGAGTATATATATATAAAATAATATATTTCTATATGTAAAGAGAGACCGGTCGAGGCGGCCGGTTCTGATGACGATGACCGAAGTCGTAGGAGTTACTAGTTATGCTAGAGTACAAATGATGGCTAAGGAGTCGTATAAAGTTGGGAAGAGTGCAAGCGAGGTTTAAAGGGCTCACGAGAATTCTCCCTCCGTTTGCGGAAGTTCCTGCCTGTTCACGTGTTAATTACGTGCAGCACCTGAAGGGCTCCAACTGAGATACTTAAAGAATTTTGTACAATGCTGACGAAGGTCCGTGGGTGGGGTTACTGGCGTGACACAATAATTGACAGGATAAGTCAATTCCAGGATTACATAGGGTCTAGCAAAACTGTGGAGAAACATCTGGCGGAGACCGGGAACACAAACAAGGGTGCACAAGCACCCCTTATATCCTGGGCAAAATCGAAGAGAACAAGCGTGGCAAAAATGTCAAGCTAACCAGAGGAAGCTGCGAAGATATTTTTTGTGAGCTGACCGGGAAAGCCTACGTCAGCAAAAAACTTTTTGTGATAGCTCGTATGCCGTCATTGGTTATAATGTAACACAATACCTGAATATTTCTGCTCTCAAAACGATATTATATAGAGGTAAGCTGAAGTCGAGCGACAGATGTGCAGGTTACCACTTCACCTAGACGCTGTCGATGTTATTCCAACGTGAACGAGAAGATAATGCTGCCATCCCGGTAGCAGCAACAGGTCCTCCATTTGAGCAATCTGCGTAGCGAGTCCATCATGCTTTCAAACATTGCCGGAGCGTTGCACATCCTCAAAGAAATCATATTAAACTCGTATAATCCGTCGAGTGTGGCAAACCACATAACTTGTTTGTCGGACACGTGCACGGGGATCCGCGAATAGAATTTCGCTCCTTGCAGGCATTGAACTGGGTCGCCTGCCCGGTGCATGGGATAAAGATCATTTAGGGTAATTTTGTTGAGGGTGCGATATTTGACAGAAAATCGAACGGTGCCAGCTTTTTCTCAACCAATTTCGACTGGGGAAGACCACGGACTGGAGGTCTCTACGCTTGTTCCATCTCCCCGACTCTTCAACGATTCTTCTGTCCGGAACTTCGACGATCTGTTATTGACCGAGAGACAGAATGTGGTCAGCAGTTAAACATGGAGAATGTGTGCACCTACCGGAATCAGCAATGATTAGGTCCTCTAACGAAGACGGCAGTAGTGTAACAGCAAATTCAACCAGACGTCGAGGGTATAAATTTCTATCCCACAATAAGGTCATAAGGGCGCGCGGTGAATACTCCTTACTAAATATAATGGCAAAGTCTGTCAATTGAAACACATATAGTAGCGAAGGCACAAGATGAGGTATCAGTTTACTTCGCAGCTCCAAATCAAGGGCACCGATACGCTGTCCCCATTCTATGTAATCTGTTAAACAGGTCCAGTTCATTATTCCTAATACTTGCTCCTTCGGAACCTTCACGAAAATAACGAAGGTTTACGTCTCCGATTGAAACCAACCTTTCCTCCATCATTGTTGCTATAAGTGTGATCGTTTCTTCCACTGAAGGTGACAATCATAATATATATCGATGGAGGTGCGCACGCTATAATGTATCCTCCTTGTTCCGAGCAAGTGTTCCCGAGCAAGTGTTCCCTTTGCGAGCAAGTTTTGCCACGATTAGGGCGAACGCTGGAGTTTTTTCTATGGCCAATCGTGGCCAATCTCCAATGGTGGGTATGCTGTGGTAGACAAACATTTGCCGGGGATGCTGTGCGGCCGACGCGAGAGAGAGAGAGAGAGAGAGAGAGAGAGAAAACTTTATTACGCAATAATGCGAGAGTGGTTCCTCATTCCACGAGCCCATGTACTGTCCAGGCTCTCGTAGCCCTGGTCACAAGCAAGAGCTGGTCCTCAGGTCGACAACTGGACAGCAGTATCTCCCACTGCTCAGGGGAAAGGGACGGGTTCCGTGGCGGAAGGACCGAGTTTTTTGTGCAGTCGAATAATATGTGTGTCAGAGTTTCTGGTTCGTGGCAGAATTTACACTTATCAGAGTACTGTGTGGGAAAGAGTAAATGCATACGGATGGGGTGGCGAAAAGTACCTCCTTGAATTTGTCTGAGTGTGGTTTCTTGGCTTTTGTTCAAAGCTGTGTGAGGACTGGGGAATGTCTGCCGCGTGGTTCTCTAGTACTGCGTGATTTCGTGGTAGGTGAGGAGAGGTGCGGAAACAGCCCCGGTCTCAGGTCTCGAGCCTGTTGATGAGCAAAATTGTTGCCCGTCAGTGCAGAGTGGGCGGGAGTCCACACAATGTCCACCCGATGGGCAGGCGGATGTTCATTCAAAAGTCGGCATGTGGCGGGGGCCACCCGTTCCGACAAGAGCCTGCGGCAGGCGGCTTGCGAATCCGTCAATATAATCTTGGAGGTGGTTTGGGTAAAGGCGAGCGCAATAGCTAATTCTTCAGCGTCCAGGGAGGAAGTTGTCCGAATTGAAGCGGAGGTGAGGAGGGCGTTCTTAGATGTTTCCACTGCCACCATAGTTTGGTTATCTGGGTAACTGCCCGCATCTTTGTAAATTACGACGGATTGGCTGCTGTAAAGTTTTTCGTGGGCTTTGCTACGGGCTTCTCTACGACCAGGGTGGAGGCCCGGGTGGATATTTCTGGGAATGGGGCGCACAAAAATGGACGGGCGCCAAGTGTCGGTGACGGTGACCAGGTGCGTCTGGTCAGGGCATACCGATTTAATATTTCGAAGGACGGCGCGGCCTGCTTTGGTTTGGGCAAGTCGAAGGCGTTTACTGGAAAGGTGTCCTTCAATGAGCTCCTCTATGGTATTGTGGAGCCCATGCTAAGCAGTTTGGCCGTAGACGTGCTCATCGGGAGACTCAAAGCTTGTTTTGTTGCTTTACGAATGAGACGATCGAGTTTGTCGGTGTCGGTTCGAGTTGGGACAATATATGGCGCGACGTAAGTGAGGCGGGAGATGACAAACGCCTGAACGAGCCGAAGAGTATCTTTTTCTTTCATGCTTTGGTGCCGGTTGGTGATGCGACGAATCATATGTATTACCTGATCAGTGGCTTTACTTAGGTTGTGAAGTGTTTGGTCGTTTCTAGTGCTGGCTTGAATAGTAAGACCCAGGATCTTCAGGGCTTAAGCTGGTTGTATAGTGTGTCCGTCGAGGGTAATCGAGATTTGGTCAGGGTCAGAGTTTAGCCTGTGCTTACGAACTATAATAATTCGGACTTTTGAGGAGAACAGCGGAGGCCATTGGCTTGGGCATACGCGTTCACTGTGTCCACAGCACGTTGGAGAGTATCTTGAATTCCCCCAAGGGAATCGGTGCCCGTCAACAGGGTGATACCATCCGCATAAAGGGCATGTCGATGGTTGGGTATTTGCTCTAGGGCAGCGGGCAGGCCAATGAATGCGATGTTAAACAGGAGGGGAGACAATACAGACCCCTGGGGGGTGCCACGACTGCCGAGTTGGATTGGTTTAGAGGTGATATCCCCTACTTTGAGGATCACTCGGCGATCTGTAAGAAAATCTGCGATGTAGCTATATGTTCGTTCTCCGCAGCCAGTCTGATTTGGCCGACCAAGAATCGCCGCGTGGGTCACGTTGTCAAATGCCCCTTTACGATCCAGGGCAAGGATGGCTCGAGGGGAGTGAAGGGTGGCTGGTGCAATTATTTCTTCCTTCAGTTGAAGGAGCACATCTTGGGTGCTGAGGTGTTGACGAAATCCATACATTGAGTCCGTCATCTGTCCCGCATCTTCAAAATAACGCTGGAGTCTCTTGAGGATAATGCGCTCCAATACTTTTCCAATACAGGAGGTGAGTGAAATCGGTCTGAGGTTGTGGACATGTGGGGATTTACCTGGCTTGAGTATGAAACGTACTTCAGCAGTCTTCAATTGCGAGGGAAGCTTCCCAGACAACCAGAACTCGTAGAAATAAGTGAGCAGGGTCGCTTGTGCTTCGTCCCCAAGGTTGGCGAGGACCTTGTACGTAATCTGGTCTGGTCCAGGAGCCCTGTTTTTCTTGCATTCTTCTAAGACAGCCCTGAGTTCATAGAGCTGGGTATTCCGATCGAGGGACTCGTTGGGGGTGCCTGTGTATGGTTGCGGAGGGTCAGCTGTATCTGTTTGTAGGTATTTGTCTTGAAGGTCCCGGATGAGTTGGTTTGGTGTTCCAGAGTACGCGTGTATGGTGCGGGCCATGTTTCAGTTCGATTTCCCTTTGCTGGTGAGGGCATCAAGTAGGTGGCGTAGTAGGTGCCACGTCTTGCGGGTAGTAAGAGTGCCTTGCAAGCTGTCGCACACCTGGAGCTTGTTTTTTCTGCTCAACTTCTGAGCGTACTAAGCGGCTTGTTTTAACAGCAGTGAAATCTTCTTACGAAGCTTTCTATTATGGCGCTGACGCTTCCACCGGGGGGTAAGGCCATGGCGCGCCTCCCATGTGCGAATGAGCTTTGCGCCCACACTTCGGGTTTGGTAGGATGTGCTACAGTCTGTGTGTGAGCCTTAACATCACGAGTGAGGTCCTCTATCCATTCCATAAAGGGTTGGTGAGGGTCTGAGGACCAAATTAGGCGAGATTTCCGAAATGCATCCCAATTGGTGATACGGGCGAATCCGGTGCGGGCTTTGAAATCCCGGTGTCGGAGGAGGAGGTGGATAATGTCGTGGTCCGAGCCAAGATTCATTTGCGTATTACTCCATCTAACATAAAGTTGTCGCGATAGCAAAGAGAGGCCTGGACTTGTGTCACGACATGTGCTAGTCCCTGTGCGGGTCGGCGCGTGGGGATCATTCAGGAGGGTGAGGCTAAGGTTTTCGATGGCTGATACCACGCTGTGCCCTTTTCTTTTGTTATACTTGTACCCCCAAAGCTGGTGTGGAGCGTTGAAGTCCCCGAGTACAATTAGTGGACACTGCCTGGCGAGGTTAGGTGCTTCATGAATTGTCCTCTGGATCTCCGGTTGCTTGGCATAAGGCGACAGTAAACGTTCAAAGGAAATAGATGAGATGTTTGTTTGACGGAAGGGGAGAGGACCTCCACAAGCATGTGCTCACATCCGGCTTGTGGCGTGAGATGCTGTGTTGCTGCAATAGTTACGAACTAAAGAAGCTGTAGCTTTTTTCAAAGGATCTTCATAGCAGAGGTAGCCTGGGAGCTTGGTGGGTCTATTTGTTTCCGGTAGTACTATTATATCTGATTGTGGGTCTAAAGTAAGTATGTACTGTTGTAGAGAGGCTGCTTTGCCTCTGTAGCTACGGCAATTCTATTGAAGGATCACCGTGGCTTGTTGCTTAGAGCGTGTCGTGGCCATCTGAAGGCGGGTGGCAGGTCGTGCCATGGACTGTTCGAGCGTATGGTATTGCGCGGCGATGGGGACGGGAGCCAACACCGTCGATTCTGTCTTTTCTATGGGCCCTGTGTCTGTCCGGGTTTCAAGGCCTGCGGAATTGACGACGAAAGAAGCCTGCGTTTCCTGTCTGAGGGTGGCAAGATCTTCCTTGATGGATTGAAATTCTTGCTTGAGGATGACATTGTCTGAGCGGAGGTTTTTGATTTCCTCATTCAAATTTCCAATCTGATTGACTAGTCGAGCAAAGACATCCTGAGATGAGGGAGGTTGGTTTCCATTCTGTAAGGTGAGATTTTGGTCTGCAGCGGGTGTAGATGAGTGCGCCATAGGTTCGAAATCAGGATTGGGTTTCTTTCGTTTTTCTGGGTTAGAGCTAGGGGGTGCGTGTTCTAAGGCTTCGAGGCGGGATTGTAAAGAGGCTATCATAATTTTCTGCTGTTCAAGGATTTGCTGCAACTGAGGGCACTCGTGGCATTGTGTGTTACCCTGGGGTGACTGTGTATGGGAGGGGGCTTGAGGTGGAGCAGTGCGAGATACGTGCTGAGCCCAGCTTACTTGTTTTGAGTCTTCACTGTGTGCAACCGGCCCCCCTGGGGCTCCGCCAGGCCCCTTGCTTTTGGATCTGCTCCGGCGTCTCGAAATTGGAGTAGCAGACCGCTCCATTCTCTGGCCACGTGAAGGGGTCGGGTCCCCAGCTCTGTCCCGGCTGGCCGCGACGACTTGCTGGAACCGTCGTTTCCGGAGGATGTAGGGTTCGGCATAGCGCTTCGTGCAGCCAGGCGAGCCAGAGAGATGGGGACCCCCACGAAGGCCGCAGGTGGGGAAGCAGGGATGATCTGGAGCCGGGTCTCGGAGGCCGCAGTGGTGACACACTTGGACGTTTTGCTGAGGGCACGCCGTAGACCGATGTCCTACGTCGTGGCACCTGGCGCAGACTGGAACTGTCTTCTTGTGCAACGTGCAAGGGTATTAGGCCCCATAGAGGCGTACAAAGTATGGGACCTTCGGTCCTGCAAAGGTCAGGATCACGGTCGTGGTTTGGCCAAGACGACGCACTGCATAGATTTCGTGCTCATTTTGGTCGAGGCTGCTGAGAATTTCATTATTTGTGAAGCGGAGAGTCACCCCATGGATAACATCCTTCATGGCATCATCGGGAGCAAGTTCGTACAGCGATACTGGATTAACGGCAGTGCCGAGAGTTATTTGCTTGACTTGAACGAGGGCTCCGGCTGCTTCCGCAGAGGGAGTGCTGATGGTAGCTGTATTCTGTATAGAGTCGATGCGAAGCCTGAGGTTTGCTTTTCGCCACGTAACGTTAATCGCGTTCAGCAGGGCCAGTGCGACTTCAGCGTATTCCACGTCTCGGAAGCGTAAACCACCTTGCAGGCGTAAGACGAGCTTATAATCGCCTCGGGGGAGTGGCCGAGGACGAAATGTGGGCTTACGGGTCTGCAGTAACTTGGCTGCTTGCGCTTGGGCTGGGGATACGCCTGCAGTGCTTGCTCGCGCGAAGCACGCACACATGAGTGCTCGGCATTTGCTTGGTATTGGAACTTTATGAATGGTTAAGCTCGGAATAAAAAACGTTAGCAGGGGACGCTGGGCGGTCGTCGCGAGGCACGCACAGACGAGGGCTAGCGATTTTTTGTTTTAATTAGGTTCCGTGTGGTTGCCGCCACGCCAGCTCTCACGTGCGCGCTCTCGGCAGTTTGGTGGTATTTTGAACCACGCGCAAAAAACTACGATCTGTAAAGGCTTTGCCGTTCACAGACTGGGTGCCATCGTTTAACGAAAGGTTGGTGGAGTCGTGCATAACAGAGAGAACCGCTGACACATCTCGGCGAAATGGCGAGGGGCGCAACGCCGTCGTTTCAGAACTGTGGGCGGCGATTTTCCTGATTCGATAGAGCGCGAACACCGGCGTTGCGGAGATGAGAAATCACGCTGCCGATACCCAAGACCAGAGTTGATGTTGTCACGTTGGTACATATTCTAGCCACATCGTTCAGCTTTTAGGCGCCTTTGCCAGAACATAGAATTATATACGCACATTTCACAGTAGTATGCCACTGGTCGATAGATTGGATGCTCGGGACACTGCGGCCGCCATGTGAGGGTGTAGAAAAGGGGGTGATGGACTCGCAGCCACATGGTCAGAATGATCCATGGTCGTAATCTATGCCAAGCGCAAGAGTGGCCTGCCTGCGGTTGTAGAACAAAAACACGTGGCGAGGGTAGCGAACATGTGGCGTCACCCGAGGGGGTAGGGATGTGGCGAGGTCCTGTTTTACGATTCCACGCAAATGCGGTAACAGAGACAAGCAAAACATAGCAACAGCGTCCGGAGAGGCACGGTTATTCATGTCTTGCCGAATAATTGCCCGTATCAGAGCTCGCGGGTGTGCCCTCGGTATGCCTATTGTTTTGATTGAGGGTTTATGCTTTTAAAATTTCATCGCTGAATAACCATCTTTTTAAACGTGTTTTAATGATGCATCCGCATCTCAACTGTTTGTAAATCGCCCGTCTGTTTTTTTGCTTCTCTCACTTAGGTTGAGACAGGAAGCTTAGGGTTTCAACATCTCCTTTTTAAACCTTTGCACATCTTTTACTTTTGTCTTACCGCCCTGGCAGCTTCAAGCTGTATCTTCTGACTTGTCCTTCATGGAAATTAGTAATACCAGGGTACCACAAACTGCTATTTTGCAGCACGTCTTTTCCCTGCTGTATAGGTATCAATTTGTAGAGTTCTTTAGTGAAGCATCAAACACAGCAACCATGGTGCCTTGCGCTGATCATGGGCCAAACTTTGATGCATGCAAAACCATGAGTACATAAAACACAATTTACTCAGCTGAAGCATATGGCATTTTACTCACTCCACAACGCATTCTTGAACACAAAATACCCACGTCCATCAGATATACTGATTCATTGAGTGTTGTGCGCGCATCGGCATCACACAAGCCGTGCGTAAACAGAATTGTCATTATGGTCCTCACCACTATTACGTTTATATGTGCCCAAACGCTGTTTCTGGTTCCTGCTGGGTTCCAGGCCACGCTACGTTCGCTGGCAATGAGGTTGCTGATGAGAGGGCCGCTGCCGCCGCACTCAAGAACACAGTAGACATCACAACACTACCACGCACTGACCTCAAACCACAAATTTGACAACACCTACTTAACAAAGGCAAGCACAATGAAATGAACACACAGATAAGAAAATAAACGTTATAAAACCACGCTTGAGACTGTAGATAGCTGCCTCACACAACCGACACATTGAAGTTACGTTAACTAGGTGGCGGATAGGCCACAGACATGCAACACACTCAAACCTGCTCACTAGCTCTCCAAGAACCGTGTGTAGCAGGTGTTGGGAGGACTTAATCGTAGTCTACATCCTAATCACATGCAAGGCACTCGACACAACAAGACACAGACACGTCAAGGAACTGTAGTGACAACACCTCCCGCTACACCCCTTCTAGTTTATGGGTGACAATGTCATCGTTCCTTTGCAACGCGTTTAAATATTTGTTTGCTGTTAACTTTTTAAACCTCATCTCCTATTAGGGGTAATTAAAACAGGATCCTTTACACCAGCCACCACCTTTGCTTTTAATTGATTTTACTAATATTCCGGCTTACACATTTTTGTAGCCGTAGTTTTTGTTATATACTTTTGTTTGGCGCTGTTTGCCCAGCTGCCATTGAGTCAAAAAAATGCAACGCACATTCAACATGTTTTGGGTCGTCATCGCGGAGATGCACGGCCGACAGAGCTTGTTGAAGACGGCTGGACTGTAGATAATCGAGGTGCTAATATAGAGCCGCTACATCTGGAACGGCAGTCGTATTCTTGAGGGCAAGCGCAGTAAAAGTGAACTGCGTACGTGGTTATGATGTTAGTGGTCAGTCTCAGACCTGTGTTCGTTGAACTTCTGGTAAAAGCTCACACGTAATAAATCTGCGAGGTGTGCTCTTCCCTAGGATGCTGTGCTCACACATTACGCATTTGTTTCTCTCGCTGTCCGAACGAGCTAATGACAATACGAAAATCTGGCGGAGCTGAGAGGAGAAATTGGTACAGTTGGTTATGTGATCCTCATGTATATTGTAAGACGTCTTGGCCGCTTCGGATACATAAATAAAACATTCAGTCGCTCTAGGTTATTATTCTATCGCTAAATGCGCCCACTCTAGCGTAGCTGTCGAGCAGCTCGTCGACATCATAACCGCAACGACTAGCAAGCAAAAGAGGATCACGGTGGCTGCTGGTTGCGAAGCATTATCGGGTGGTGGAGCGGTCGTTTTCGCAGGTTCCAGAATCACAGCTTTTGTCTCCGGCATTCATCGCCGACCCGACTGGAGCTGCAAAAGGATAGCTAGGTAGGCAGACTACAGCATATCAACGCACCTTCCACCAGTTGGGACAGCTGTCTTTTAAGGCTCTCGGGTAGAGGAACAAACCAAACAGTTATGGCCATTATGTACAGGGGACGATGCCTACAGAACGCATAAGGGTTAGTAGTCATGATAACCTTCAGATGATGACGAAGCTTTAGTGTGAGCTTGGGAACCGTCGCAGCAGGTTTAAATGGCTTGCCATAAATGCGTATACACATATTTATTCTCAGCTATGGGCTTATACAGGGTGTCCCAGCTATCATGCACCAAGGTTTAAAAAAAGAGCAATGAGCAATGGCGTTACTCGAAGAAAACCTAGTTCGTAATGTTTGCAGTTCTGTGGCGAAACGGACTGTAATTTTTTCGTTGTGATACCTAACTAATTAATTGTAATAATTATCTAACTCGAGAAATACTGTCCTAATCACTGAAGTGTCAATGAGGCACTTGTACGTACCCACGAGGCGCATCCAACGGTGGTAGTTTCAGCGACGAACTAACTGCGTACTAATCTATATTTCATATTTCACGGGTTTTCTTTATCAGTCCGAATAAATGAGTACGCCGTTAGTTCGTCGCTGAAAATACCGCAGTTAGATGCCCCTCGTGTGTACCTACAAGTGCCTCATTGACACTTCTATGATTAGGACAGTACTTCTCGAGTTAGATAATTAATTACGATTATTTATTTGAGTATCATTTATTTGAGTAACGCCATCGCTCTTTTTTTAATCTTGGTGCATGATAGCTGGGACACTCTGTATACTAATCTGCGGGCAGACACGTGGAGGCTCACTTAGAGGGTTCAACATCAATTGACGACACAGCGAGCAGTGAAACAGAAGACGATAGGTGTAACGTTAAGGGACAAGAAAAGAGTGGAGTAGGTCAGAGAAGAAAGGCGTAGTAAGGACATATTAGCAGAAATTCTGAAGAAATGGGCATGGGGCGGGCATGTAAAGCGAACGAAAGATAACCATTGCTCGTTAAGGGTCGCACAGCGGATTCCCTACAGAACGCAAGCCTGGTAGAGGGCGGCACAAAGTGAAGTTGGCAGGCGAGTTCAAGAAGTTTGTGGGGGTAAATTGGGCGCAGGTAGGTCAGGGCCGGGAGATTTGGAGATCCATAGGGGAAGCTTTTGCTCTGCAATGGGGCAAACAGAGTGAAGATGATGATGATGATGATTATATATGTTTTAATTGCGATTTAAAGAGTGGACACACTGCTACAAATATAACAAGTATTATTACTTATGTAACGATAAGGGACTTGCTTTCAGAAAAAACTTGGCTCTTTGGTAATCCATGCCTAACTCCCTTTCCTATCCTTTGTCCAACCTTACGTTTTTGTCGTTATTTTGCATTCATTTTGTTTCTTGATTATTGTGTTTCCTGCTGCATTCTATACACGAAAAATATCATTTCAGTGTCATTTTTAAATTTAGGAGCATTAGCGGTGACTTTCACTATAACAAATGCGTTGAAAAGTTTTTATATATTTACTGTTGCCTTGTTGTGCAAAAGAAGGGCGATATCCTGTGCATGTTCAATCCCGCAAACGGGTTCATGTTTGGAATTCTCTCCATTTTGCGTTTTTTGTGATAAACACGAATATACATTGGTATTTGGTTTATAAAGTGTCAGCTAAATACCTTTGAGTCGGCCTCCTAACCACAAAACAGGAACTAAAAAGAACCCTGTGTATGAATAAATAATAGTTTATGTTATCTTGTTTGCATCAATATTCGTACCTCCATTTACAAATCATAAAGATTTTTTTGTAAGTGGCTTTTTTCCGCACATTTCTATTTTTTCTTGCAACTTGGCATTGCAGCTGATTTTGCCATCCATCTACTTGTCGCGCGTACTAAAAATCATTCAGGTCCCTCCACATATAGGCGGCCAAATTCACAAGGGGCCACTCTGCTATGACATTCTCCACTACGTTCACCTCGGTAAAGGATCGAAAAGGGTAATGGTTGTACTGGCAAGATAAAAAAATAAAACCTACAGACTCAGGCTGTATTGGTACTGCTCTCATATAAAGTGTAAGACCACTCCGCGTATTTTTGCTACGCACAATCAAGCTAAAGCTGCCACTGCTTAACAGCAACGATTGCACTGCAGAGTTTCTAGTTTGGAACCTATTGTTCGATATTGTAGTTGGGAGAGACCAAATTCCCTTCCAAAGGTAAGAAATAGAAAGGGTGAATGATTGGACAACTTGGATAACATAAAAAGTATATACAACAAAAAAGAAAGACGTACAAAACTTCTAACCCTTAAAACACAAGCTACACATTAAGTTAACACTTTAAACCACGTTTGTATCTGTACTCGTTTTGTAAAAATATTTTATGTTTTACAGGTACGTAACTGTCTTGTTGCAGTGAATGCCGTCATCTGGTGGATAAAGGCCGCAAAGAAGAAGAAAAACTTCGCTGAAGGCTTTATGGTGGCATCGGAACAAACTTCAGTATACCACAAAAGGTATAACATACGGGGTGTGAATATGTCAAAATAAACTATACCAAATTGCCCAAATGTATTTTTATTGATATATACCCAACAAAAGAAAATACCCAAGGAGAATATTTTGCCTTCACTGCAGCAAGTTCACTGAAACCAGGGCTTCAATTTATGGCTATCTTTTATGAAAGGGCCCAGTGGCTTACCAGTTGTAATTTTCCACAAGAAGAATGTGTGTCCGATCTGGTATCTTAAACATAGGGTCTTTGCAGAGGCCTCGGGTATTCGGAAAAGCTTGATACGCTCATCTGAAAGAAGATAGCAGGTGAGGGACACTGATCTTCACCATGCTTTTACTGATTCTTGGCTGCACAAACCGTGAAATCCTTTTCTATGGTGCTTTACTACAAACGTAAGTCCTCTCCACAGGTAAGTCACTCCAAACATAAGTAAAGCGCTCCTGAAACTCTTCCTGCTAACTGCAATGTGCCGGCCTCACCGCAGTACTACCTCGTACTTGTTTGCGAGAGTGTGACCAATTAGCTTAAGGCTTAAGGTGCATTATAAGGACAGGCCGAAAAATGCGCAAATTCTGTAATAGTAATGGGCAGAGCTAGCAGGTATTGTTGATGTAAACACCAATTAGGACAGTAAAATTCATGTCGCAGTCAAATAATTACAAGTTACAAGAAAGCTGTCTTGCAGAAAATTCAAATATGTCGTTTTGTGGTAGTTGTTGATGTTTGCTAGCCGAACGTCTTACACCATTCGTTCAAATGTCATAAAGGTAACTTCACAAGTAGCTGGAAACGAGCGCCCGCGTGTATTCAGAATACGGTTCCTATAAACACAAGCCACAGTGCTGTAATATTTGCTGCTTTTTTAGGTTACCAAGGACGACTTCATTAGTAAGAGACAAAGATTGTTGTTTGTATCAAAATATACATAGACTTGCCACATCTGTAATAACCAAAACCTGGGATAAATGGTTTAACAATGGGGATATCACAAGGTCAGGCGACGGGGTTTGCTTAGTTTGTGGCAATTGCAGCGTACTTAAAACCCAAACAGTCACTTTCTACATGAATCTTGCACACTCGTTGACCTCAAAAGGGGTATAGGGGCATGTAGCGGTGGGAGGGTTGAAAATGTCATAACCAGTTTTACGGACGTTTATTTTTGCTTGCTATTTGGTTTTCGCCCATTTTAGCAGCAGAAAGCCATTTAGATGAATTCCGACAAGTGCTTCGCCGATGACCATCGTTGGGGACGGATCCTTCGCATACAGATAGTTACGGCCCTAGGCGCTACGGGGAGGACGAAAATCAGTATATTATGAAGCTTTCCAGAGCACACCCGTTCATATGTTGCTCGCAAAAATATTTTCTAGTTTGTTACCCTTTGGTGGCGAGGTCGTTTTGAATGATCTAGGCTAGGTTTATGTGAATTACAGTTCCCTTACTGCGTCGTCATTTATGTTTCAATACTACATTTACACTAAGTAAATAACAATAAACAGAAAAAGTAGTGAAAGCACACAAAAAACTCAAATATATTTTTTAACCACACTAGCGTGGCTGGGGCATAGTATGGACAACCTAAATAAACGTGCACGGCACAGTACATGTTAGCCATCATTATTACTTTACTGTTATCGCTACCCCATTTGCCTAGAGAAGGGCTGCACACATACACTTGGTGGCAGGTGTTTTTGTTGAAACATTCCGGCTCGGTTTTAGCTTTCTTTGTTCCATCCACGGCCACTAATGACATCGACAATCCGAAAGCCCCATTAATAAAACAAAAGCTTTATATTCTCGAGCAGTGGAGAGTGAACCGACTCTTAAAATATTAGAATAAACAAAAAGATAGGACGGCCACAGTGTATTCTTTAACTCTACTCTTTCTAGGACGTCTAAGTGACATTGGTGATAGGGGATACCAAGAACCGATCTAATAAAAAGGCAATAATATTGACTGGCTGCAGGCATATAAAGTTGCAGAGTTGTATCATTGATTTCCTCAGCCTGGCTCTCCAAGTGACTATACGTAGATGTCTATTTATTATAAAGTATGGCAGATCACCACATTATTGCGCATAGCAGCACAATTTTATGGTATGCGCGGTAGGTTCAAGTTATACTTCCACCGCTACTGCCTTTTTTCTTGGTTCCTTGAAAATGCCTTGGCTTGCTTCTTTGTATATACCCACAAAAACACCATCTTTTGGATAAACGTAGGTATGCCTAGAAATACAAAGCCCAAAAAAGGCTAAGCTTTAAAGGAGCAAAAAACTAGTTTCTGTAGTGGCAAAAACGTTTATTCAAAAACAAAGTGCAACTACCGAGAAAACCGCGTCACGCACCAGAAATATCTCAGCGGCATTCGTAAACGACACAGTAGGCACCAGCTACATGCCAGCTACATAAGATAACTATGTTTTGAACGTCCAGAAGACATTCCACATTTAATGAAAGTTACGTACATTATACGTTGCCAATTAAAAAAAGTGACAAACAACTTCAAAAACCTAGAATAGAGAACTCAAGGAGCATTTTAAAAATGTTTCTGGGATTTATCTTTTCCCTACCACCCTTGGATATTTTAGTTGCATATGAGGGAATACAGGTACAGGAATTTTTGTACCTTCTGTCTCCTTTTTTGTTGAATCTAGGTTTATTCCCCATTACCATAACGTTTAGACAAAAATGGGAATAACTGACGCTACCGTCTTTAAACAATACTCGTTCCGTTACGTTGACAAAAATGCGGTTGTGTTGTGTCTGGTATAAGTAGACATACGTGCATCGCAAGTTCACTTCCATTGCTTGTTGTAACTGGCACCTCCAATTTGTACTAATATACTTCAATACCGAAGTGGTTGGCCGCTGTCGTAAGCGGTAACCACTTACTCCTGTGCACGTTATTTATTGCAGTATTGTAGTGTGCGTCATGTAGCGACGGCCAAATACAAAATGGTATAAAGCGCATTTCTTTATCGGAAGTTTGGCAATGCAAATTCTTTGAATGGGCAATTGAAGTTGCTTACGGTCAGATCTTGCATGGGCAATTGAAGTTGCTTACGGTCAGATCCAATTAGAATGGCCTCCTCAATCAAACGTTTGTTCGGCCGACGATAGAGTCGCTACAGGGACGGCACCGGACAATCAATACCGAGGCCACAGCGAGCAACTACATTGCTATTGAATTTGCTATTACCTCTCCTTTCCAATTCCAGGTGTTGTTTATCGCACGGCGAAACATTTACTGGTGGTATGCACTTTTCAACAGCACAGATGCAGCAGACACGATGGAGTAATGAAAGAGTGATTGTGACCAATGTGTGTCAGTCAGAAACAGGCTTAGCTTTTCCCTGCCGTGTTGGCCTAATAGTGAGTCGCCGCTACCGCTCCTCCTTGAAATGCTACAAATAAAGGTTAATGTGCTTGTGGAGACGGAAAGTGACCCTATCTGCTGTATTACAATATAATTTTCAGCACTGTAAATGTCGCGCTAATTCAAAATGATAGTTGGGTCACCTAAAAGCAAAATTGTGTGTAGCCCATGCTTGTGCATCTTCGTGTAGGCGCTTTTCCTCACCGCTACTGCGTGCTTTTTATCACAAATGAGCGTTAGTTTGTAGAATCGAGCGGAGAAGCGCCTGCTTGTGTTTACCGATTTATTCCACATAAAAGTGAAGCCCACCCGAATACTCGCCCATAGATGCACAAAAGAAACGTCACTTTGTAAATGGGCGAAAATAAATAAAAGCAACCCTGTGCTGACCCGCTTTAATGCCGGTGACATAATGGAAGAGTTACAAGCATTAGTGGCTGCCCGGAGATTGGCTCATAAAGCACAAATGGCTGCAAACGTCTTTCTAAGAATAACTTGCCACAGATACAATTACAAAAACTACAAATAATAATGCAACTGCACCTTATTCAGGACAAGAACTTTTACGGAAAACGTTACCAAAGATTGATTGATTGATCGATCGATTCATTGATTTATTGATTGAATGATTGATTGATTGATTCATTCATTCATTCATTCATTCATTCATTCATTCATTCATTCATTCATTCATTCATTCATTCATTTATTGATTGGTTGATTGATTGATTGATTGATTGATTGATTGATTGATTGATTGATTGATTGATTGATTGATTGATTGATTGATTGATTGACTTACTGATTGATTGATTGATTTATTTATTGATCGTGAAAATTCATGCGCTGGCGCTACACAGGCAATAAGGTGCACCGTAGTAAAAGGGCTCCGGAGTAATCCAGGCACGAGTTCAAGTAAAAGAGTTCGTGATTGCCTTTTGGTATACAAATAAAAATACAGCTACTTAGCCGTCACTGGCACCATCTTCAGCCTACTCAGGCCTACTATAGGCCGGAAACCTCTCCTATGGATCTTGAACCACTCTTGCCTTGCGCTACTCGTGTCTGTTCTTTGCCCCCAACTTTCCTCTTTTTTCGCCCTCCATTTATTTTCCCCATTGCCCTATTTCTAGACCCATCTCAATATCCACTCTGTGGCCGGGGTGGTCCACAGGTTCCCATCTTGTAAGACTCGACCGCCCGGCGATCTTCATTTCGTTCTTTTCTTTGAACTATAATTTTATCTTCTCGAGGTTACTTTGTGATCAAGAAACCTAGTTTTCTTTCCCTAAGTACTAATGCAATTATTATTTTTTCATTGCTGCCTGAGCCGACAAAAAGTCCAGGACTATCTCCACTCATGTGAAACCAGAGGAATAGCGAAACATGCACTGTATGTGTGTATTCTTCGGGCCTTGGCGTTTTTGCACACGGATATGATAGCTTTGGCGTTAGAGCTATATAGATCTGCTCTAAAAGTCTCGTGTCTTTGAATCACGAAGCTTTCGAGCACGTGGCATTTAAAAACAACTGTCCCTATGTGTTTGTTTACTACACATGTTTCTTACGGATATCAAACATTCTAGTGCGAGGAGTTGTAAAAGTAGTGTAACGGTGTGTTTTCCAAGTACGCTTTACGTTTGAGCCCGAGGAGTTAGAAAACAACTGTACAGGTTTTGTAGAGCTGTGACTACACCGACGATGTCCGGACACGGCGACGAGAGGGAGACGCCGACTTCCCGAGCACCTAACACACTTCCGCCCGTTAACTTTCCCATCCATACGTTATCACCAGTATGATGCCTTCGTTGTATATTCTTTTTTTTGAGTGGTAGAGAAATCTCGCTTTTTATCATTTTGGAGAGTTTGCCAATGCTTCCCGAAATACAATTCTTGGTGAATTTCTTAGTCGTAGTTGAGGTAAGCTCTCACGACCTTTCCGGGGTATATAAATTCTTATACTTGCTCAAGCGCTTCAATACAAAAGCTGAAGGCCCTGTCAGCATGTTTATACGTCACATCTGATATGTTCATATTTACCTCTAACCCCCGCCTTTGTTTTCTTATTGCTGTTCATGAAGCACTTTAGCAGGTGTTCAGCATACTCACTCAGCAATGCTATGTCGTATTCAAAAATCTCAAAAGTCTAAAGTACTCCCCATTTATCCTAAATCTTATGTTCTTTAGATCAAGCTTCCTGAATACGTTATTCTGAAATCTCGTGAAATGTTTTGGTGAGATTGTGTGGCTGCGTGTAACGGTCTGTGGGATCGAGGATTTCTCAAATTGCCAGCGGGCAGGAACATCCCTGCCCATATATTCTTTATATTGTAGAGACGCCGCTACTAACCATGTACGTGCTCTGGAGCCAGCGCAGTGATCACGCGACGAACACAGATACGAACGTCAGCCCATATGCGGCATGAGCCCGGTGCATATGGGTGCCATAAACAGTGAGTGGACAAAAACTCACGGGTGGTGCGTACCAAGCCGGGAACATGCGCACAACGGCCCGTCTGGTATATAGAATGCTCTCACGGATGCTGTGACAGAGCCGCGCCCGCAGCTTGGGGGCCACGGAACGAGGATGGGAGCAGCAAGGGGCAGACATTCGGACCGACGACCCCTAACCGGCTCGCACTAAGCAGCACATGTGGTGGGCGCACACAGGGTGGCTCAGTACAATGACTCTAACGTTCTCGTGAGTGAAGAGCGAAGCTTCGTATTATGGTTTCCGCACAATCGGTGCTGTGCGATTTTCCAGTGTAATGTTGGTTACTTGACCGTGTGTGCTACGAGCTGCTGCTTCTACTAATGTCATTTTTGTTTTACTGTCACGGAACAAACCGGTGATTTCTGTTTCTTCAGTGTCGGGGTCAATTCGTTGGATGGGGTAATGCTCGCGAATCATTCGCACATGAAGGAGGTTACTTCACTAGCGCCAAACACAGTTCACTGCAATGTTTTTAGTTTCGACCCCTGACTCGCACCGCGTTATGTCCGCTTAGGATGGCTATGATTGCTATAGGTTGTGTTTTGTCTTCACGTTTAACCCAGTTTATGCAGCAGGCTTATTCAGCGGTGCTGTTGTGGCAGGAGGCCCTAAAAAAACTAGCCGTGCCAACTGTGGGAACTTCCTCCATTCACAAAACCTATGATCTACTGCACGCATTATGCCCACAGTGGACGACGCCGGCGTTCAATCGATTCGAGCCGAGACAACCAATCTTGCGAGTGACTCGACGCAGAGGCTTGCGCTTTTTACAAGTTTCAAACTGCCGGTAGGCACGCAAAGTTGGTACCGTTTTTTCGCCCACTCTAGTTGTATTCCGGGCTAGGTTATGAACTTGAGACACGCCCACGTAAAAAAAAACGGTAAATACTAGTCAGACGTGCCCCGACGGCCGAATTGCATTCACCACCAAACCTACGTACACCAACACTGTAGTCTCATTGCACGGTGCCGACAGAGCAGGAACAAGATATGACACTGCCAAATCTCGAATTGATGGCGCAGTTGCTCGAAGCGAAGAGTGAGTTTGGAAAGCAGCTTCTTGCACCCTAGCCAGCAAAATTTTACAGTGGCGAGCAATCGTTTGTCCTAGCGCCAGACACCTAGGATAAAAGGGGTCACTGCAGCGTGTCGCTGCAGTTAAATTTGGCATTACCAACGTACACGGGATATGCCAAAAAAAGAGCTCTTTGACGTCATTTACAAATTCTACGATTACCAACAGACCATCGCCATTTCTATTGAAACACAGATTACCACAGTCCTGTAATTGGCATTCGTAGCGGCTTGGACAAGTCATCAGAAGCCATTTGGAAGCATGAAGGAATTTACGAGGCGTTTCAAGCAAGAGTTCCGGTCCCCTGGATTCAAATACCGGATCGACGATGAATTGCGCACACGTACTCATGGTGAGACCGACAGTCTGTTGCAATATGTACGCTCAAGACAGGATTCGTCCGAGCGCGCTGAGCAGGAGGTGCCCGAAATAGAAAAGGACACCAGGGCTATCTGTCAGTGCCATCCAGGAATCCGGCCATACCTCCACTTCCGGCACCTCTCGGTCTTTGACAACCTTGCTCAAAAGGCTTTAGCCATTGATTCTTCCATGCAAGCAGCATGGATTACAAGCCGCCTGCTTCTAGAGAGACCTGTTTGCAGCCCTCCAGTGCGGGGACAAACCCAGCACTCGGCAGGACAGACCAGCCGAGGCAACATGCCACAGCATCCCGGTCGCGGCCCTCTGAGCAATCTCTGTTGATTGACTCGAGCCCCAACAATTCGCAACCCTACAATTTCACAGGCCAGCCAACAGTAGGAACCACTGAAGGGCAATTCGGCAACCGAGGGATCGCGGACGAGATCCATCCACGGCTGGTTCAAGCCCTGTGGCGCCACCGGTCGAAAGCCGCCAATCGCCCCAGGAATACGGCGCCAACGACGGAGAGTTTCCTGCAACCAGCCTACAAAGCGGGGCTTCGCCATCGGGGGAGATGGTTCTCTGCCTCAGATTCTCGAAATATTGCCGGTGTCGCCCAAATTGATGCGAGAGCTATCTGATCTCACGTGAAACCGCAACCATGATTGCGAGCTGACAGGGGAATATGACCTCGAACATTCTACTACCTCAGGGCACGGCCATGGCGCTCTAATGCGCTGCCGTAAACTTCCTCATGAACAAAGGAGACCATCTCTTTCGTGATGTGGCCCCTGGCTGGTTTAGCTTTGCCGATTTGTTTTGGAATTTCGCTCCGAATTATTACGCCACCTTTTCTTCACCTCATTGCAGCGTGACGACAGTTGTGCATTGTTAAGGACCGGTTCCGACCAGTGACTCAGCCGGGCACAGATGGCGAGCCGAGTAGTGTATTTTCACGTAGGGTTAGCAGCCGTCCCAGATTTTGCACGACTGTCAGATTTTCATACAACGTCGCATATTCCCTGCCGTCTCTGGCGGGACAGCTATGGTTCCCGACTTTGTTTAGGACCGCCCAGTCAGGAACTTTTCTTCTAAATAAAGACGCCCAATAATTAGGGCGCGTCTGGCTGCGCAACACAAAGCTATTGCGAAGTTTTCCAGGCAGAGCGGCAGGTAATGCTGAACTTCACGTGAAGTGCCGCAACATTTACGAGTACACTCCGAGCAATTGTTGCGAGGATCATGTAGCCAGATGGTATACCACTTCAAGAGGCCCAACCATAAAGAAACAATAAATTTGTCCTGAAGGTGCCGCCACGAAGAACACTGATTTCCTTGCCTGCATATATGTTAGAGCAAGCAACCACTTCTCATCCCCCTTCCGTACTTCCTTCATTGTAGAGTTGGTAAACTTAAGCTTTTTGCTGCTGCCGTGCACAAAGTACCTCCGTTCCAACAACTAGAAGCCTGGGGCCAAACTTAAAACTGTAGCATAAAGTTACCGCAAACACGGCTGCGAGGAAAAGGCTACCACGAAATCTTAATCCCGCAAAGTTACACTCTGAGTCTCTGTTATTCACATTTTGGCTCAGATGGTTGCGCGTGCTAGAATTTAGGGAGCATCCAGAATGGTCAATGTTATGCTTAACAAGGGGAAGGTTTGGGCGAGTTGGTATGTCATACTTGAATATTTATTGCGCAAAGGACACGAGCACGAAGAAAGAAGACGAGACTATGCGCAAACTTGCAACTAACTCTATTAGGAAGAAACGCGTTTTTATATACACCAAATAATCACATCAGCTTGCAAAAACTGCCACATGATACTACTGGGAAAAGTTCACAGACTGATCATTGATTACACAACAACACCTTGGCTTAGAAAATAGACTTCTTTTTCGGTGAGCGTAAAGCAGGACCTCCTGGTTACAAGGCCTGAAGAAGCCTGGGGAACCCTGTTATGTCGTCAGCAGATGCTAGAAGCGCAGCAGGCTGACGACTTATGCAAACGCATCGGGCAGTCGCTAACAGCCGCATACACCGATGACGCTTCAGTGGCACGGGCAGCGAACTACGACTGCTGCCTCGAAGGCCAGGACGGATTGCTACTACGAAACATTCCAAGCGCAGACGCAGACAGTAGTGACTATCACTTTCGAGTGTTCGTACCAAAGAGCCTAATTAGGTCTTTTTTCACAATACTACCACGACGCCACCTTAACAGGTCATACTGTCGGAGAGAAAGCGTTCGGTAAGCTTTGTAGTGTTCTCGGATGGCCTTTCACGAGAAAGGAGGTTATGAAGCACGCGCAGACATTCCTGGTTTCCCAGTCTGTGAAGCCAAGAGGAGGTAAACCGCCGGGCCTCGTGAAGTCTGTGGAGAGCCTCTTTACCTGGCAAATCGCGGCGTGCGAAGTGATGATTCCACATCCTAGATCGATTAAGTGCAACCGCTTCCTTCTGGTCATTACAGATCATTTCTCTAAGTGGGTAGAGCTGTACGTCTTACATACAACTGCTTTTAGGGTGATCAAGGATACGCTGCTGGATGCTTTTTCAAGCTTTAGATTTCCGGAAGGTGTCATAATGGACAATGCGACGTACTTCACCAGAAGAAACTTCGAGGACACTTGCTCTGTTCTGGGAGTAGTACACAAGAAGACTACTTGGTACCATCTACAATCAACTACACCAGAACGTCTCAACCAAAATTTTAAGATTATTCTGGTGGCCTTCACCGAAAGCCACAAAGACGGGGATGATGTCCTCTCCGAAACGGAGTTTGCAACTCGGACTACGGTCAACTGCTCGACCGGCTTTACACATGCAGCCTAGCTTTTCGGTCGTAATCTGCTTTTTTTATTCAACATTCCTTCATTGATCAGGTAGAGGCACGCCCTTGCACTTATTTTAAGTATGCGAAGGAGCTTCGCAGCTCTGTGAACTAGACTCTCAAAGAGGGCTGGCAAATCCTAGATCTAGCACGTCTCCAACAACGCCAGCAGTCCGAGAAGTGCCTACGCCAGGTTGAGTTTTCCATCAGTGTCCTGGCAATACTTCGCACACATCTGTTGATCGATGCAGCAAAAGGATTCGCTGCTTTTCTGGCAGACAGACGGGAAAGCCCTTTCAGGGTGACAAAGCGCGCATCTCTTCTGGCTTCTCGCCTTGGTAACCAGCACGGAGTATGGCAAATATGTCCAGTAGGCACTGATGACCTTAAAACGTATCATGAAAGAACCTCTAGCGAAGAGAGTTAACGTCGTTTATGTTCCAGAAGGCGCTATCCGCTCAAGGGTACGGCAGCATTGTTCACTCAGAAAAATCTATGAAACCGGCATTCGTCCGAAGCCGGAAGGATCAGGATTCCTCGGCTGCAGCTACAGTGTGCTTCCCTGGCAGCTTCGGGGTTGTCTGGTCTAGGGAGAGGGAGATTTTAGAGACGCAGCTTTTACGCATGGTGTCCGCTGTGGTGACAGCGCAGGGAACGCGCGACGAGTACAGCTACTAACTTCTACCCCTATGCATCATGAGCCATGTGCGTGTTCGTACGATAAACAGTTCGCGGACGGGGTACGCGTGTTGTGCGTAGCAAGCCCGGAAAATGCGCACAATGGCCCCATCTGGTATAAACACTGCTATCACGGGTGCGGTAGGGGGCAGTTGGACGGAACAGGTCGGTGGCAGCGGAACCGGGAGGAGAGCAGCAAGGTGAAGACAAGCGGACCGGCGACCCCTGCCCACACGGACTAACCAGCCGATGTGGTGGTTGCACGCAGAATGGCTTGGTACAAGGTCTCGATGGTTGTCGTGAGTGTAAAGCGAAGTGCTGTATCATTTTTCTGCACAATTGGTGTAGTGCGTTTTTTTCTGTGCCGCGTTGTTAACATGCCGTGTGACCTGTACCAAAGAATCGTCCAAGCATGTGTGCAACTCTCGTAGGTGCAGGTTATGATGGTTACTATTGCAACACACAGCACTCCGCATCTGCACGGGTTGTGCTTTGGCATCCAGGAAAGTAAATCAGAAAAAAGGGGAGGAAAGACAGTGCAACAAAAAACAGGAAAAGAATAATTGATTGCGCCCACAGAAAATAAACCCAAGACGTGTTTCAACTGATATGCATCTAGTGTATCTTCATCTATCTCTTCCACTAAAAGCAGCGCGTCGCGCAAAAAAATTACAAAGGTAAGGTGGCATTTTTCCTTTCAGTCATTGCGATGATCACAGAGAAAGAAGCCGCTAGCCTGTTGCAGCCACTAAAAAGTATACACTCACAAGCATGCCATCCAGATAAACCAAGCCGCTGCCCCAAATGTAATGCGGCCTGCAGGAAGCATGCCTACGACGTTTTTTAACAGGAAGCATAGGAAGATTTAGGGACGATCATCACTCAAATGAAATAAAAAGAATAATACCTGCACAGGCCGATAGTGGTCAATTACGTTTCACCACTCGCGAGCATTTTTAATAGGCTCCGTCTTTTGCAGTAACACAGGACTGAAAAAGAAAGTGCGGTGCGTGTATGCTCACTATACATCTGCTTCTAATTGATCCCTATAACTTGTAGGGGATGCATGTAACTGGCCCAGAGAGGTGAAAATACTAGATTCGGACGCGAATCCCGACACGGGCGATAGGGGTGGCTTCGCAACTACTATCATTCCGAACTAGCATTCCACAAAACAACGCGTCAACGGGTCACATTGCGGCTGTTGCGTGTACGAATGGGAACGCCGGTCATTACCACTAGTCACTTCAAAGCACTTCGAACGGCCTAAAGTATGGTAGCACGGTACAGCGAAGTGCAAATCACCTATGGTGGCACTGCTGAGAACCCATGCTTCTCGGAGGTGCTGTTGCAGGATCCCTGCCGCTAGGACCGACAATGGGCGCTTTCTGGGACCACCAGTCGAAGCTGCGTGTCGCTATACAAGCGCGTGATCCAATTATTTGCCGAAGCAGGAATTAATGACTTTTTCAGCTGTCGACATATCCCACCCTAGGTTTCCTCTACCCACTGCTTCCCGCACCACAATTCGGATTCTTGCTTGTGGTCTCCTGCCTTGGAAACAATGGTCTTCGTTGTGATTTATTCCTCTACTCAGTGTCACGAAGTTCCGATTGCTATATAGCAGGCCGTATTGAAACCTAGGTCCCAAGGATAACTTATACCAGAATGCCGAAAACATAAGTACTTGGCGTCCTTGCTCATCTTGGAGTGCCAATATAAACAAGTCAGCTTCGCCGCTTATTTATACGTATACACAAGAAGTACGATGCGGATAACTTCAACAAAACGCTTTCAATGGGCTATAACACAAAGCACAGAGTTTCTGTGCTCTTAACCGGGCAGAGGCAGACTTTACGTATGAATATGTAGCGCAGATCCGGTGTTTTTACTGCACAGCGCACCTAGTTGTAACGAAAGATTCGAAGAATAGTTTTGCGCGAAGTTAGCTGTAGAAATGCCGATATTTACAATTATCTAACCGCAATGGTTGACAACACAGCCGTGTGACTAAATATTTTTTTAAAGCTGTATAATAGTTCTTAACAAAACGAAAATCCGTAATGTGTGCCCCCATTATCCAAAACAAATTTTTTGAAGCATATATTTCATTACCATCAATATTGCCTTTTTTTCTCTTTCTTAGTATGCCACTGGCCCCTCCAAGAAGAAATTCTAATCCAGAAACTTCTAGAGCACGTTAATCTCCTGATGTGTATTTAAAAGCCAAGTCAGAAAGCAGGAGCGCATTCGCGTTCGCACAGGCGCCCAGGACCCAGCTCAGTCACTGCCGCGTAAAGAAAATACGCTGCGTGTTTAGAGAACAACGCTACGGTATGTGCCCCCAGACGCCAAGGAGAAGGTTCGCAGGATATTGCTTGGATAGACCACCGCACTCAGCGGTCATTTCTCTAGTGTTCGGAAGATAGGCACAGCCGCGCCCTTTTCTAAAGGAGCCGAGCGTCGGGAGCGTCTGCGCGTGCATACAGCCGCGAACAGATATCGATCTGCTGGCTTTCAGAAGTTTTATGAGGCGTTGCGTTGTGATTAGGCATCGCCAGGCAGCTTCTATGTTAGCATCAACGCTCGCAATGTTAGGTAAAAAAAACTTGGTGGTTTTTGTCAAAAACGATGCATAAAGATTACAACGTTTTCAATAGGGGTTCGTCCAAACGGCTCTAGGGTTGGGGATAGTTGTTTCTTATCAGCCGCAACGCATTCCTATAAGTAAGACTTTTACCACCTACCTCCTATCTAAAATACTTTTTTCTACTCTGCCTGTCACTCAAATAACTTGAAATCAGGCGTTGGTTGTTGCGACAACTACAACTGCCTACAGTTGTGCAACAGGGTCTGCTCTACGCATGTTAGCTAATGTACATCTGAGGGCATGAAGGGCATAATTACTGGAAGTACCATGACCATTACCCCCAAAAAGTCAAATCTCGTATGGCAAGCAAGAATTGTTGTGTGCGGTGCTCGGACCCCATTTCCCTGATTCCCCAAAACGTAGGTAGAGGACGCATATGCACTTCTTGATAAAAGGAGTTGCTTGGCCCTCATTGGCACGTAAAAAGCCCATCGCCAATACCACTGGCCCCCAACTAGGTCACATTCCCCACCTGATAAACGCCCACCATCTCATAGACTGTGAAATAATATTTTGGCCACAATTGCCGAACTATAGGGGCTGTGAAAAAACCATTGTTTAACTGATTGCCAGCAAAATTATCAATTAGTTAACTAGCTGCAAGGAAGTCATATAAGTTCCAATCGAACAACCTTACCCTAATACTACACTGTTTGAAGGAATCTTAGAGCTGGCATCGTTTGGTGGTAAGGCAGGGACTCCTAGGGCAATGCCCGTTCCTTCCGGCATCCGTTGGCTGCTCACTAGGTCTCACAGCATGTTCCGAAAGTGGTCCACAGACGTATTCCTTAATTAGATGGGAAACTGTGTCAGTGGAGAATAGGCTACGTGAGCAATTATTTGTTATGCGTCGAAAACCATGCTAGAAACTTCAGGAACCTGTACGAAGGGCATACTGTGGTTTCTTTATAAATAATTACCGTAAATCATTTGCAGATTTATTATTAAAAAAATAATCAGCCAACCTACACCTTAATTATTATATTTAAAAGAGGCACCTATATATATTTCAAGTATTTAAAGCTTATCCGAAGCCATATTGAAACAGATGTCGTGGTGTTCTACCCTACAGGTTTTACAACTACCATTTTTTGCCGCCGTACGTTGGGAATGCCAGCGCGCAACATAATCGACTCAGACAAGACACCATTCGGGTGGTTTCAACACTGCTATTGAACAGAAACAAACATACAACATCATTCTTACGATGTCCAGGATTTGTGTCAGGCCTGTGCATATATTGTTAAGATCTCATAAGCCAAGGTATTGCCTGACTTGGGGACATTTACGAGACCAAATGATGGGACACGCGACAATGAAGACAATAACGGCCCTTCAAAAACACCTGCTTCACCACAGTCATTGTTCAACCAAACAACATCACAACCTCACATGGATGAACGACAAATATCACGCGACGTATGAAAAACCTGTAGAAAAAACCTGTTCTCTCTGAGCACCAACAGCGAAAGGAAAACCTACTGTAATAAAAAAGCTTCTCCAAAGACGGTCTACACTTTAATATTACTGAGCCGGTGGTACGAGGCGTCATCCTGCTAGCTCAGCTCCGGCTCGGCACTGCCACGAACAGTGTCTCCAAAAATGCTTCAAAACCCTCACAACAGTCCCATTTCCGCTGTCACAGCATAATTTTTATTGCTAGAAGCAAGGTACCTTTCCTCAGATTATATGCACACTACAACCCTCATCTGCCAAAAACAACATCCACTTTCCATCAGACAACTCTGGCCAATCTGCTCACTTCATGGTTGGGCAAAGTCCTCAAACACCTAATCCTCACACGTCTTACCAGTCATACTAGTTCCACTTAAGCGCTTCCACATTCTTTAATCGGCTTCCATCTATACATTTCCTAATAGGATGTACTCTTTCATCAATCTCACGAAGAGGTAGTTCCTCCACCTAGTGGGCTCGATCGGATGGCCATCCTGGTCTATGATCTCACTAAGGCTTCGGACGGGGTCTCGCACACCGGCATTCTAGGGAATAAGAATAGGAAAAACCCGGCAGAGCGAACATGAAACTCTTGTTGAAACTTTCTTACGGCTTGCACAACAACCCCCAAAATTTGACGCATCACATCAGACACCTTGATTTTCCCATCCCCAACATCGCCGCAAGTTGCCGTGTTAAAAGTTTGTTATTCTGGCTTTGCTAAATACCCCCAACGAAATGCATAATGTTCCCATTCTGGGCATCAGTAAGTACGCCGACGTCATCAACCTGTGGGCGACAGGCGGCAGTGATGCGCACTTGACGGAGACAATAGAAACATCACCAAAAATTGAAATTAAGCAACCATACTTCGCAGGCCTTACATGGGCTACGAGCAAGTCCGAGCTACCCATCTTACAACCCTAAACAGCAGCGCGCGACACATCTTATGTCTGAATCTGTGGCAGTGGTAACTCTACCAGGGAAGTTTACGCAATAAAAGCCATTCAGCTTCTTACACGAACAAATCGAACGAGCTGACAATCTTTCACTCAGTTAACTATGCTTGTTGTCCAAGCAAAAAAACTCATCAAAAAGATATACAACCACCGGCATGGGTTCTGTGAGAGTGAGAGACTGCGATTTCTTCCAGTCTTTGTCATTAAAAGAATAACGTTCTCGCGTTCCCTCTAGCCACATTTATCCCAATGCTACGTACGTACTAAAATCATTCGGTAAAATCACAAAAGCATACAAAGCGGTGCTGCATTCTAGTCCCTGTACTGGTTCATATCAAGATTAGTCGACTTTGGTATCTATGATAATTCCTAATGGCGTGTGGAGCCACACATCTCAGAGAAAATGGCACGCTTAGCAGTTACTTCAACTGGTCTGCACATACTAGAGCGCCTCTGGGTTCGCTCCCCCACAATACCCATTCACAAAGATCGCCTTCCTCTAAATATTTTCTCTCAGTTTTTCGTCCGCCCTGCGCTGCGCAACATACACTCGTTGTAGTATATGGGTCACAGAACACTACGCGCACAGAGTCAAGTGCGACGCCTATTTATGAAAGCAGACATCGTGTACATGTACACGGCAGAATACAGCCGAGGCTCTGGCCATCGTTAACCGGCCAGAAGAAAGCTGTGGTGTTTGCGAAGGACGGAAGAAGCACCAGCAGGACCACCATGCGAAAGACGTTCATTCTACACAACACATTAAAAGAATTCATTCGTGGATGTCAAAGAACACAAAACAATAACAAAACGGGATAGGAAATGTTCCCTCTCTTATATTTAGCTATCAGTTGTTATTAATTGTTAGTAAGAAACCCTATTAATGCACTGTACATTTTTATACGCTTTATACACACATACTCATACCCTACACACACAGTGTGGTATACACACAGACAACTAGTGGGTCTGATAGTCTTAGCGCCAGGCCGGTGTGTGGCTCTCTCGGGACGGCCGATGGGGACGCTGCACGGGCGGAGATGGTGGTAAGCTCGTAGTGGAGAAGGCTGCTGCAGCATTTCAGGCTCTGGTACAGGCGGCTGCAGATTACGAATGCCATGACGCGGCGGCGGAGGATGGGCAGGCTGCGGCACTCGAACCGGAAGCTGCGGCACAGGTAGGTCCAAACGTTGGTGTGGTGGAGTCGTGCCCCTCTCACGAACCCTGAAATACTTGGAAGCATTCCATGTGCGGCCGTGTCTAAGTCAGAAAGAAGCAGGTCCCTTCTTCTCCAAAGCTTTATTTTGGCGAGGAAAAGACGTGAACGGACGGATTCTTGAAACGAACGTAATCGCCCAGAGCTGTCTTTGGCTCCATAGCACCTCTTCTCCGGTCCGTGTACTCCTGCTGCTTTGCTGTTGAAGCCGGACCTTTTGGCGCAGTCGCGCCAGTTCCTTTGCAGGGTCTTTTGCTAACGCTGATGCAAAAAACCCCACAACAACTTACCTGGTTCGGGGCATCCGCCCATGCAGCAAAACTGCTGGGGCAACCCAAGTGGTAGCCTGTGGCGTAAAGTGGTAAATGGCGAGGTAGTCCGTGGCTGCCTGTCGGATAGGTCGATTTTGAAGAAGTCAAACTTTGCTGAAGTTGATCATAGTTCGATCGAACCTTCCGACATGCCCCTTCACCTGCTGGTAGTTTATTTGACGCGTACCCAGGCCACACGCACATTTATGCGGACGGCTCAGTGACCACAGAATCATCTGCCATTGGGTGTGGATTCCATCGTTCCAATGCACAATCAGGAAAGAACTGAGCCACAAAAAATCATCCACCGCTACTGGACTAGCAGCTGGAAGCGCTGCCCTTCATTTCATTGGTGCCCATCATGCACGGCGATGGGTAATCTTAGACTCACGGGGTGAATTTCAAGCTCTAAGAAGGCTGTCCAGCCACTGCAGTAAGCTTGTGTGTGAACTGAATGAAATCCACCCAGTGGTAGTGCGCGCCGGCATTAAAATTTTGCTTCAATGGCTGGCTGCTCATTCGGGAATAGAAGGAAATACTATATCTGACGCAGCCGCCAGCGCTCGGCACTCTCTGCCTAACACGACAAAGCTTCGTTTCTCTCGAGGGGATGGTTGTGCCCTTATTTATCGAACTATTTGGAGTGAGCAAATGTTCGAGTGGTAGAACCCTCGCAGCGGATATTCATCTCTGCATGTTATCGACTTTTTCTGTGAATTTCGTGTTCCACCCGACCTATCCAAACCGTCTGAAGGTGTACTGCATCGTTTGAGTCTCAACGTGGCATACATTCGAAGCTTCAAGTTCAAAATAGGGCGGAAAGATTTACCACTATGCGCCACGCGCGCTCTGCCTGACACTACTGACCAATTGTTTTGTATATTCCCGCCATTTTCCGCTCCACGAGTAACAGCGCCCAGCTGCCTGCCTCGTGTGCGACATGGAGCACGCCTTCAGTTGTGTCACTTTCTAGGACCCTGTGCCACCAATGACACATCTTTAGGGACAAAAATTCTGCTTTTTTTTGCGAGAATATAGAATAGACAAAACTTTGTAAGGCTTGCATTGGGTGCGTGGCTGCATCTGTAGGCGTTTGCGTCGTCATGCACGATTTGTCTCCTTTTTTTATAGGTGCTCTGCGCTTCCTTTTCTCCATTCGTTCTCACCATTTTTACTTATATTTATGTGGAGTTTTTTTCTTGCATTTTAATGCGTGCCATTTTTATTTATTTTTTTTTCTCTCTGACTCTTGCATTCCCGACCCCTCACATTCACTTCGCTTCATTGTAATCGCCCCCATCTGGGTAGCAAGCACTGCCGCTTGTAGATCTGACCTCTCCATCCCACATTAAATAGTTCTCTCTCTCTCTCTCTCCGACGAATGCGACAGCTTTCTAGCTCGGTTTTGAGGAAAGGTTATAAATTCTCGTGAAGTGAACTGCGTCCTGTTGTAGCAAACAAGCTCCCCAGGTATCCTTCACGAGCAAAAACACTGTATAAGAAGTCTTTCACGGTGCTTGTGGCCACTTCTCTGCAAAAATATATCTCTGGCCATTTGTAATGGTAATTGACCAACGTTACAGCTAATCGGGTAATGTGAGGTGGATTCTGCAAAGGGTAAACAATGTCTACGCACAGTTTATGCCCTGGCCTTTCAAGCCATACAACAGGCTGCAATGGCACTAGCGATGTTCTGGCGGACGTATCTGCCTCCAGGCACATGCAACAGTTTTTCACGGCAGATAGCGCTTGCTCGTCCATTAGTGGCCACCAGAATAGCTCACGAAGCCCCCGTCTGTGCGCGTGATGCCCAAATGTGTCTTGTGGGCGACGGCAATGAACTGAGCCTTGAGCGAGGACGGAACAACGATGCGCTGTGCGCGCAGTAGAAGGTCATCCTCAATAGAAACGTCGCGCACATAGTAGAAAGGTTTTGCCTTCTCTGGCACGAACTTTTGTGGCGACCAAGAACCAAGAACGACGACTTAACGATTTGCAGGCAACCATCGTTGAGGACAGCGCGCTTGAAATATTTCTTCCTCCTGCAGGCCGGATCGACCAGCGAGACGAGTTATTCTTTCTTGGCAAGTTCTGCCTCCGAAGTACGAGCTAGCAGCCGAGTAGGAGCATCTGCCACCGGGTTGGTGGCTCTCTTGCGGTACTATGCCGTGAAAGCTTAATAATCCTTCTATTCAGCCTACTTTCTCTGGATGTGGTGATGTACATTGCACCGTGAACTTATGACCGAGAAAGGAAAGTTCTGGAACGTAGAAAAGGCATTCAGGCCTGCATCTTTGACTTTCTGCAAAACCATTGTTTGATTCAAAAAATATTCTTCAACACTTTTCCCAAAGACTATCACATCATCAATGTTGAAGAACACACACTGGCAGCCATCAAGAATTCTGGCTATAATCTTCTGAAATTCGGCTGAGGCGGAAGCTCACCCACAACAAACTCTTTTCAACCGAAAAACTCCTTCAGGTTTAATGAAGGCTGTCCGGTCTCCGCTGTCAGGGTGCAAAAGAGCCTGAACGTAGGCGGAAGCCAAGTCAAGTTTTGAGAAGTGTGTCGTGCCTACAAAGGCATGAAGAAGTGCGTGTGTATGAAGCAACAAAAGCTGTCTGGTACAATACCTTTGTTAGCCTCCCGAAGGTCAACACAGATCCTGATACTGCGAACTTTCTTGTCAACTACGACAGTGGGTGAAACCCAATCATAAGCATCAATACGCTCGATGGTGTCAAGGCTCAGCAACCTGTTATGTTCATCTGGCACTGGTTCCTGGAGTAAATGTGAAAGACGTCGAAACTTCCAAGTTACTGGCTTTACCCTTTGCCAAGTCTTGACACGTGAGCTGGTTAGCAAGGCCCAACTCAGGACTAAAAAAAGTTGCAAGGTGGTGTGCCAAGGCTGGCGAAAGGTGTGCTTGGTCGGGTTGCGCCCTTGCCTGCGTTGGAATGTGACAGTGTCGGGTCATTGAAACGCGGTGGTGGCGGGGCAACGAACGTGTGCAGGCAATCGAGAGTGGAGCCCTCGATTCGAAGGTTTAGGGTCCTAATGCCATCACGGCCAATCAGACAGGTTCCTAGGGGAACATTGTAGAAAAGAAATGGTGTAGATCGCACTCTGAATTGATCGTCTGTCTGGAAACCGCCTTGCACGAAAATCGGACGCTTGTAATCGTCAAGGAAGGTGACATGCGCAGCTGCGATGAGCGAAACGCTTTGAAAATGTCGGCGAAATTCTTGCTGAAACAGAGTTGAAACAGAAGATCGTATGTCACCAAGGAATATAAATCTGACTTCCGCTAGGCGTACTCGTATATACATTGCACTGAGAGCGGGACGCTAAACAGTCAAAACTTGCTCAGAAATTCTACCTGACGAAGCATCGTCATCGAATCGAACTTGCTTTTGTCACTTGCGTTTGCATACTTTGTGAAAGTGGCCCTTGATGCCGCCAAACAAACAATTGTTTCCCTGCGCTGGGCACTTCGATGCAGATGCGCGGTGGTTGTGCGAGCGGCATCTGAAACAGTGCGGTGAAACGGACCGGCTATCTCTGTCTAGCCGAGGGGGGCGGTGCCCCTGAGGTGCACGTGAACCCCTCGCGCTCATTGGAAACTTGCTTGTGCTTGTGTGCTTGTTCTTGGGGCTGAAAATTGAATTGTCGTGGAGAATGCTAATACTGGGTACGACGCCGCGCACAAACGTGCTCGACGGGAGAAAATTGCTTCAGTTCTTCATCTGCTTGCTCAAACAGAGGAGCGATTCGCACGGCGCTCTGGAAAGAATGGCAGAAATCGTCGATGAGCAACCGTTCACGTAGGCGGTTGGAAGCAACGCCAGCAACAAATTGGTCCCGGAGAGCATCCTCTTGTAAAGCGAACGACCAATGCGAAACTAGCTCCTGTAAAGCAGCAACAAATTCATGAACGGAGTCGCCTTCATGTTGGCTGCGGTGGTGGAAACGATTACGCTCTATGACGAGATTGCAAAACGTCGAAAACTGCAAGCCGTAAAGCGGTGTGTGCACACTCGTACTCATACATTGTTGGTGCGAGAGACTTATCTTGCACTGCCGGTGCTGCGGTGCTTGACCCTGCAGGCAAATTCTGGTAAACACGCTGCCCTTCCGCCCCCAAACAATGAAGAAGAATTGCCTTGCGTCGCTCTGGTGGGAACTCAGCTGCTCGGGACGCGCAAAGACAAACTGTTAAAGTCTGCTCCCACTCCTCCTATCGCAGTGACGGACAGCCGGGCATCGGGAGGAAGGGCGGCGTCGGAGCAAGGCCGGGGAAACTCACGGCAGGGCGGATCCAGACGGCACTGAATGCTGAAGGAAGCTTGGCGTGCTTTTCTCTCATTCTCGACGCCAATACGGTGTTTTCGAAGGACGGGAGAAGCACCAGATGCACTACCATATGAAAGACGTTTATTCTACACAACAAATCAAACATATACATAAAGGATAGACACGCCACCCTGTGGGTGAAGGAACACAAAATAGTAAGGAAACTGTATATAACAAAGCCGTTCCGTTTTCTTACTGTTTGCATCATTTGCCTTGCATGGTGTAGGAGGCGCCACCTTGTGATCACTCACTACGCCAAGTGGTCGACCATACAAGTATGGTCTGAAGTTTGTGGTTGCCCATGTAAAAGTCAAGCTCTCCTTTTGTATCATTGAGTAGTTGGTCTCTGCCCATGACAGAGTGACTTCCGTAGGCAATCATTTGCTCGACCCCATGTGGCCACTGTAGCAGTATAGCTCTAAAGCCAATGTTGCTGGCATCTGTGTGTCGCTGTCTGAGGATCTTCGTCAAAGCATCCGAGAATTTGGGTCATTTGCAAGAGCCTCACGAGCTCCTCGAAAGACGTGCGCTGCTCCTCCTTCCAAAAGGAAGGTTCGTCGTCCCTCGTCAGAATGGGTGAAGAGCTCGGTAATTCTTTGAAACATTGGCCACAAACACTTGGTAATAGGCACAAAGACCCAAGAATCGACATATGACGTGTTTATCTGTTGTCGTAGGGAAAGACGTCACGGCGGCAGTTTTCTCGAGGTCGGGGCTAAGGCCCTGACGCCTTTTGTACATTGTTTAATAAATTAGTGAACTCCACATATAAAACCACCTACTACTAGTTTTTGCTTGTTTCTTTGCCTAAATATTGTTTTGTTGTACTTGTTTTCGCTTCCATTGTTGCTTCTGTAACCTTTTCCATGTACTTGACCATCGAGGGTCCTAGTGCAGTCGCTGACTTCGCGACCGTAGTCTATTGACTTTCTTTGTAACCGTTTGCTTATGACGAATAAACAACAACCTAATTTGAAAAAAAAAACAGGAAAGTTTGTTTCTTTGATAGCGGAAATTCCTCCGGTATTTATGAAGCGCTGGAGTAAAATTTCGCTAGTTTCTTAGAACAAAGAGCACTGTATCTGTCGCTGAAATATGGCTGCTGTTGAAAGAATAACTTTTGGAGCTCATTGGATTGCTAATTACATCTAAGTTCTTTTTCTGTGAGACACCTAAAAAATAACCCTTGCTTGGATAAACCCATGAAGGTTCTACATAATCGTACATTCAAACGGTATAGAAAAAAGCCCGATCCACTGCAATTTTCTAAGCTTCGACAACTTGGTTCCGAAATCAACTGAAAAATCACAGAAGGAAAAAGCCGTATTTTGACTCTCCTGGTTCTTGAAATAAAGCAAATACAATGTAACTTTTGAAACTAGTGAAACCAAACAGCAATGGCTATGTTGGTATGCCCCCGTTAATCCAGAATAGCGCAGTAGTTCAGCTGTTGCTAATGATAGAGATAACTCAAGTTCTTATAGTGATTACTTCGTTTCTGTGTAATCTACGCTATAACCCCCGAATCTTCAATGATTTTTGAGCAAAATACTTGGTGATATGCTGAATATTGCTATTCACTCTTCACTACTTCGGAATAGTCAACCTTCTCCAAAAAATTAAACCACACTAGGCACCGTGTCCATATCGGATACCCAATTTTGTTTTGAACGCCTGGGCACATATCCTCTCAGAATATATAGAAGTACGGTATCACAAATCTCTTCCAACTTCAGAATTACCTGAAGACTTGAAGATGGGCGACTTTGTTCTGATTTGTAAAATCGGGCCCTGTGACAATGCCATGAAATATAGACCTATATCTTCACATCTGTGTGTTGCTAAACTCTGGAGCACAATTTACACTAACATGTTTACCTACCTTTAAAACAAGTTACTTTGTTCCTTAGTAACACGGGTTTAGAGGTGGTAATTCATGCGTTGCTCAGTTAGTGGAATTTACCCACGACATATTTACTTCAGTTAACAAGTGTTTTCAAACAGACTGCATACAATTATACTTCCCCAAAGCGTTTGACAATGTGTCTCATGTTCTCTTACTTCACAAGTTTTCACTTCTTAGTTTACCAGATAAAATCCTTTTCTGGATAAAACAACACTTGACAGGTCGCTCACAAAGAGAAATGATTATTTGCGCAGAATCAGAATACGCATACGTATCCTCTGGCGCTCTGAAAGGTTTCGTCTTAGGTCCTTATTTATTTCTTTTATATAAATGACCTTGGCCACGAATCACTTAGCAAATCTGGCTGTACGCAGGATAGTGCGTCCTTTATAGAGAAAAAAATAAGAAGGATTCTGACCGAGTAGCATTAAAAACATAGCTAAATAAACTTTATTCCTGATGTTACAGGTTTCTTATGTCTAGGAACATCTCAAAGTGTAAGCATCTTTGTTTCACCCGAAAGCGACAACCAATCCATACAAACTGTTACTTGAAGGAAAAAGTCAAGCAAAGTACTTCGGTGTCAGGTTTTCCGCCAATATGACATAAAATTGTCACGTTTAAATCATCTGAATGCGTAATTTCATTATTAAGCAGAACATTAGGCACGTGCCACTAGATGTTAAGAGAACACTTCATCTAAGCAACGTTCGCCCGATTCTCGAATGGCGTCTGTTTGGGACATAAACGTTCTGCTCGATACAGAAGTGATACAGAAATGTGCCGCCCGATTTATAACCGGTATTTACTCATTTCGAAGCAGCGTCCCAGAAAAACATCGGCACATAAGTGTGGAACATCTTTTACTACGCCGTGTTGTTTTGCGCCTCTCTTTCCATCGAAATTCTGTCTTCAATCACACACCATTGAAAAAATGACTTATCTGAACATACATATCCGGGCGAAGCGACTACTTAACATAAAAAAAATATGCGTGCGCACAACCACATACGAAAGCTTCTTTTTTCCCCATACAATACAAGAATGAAAGCTGCTGCCTCCGGAATTATTTGAAATTGCTTCTGGTGTAACGTTCCCCACAGTTCTCCAAGAATAGGTTTGTAGATAAACGTGTGCTCGCCGTTTGAAACCTTCTTTGCTGTTTATGTCTTGCAATGTTAGCTAGCGTGCTGGGTTAATAATGCATCTTGTTACCTGGGCGAAACTTTTGTCTTTAGTGCGCTCTTATGAGCTCTCCCAGAAAGTACCATATATATGTTTAGTATTGTACTCATGGTCTGATGTTTCTGGTTTAATAATTTATACCTTGTCGGAATTCTTACAATTGACATTTTTTCGTTCCACCCTTTAAACAATGTGCAATCTCGTATTTTATATCTATTATTTGTCCATCCTACTATACTACCTAACAGGGGAAGTAGGTATGTATATAAAAAAAAGTCAAGCCTTCTATATGTGCTCAGTGGCCTAGGGCTTCAACTACCATAGAAGCTTCAATTGGCGAGCCCCAGCTCTGGGAAAGATTGGGTCTTCAGATTACGCTGATATTCGCGCGGGCTCTCCGAAACACTGCAATTATGGCGTGGAGATTGTAATATAGGTGGCACCATTTGTGTTAGAGGGCGCCACTCTCAAATTTCAATGGAGGGGAAACAAACCACACAAATACATAGGTTTCTATGCGGCACTAGTCGGTCAAACAAGATTCTATTATGTACGAGGAAATTATGCGCAATGGGGCACTGCAAATCTATGAAATACACATCAGTCATAAGCCTGCATTGCTTTCCGGTGCTGCACACCCAACGCAAGCTGTGTATATCAAAGCATAAATTTTTGAAGCAACGTTGGACTCGGTCGGTAGTACACATCAGCGCAAAGTGTTTCGGGCACATCTCAGACGGAAATAATAACAACAGCGCAGAAATCGCCACAGTCACGAAAAGCTGACCCAAAAGGCTTTACAGTCATTCGCGGCGGTGGAAAGACAGTGACTATTTAAAAGAACAGCGGTTCCGTCGGAGAATTTACCCGTCGTGTACACGAGAAGCCGCTGAAAGTTGCAAGTTTTTTTTCAAAATTCCCATTGAACGTTCCGCTTTCCGGGCACAAAAGAAGTTTGGCTCTAGGTCACTTTTGATGAACGCTGTGCGTACGCAGAAAGTTCAAGACCTACGAATTGAGTCGCGAGTCAGTGCGGCAATTTATAAGTCCCCGCTTGCGAAGACGATTGAAACCCCACAGTGCACGCCACGCCGAAATGAAACTTTAACAAGCTAAAAGCAGCTCTGAAAATATTGTTTTGCTAGCAAGCTTCGCTTCAAAACAGCGCACGCTGAAAAAGCGTTCATTTTTTTAAAAACGCGTACAAGTAACATCAGCGTCGGTCCCCTGCAACAGTCACGCTGCAGGCCACCGCTAAAGCAAGCTGATGTTTCAAAGATGAAAAGCTGTGATGAAGAAAGTCCAGGGTACGGCTCCACGAACCAGCAAAAAAAAAACGACCATAGCACAATAACACAGAGCGATTTTTTTTTTAATTTGGCATCTGTTAGGCAACAGTCAGGACCGCGGTACTTACTGGTAGCAACGCAAAACACGATCCCAGCGCGGACGAGCCGTAATCCGCGCAAAAAAGGCAGTGCTACACTGGCTACACGTACCACACACTCTGTTGTGTGAATCGGTATGCAATGGTTATTAGACGTCGTTGCACTTAGAGCCGGCAGCGCGTATAAGACGGGTGAGCTGACACGCAGACAGTGATGGAAAAGAACAGGTAATTGAAGGCAAAGAGCGAGATGGACACACCAGAGAGTTTCATTACTCTATGGGACACACTGCATACCTACACAGACGAGTTAACTAAGCGAGGGAAAAGCGCACATTTCCCGCGCAGCTTTAGCACGTCGAGAAAAACAGTACGTTTCAAATAAAAGCGGTCGCTGCGACACCACCTTAGCAATCACGCGACTCGTGGCTCTCTGCAAATAAATGCCTGCAAAGATAGACAAACTGACGTTGAGGCAGAGAACGATACGGAGGGGTAAGCTGGCCGCCGGCTCCATCTCTCTTCTCTTGTCTTTCCCCAGAACTCTGCGCCTATTGGATGGTCGGAATCAGTACAAACACACAACATTGCTGGAGGTTCCTGCTCTTTTTGTTCCCCTCTTCTAAACGACAGTACTCGAAGAAACCGCGGACAGCCGTTAGGAATCTTCGGTGGCTCTTACAGCCACGCGCGATTAGCGAACTTAGCGGACCTTTTCATGCGTATATAACCAGGTCAGTGTCGCGCTTATAAGTACCTGTATAGTCTGCGAAATCTTCTGAAGGTATAATAATTCTGCCGCCTTCAGCGTCTACTCGGTGGGACTATGTGCAGTAGGGGAGACAATATTTTGCACCTGTCGGGGGACCAGTACACCGAATCGAATGCAGTTTCTTACAAAACTGGAATTTTTTTCGAACGCCGGGAACTATACAACGTTGGAAACTTCGCTCCTCTGTCTCCTCTTTCACTACCTTTTCTCGTGCAGCAGTTGTACGGAATCTCATAGCCATGATAAGAATGACTGAGTGTGGCAGCGCTCGTAGAGGGACGGCTGGATTGTGGTAAAGTGGGGTTTTATTTCGCTAAAAGCGCTGTAAAATCGCGAGGAAAATATTCTCGGGAAATGTGTACAATTGGAGTAATTCTTTCAGATGAACAAATACATAAAAGTGCTTCCTGAAATTGGTTAAATGGCTAAATATTGTTCTCCAGAATAGTAAGACACGTCTTCGGCCATGTAAAAAAGACTATGTTGTCGGCTTTGTTTCCCTTCTAATCAGTTTCTCGTTGAAGTCGCTAGGGGTCCAACTCTAAAATCTTCTCCCCAGTCCTCAATAAACATTCAACGGGGTTGCCCCCAAAACCGGCGCGGTGCACAACGCCCCGCGACGGTGCGCACCGGCACGGAGCGCTAATGGTGCACAAACTGAGCGGTTCTACCCAAACGCCATCTTGTTAGCTATGAAAGCAGTTCATAAAAACTTTCACAAGTCGCAATAAAGTAACGTACTACGACACAGCGCTACTACAAAAAGATATTTATCGAAGGGCAACGATTATATGTACACACAAGCCATATCTGTCACAGATGCGTGACGGCGTCTTTTCAACCGTTTCCTCTAAACTGCTACCTAAATTTTTCTCATCGTTCTGAGAGCTGTAATTCAAGTTCCTTTTATGTACCGCCCCTCCGCTACAGCAAAGCATGAATTCATGGTCTAGACTCTTCAGTAATTGTAGTAGTAATCAAATCGAATGAAACGAATGCAAAACACAAACGGCATGGCTATGCATGCAGCCTTCTTTCGCGTCCTCGCGACCTCATTTACTATCGCTGGTCGTTAGTAGCGCCCGCTGTGAGCCCATAGCATTCCTTTTGCGATGAATCCGCAAGCATCTCATCCTCTTCAGCAGCAATATATGGCTCGTTCCGCCTTCACACAAGTGCGTCGATGCACCGCCGCTTTAAAAGACGGCGGTCTCCAAACTCTGATCACAATATCGTCAATCGTTGCCCACTCGTCGTGACTGATCTTAGGTTGCACCGTCGCTTCCATCTCCTTGAAGTCGCCTTTCGACCAAGCCTTCCACCCCGGCTGCTGCCTTTGGTCGACACGAGCCCTTTCTGCCGGACTCGGGCTGATCCGGAGGGTGAAGCCGAATTCCTTGTGCTGCATGTATTAAATCCTGAAAGGAGACGCGATTCGCCAAGTGACGGCCAAGTAGAAGCTGGCATTCAAAATGTCTACCTGACGACTCCATTCTTTCGAGGAGAAGAAGCCGGCCTCTTTGAGAATCTGCTTTAACGTGGCCATGCTCTTGCTCCTTTTTGCAACGATGTTTCCGCACGCCTGGTACCCCATGGCGGCCTTCTGCGTTGCCGTCTGTCCCTTGTGCGGAATACCCGTGTGTGCCCGCTTTTTCTCTTCCACGTCATCCACAAGTTTCTCGAAAGGGTCCGCTTCGTATGCTTATAAAAAACAAACGGGAAAACGAAGAGTATCCAATTGTATTGTTTCTCCCGCATTCGACGAAGAACGCGAAAGCTTGCTTTGGGTGTGCGAAGTGACGCCATTTTGACCTTCGCCATCTGTTTAGGGCAGTGCAATAATCCTCAATACCGGAAAAGTAGTTTATTTCCAAATTTTTAGCTTCTAACCATTGTTTTCATTGTTTTCAGCTTCTAACACACACCAAGATTCTGTTTGTTAACACATGCAAGCTTAATTACACAAGCGCACGTGGGCGTAGCGGATTTGTTTGTGCGGGAGACTCGCTTTTGTGCGCATTCAAGAATTTTCACGCCGGCCGAGAGGTCGGCGCTGCCCCCGAGAGGCACAATCGATTCGAAGCGGGCCCCACAAATCAGGAAGGCTTTGTATATTTCCATGTGTTGCGACACCGGAGTGAGAAAATGGCTGGAACGCTACGCACGCAATCTGCAGCTTAATTTCGTGCGATGAATTCTCGTCGCATCCAGTGCTTAGTATTTGTCGCAAGGTCCTAGCTTATTTTAAAGCACAATAAAAGGAGAGCGCGGAGCTCTGTGCTTAGGTGCAGAATATTGGGTTGTGGAGTTGAGCAAAATATACACGGTGGTAGTAGGTCGTATCTTCCCGAACACTTTACGCCCTTAATTTATTATTTCGAGAAAAAAACGTTTTATTGCAAGGCTTTACTTCTTTCGTCCAGCCATTTCGCCGCGAATGCTCAATTTCGCCTTTTGACCGCTGATACACCCCGGCGACACAACCCTTCAAGCGAACCGCGTGATTTTGACCACCTGGGGATCCTTACATGCCGCGAAATATCGTACACACCGGTGTTCTTCCTTTTGACCTCTACCAAAAAAGCGGCCACCGCGGCCGGGAATCGAACCCACTACCTCGTGCTCAGCACCTCAATGCTTTAGCCACAGAGCCACGTCAGCGGAAGCTTAGGTCATTAGTTCGCCCCATAGTCAGCGTGGTCTTCACTGGAACGCCCTTCTGTTTTAAGCGCGAACCTCTAGAAAATATAAAGAAGGGTGATATTCCTTGTAAGAAGTATTCTTAAAGAACTATTTCCCCCCATAAGTAGGTGTGTTCGTTTTGTTCTCTATGATCTAGGGGCATTTGACGTGGTGTTGTAAATAAAGGACACCAGGGCCGAAAGCGCGAAGGTGTAAAGGGTAAGCCGGTCTGTATATTATACTTTGCAGATGCTTACAATTCGAGCCAAGGCTAACGTACGTAGTGGACGACAAACTAAAAATAAACTTGGCCTAGATAGTCATGTGCAACAGAGAAACATTGAGTCCTTCACGTTTGGTTCAAGAGAGTGTGTATGGTTGCAGTCACGTGGGCTCAGGCTGATGTGATCACACGGCGAAATGTACAAACGATTTGGTTTTCGTTCGCGACATGCCCACTACGACCACAGGGGTAGTGTCATCACAACTAACTGACTCTCGCAGGACTCCACGTAAACTCCTACGCAAATAAGTGTTCCGAGTGCAAAAGCGTTTTAGTATGATATAACTGCTTCATGGCTTTGCTTCCGCTTTGCGTTATCATCGTTTCTTTGCAGCTTTCCGAGATGTTTACCAAAACCCCCCTCGCGCTTTCGAATGCCTACCATATGTTTCCTATGCGTTGCGCAGCTGCTCGTTCATGCTTTTATGTGTAAGTAAAAAAGATTGGGTGACAATGTTTCATTATGCTTCCTGCTATTCCGCTATCTAGGCCGCGTTTTTTCGCTGTCATACACTCTAATCAAAAAAGGAGTCCGTTGACTCCTTTTGCCGAGTAACTGGGTCGCTACGAAATTGACTACCTTTGGACTGTGATGGAGAGGGTCACCAGACTTTCTTCAAACAGAGCCCTGGGACTATTACGGAGGAAGTCGTGATGAAGAGTCAAAAGTGAGTCTTCAGGACTCCAGAGGACGTAATCACGGTGACTCCGAAATAGTATACAAAAAGGGTCCTCTTGACTGTGTTATGACCCCATTATAAGAATCGTCCTGATTCTTTTTGGAAAATAGTGTTGTGACTCGGTTAAATCGAGTGTAAAGAGTATGTAGGACTCGGTAGAAAGTAGTCATACCGACTTCTCATCTCCGAGCAAAGAGGGTCCCTTTGGCTTTTTTGCCTACTACATAACCCCAGCGAAGAGCAACCCTGACTTGCTGATAGGGAGCCATGTGACCCCTGAGACATAAAATTCAGGACTCCGCACCACAGTCCCCGAGACTCAAAATCTGAAAAGAAACAGTCCAGTCGACTATTTTCCAACTCTAGCTAACCGAAACCCTTCATAGTGAAAAGAGTAAAAAAATACCATACAGATACTACTATGACCCTGTAAGGTAAACCATGCATACATAAAAAAAACATGAATGCAAATTACCGAAAAAACTCTTTTATTGAAGTAAATCCTAGAATCGTTTTAATATTATGCATTGGATCAATGACTAGAAAAAACGTTATCAGTAATAAAAATCAGCAGTTTGTCTTAGACAATATATATATACGAATAGAAGAAACGTGAGAAATACAATATTCAAAATTAACACCTTAGGCAAGCATTGTGTCTCAAGTAACAAAAACTTCTAACATTCAACAAGACAAGCAAAACTTGAGATGACATATAGGAAACACAAACGTACAACAGTGATCAGCCATCAGCTGCAGGCTCAACAACATAATGAAATGAGAAGATAATATGAAAACACAAAACCAATCTTAAAACCACTTTTAAGAAATATTTGAAAATGTAAAATTAGACATCTGATGGGAAAAAACTCCAGAAGAATACAACTAACAAATCAAAAATAGGGCGATAAAGTACACAAAGCAGAGTTCGGGAAAGCGTTATTGCTAAATAAAATTGTAACCTTGAACACATTCTTATGTGTGCATGCAGCTCGGTTTGGCATAATGAAATTGCAACTTTGACCATCATACCTCATCAAGTGAGCATTTAAAAAAGTTGTTATAAAATTGGAAATAAAATTGCACCACAAGGAAGAAACACAGACACCCTACAGCTTGTTCGCTCAGCTGGACACACGCTTGAAGATCAAGCTAATGCCTTTGGGCAACAAGTTATGGCTTGCTGGCTCCCCGTCAGTACCTCATCAGCAGCCTCATTTCCTGCTATTCTACAAGGACCAGTAACCCAGCAGACAGCAATTTTGAGCCCGATCAAGTATGCTTTCACGATAGCGTGTATGAGCAAATTCAAGAATGCGTTCTTATGCGGCTTCGCTAAGGACAAGGCTGTCACCACACTGAGAGAATCAGTATATACGACCGAGCACACTATTTTGTTCTGTATTGTATGTTCTATAGCCACTGAAATGGCTTGGGCTTCACCTGTGAAAATGCTACTGCAAGGATTAAGGACTTTTCAAGCGCAGACGTTTGGTCCAAGTACGGCACATAGCACTGCAGAATTTGTTTTGGACGTGTCTGTATAGAACTCTGCACATTGTTACTTATGCTAAAGACTTAAGAAGTGCTGTTGAATTAAGGCAATAGGTGCTTTGTTTTTGTTTATGCTGGTTTATGCACATTAGTTGGGGAATCGCCACATGGGGCAACACCTACCAATGTCACCTGTCATGCATTCAACATTTTCAAAATCAAGCTACACGTATTATCACCTCTAGCCCTTTTCATTCAAATGCGTTGGATATTTATTTATTTATTTTTATTTATTTATCTATTTTTTTTTATTTATTTATTTATTTATTTATTTATTTATTTATTTATTTAAAGTACCCCTAAATGCCCTCACGCAGGAGGGTATTACATAAGGGGTAGTCAATGCAGCAGAAACATACATACTAACAAAAATATATACACTGGGACAAATACAACATAAAAAGGACAACGCATGCGCGAACACAATTAGCATAAATCTAATGTTAGTTCGAAATTATACGTAAAATAAAAACTCAGTAGAAGCAACAACAAAGAAAACTTTTTAGCAAAAGAACAATCTGTCAGAGGTTATACAATAAAAAAGCGATAGTTTTGTTACCAATTTACCACTTCCGTGAGTATTAGTTGATTAAATTTAAAAGCATCAATAACGGTGGCTATGGGTGACGGCAATGCGTTCCAGTTAATCATTGTACGTGGAACGAATGGCCGAGAATAGTCCGATGTATGACATAGTAAACGCTTCACTTTGAAAGGATGGTTGTGCATGAGAAGAATGCAAGCTTGTGAAGAAACGAAATCGTAATGAAGCAATGGGTGGTGATAAAGTTTGTGAAAAGTGATAAACTTGGAGCTTTGCGTCGTTGCGACAAGTCGAGTAGTTCTCCACGAATTTTCAACTTTGTTACACTGGAATGACGGGAGTAGTCGGAAAAGATGAAGTGAACTGCGCGGTTTTGAAGTGATTCGTTGTTGTTCATTATGTAAGCTTGGTAAGGGTCCCATATGGCTGATGCATTTTTTATTTTAGGCCGTGTAAGTGTGATGCAAGCGAGTTTACGTAGGTGTGATGTGGTATGCCTAATGTTATGTTTTAAAAGACCTAGTGAGGGGTTAGCCGATGCAAGTATTACGTCAATGTGATGATTCCAGGATAAGTCTGAACTACGGTAAACACCAAGGTACTTGTAATTACTAGTAAGTTAAACTGGAGTATTATTTAAAGAGTGCGAAGTTGAAATTGGAGATGCGCGATTTTAGAAAAGGACATAGGCTGTTTTAGAACTACTAAGATACATTAACCATTAACAATTAACCATTATTTAAATATTACGTTAACCATTACCCATTAACTAAGGTGCAGAACCAAGAGCATATACCATCTACCTCAGCCAGGAGGGCCTGCTCATCTTGGCACAAAATTTTGCTATACATCACGCAATCGTCCGTGGAAAGCCTGATTTGGGATGAAACCGCGTTAGGCAATTCATTAGGGAAAATTTAAAAAAGCAGGGGCCCAGCACGCTGCCTTGAGGAACGCCTGAGTACACTTCCCCAAAAGAGGATAAACTGTTATTAACGGATGTGAGCTGACGTCTTCTTGAAAGGAAATCTTTATACCATGCGAGTACAAGCGGGTGAATGTTAAGCTGTGTTAATTTGATTAGGAACCTGTTATGAGGGACCCGATTAAAGGGGCTGGAAAAAATCAAGAAAAATTGTGTCAGTTTGTATGCCAGCATCAATGGAAGAATGTATATCGTGAATAAACCCGGCAAGTTCAGTGTCGCACGAATAGCCGTTTCGAAAGCCATGCTGGTACTTGAAAATGATGTTATGCTCTTCTAGGTAGTTCTTTACTTGTGAGTGAATGACGTGTTGGAGAAGTTTGCAAATGGTGCTTGTTAACGATATTGTTCTATAATTAGGTGGGGATCAACGTTCGCCAGATTTGAAAATGGGTATTACTTTAGCAATTCGCCAGTCTTCGGGGATTAAACCAGATGACAAGCATTCAGTGAAAAGAGTTGATAAGATACGATGGGTACCTTACGAATCATTGTTTAGTATTTTGTTAATAAATCTAAGGTGATAAGATGCGGAAGTGGTTTTAAGTTTGCTGAGTAAATAAAGTATACCAGCCTGGTTAATAACTATTTCAGGCATTGAGCTAACGGTGGAAGTGTTAACAGCTGGTGTTGATGTGACGTCCTGTCGGGTAAACACTAAAGGAAAGGTGTTATTCGGATCTGCACGCACTCGTCCTCGGAAATCGCGTCACCTGCAGCATTGGAAAGGGTGATATCGGGATGGTTGGAAGGGTTTATTGTGCACAAGAACTTTTTTGGGTTGTTAGTTAACATTGAAGGCAGATCTCGCGCGAAAAGTTACGGTGAGTTGATTTTAGCAGAGATGGTCGTGGCCGTCACATAATTGGTAACGTTTCCAGGAACCTGAGTCTTTGTGCTTATTAGCCTGCCTGTAAAGGCGCTTCTTTTTATTATGTCGGCGAAGCTGCTTATTTAACCAAGGGACTGTGTCAGTGCAAGAAATTGTTATGCCGGGTACAAATTGAATTATGAGCTCGGCCAATTGAGTTTTAAACAAACTGTAGTTGTGCTGCACTAATCGGGTTGAAAAATCTTCGAGAAAACCTTCTGCGAAGGTAGACAATTCCTCGTTATAACATCATAGTTTGCCCTTACGTAACACATTATTTGCTTTTTAGTGGCGTTCTTTTTAACTGGTGAGCATTTCAGGTTACCTATGATAATGGGGTGATCGGGAAGACCATCAAGATGTATTATATCTGCGGCGTTGTTTGTTAAAATTAGGTCAAGGATGTTACCGGACGTTGCGTAACGTCTTGTGGGATGAGTGATTAATTGAAACAATGAGAAATCAAGGCAGGTCTCGATGAAAGCGCTAGCCTCGGATTCCGTGGCAGCTCCTGATATGGTAGACCAATTAATAGAAGGAAAAGTAAAATCGCCAAATATGATCAGTGTCGCATCAGGAAACTTCGAAGATATCTCGCGTAAAACTCTGTTAAATTCGACTGTGAACATGTTTGTATCAGGGGGATGATAAAAAACACAAATAATTATGTTACAAACACCATTGTTGAGTGATACCCAAGTAGACTCGATATATGAATTAATAACATTGGGAATATCAATAAGATATTTTCTAAGAGGAAGAAGAACCCCCCCCCCCCCCCCCCACCCCGCGGCGATTTTCACGGTCGCAGCGATAGAGCCTAAATTCTGAGTTAGTTACAAGGATTGAATCACCAGGAATACTGTAATTTAGCCACGAGGAGAGATGCGCGCTTTTGGGCAATAATAGTAAACAAGAAACTAGTAGTCATGTCCGTATTATATCGTGCACGTGGGCATAAAGACAAATTAGCTTCCCGATATGGGCGAATGACTGCAGAGCGTCAGTGGCTGTCGCTACTACGGGGGTTCGCAACGGGTTGTGAAGTACAGTACATAGAGCGCATTCGTCCTCAGTCTCCCATTAATAATTGTCGTCGTTAATAAGAAGTTTGCTGAAGATAAGGCGCACACGATCACCAACTTTCTTCACAGTTTTCCAAAACTGCCACACCTTGTGTCGTCTATCACGAACAGCCTCTGAGTAGTCGCGGAAGATGCTGAATGTTGTGTTTTTTCAGCTTTAAGCCGTTGCCCATCACATATTCAACTACCTTTTCCTTGTACAGCTTGGATATGATAGGTCGTGGTTTTTCAAAAAAAAGCGGCCTATACGGTGAGCCCTGGCTATGGTAGACACTGTTATTCCAAGTTTGTTAGTGCAAAATTCATGGACGAGACGCTCGGACACGTCCCACGCTCCAGATTTCTCGGTGTCCTTATTTCGTCGAAAACAACGCTAGACCTGCGTGAGCGGTTTTCCAGGTCGTCATTTTTTTCTTGCATTTTGGAGATGTTAGGTTCAAAGGAGGCGGACGGTCCGGGTGATGCTGTCAACTGACTTTTGGATTCGAGTTCTTGAACACGTTTTGTTACAGCCTGTAAATCGTTCTGCAGTGTAATATGAATCCGGAGGATTTTATTACTGCCTTCAAACAGGCTAGTGTTACTGGCCTCAAGCCTCTGTACAGCGTTATACACACTTTCTAACTTTTCCTCTTGAACCGTAGTTGTCGGACCAGGATTTATCTCAATATAACCCCCGAACACCAAAAGACGCCAGATGTGCATTGAAACTGCGCGAAAACGTTTCAAAACATGCGGGGGCACGACACCGCTAGCAGACAGACATGATTGTTGCGGCAGCAACTGCAATCATGGAAACTTACCTGACAGTACATGATAGGTGAGTGACGTGGCATTGAATCAGCGATGCCGTGGCCGAGGGCTGCGCTGAAATCCCCGCGCTATATAGCTTCTGGGGGCCCTATTCTCGACTGCACAAATTGCCGACAACTCGCCCATATTTTTTTGCGTAAGCACGACGTAAGCAATCAGTGACGTGTTACACCTATAGTTATGACTACATGCAGTGCAATTTGACGAGTCACTCATAAAGATCGCTACCAAGGTATCCAATAATGTAGAAGAAAGATGTAAAAACACTTCGCATGTACTATAAAAATTAAGACGGTAGCTGAGGCTGACAAAAAAAACACGTTTCTGGAGGTTAAATTTGGCGTCGACACTACAAGGCGATCGAGTAACGTTGATCCAAAAGCGAGCGAAAGGCGGATGTCAAGCTCACGAACATCACACATTTTTTTTACCGTATCTATTTATTTATTTCAATCGCTTTCAGTAACATAGCTGGGCTCTCTGCTTCAATGCAAGCCTTGTTGCGTTATCAAGCTTCCGTGCCGCCACCGCCGCCACGCCATCGTCTGCTGCTATGTTACAAGTTTATGGCGTGATCAGATAAAAAGACGGCAGATACCATCGCTTGTATGACACACAAGAGCAGGAAAGCGCTACGCCTGATAACCGCGGAGCGCACCGATGTCGCCGATTCAGTCATTCGTCAAGCTCGATTTCAATCAGCGCTGTAATAAACCAAATAGTAACTTTTCTTTGTTATTTTTCTCTTGAGTTCGATCATGTGACCCAACAGCTTACTAGGATGAGTATGAACAAATTCCATGCATTGGGTTCTCTTCGTCATGGAGAGGCTTGTACTGCCCTCTTATGTTGCGGTTACGCTAAACAAATAATTTTTATTTTATTGCCAAACATAAAAGCAAAATACTGCACATGATTTATATGCTCCATGATCGCTGACTTGGAAGCAGTTAAACCTATAATTTGTTTTGGTAGGAAACATGTTTTAAAGAGCGCGCATGCGAAACTGCGCCTGCTGCAAATTGCCGCACATTTCGCGCCGCCGTAAGCCGGGGCAATTTTTTGCCCTATTTTGCTTGCATTTTGTGACACAAACAGCCGCCATTTTCAAGCCATTACGTACCATTACGTCACTTTTACGCAAGCTGAAGTTGTCAATGCGAGACGTAATCGTTCACGCCAACTGTTTAAATTACGTCACGCCTTCTCACCTAATCACAGAGGGGGTGTGTATTACAAGAAGTATTGTTGTTGAATAGCAAAGACAGGCTTACGTTGTCACGTCCGCTGCATTTAGTGTGGTTTTTCATTGCGGGCCAAAAATAATGTGCCTTAGCAACGAGAAATAAGGCAAACTTTAGAACTGGTGTCCGTAAACGACATGAAACGTCAAAATGACGACAGAACACACAACCGCTTTGTCAACCGGAAGCATGTGACCAAAATGGAAAGCCAATCAGAAAAGACTTCCGGCAAATTGCCTGAATTGCCGGCAATTTGTGCTGTCGAGAATAGGGCCCTGGGTCAGCTGACAGCGTAGAACATTGTCAGATGACAAATCGCGTCTTTTCCAGAAGTGGTGACATGTAGAGTGGCGGATACGGGCATTGGCCGCTATCGGTTAGGAAAGCGGCAGCACCAGCATTAGAGACGAACGGCAGGGATGGCGCAGCGGCCGATAAACAGCCGCACGCAGCCAGCTACACCCTCTGAAAGTACATGATGGGTGAGTGACGTGGCATTGCATCAGCGATGCCTTGGCCCATGAACATGCTACATGAACATAACATCTTATGCATAGAGAACATCTTTCATTATAATTTATCACTTTTTTTTCAAGTTGCTTAGTGTTCATTTACCGAATAGTTTCACCCTTTCTGCTTAATCCCAACATCCCCAGATTTGCCTTTAACCGAAATCTTCTATTGCCTCTTGTTAACTCTAACTATGGAAAGTAAACTTCAGACTTCGCTGCTGTTTCATTCTGAAATTCTTTACCACCAACTGTCAAATCCGCTACGCACTTGTCTTCTTCAAAAGATGAAAAAAGCCCACCAGGGGGCTGACTGTATCAGTCGCTTGATGCATGTGCTCCCACTTTTTTCGTCAGAAACTGGGACTAGAACGCACAGATCTCCACGAGAGTGCCACCGCTGCAAGCGTAAGGACGAGTGGACACTGGACATATCCAACTTCTCGCCGGTGAGTGGCATTTTCAGCAGCTGTCGCTTCAACAAACCCCGACCACGCCAAGCTGGCTGGATAAACCTAACCTGGAAAAGAACAGCCGCCACGCGCGACGACCGCCACGTGGTACGAGCGCCAGCCTCCCCGGGCTCGTGCTCCGCCTTCGCCTCGGGCACGGGCCCCCTGGCCCTGCCCTACCCCCTGAATTTGAGTGCGCACCGCCTAAGATCCGCTCATGCCACTAGAAAACCCGACGGGCGAGGAAGGCGCAAGCTCAAGCGCCAACGCTCTTCCTGAAACCCTCCATGCGACGCCTCTCGCAACGGAACCTTCGCACGCCATGGAATTAGAAGCCGAAGAAAACCTTGCAAACGACTTCGCGCCACCAGAGGAACATGCAGAAGCGGAAGAAGGCTCATGGATGGAAGTACACAGCCGCAGCAGGCGACGAAAACTGGCCAAGGAACGCAAACTAGCTACCACTTCAACGGCACCGCCTCAGACTACAACGCCTTCAACGAATCAGAGAAATCTACCAAGGCTGCCGCCTCATCCGAGGAATGACTTCAAGGTGATCATTCGACCTCGCGACTCTTTAAACCTCACTCATTGGACAACCGTACAAGTTGGAACAAGCCTTCGCAGCAGACTCGAAGCAGACACATCGAATTCGTTTGACAAAACCATCCTACGACACAATAAACTGCGCATCGACGCGAAGCAAAACATCATAATTTACAGCACTCGGGATTTGAACCTGGCAAACAAGCTCACCAAACTCCAAACGTTGCGTCTCGGAGCAACCGACTACGCAGTCACGGCATACACGGCAGCCCCGGACGAATCAGTGAAAGGGATAGTGCATGGAATTCCCCCGGGAACAACACCAGACGACATTTTGGACAACCTGGAAGATCCAGGACATGAAATTCTTTATGCCCGAATGTTGGGACAGACGTACACGGCAGTAATCACTTTCGCCGGAAAACGACTCCCCTTTTTCGTGTATTACATGAACGGCGAAATGCGATGCACTCCCTACCGCCCAACAAGACATGTCTGCCGAATTTGCCTCCAAGAGAGACATCGAGCCGATGTGTGCCCTACACCCGACACTGCAAAATGTCTGACATGTGGAACAGCCAACCCCGATCCTGACCACCCATGTGCGCCCAAATGTGTGCTGTGCCACGGAGAACACGCAACGGCAGCGCGCGAGTGCCCACAGAGACTGAGGCGCCCGTACTTACCGCGGGCTACCACTGGACTACCACCTGCATCTGGCCGAATGAGCCGCAGAGACTCCCCGCCCCTCCGGACAGAAGACCCCGGACACCGGTCCCAACCGCCAGAACACCGAGTCCGCTCCCAGTCTGGTCTCCGAGCCAAGAGGGGGCAATCCAAGGAGAGCGCCAGGGCCAGCAGCCAGCGTCAGCCTGACCCGGGAGCACCAAAGGTGAGCTGGGCAGCGCAGCTTTTTCAGAGTACCACTCCTCAATCCCTCCCCACCTCTGCGCCTGCCACACAAAATCTTGCAAGCAGTCATCCGCGCGCAGACCAATTCATCGCCGAATTGCGGAAAGCTAACGAGGTAAATGCCCAACTTATGGCGCAAATTCGGCAGCTTCAAGAATCCGACAGACAGCGACAGGAGGAAATCCGTCAACTACGAGCAGCATTAGCAGCAGTGGCCCCAACATCGCCGCTTCTATCGCCCTCACGGCCTATAGAACCAGTGCAAGCTACACACCCATCACAAACGCCTGAACGAGCTCCATCTAGAAATGAATCAGTCGAAATGGAGAGCCAGTCAGAACCAGAACAGTCGAAGCTAGACATGAATATGAACGTCATTCAGGATACGCAGCGCGCTATGCAGGACTTATTTACGGCAACGCAGGATAACATGCTCGCCATATCGAATTGGCGTGAAGACATACAGCCTCTCCTGGATAGAGAGGCTGCACGGAAGAAATTACAAAATCGGACAACGGAAGTGTCGCCTTCAGACGTGAACCTCAATCTACAAACCCCGCAACATGTCAACTTCTCGCAAGTGAAAAAAAGCTCTCCTGCAGGTCTGGCAGTGGAACTGTCGGGGATACAAGAAGAAAAAGGCCGGTCTGCAACAATTTATATCAAGCCTAGAAGAACCACCGGACGTAATAGCTCTGCAAGAAATAGGAGTTGCACCCTCTCTAACCGGATACATTGCATACACAACGGATCCAGAAAGCAAGACAGCCACGTTGGTCAGGCGTAATCAAGCAGTCATACAGCACGCAATAGATGGAACTGACGTTGATCATGTTATAGTGGAAATATTGCCACCAAAACGCTGTCATTTAAGCACATTTGTTTTGAATGTATACAGCCCTCCTAGCCGCAGAAAAGATTATTTCGATTACCTTTTCGCCAGAACACTCAAAATAACGGGGCCAAACCGCCTAATCATCGTGGGTGACTTTAATGCGTCTCATCCTGCGTGGGGATACCATGTCTCCACAATCAAGGGCGCCCGCCTATGGGAGACAATACAAAAACACGGACTTACAACGCTCACAGACCCAGAGCACCCCACAAGGGTAGGAAATAGCGTGTCTAGAGACACGTGTCCTGATATAACTATAATTAAGAACACAGAATACGCCGAATGGAAGAATACCGAAGAAACACTGGGAAGTGATCATTATATTGTCGCCACCCAGTTTCCCGTCTCCCATACCAAGAAGAAAATAGGGGCTACCAAGATTACAGATTGGCACTCTTTCCGTACTGCCAGAAATGGCATCACATCTGAAATAGAATCCATTCAAGATTGGATTGCCCAGATACACGCGGACGTAAAAACCTGCACCACAGAAGTTGCTCTAACTACAGATGCACCTGCGGCAGACTCGCACCTCCTACACCTGTGGGATGCAAGGAGATGTCTGAGCAAAAGATGGAAGTGGCAAAGGCACAACAGAAAGCTTAAAGTGAGGATAGCCAAAATCACCGAGGAGGCTGAAAATTATGCCGCCGAGTTAACGAGACTAAATTGGCAGCAGCTATGCAATGGCCTGCAAGGTACATTGAGCACAGCGAAAACATGGTCACTTCTCCGCCACCTGCTGGATCCGACCAGGAGCAATTCGGCGCGTCAGCAAACCATTCAGCGCATCGTGCATCAACACCCGGGAACTGATGACGAAATCGTTGATGCGATTACTAAGAGATATATAGGTTCCAACATCCAAAATGTAACACACCCTGAATACACAGGGGAACCGAACGAACTACTACACCGCCCTATAACGGTAGCTGAAGTCAAACAAGCACTTGCCGCTCTCACCCGCGACACAGCTCCGGGCATAGATCAAGTTACGAACCAACTCCTAAGAAATCTGGACGACTCTTCCGTTCAAGCCCTAACGAAATTTTTCAACAAACACTGGGAATCTGGCACCCTCCCCGAAGATTGGAAACACGCCCACATAGTACTCATCCCGAAGCCGAATAAACCTCCTACCCTAGACAACTTGAGACCGATATCTCTCACGTCGTGCCTCGGAAAACTCCTCGAGCACGTAATTCTGAACCGTCTACAGCCATACTTGGAAGATCGCGAATTTTTTCCTGAAACGATGTTTGCTTTCAGACCGAAAATATCAACCTAAGACATTCTGCTACAACTAAAGGAGGAAGTCATCCATCAGGCCTCTCCACACGGCGTCAAGGCAATTTTGGCGTTAGATCTGAAAGGAGCCTTTGACAATGTAGCCCATCATACTATCCTCGAAAATCTAATGGAAACAAACTGTGGCGTACGAACGTACAACTTCATCCGATCCTTTCTGACGAACCGAACGGCCGCAATAGGAATCGGAGATCTCCGCACAAACACCATAAGAACCCCGAACAAAGGCACGCCACAAGGTGCCGTACTTTCTCCAACCCTATTTAATATAGCCATGATGAAGCTCCCATCGAAACTGCACGAGATTGAAGTCATCCATTATGCTATTTATGCCGATGATATAACGATTTGGACCAACACGGGATCGGATGGGGAGATAGAAGAAAAATTGCAAGGCGCCGTACACACAGTGCAACAATACGCACAAGCGAGTGGGCTCCAATGCGCGCCGGAGAAATCAGAATTACTTCTAGTTAAATGCCGGCCACGAGGGTTCGCATATGAGAAACCCCAGATCAGACTGAGTTTGGACGGGCAAGAGATTCCCATTGTCGATCGAGCACGCATCCTTGGCTTGCATATACAGCAAAACGGGGAGAGCGGATACAGAATCCAACGAATCACAGAATCAGCAGCACAAATAATGCGAATGATTGGCCGAATTACCAACAGACATCACGGGCTCAAGGAATCAGACGTGATGAGACTTATTCAAGCCTTAATTATCAGCCGGATCGTATACGCAGCTCCGTATCTCCAGCTCAAGAATTACGAAAAGGACAAGCTTGATACCGTCCTCCGCAAGGCTTACAAACAAGCGCTCGGTCTACCACCCACCACAGCAACTGGCAAGCTCCTCTTCTTAGGCGTCTACAACACAGTGGAGGAGCATGTCGAAGCACACCTTATAAGCCAACGGGAACGTCTCACGCTCACTCCTACCGGCAGACATGTACTCCGTCGTCTGGGATATTCAACCAACGCTGGAGGGCACACCGCGAAGACGGAGACTTTACGCCTCGAGCTAAGAGAAAAACTCAACGTGGCACCAATACCTCGGAACATGCACCCCGAGCATCATACAGGGAGAAGATCGGCGAGAGCCAAATATATTCAGTCCAGATTCGGCAGTCACCCAGACTCGAGGTTCACGGATGCAGCCAAGTATCCGCATCGGCCCTCGATGGCAATTTCCGTCATCGACCCAGACCTGCAGGAGATAGCTTCGGCCTCCGTCAACACAAGCAGCCCAACAGAGGCAGAAGAGGCAGCTATAGCCATGGTCATAGTATCCAGCGCGTCAGACAAAAAACACGTACGCGTCATCACCGACTCCCAGGCCGCCTGCCGGAGCTATGCAAGGGGCAGGGTCTCTTCTATAGCGCACCGCATTCTCGCCAGTAAGGCGCCAGAACACCTCCCAAGTGTTACAATAGTATGGACTCCCGGACACGACTCTCTTCGTGGCAATCAGCGAGCTAACGCTGTCGCCCGAGCCCATGCCTCCCGGGCGCCACTGGAGGATAATTACCCGGAGCCCATAATGCTGCAATACCACACAATTCTACAGCACCAGCGACTCACCCGACAAGCCTTTCCTCCTCCGCACAAATCCTTAACGAGAGAAGAAGCGACATTCTGGCGTCAACTACAAACAAACACCTTCCCGCACATAGGAAGGCTCCACGCCATGTATCCTACAATTCACCCTTCGAACAAATGCCCTTCTTGCACAACACAGTATGCCTCCCTTTACCACATTACGTGGGCCTGCCCCGACATTCCAAACATTCCCCGAATACACAACCCAACCCTTGAGCAGTGGAGAGCTGCGTTGCTCAGCTCGGACCCGGAACATCAGCGACAGCTGGTACGACGGGCCACGAGTGCAGCCAGAGCTACTGGGGCCCTGGAATAGGGGCACCTCCCCTCCTCAAGCAAACTACACACTTTCCTAACCAGCGTAAAATAAAGTTATTCCTCCTCCTCTTACTCTTCAAAATATGTGTTAAAAACTTCCTTTTGACGTAAAAACAGCCTTCGGCACGCAAGCGTGTTGCTCTGTATTTTACGTCCTGTTAGTATGATTAGTGTTACTATGATTTGCATTATTTAAATTCTCTCCCCGCGCTGCCCAAACCGTGTTAACTAAGTGGTCCCCCCCCCCTCGTGTTTTTGTTTCCTTTTGTTTCTGTTGTTTTGCTGTTTTTTTTTTGTTTTTTTCGCTGTCAATTACCCGACTGTTGACTTTTTTGTGCGTGTGTTCGTGCTTTGTTTCAGTCTTTATCGTTCATTGCGGCCGATGAACTTAGTTTATTTGTTTGTTTAGCTTACAATCACAGAATTTCTCTACCAATGCAACGTTTTTTTGGATATTTTATATGCGTTTTCTTGTCAATTTTTAGGCATTTTCGTATAAATTGCATTTAAAGAGTGTTTTATTTATTGCATTCACTTCTGGTGCTACCCTGCATATTGACTGCTTTCGTTGCTTACTTATCGAGGGTACCGTCGCAGTCCCTGCACTTTGGGACACTTGTCTCCAAAACATAACCCCCCGTATTCTTTTGTTGAAAGAATAAATTTCATTTGATTTGATTTCTGTTAAAATACACCCCAACAAATAAAAATTGCAGTACAAAGAACATAATAGGAGCACGTATCAACTCTAAAAACAAACGTAAAAAAGTAAATAAGGTTACAAATAAGGTTACGCAAGAAATGCGGCTATCGTATGCATGCTGTGACGAGTAATACAGGAGGTCAGTTGTAATTTCTTGGCAGTTTTGGAATTTTGGCGAAACTTTTGAAAATAAAGAAACAAAACAAGTGGAATGGGCAGGAACCAATTTATCGTTGCACACAATAGAAAAATCTAGGTGATAAGGTTACACACAACGGAACAAAACAAGTCCGGATTGTTAATCGTAGCGACTCAGAAGCAAGATATTTCCGATCTCTAGAGGCACATGGAACGAATCAATGAAAAAAAAAGGCTTTAACGTTACAAGAAGGAATTCTAACTTTATGAGCGTGGTCCAAACGCAAAGGTGCGTATGAAAGGTTTGCTTCTCACGCTCTCTACGACGCTGCCACGAATTCGAGCACAGCCTACGTTTCGTCGGTGCTGCGTCCTAAGCTGCGTGTCAAGTATGAGCGGCGACACAACGCATCTATGGCACTTCCGCTGGCCCACACCAAGAATGAGGGCCCGAAATTGGCCGTCCTCAGCTCCCATGACAAATCTGCGGAAGCTATATTGAAGGCAAAACATGCGGCTTTCGTTGTTGTTTCAACCGAAAAAGTAGAGGCGGGTTGTCATTAAGGGGCCATAAAGACAAACTACAAGCTTGTTTTATTCGAAAGATGTTTGTGTTTTATAGTGCCCCCAGCGCTTGTCCGGAAGCAAACCATGCTTTATTCACTGGGAAAGTAATTATTTAAGCTAAAACTTTGATTCTCGCGCCAAAACGTGAGGTTGAACGACGTTTTCAATGACATCATAAGAACAGGTCTTTCCGCTAAACTTAATGTGAAGGGGAGACTTGTTTACGGTCAGTGAACCTAGATGGCGCCACCACACCGCGGCATGCCGTTTTCTGCATTTGGTTTGTTTGTGAACGTATTAAAACCTGGGTTGTTTTTGTTAATGGAGGAAAAAATCGTTTCGCGTAATAGTGTTCACTCGACAAATTTGTTCACGTAAAACACCGCCACTTGCGTCAGTCGGCCAGTGTCGTCTAAGACAACCCGAAAACCCCTAAGTGTGTCCACCTGAACCAATCATAGTACGCGCAGTACCAACAGCAGTACGTATCGGTACTTCGATGTTTACGTGTGCTTTCGCTATTTCCACTGTTTGTCCAACCATTCTTACTGATATAAAAAGAATGGCCCCTACATTTGACCGCAAATAGCTCGTTCGGCAAGCTTGTAGGCTCTGCCTTATTTGTGTTTGCTTTTGCCGGTCTCCCCCAATCGCAGAGGTGGTTGTTACGACCTCATAGGTTCTGTTGCTGGAAAAGAGCTAGTGGGTCACATGGCCATTCCCTTTTTCCTCATTATAAAGCTTATTTGAGCGAAGGTTACGTTAAAAGTGGTGTCAGCGTGATTCTAAGGAGGCAGTGTTTTTAATGAACCAAATTGGCATTTTGCCTGCATTGCCCCTTTAAGCACAACACCGTGACTGTCTCGGGACATGGCATCGGCCACTAATTCTGGTGGCATGAATGCTTGTGCGAATCTTCCGCAATATCCGAAGATATCTATTAAAATAACATAGGCGGCATTTTTACGGCGACGCAGTACACCTCTATCACCCAAGGAAATTTTCGTGGCGATGTCCGTAGAAAACTATCATAATTAACAAGGCAAGCACTTACCTACCCAGGGGGATTGGCCTTACCGATAAAGATTGCGGCTGCGTAAGCTACTCCGAGTGCAAAAGTATCCAAACGAACCAACATCCCGTAGTGACGTCACCACGCTTTCATACATAAAAAGAGAGACCGGTATAGCCCCTGCTTCAGTTCCTTCCAGGCTACTTTGGGTAGACCACGGAAAGTAAAGACGCCAGAAGAACAGCAAGACGACAAAGAAGAACATAAGGCAGTCGCAATTGTAGCTGTGCAGTAATAGAAAGTGTGGTGTGGTTAGGTACAATTCACTTGTCTCTGGTTTCTCTTTTTATAGAGCCACGCGTGTGAATTCAAGTGAAGTTGCATGGGCAATCGTTGTGGGTGTCGTTTGCAGCTCCGCAGTCCAACCACCTTTGCAGTGTGAATTGGAGCCACAGTTTTTTTTTAACATCACCAGTGCCCAGGTGCTGGGGCTGTTATTTATTTTTGCACTGTTGCGTGTGCTGTGCCCGATGTCCGAACGCTAGGCCTCGCGAAATGGATGATCTGCTGCTGCCAACCGCAGCCCAACTTCCGCAGCCATGGGTCGGCTGTTCGTTTTCCGCTGATGCCCAGTACTTGTAGATTAGCGCTTAATTTTGTGTTCCGCAATACCTTGCCGACGACTAGGCGAGTTTGTTCGTTAAGTATTCGCCCCTGCTACGTTGGTTGCTGTGGTTGGTCGATGCAGGACTATAGCAAAGTTGTGAATGTCTTACCGAACGCACCCCAGCATAAATCTTGCAACATCCTGTATCAGCGCAAAATTTTGTAATTGCCGAATAGAACCTCATTATTTATGTAGCAGTGCAAATAAAACTGTCATAAACTAAACAGCGAAAACAAAAACTGAACAAGAAGACTACTAACGGTAGCAACGAAATCAAAAATTGTTTACCTTAAACACTTCCTGCACACCATGAATAAAAAACAAGCCAGACACATAGAAAAATCATAACGCGAAAACATACAAAGCCCCTTGGTCCAAAGAGAAACCTGGTTGAAACGCGAAGGTTTGCCTGGTGCAAATTGGTGGGTGTTTGGGATTGATTAGGCTGAATTCCATTTATTCTGAAGTTCGAGACGCTTGAAGTATGAGTAGATCCTCATATTTTACAACAAAATCTAAACTACTTCAACCGTGTCGGAATTGCACAATTGGATAGATGTCAGCTTCATAACGTCTGCGACCCGGGTTCGATTGCGACCACGGGAAGGGTACCTTGTTCAGGGCTTGATAGTGTCACGTAGTCAAGGACGACGCAGTTGTCTTCAAGGAAAACAAGTTTATTGGCGCGAACTTGTGCTTCCCTAACGACTCAAAGAATACAGAGGCGGCGAAGCAGCAGTCAACAAAGTGACTTGCGCAGGCTAGCGGTGGTGAGTCGAATGCCGCTGCGTCTGCTTTGCGGTCATTTATCTCTCGGCGCGAGGGCTTCTCGATTGGAACCAGAACACTCTACATCATAGAAGATTATTCTAGGCTGTTCACACTAGTTCGAAACGCTGTCCCTCTCAGCCGAGATAACACATGCGGCACGGAAAGAAAGAACGGAACACGCACCTCCCTTGCCACACAGACAACACCGATAATACCGACGGGCGTAGACGGGCGGCAAAAGCAAAACACAAATAAACAAACGTAATGCATGGTTTGCGGCAATATGCCATCGCTAATCATCATCATCGTTTTGTGAAAGAACCCAAAAATGATAGCACAACGTGAAAAAGTAAACATAGGAATTTGCGTGTTAGTGCACGCTGACAGCGCGGAAGGGGTAATTTAATAATTTCCCGTCCTTTTTTCTTTGTAAGCAGCTGTCTCCTGACCTTTTTGTCTATGTAACCATTGTATTCTTTCTTCTTCTTTTTAATATTATTATATTATGATATTGTTGTTATTACTATTATTATTATTGTTGTTATTATTATGAGTAATTTAATAATAATATAATAACAATATTATAATATTATTATTATTATTATTTCCAATTCACACTCCAACCATAAGCTAATTATACTTGGGGACTTCAACACCCCAGGTATTCACTGGAACAGTCTTTCATTTCAGCATAAAAACCATTATGCAGCGCAGAAATGCACCATGTTATTAGATTTTCAATCATTCACCTCCTTGCAGCAGTTCTGCCACATAGAAAACTTCTGTGGTAATGTCCTAGACGTGTGCTTCTCGAACTTGAAAAACGTACAAGTGTGTGCCTCCGAAATATCTCTTGTACGCCCCGACAAGTTTCACCCCCCTGTTATTGTCTCTATCTCTGTCGCTGCCCAGCATTGCTATGGTGGTGTTGACGATTGTGCAGTCCCGCGATATGCTTTCAAGCGTGGAGATTATGTTGGGCTCTATCACTTTTATTCATCTGCTGAATGGTCTAGTGTTTTTGATGTCAATGATGTTGACGAACAGGTTCGACGTTTTACCGAAATTGTCAGGAATGGCATGGAAAAGTACATCCCTTTTTATAAGCCTGTTCATTCCAAATTTCCCCACTGGTTCTCTAAAGAACTTCGAAGTTCGCTTAAACTGAAGGACAGTGCCCACAAAAAGGCCAAGCGGTCTGGGCTTGACAAGTGGAAAGCGGATTTTAGTCGGTATCGCTCACTTTGTAAAAGCCTCTACCGGCGTGACCACCAGCTCTATATAGAGTCGTTAGAGGCTTCTGCGTCTCAGAAACCGGCTGACTTCTGGAGGTATGTACGCGGCCGTTCTAAGGCGTCTAAAGAACACATTAGTCTGATTAATTCCGATGGGGAACAGGTTGAGGATGTCGCCACGAGCTTTGCTCAGTACTTTCATTCTGTCTTTCAACTGCCAGATGGTCCCGACGAACGCCTATCGTTAATTAATATGTCTAATTTTAGTACACTTATGTTCGATGAAAAACTTGTCAATGATAGCCTTAAACGGATGAAACCGTCATTTTCCTGTGGTGCAGACGGAATTCCAGCAGCCCTCATGAAGGCTTACGGCAACATTTTTGTGCCTGTCTTAAATTCCATTTATAATAACTGTTTGCTTTTCGGCAAATTTCCTCGTGCATGGAAGATTGCTCGAATTTTTCCAATATTTAAGTCTGGTGATAAGTCAGCCGTTACCAACTATCACCCAATCTCACTCCTTTGTGTCGCCTCAAAACTCTTTGAGTCAGCTCTGCACAACATTCTTGCTGCCTGCGTCAAGAACGTTCTGATACCAAATCAGCACGGCTTTTTCTCGGGTCGATCGACGGTTACAAATCTTGCAAGCTTTATGACTCAGGCTTCGGCTGCAGTTTGGGAAAACGGCCAGTTGGATGTAATTTATTTTGACCTCAGTAAGGCGTTTGATGTAGTGAACCATAAATTATTAATTAACAAGCTTACTATGTCCGATGTTGATGCAAGTCTTGTTGCCTTGTTGTCCAACTATCTCCTTGACCGGTCCTTTTACGTAGATGTAAACTTCAAAAGGTCTAGTGTTTACACTGCAACGAGTGGTGTACCTCAGGGTTCTGTGCTGGGTCCACTATTGTTTTCTATCTTTATCAATGATGTGTCAACAGTGTTAACAAAATCTTCATTTCTTCTCTATGCTGATGATGTCAAACTATTTAGGCACATTAGCAGTTTTCAGGACTGCTGTGCCTTGCAGAGGGATGTGTCGGAATTATCGGTCTGGTGCAGCAAAAACTGTCTAATTTTAAATCCAGCTAAAACAAAGGTTGTCACGTACAGCCGGAAAACCCATCGTCTACTGTTTTCCTACAGTACAACGGGAGCTCCGTTGCAAAGGGTTGAGGAGATTAGGGACCTCGGGGTTCTTTTCGACAGTACCCTCTCTTTTTCTTCTCATATTAGGCTCATCACCCGGCGAGCGCTCCGAAGTCTTGGAAATGTGTGTCGGATTACAAAGGAATTCTCTTCTCCAGATCCATTTCTAATGCTATACAATGCAATATGTATCCCCCAGTTAGAATATGCTTCTGTTGCCTGGAACGGCATCTCCAAATCTAGTAGCGAATTAGTAGAACGTGTGCAGAAGTTTTTATCCATATTTAAGCACCGTCATCACAATCACAGTTCGGGTCCTGATTCGGACTTACCCATAGTTCCTTCCATTCCTTCGTTGACCTGCAGACGTATGCGTGCAGACCTTACATTTCTTCACAAAATTGTTCATGGTGACCTTTCTTGCGCAGACCTGCTTAACTGTTTAGAGTTTAGTGTTCCACAGAGGCCCACCAGGTCGCATCGCCCTTTCTTGACAGCTGCGCGCAACTCCAATCATTCTCCTGTGCGCAGAATACAGAATTGCTACAACCGCTTCTCTGAACGCCTTGACATCTTTCAAAGCTCCTTTACAATTTACCGTACTGCTTTGTTGAACACAGTATATTAAACATCTATGATATCTCTGTCGTTCGTTTTTCTTTTTTTTATTGCTGAAATTTGGTTTCTCTGTGGTTCTGTTTAACCAATATAGTTGCCTGTTTTTGAAACTGTTTACTTATCATAGTTGTCTTATCATTTGTCTCTATACTTTGTCATTGTTCTTGTCGTCTTACTGTTAAACTTTGTTCTCTGCTTGTTGTGTATTCATTACAATAAGCTGAGCCACAAAGGCATCTTCTTTTTCTTTTTTACCTGTACCCAGGCTCCGCCTGTGCTTTATTTCTGTAATATTCGCTACTTCAATTTGTGTGTGTGTTGTCGCTTGTTTGTTTCTTTCAATATGTTTCTTGTATTTTGTTTTCATGTAACTATCCGTGCGCCAGCACCCAGGCCTCTGGCTGTTCCTGGGCACGTAAATAAACATGATTGATTGATTGATTGATTGATTATTATTGTTATTATTATTATTATTATTATTATTATTATTCCGTGGAGAGCAGCATGAATTCCCAGCCTGCAAAATTTTGGAAGTATATCCGGTCTCGTCAAAACAACTCTTGTGATCGCATCAGCCTGGTTAATTCCTCTGGGGAACAGGTTCATGACGTCGCCAACTATTTTGCGCAGCAATTTAGCGCTACATATGGCCATCGCGATGAGACGGTAATGAACCTTTTGTTAAACCATAAACAAGGCCCAAGCCTTATACTATTAGACGAAAAGCTGGTTCTTGGAGCCTAAAGCGCATGAAACCATCTTTGTCCTGTGGCCCTGACGGAATCCGTCCGGCCATTGTTAAAACCTATGGCAGTATTTTTGTACCTGTTCTAACTTCTATATTCAATAATAGTCTAAAAACAAACGTCTTCCCGCGCACGTGGAAAATCTCTCGAGTGCGTCCAATTTTAAAGAGAGGCCCGACGTCTGACGCAACAAATTATAGGGCTGTTTCTCTCCTTTGTGCCTGCTCCAAGCTGTTTGAGACAGCGCTTCACAAAGTCTTATCAAGTTCTGTACAAAACGTCCTGATACCTAACCAGCATGGTTTTATATCGGGAAAATCGACAACAACAAACCTCACCTGCTTCATGGAGCAGGCCTCCGCAGCAGTTTCAGAGAGGGGCCAGTTGGACGTTGTATACTGTGACCTGAGCAAGGCATTCGATGTTGTCGGCCACTCGTTGTTACTTAATAAGCTTTTACGGTCTGGCGTTGATGCACCACTCGTGGCATTGTTGTGGAGTTATCTACACAATCGGTTTTGTTATGTGAGTGTTAACGGCAAGAAGTCCGCTATGTACAGGACAACAAGTGCTGTGCCCCAAGGCTCTGTGTTGGGCCCTCTGTTGTTTTCTATTTTTATAAACGATGTGTCAGCTGCAATCAAGAAGTCTTCGTTCCTAATCTATGCTGACGACATCAAAATATTCAAACGTATTAAGTCTGCTGAGGACTGTGTTTCCCTAAACAAAGATGTGTCCTAAATGGTGTTCAGAGAATAGATTAACTCTTAATCCAAACAAAACAAAAGTCATCTCTTATAGCCGAAATACAAACATCCTTTACTTTTCTTACACCATTGACGGCGGCCCCCTGTCTAGAGTTGATGGTATCAGAGACCTTGGAGTGCTCTTTGACAGCGCCCTAACTTTCTCGCCCCATGTCGATCAACTTACTCGGCGGGCTCTTCGCTCTCTTGGTGCTGTATGCAGATTTTCACGGGACTTTGGGTCTCCTAATTCATTCCTGAAACTATTCAAAACACTTTGTATTCCTCAACTAGAATATGCCTCTGTCGTGTGGAATGGAACCTGTCATTCTAACAGCAAACGTATAGAGCGTGTTCAGACCAAAATTCTAGCAATATACAGGCATCGTTTTTCCTCTGGGCCTCCCGAGACTGCCTTAGCAGTATCCAGATTCCCATTGCCTGTCTCTCTGAGTTGTCGGCGAACCCACCTAGATCTTCTTTTTCTATATAAACTGCTTCATGGTATTATCACATGCCAGGAACTACTTGCACAAGTCAGCCTTCGAGTTTCACAAAAAACAACAAGGTTTACCCTGCCTTTCCATAATGCTACAGCACTCAACACCCATTCCCCCCTCCAAATAGTGCAGCGTCTCTATAACTGTCACTCTGGGAAACTTGATATATTTCAACGTCCCCTTCGGGAGTTTTTGACTGGTTTGTTAGCTGTGATACAATAATTACTCTTCTTTTCGGCATTTTTTTTAGTTTTTTATATGGTTTTTATGTATGCAATGTCTTCATAGTTCTTGTTTCTGGTTTGTAAGTCCAATATACTCGGCACTTTGTGGCTGTAACTGCTTCATTGACTTGTCATATATTACGGTATGCTACTTGCCTTCCATCGCACCTGATTTATGTGATGTGTCTGGTACTTTCCATCTTCTGTTGCTGTAATTTCATAAATCAGTTCCTGTATTTTGTTTCATACATTCATGTTTAATTGAAGCTTTGTGTTTTCGCCTATATCTGCGAATATGTTTTTATGTCTGCTTGCTTCACCCAACTGCTGTGACCATTGTTCCATATACTTTTGCCATTGATCCACCATTAGAGTTTCTTAATCGTCTAATTGTGGCTGGAATACCTTTTTATTATTCTTAGGGTTTTACTGCTTTTTTTTTCTTTGCTCGTTCTTCTCGTTGACTGTTTATATTGTGAGTTGCTCCTGTATATTAGTGCCGCATTTTCTCTTCCTCAGTGCGCCAGAACCAAGGCCTCGGCTGTTCCTGGGCACTCTAATAAACATTGATTGATTGATTATTATTATTATTACTATTATTATTATTATGATATCTCGTTCCGACTATTTCCCTTCTAACTATTAAATCTTTAGAAGCGACAGCAAATTAACTGGACCTAAACAAAAATGTGGCGGGGTTCTCGTTGCCGTTGATCATTCAGTGCAGTGCATGCGGCGTGCTGACCTCGAGACCCTTGACGAATCAGTTTGGCTTGAGGTAGGCCTCACGAAGGGCGAAAAGCTACTCATCGGTGCATTCTATATATCCCCGGATGTATTACCTTCTGAATTTAATCGAACACTCATATCCATAGAACATGTCTCAAATGCGCACTCCAACCATAAGCTCATTATACTTGGAGACTTCAACACCCCAGGCATTCGCTAGAACAGTCTTTCCTTTGAGCACAAAAACCATTATGCAGCGCAGAAATGCAGCATGCTATTAGATTTTCAATCGTTCACCTCCATGCAGCCGTTTTGCCGCATGGAAAACTCTTGTGGTAATGTTCTAGATGCGTGCTTCTCAAACTTAAAAAACGTAGAAGTGTGTGCCTCCGAAATATCCCTTGTGCACCCCGACAAGTTTCACCACCCTCTTATTGTCTCTGTCTCGGTCGCGACCCAGCATCGCTCTGGCGGTGTTGACAATTGTGCAGTCCCACGATACGCTTTCAAGCGTGGAGATTATGCTGGGCTGTATCACTTTTATTCATCTGCTAAATGGTCTAGTGTTTTGGATGTCAATGATGTTGACGAACAGGTTCGACGTTTTACCGAAATCGTCAGAAGTGGCATGGAAAAGTATATCCCTTGTTATAAGCCTGTTCCTTCCAAATTTCCCCACTGGTTTTCTAAAGAACTTCGAAGTTCGCTTAAACTTAAGGACAGCGCCCACAAAAAGGCCAAGCGTTCTGGGCTTGACAAGTGGAAAGCGGAGTTTAGTCGGTATCGCTCACTTTGTAAAATCCTCTACCGGCGTGACCACCAGCTCTATATAGAATCGTTAGAGGCTGCTGCGTCTCAGAAACCGGCTGAATTCTGGAGGTATGTACGCGGTCGTTCTAAGGCGTCTAAAGAACACGTTAGCCTGCTTAATTCCGATGGTGAAGAGGTTGAGGATGTTGCCACCAGTTTTGCTCAGTACTTTCATTCTGTCTTTCAACTGGCAGATGGCAACGACGAACGCCTATCGTTTAATAACTCTAATTTTAACACACTTATGTTCGATAAAAAAATTGTCAATGATAGCCTTCAACGGATGAAACCATCATTTTCCAGTGGTGCAGATGGAATTCCAGCAGCCCTCCTGAAGGCTTACGGCAACATTTGTGTGCCTGTCTTAACTTTCATTTATAATAACTGCTTACTTTTAGGTAAATTTTCTCGTGCATGGAAGATCGCTCGACTTTTTCCAATATTTAAGTCTGGTGATAAGTCAGCCGTTTCTAACTATCGCCCGATCTCACTCCTTTGTGTCGCCTCAAAACTCTTTGAGTCAGCTCTGCACAAGGTTCTTGCTGCCTGCGTCAAGAACGTTGTGATACCAAATCAGCATGGCTTTTCCTCTTGTCGATCGACGGTCACAAATCTTGCAAGCTTTATGACACAGGCTTCGGCTGCAGTTTGTGAAAACGGCCAGTTGGACGTTATTTATTTTGACCTCAGTAAGGCGTTTGATGTGGTGAACCATCAGTTATTAATTAACAAGCTTGCTAAGTCCGGTGTAGACGCAAGCCTTGTTGCCTTGTTGTCCAACTATCTCCTTGAACGGTCCTTTTATGTAGATGTTAACTACAAAAAGTCTAGTGTTTACCCTGCAACAAGTGGTGTACCCCAGGGGTCCGTGCTGGGTCCATTATTGTTTTCTGTCTTTATCAATGATGTGTCAACAGTGTTAACAAACTCTTTTCTTCCCTATGCTGATGATGTCAAACTATTTAGGCACATTAGCGTTGTTCGTGACTTCTGTGCCTTGGAGAGGGATGTGTCGGAATTATCGGTCTGGTGCAGCAAAAACTGCCTAATTTTAAAACCCACTAAAACAAAGGTTGTCACCTACAGCCGGAAAACCCACCGTCTGCTGTTTTCCTACAGTATTGAGGGAGCTCCTCTGCAAAGGGTTGAGGAGATTAGGGACCTAGGGGTGCTTTTCGACAGTACCCTCTCTTTTTCTCCTCATATTAGGCTCATCACCCGGCGAGCACTCCGAAGACTTGGAAATGTGTGTCGGATTACAAAGGAATTCTCTTCTCCAGATCCATTTCTAATGCTATACAATGCTATATGTATACCACAGTTAGAATATGCTTCTGTTGCCTGGAACGGCATCTCCAAATCTAGTAGTGAATTAATAGAACGTGTGCACAAGCAGTTTTTATCCATATTTAAGCACCGTCATCACAATCACAGTTTTCATCCTGATTCTGACTTACCCATGGTCCCTTCCATCCCTTCCTTGAACTGCAGACGTATTTCTTCACAAAATTGTTCATGGTAACCTTTCTTGCGCAGACCTGCTTAAGTGTTTAGAGTTTAGTGTACCACAAAGGCCCACCAGGTCGCATCGCCCGTTCTTGACCGCTGCGCGCAACTCCAATCATTCTCCTGTGCGCAGAATACAGAATTGTTGCAACCGCTTCTTTGAACGCCTTGACATCTTTCAGAAATTCTTTACAATTTACCGTACAGCGGTGTTGAATACAGTATGTTAAACACCTATGATATGTCTGGCGTTTTTTTTTTCTTCTGGAATTTGGGTTCTCTGTGGTTGTGTCTATCCAACTGAAAGTTGCCTATTTTAGAAACTGTTTACTGTCATTTGTTCGTCTTATCATTTGTCTCTACACTCTTGCCGTTGTTTTTGTTGTATTACTGTCAAACTTTGTTGCTCTGCCTGTCGTGTGGCCTTTACGGCAGGCAGAGCAACATAGGCATCTTCTTTTTTTATTTCTTACCTGTACCCAGGCTCCGCCTTTGCTTTATTTCTGTCATCTTGACTACTTCAATTTGTGTGTGTCTTTTGCTTGTTTGTTTCTTGTTATATGTTTCTTGTATTTTGTTTTCATGTAACTACCCGTGCGCCAGCACTCAGGCCTCTGGCTGTTCCTGGGCACGTAAATAAACATGACTGATTGATTGATTGGTTGGTTATTATTATTATTATAATTATTATTATTAATATGCTTTAAGTATGCTTAAGTAGGAGACGCTCGTCTATCTGCAGAATACAACGTGCGTATAATGAATATTCTGATCGTCTTGATATATTTCAGAGCTCTTTTTCTTTGTTCTCAAACGACTTGAAAACTGTTGTAGCTTAAGTGCCTTTAGTCATTGCAAATTTATGTGCTGTATTTATTGTAGGCAAATCATGTTCTTGTTTTTTTTTTTCACATTTCCTGGTTTGGCGTTGCTTGAATTTCTGTAGGTTTGAGTGCCAGTGCTTGTAATGCTGAACTTCTTTCAAAGTTGAAACTTCTGAACATTTTGTTATAAAACCTTCGTGTTATGCGTATAACTTATCTCTGTCATGTTCAGTGAGTATTTCCTGTTTTTCACGTGCCTTGAACATTTCGCTGTCCGAGTGTCATGGCTTGCAACGCTAGGTCTCCTGTTTCTTTTCTTTTCTTTTTTTTTGCTGTTTTGCTTTCTGAGATTACTGTAACTATCTTTACTTTATTGTTTCTTTCATGCATACGGTTCTGTGTGTTGTGTTGTCTTGATTTTAGTTTGTTTTTATGTACGATTTGTATATGGTGTACCAGTACCAAGACCCTAGGGTTGTTCCTGGGCACCGAAAATATAGGTTGATTGATTGATTGATTGATTGATTGATTGATTGATTGATTGATTGATTGATTGATTGATTGATTGATTGATTGATTGATTGATTGATTGATTGATTCATTGATTGATTGATTGATTGATTGATTGATTGATTGATTGATTGATTGATTGATTGATTGATTGATTGATTGATTATTATTATTGGCGCCCAGCTGGGATGCATGCTTGCTCTGCTCCTGCCCTTTTTTCGGGAAACAACAGTTCTATCGCTGCGAAAGCTGTGTAAAACGTGTGCACGCGAAGTGAGTGACCTGGCCGGACGACCAACTGGAACTTTTGAGGGCTGGATCGCGCCCATTTCGCTGCAATTTGTGCAATTCTACCAGGACGGGCGCTAAGCCTAGTGACGGGATGGAGGCACCACCGACGGAAACGTGTTCTCCGCAGCCCAGCGCTCCACCGACCGGTTCCTCTCTCTCCCCTCCGTGTGACCTTTGTGGTGAGATTGCCGGTCTCCGCCGTCTTCTCCTCGACGCGCTGGAGGCAATTTCTTTTTTGAGCGACGAAGTTTCGGAAATGCGAGAAGAAAATGAGCGCCTCCGAAAGGACCATTCCCGCGGAGCCGAACAGCAGGCTCGAATCGTCGCCTCCCTCCGCTCCTAGGTTCGTTTTTTACGTGAGGTGCTGGCCCGCCGTGTGACCCCCGCGCCTGCGAAGTCCCCGACGGTTGTTCCATTTGAAGCTTCCGTGATCCCCTCAACCTCCGACAACCCCTCACCCTCCGACACGCCTCGAGACACCAAGACCAGTCCTGTTTGCCCTACGCCGCCAGCTCGTCAATCCCCTTCGGAGCAGTGTGTTGACGATCCTGCCCGACCCCCTTTGACAATTGCCATAAAGGGTGAAAAGAATACAAAGAAGGCAAACAGGCCTTCATTCCTTGGAGCCATGGAGTTGTGTGCATTATCGGTGGTTGAGCGGCCGCAGCTTCAAAGGGCACTATTTGTTTCAAAGTTGAGCCCTTACACTGTCACTGCTGACCTCAAGAACCACATTGAATCTCAAAATATTTGTCCCCTTTCCTGCCGGCGGCTGAAAACAAAATATTTGTCGTACTCCTCGTTCTACGTCTTGGTTGACGAAGAAAACATGAAGCGTCTGAACGACCCCTCAATGTGGCCGCGTGGCTGCATTTTCAATCCATTCCGTGGGATTCTACATGATGATATGCTCCATCCTTCAGAGTCTGTAATTGACAGTGGTGTGTAATCTGTACATCTTTTACCAAAACGCTCGTGATCTACGAACTAAGCCAACTGAATTCTTTGCTAATGTTATTTCGTCTTCGTTTCCTGTCATTGTGATTACCGAAACTTGGCTGTGCAATGCGATTCCCTCATAAGACTATTTTCCATCAAGTTACAACACCTTCCGCAGTGATCGTGACTTTAGTGCAACCAAACAAAAAGGTGGTGGCGTACTTATGGCTGTAGATAATTCTCTGAGATCTATTCGCCGAAGTGACATTAAAACTGTTCCTGAATCAATATGGGTCGAAATTAGCCTTGATCGTTGAGAAAAATTGTTGATTGGGTCCTTCTATGTGCCGCCTAGCATTAACCCAATCTCTTTTAATGACATCATCTCTTCCATTGAAAACGTCATAGCTTCACATAGGAAGCACAGGATTGTTGTTAACGGTGATTTTAATACCCCTGGTATCGACTGGAGAACACTTAAATATTCTCATTACCATCAATACATAGAGAATAAGTGCGCCCTACTATTAGATTTTCTTGCTTTTATTCCCTTCAACAACATAATTCTATTGCCAATTCTTGCGGTAACATATTAGATCTGTGTATTTCGAACAATCAGCCTGTTGAAGTGTCACTCTCTGACGTTTTTCTTGTTCGTCCCGATAAATTTCACCCACCACTTAAACTAACACTCTCTCTGTCAGGGGAAAAACAGAGCTTTCAAAATAACATCAACAAATCGCCCAGATTTGCTTTCAAAAGAGGTGACTACGTTGGCTTACACCGTGACTTATCCTCCATTGACTGGTCTAACGTAACTGAAAAAACCAATGTTGATGACCAAGTATATCAGCTTACGCAACTTATCTTAAGCAGTATGCGCAAATATATTCCACAATATACTCCTAAACTCCAGAAATATCCCCCCTGGTTCTCGTCTGAACCTATAAGTGCTTTAAAGCATAAAGATCACGCACACAGAAAGCTTAAAGGCACTGCATCTCTGGAGCGCAAGGAATATTTCCGATGTTTTCGAACTCTCTGTAAACGCCTATATAAACGGGATCACAGTTCATATATTGCACACTTAGAAAAATGCGCCTCTGACAGGCCGGCTCAGTTCTGGAAGTATGTACGCAAACGGTCGAACAAAAGTGAAGAGCCTTTTATACTACTGGACTCCAATGGAACAGAACTACAAGCCGTCGCTGACTGTTTTGCCACACAGTTCTCTTCCGTTTATAAAGCCTCTGACTCTAGCACTACTATCGAACAACATTTGGAAATCAACAAACCCAATGCTATGTCGCTAGATGAAAATCTCATCAGCGAATGCATTAAGCGCTTGAAACCATCCTTATCATGTGGTCCAGATGGTATCCCCTCAGCCATACTAAAAGCTTATAGCAGTATATTGGTCCCAGTACTGACTAGCATATTTAATAACTGTCTGATTACTTCCACATTTCCTAGCATGTGGAAAATTGCTCGTGTTTTTCCAGTATTTAAGTCTGGCTCTAAAACTGATGTCTCGAATTATCGACCGATTTCTCTTCTCTGTGCCATGTCAAAGATTTTTGAGCTGGCCCTTCACCTCATACTGTTTTTTAATGTGAAAAACTCATTGAATATTAATCAACATGGATTTGTCCCTGGCCGCTCAACCGTCACTAATCTTGCCTGTTTCATGACACAAATATCTACACCTGTATTCCAGAGAGCACAAATCGACACCATTTACTGTGACCTCAGCAAAGCGTTCGATGTAGTCAGTCACTCAAGGCTTATGGTTAAACTTGGTCTTTTTGATGTTGACACCGCTGTTGTGAATCTATTGCATAGCTACCTTCGTGGCAGATCGTGCTATGTTGCCGTCAATGGCCAAACGTCTTCCTTTTACAAAGTGAAGAGTGGTGTACCTCAGGGCTCGATATTAGGCCCACTCCTCTTTTTAATGTATGTTAACGACGTTTCTTCTGCCATTCGCAATTCTTCTTTCCTTTTGTATGCAGATGATATAATGATATTTAGGGAAATTCTTTCATTTAACGACTGTCGCTTGTTGCAGTCTGATTTGTGTTCTTTTTCAGAATGGTGTAAAAACAATAACCTTTCTCTCAATATTTCAAAAACAAAAGTCATGAGTTTCACTCGCCAATCATCTAGCGTATCTTTTTTATACTCTGTGAATTCTGTGTCTCTATGTAGGGTTTGTGAGATCAATGATCCCGGCGTTCTCTTTGATAGCACCTTGCATTTTTCAGCTAATACTAAGCGTGTTGCTATGCGGGGTCTTCGTTTTCTCGGCTGTGTTTGTAGAATATCGAGAGAATTCAATGCTCCTATGCCACTCCGAAAATTGTACACCGCATTATGTCTTCCTCAACTTGAGTATGCATCTCTGATCTGGAATGGCATCTCTAATTCCTTATGTAACGTAATCGAGCGTGTCCAGAAAACATTTCTAAGCGTTTACAACCATCGCTTCGCTAAAAAGGACTCTGGCTTGTGTTCTAACACCGTTGAACTATTGTCACTGCCTTCACTTCGCTGCCGGCGAAATCGCGCTGATCTCTTCTTTCTTTTCAAGCTCGTTCACGGTACTATATCCTTTCCTATACTGCTCAATAGTACTAATTTTTCGATCCCGCGGAAGCAAACAAGAGAGAGCAGGCCGTTTCTTGTAACTACCCACCTCTCTCAGCACTCAACCCTCAACAGGATACAAAGTCTTTATAATTTTTATTTTCTTGACCTCGATATTTTTGATGGGTCACAGCTATCGTTCTCCTCCAAGGTTTGTGCCGTTATAAGATAACATCACATGTGCAATTTGCTCTATCCTTCTTTTTTAGTTTATCTGCCGCATTGTTGTATGTATGTATGTATGTATATATGTAAGTATGTATATTATCTGACTTTTCGTCATTATCATTAGCTATTTCTAATACTGTGTTAATCTACTTTTGTCCTGTCGTCCTAATATTTCTGTACTCATTGTGTCTCCTATAGTTTTCTTCTGAACAGTCATCTTGTTCTATTGTGTTATTCTTAGTTTTTTTGTTTCGTTTTTTTTGTGCACCAGCATCAAGACCTCTCGGTTGTTCTTGGGCACGTAAATAAACGATTCATTGATTGATTGATTGATTGATTGATTGATTGATTATTACTATTAATATTATTACGAAGTGTGCGCTTCACACCCAAATCACCATTACATCATTCTGGGGGATTTCAATGCACCCGGTGTACAATGGGACAGTCTAACTAACCAGCATTACAATTATTACGTACAGCAGAAATCTCGCATTATTTTAAAATTATTTTAAAATCCATGGCACAACTGAATAACCTCAAAAACTGCTTCGAAAATATCTTAGACCTCTGCTTTTCAAACATTCAGACCGCGCGAGTAATAATGGCGGATATCTCTCTTGTCAAGCCCGACAAGCTTCATTTTCCATTTTCAGTTTCTGCTCCCGTATCGATTCGGCATTGTGGTGCCTAACTAAAGTATAATTAACTCTCTCCTTTCTGGTATGCACGTGGGGATTACGTGGGGGCTTGTATAGGTTTTTTTCTTCGTTTGATTGGTCAGAAATTTAAAAACTCTCTGATAGCAATGCACAGGTCGAACGGTACACCAAAATTGTCAATAGCAGTATGGACCAATTTATTTCCCAGTATAAACCAAACCACTCCAAGCACAATTTTGGTTTTCGAAAGAACTTCGTACGACCCTTAAATTAAAAGACCGCCGCCACAGAAAGTATAAGAAAACCGGGATTGACTAATGGAAACAGAACTTCCGCTCTTACCGTAAAGCATGTACACACTTTTATCAGCGGGACCACCACTCCTATCTCGATTCTGTAGAGAGTAGTGCGAATTTTCAGCCTCGAACATTTTGGAGATACATCCGGTTCCGTAAGAACAACTCATATGATCTTATCAATCTTGTAGATTCCTCTTGGGAAGAAGTTCATAATGTCGCCAACAACTTTGCTCAGCACTTCAGTGCCACATGTGGCCAGCGTGAGATCTCTGAAATGAACATATTGTTAAATCGCGTACAAGGCTCTAGTTTAGTGCTTTTGGACGAGCAGTTTGTTTTGGAGAGCCTAAAGCGAATGAAACCGTCATTGTCACGTGGAGCTCACGGAATACCTCCTGCTATTCTCAAAACCTACGGCAGCATTAGTGTACCTGTTTTGACTGTGATATTTAACCAGTGTGTAAAAACAAACGTGTTCCCTGTCGCGTGTAAAATTTCTCGAGTGCGTCCTATTTTGAAGTCAGGCTCTAAATCGGATGCAACAAACGACAGAGCAGTTTCTCTCCTTTGTGCTTGTTCCAAGCTGTTTTATACAGCGCTGTACAAATTACTGTCACGTTCTGTACAGAATCTTCTTGCAAGTAAAAAGCACGGCTTTATATCGGGACGATCGGAAACTAATCTCTCCTGCTGCATGGAGCAGGCCTCGGCAGCCATTTCTGAGAGGGGCCAGCTCGACGTTGTCTACTGTGATCTGAGCAAAGCATTTGACGTTGTCTGCCACACGTTGTTGCTTTAAAATCTTTTACAGGTAGGAATTGATACACCAATCGTGGCATTGTAGGGTAGTTATCTAGATAATCGGTTCAGTTTCGTTAGCGTTAACGGGCAGACGTCTGCTCTGTACAGATAAAAAACTCCCACCTCCCCTCGCGGGAACCCCTGTGTAGATGCGACGCAGAGGGGGTTCACTTTGCAGCGTTGGACAGCGGAGGAACGGCGCTGGAACGATAGAGCGGAGCGACTCAGGCACCGCGTTTTATAGCGCGCCTAACAGTGAGGGGACGCGCCAGCGCCAGTGCGTCTGCCGCGGCTACGACGCAACACAATCCAATACAATCCACTTTAATCCAATCCAATCCAAAACCAATTCAATCCAATGAGATGCGTTAGCATCTAACAAGCCGTGTGCCTCAAGGTTCCGTGTTTCGGCCTCTCTTGTTCTCCATTTTTGTTAATGATGTGTCAGCCGCAATTAGATATCTTCTTTCCTTCTTTGCGCTGACTACATTAAAATATTCAGACTGATTGAGTCCATTATTGACTGTATTGCCTTGGAGCAAGATATATCCTCATTTTCTACGTGGTGCTCAGACAATAGATTAAATCGTAACTCTACAAAAACAAAGGCCATGTCTTACAGGAGAAAAACGTACCGCACTTTATTTTTCTACAGTATTAACGGCGGTTACCTGTCTAGAGTTATCCGAGACCTCGGCGTGCTTTTCGACAGTGCCTTAACTTTCTCACCTCATGTCACTCAACCTACTAGGCTGGCGCTCCGCTCTCTTGGGGCTGTGTGCAGGTTTTCACGAGAGTTATGGTTTCCTCATTCATTCCTAAAACTATTCAGACCGCTTTGTATTCCGCAACTAGACTATGCTTCTGTCGTTTGGAATGGAACCTGTAGTTCCAACTGTCAACGTTTAGAGCGTGTACAGACCAAATTTTCATCAATATTTAGGCTTCGTTTTCCTTCGGAGCCTATCCCTATAACTGTTTCTCTAAGTTCCCGACGGACCCACTCAGACCTTCTTTTCATTAACAAATTGCTTCATGGTATTATTTTATGCCCGGAACTACTTGAATCAATCAGTTTTCGCGTTCCACAAAAAGCTACAAGGCTCGCCCACCCTTTTAAAGAAGCTGGAGCTCTCAGCACACGTTCTCCTCTTCAAAGGATGCAGCATCTGCATAATGTTCACTCCGAGAAGCTCGATATCTTTTAGCGTCCTCTTCAGGAGTTTTTGGCCGGGTTGTTAGCACTGAGAGACTAGGTTTATCTTGGAAGTGCTCTTTTTCTTCACTTATCGTCCTGACGTATGCATTGACTTCACCGAGCTTGTTGTTGTTCCTGGTTATTCGTGTATTGTGCTGATACTGCGACTGTAATTATCGCAGAATTTTTGTTTTTCTGTCGTTTTGATTATTTAAAGTTTCCATATTCACTTCATGCGTCCATTTAAACCGGAAAATTTACGCTCCCCGGATCTTGTAATGGCTTTCTTCTTTTCACTCACCCTTCCGTATAGCTACGCTTATCGTAAGATGTCTTCTTGCAATTGACCAGACATTACAGTTTTTATTGATTGTGTAATGTTGGCTATATTTCACTATGGTATTTTTATTCTTCTTTGATGTTGTTGTAGTTTCTTCTCATTTTTTGCTCACTCACTGTTCATTTGCCAGCTGTTGATGTATTTTATTGCCTTCTTATACATTTTCTGTGCCCAAGCAAGAATTTATTGTGTAAAGTCGGTTGGATGGCACTATTTTATTTCTAATCTTCGTTGCCGTTTTTGTAGTTTTTTTGCTCACTGATTGCTTATTAGCAAATTGATGATGTACTACAAAGCTGCATTTTCCCCTCTGAGTGCTCCAGGACGAAGGCTTCCGCTGTTCCTGGGCACTATAATAAACATTGATTGATTGATTGATTGATTGATTATTATCATACAACATTCTTGGAGACAAATCGGATGTTTTTATTGGCTCCCTGAACAAGTTTCCTGCAGGGCTGAGTAGTGCTGTTTGTAGCTAACAGTATATGTCTTACTCCGTTCACATATTATTGCCATGCCACCTTCCTTTGTTTGCTCCTTACTGCATTTCATTAAACTTTTCGTTTGTATAGCTTTTATCCTTACCTCATTATTTCTCAATTGGCTGTGTGTTCACTTAACTAGTACATTATTTGTGGATAACTCTTCCGTGCATAGAGTGTGATATCATTGTTGTTACCGTTTTTTATGCTTCTATTAGTGTAGCGTACTTTTAGTGATACGTGTTGTTTGTATCATGCCATTTTGTTTTTTATGTTTGTTAGTGTACCAGCACTAAGACATCACTGTAGTTGCTGTGCACTGAAAGAAAATTGATTAATTGATTGATGTAAAATAATATTATGAATAGCAATAATATAATTGTTTGCAAATGGTGAGATTAATTGATTTGATTGATTGATCTTACGGTTTCACGTGCCGACGCAGCGCATGCGATGAGGCGCGCCGTAATGGAGGGCTCGGGTTTAATTTTGACCACCTGGAGATATTTAACGTGCGCCGAAATCTCGCACACACGGGCTTTACAAATGCTGAGGATAATTTGCAGCAACCTGCAACAGCTTCACCATTTAAATATTGCGTATCAGCGCAAGCTTCTATCAATTTTGAAAGCCAGACTTTAGTGTTTTCACTGATGCCGTTGTACGCCATTACGCAATGCAGGAAACCAACTTTCTCTGATGGCGATGATGAACGTTTGAGCGTGAAGCGAAAGAAAAAAAATAAAGCCGTTCCAATCAATGTGAAATCTGTCTTAAGTGTAGAGCAGTGATTCGCCATAATGGGCTGTAGCGCCATTATCCGCCATTATCAAATTTCCCGCCTTCGCAGAGCTCGCGCTACCTGCCTAAAACTGCGCCAACGGCAGTTCTGGGACCGCGAGCACGAACAAACGAGCTTATTGGCCGTCATGTTCACCGTCTAGTCTTAGTCACGGACTTCAATGAGTCCCCGAATAAGATTCGGGGTACTTCACTTGCTCGAAAGCACTCAGGCCAGGCTACATAGCGGTCTTATTGAAGACTATAGGGACAGCCGCTAATAGACAGGAACGAAAGAGTCCCCTAGCGAAAAGCAGAGAAATCGCCGCAAAACTGCCGGTTGCCGTCGCCGGTGTTGGGCAACCATTTATTTCGAACCATGACTTTATTAAAACGAGCGCAAGAACTGAAACCCTTCCCGTTCCACCGAGGTATTACGGGTAAATTAAATACATTGAAAATGAATGTATGGACTGGATACATTGAAGAAATGCTGACCATCAGGCGGCGTATTTGGGCCGTGTTACAGATATGTTGCCATGATCCGCCATCTTTGGTAGGCCAACTCACGCGGCCGGGCCGAGGCCGCGTAAACAAAGATCGTCTGCTACGAAGCCTGGTCCCGAGAAACCCGCTGGGCTAACGAGAAAAGCAACCACGTTGTCTCAGGTTGTCGCAAAACGACTCGTGCTTTTCATCTCACCGTGAATTAGACAGTTGCTAATCGGCTTCAGGTTCATCGTCGTAGACTCGGGTGCAACGAGAACTCCAGCGGCTCACGCCAACGGGAACTGAGACGCGATCGCAATAACCCGCTGTTTAGCCGGCAGCTCGCTAACCGCGGCCCGCAGCTGTAACCAATCGCGCTGTGGAATATAGAATATAGTCCAATGTTGATATCATGCATGCTTTAACGCGCAAATGATACCGACTGCTCAAGCAGAATTAGCAATCAAATTACAAACCAAAACAATCAACCTTCGTAACTGCCACTTTCGTAGGGACTGATGGAAACACGCGAAGTCTGCGCAACGTCTCTTGAAAACACGATTTTATTCAACGCGCTCGGGCAGAGGTAATAAAGGCGGTTAACGTGTTTCTGTTGTGTATAGTTATTTTGTCACATTGCAGCGCCATTGTGAACGCATATTTGTTGTTCCTGAGTAATGGGAATGTATTTAAAAAAAATCTTTTGTTCGGCCATTTCCGCGCCGCCTTCTCGTAACCACTGCGGCGACAGCCGACATTAGTATTGACTCTATGGTCAACATTGCAGCCAATCACACCGTCACACCGCGCGTTCGGCCGCCCGATGTTTGCTCGCGACAAGTATCGGGCCGCAGAAGATCATCCCTGTCCATCTTTCTTTAACGTGCGGCAGAAAAATAAGACGCGCTACCCGGGAAATACAAGCACACGGCCATAGCGCACAGCGAAAGTTGAAAATGGTGGTTGACTGCAGCCGTAGATGCCACATCAAAGTAGTTGGGCCTTGCGGATTCCGGCGCAAACGCCGGGTCGCGCTCCGTGGAACAGGCATTAGGGAGTTTTAAAATTGGGGTTCCCAACGCTAAGGGGCCCCCAAGTATCTTGGGGCGTCGTACTCCGCATGCGCAAAACGCAAGCCGTCCTTGTGGTTGGGGGTTTGCGTCTAGCGCGGACGCTATCTTGCCAAAATACCGTGCGCCCCAAAGCCGATGTATAGTGCCTTGAACTAGTGTGTGCAGCGCGCTCATTCTCTACGGGAGAGGGCGGCCTTAGAGTTTCTTAGTAGGTATATATTAGAGAGGAAACTGCGCCTTGTAAGCCATGTCGCCGCGGGGGTTCATAAGAAGACCCCACTTTTTGGCTTGGGCTTGGCATGACAATTGGATTCTTAAGCGGTTTTGGGATTTGATTTCTTCACTATGCATTAACATGTTTACGAGCTACAAAGAAGCCAAAATCCTCGATGTTCTGCGGTGGCCGTGTTACGTGAAACAGCAGGCAGTGCGCGATCGCGCCTGACTTTGCTCATGCCGTAGTCGAAGGACGCATGAAAACGTACTTCGACGTAGACAAGATACGACTACGGGGATTCGACATATACGGGCGCTGGTATGCGTTCTATCGTGCCCTCGTGCACGACTGTTTAACGCTACGGTTTCTTTTATTCTTGTTAAAGTACTTTGCGGTCGGCGCACCGGTTCATCGCAAAGGCAATGTTTTAATAGGCACGCTCAAAGAACTTTCCAAACTCTTCAAGCAACCTATTGTTTGCAATAATGGTAAAATAATCAAATCAGAGTCTGTAATGAGTTTCCCCCAAATATTAACCTTGGTCGTAACTACAACCACAGTCCTTCAATGCTTCTCTGGTCATGAAACTCCCGGCCAAGTTTCCTACGGGGACAATGGCTACCGCAAATGGCGCCACCGCAGATCGCAGGGCATTGGCTGCCGCCGCTGCTCTGTAGCGATACCGGCACGCTGGAACGCAGTAGCAGCATGCCCGTTCGCACCAAATTTTTTTGCCACTCACAAAATGACAAGTCAATTTGAGCAGCCCACGACACGTAAAGCGAATTCGCACTGGTGATAAGGCGCCAAACGTCTGTTTTATCTTACTCCGTGGTCCGTTCCCCGCCAAACGCGCTCTGACCACGTCCCGGCTTCCCTCCCATCAACACCAGCGCCGCGCCGCGGCAGCGTACGAAGCTCTCCCATAGCCTGACGGCGAAGTTTCATGACCATAAAGGCATTGAAGGACACTGCTACAACCTTGGCCTGCGGAAGTCCAGCCACAACCGTTCCGGAAAAAATACGTTTTACATTCCTTTTTCGTCAGTTTTAAAACAGCCTGTTTTCATTTTCCACTCACATAATTGCACACTATTCTTCGCGTTTTTGTGGCACTTTCTTTAAATTCACGGTCACTAAAACGTTTCAATCCAAGCCAATGATGAAACTAATGCGAGCGCGATGTATAATGGTGGTCCATGACGACACAGACGGCCTCGGTGTGTGCCGCATAGACGCTAGCAGCAGATTCCTCTCTATTGTGTATTGTAAAAAACTCTAAGACGGTGGCCCCGCCGGCGATGACTTCGCGCAGAGGCCGTAAAGGGCGCTGCTCGCCGGGAGAGTATCCATCCAAATCTACATGAGGGGAATATTGGGCTTTCAGAAGCCCTAGGATTTAAGGGTATCAGAGAGGAAGTTAACTTCAAGGCTGTCGAGGGGACGAAAAGAAGATTAGAATGCTGGTGGACGAAAAGCAGGGAGGGGAATATTACCTAGGACAGTTACCACCTGTAACAGGGAAAAGAAAGTATTTCGGGCCTAATAAGCTTTAGTGCCTGCCCTAAGCAGCACTAGTATTAAACCAAGAGTGTAAAACATGGTTATATTAGTCCTTTTTGGTAAGATGACGTGTCATCACTCCGCTTCAAAGGGGAAACAAATAGGAGCCATCATCGTCATCATCATCATCGTGCATGATAGCCACCAAGCTCCTCTATCGCTTGGCGTATTCAGCAGCCCATGCTTTGGTCGGTGGCGTGTGAGCACTGCCGAAGTAAAGAGGTAGTCGTTTGCATAAACTGTAAGCCAATCCTTACAGTAAATAAGCTAGCAATCGTCTGGCTATTTTGTGATTTTATTCAGAAAGCCAAATGTAAGCTCTCCTAAGGCACTATACGGTATACGCCGACTGAGCGCGAAATTTAATTTGAATGGTTTATTAATAAAAAAATTCTCTACGTACGGGGAGCTACATTTTTTAGAAAAAGTGGCGCTCACAGAAAATGAGATCGATACCAAACTCTCACAAAAATATTTTAATAATAAGACATAGCTCACTTTTACACAGGTAACACGCTTACATTTTTGCAGGCAATATCTACATTTATAACAGAAAAAACCCATTCATACTGCATACGGCTCTTTTGCTGGCAAAATACTAAATATATAAATAAAATGTCTTCTACGTTACACGCGTTTCGCAGAAATGCAACCTTGAAGTGGGGCGTGTGTACGTATTAGCGTGCTTTCTTGTATTCGTGATATAGGAAAAATAAAACGTTGTGCACGTTTCTACAAGAGTTTTCGTTTCTCTCGCTAGTTTGTTGATGATGTCTTCCCGACTGACGCTTTCGAAGATGTCCGTCCCCACTCTGAGCTGCGACAAATCGCTGAGGCAGCAGTCATCAGTGGTCGAAGCGGTTTTTGATCGATTTCAGCTTGCTGAAAGACCTTTGCCAGTGAAATTCGTTACCCACAAGCACAAAAAAATTTAACTGCAACATAAACATGTGGCAATGAATCTTCAAAGTTTTCACGAATTAAAGTTTCGCCATGACCACCACAGAAGAGCAACCTTCGTTGCTCGCATATCAAAAAAAGTGCCTAAGCTCATCGGGAAATATTTGTCAGCCAGAGTAGACGGATACTTTTAGATGCACGCATCTCGTGCTCACCCCTCTGTCCTTCCTGCGTCTATCCGGTGTTGTCCGCACAGCTGCGCCTCTCATCCTATCCTCTCTCCGATAGCGAACACTCTTTCCCAAACAGCTGCGGGTTGGCGCAGCGCGCTCTCACTCCGTCTCTAAGCGCCGGTGGGCGGCGCTGCGCGCGCTGCGCATGTCCAGTACTCCCTCTATCCGCGCTCTCCTCTCCTTTGGGCGCTGTCAATATAAAACAGCATGCCGCGCTCCGCCGGTCAAAGTCGACGGTCGTCCGCGTTACGATTGCACTCTCTCGCCGTACTCGACTATTGCTAGATCCAATCATCGAGCCCCTAACTGTGCACTTTACGAACCACAAGGCACTCATTCTCGTCTGCAATAAAGACCGTACCTGAGCATACGTGTACTGCATGTGCATTGCATGATGAAAATGAAAAATTACGCCCACCTCAGCTTCGCGTGAGAATCCCGGCTATAAGCGTAATCAATATGATGGAAAACGCCAATGGAACCCCCCATGAGATGCGTTGCTTCACACCAGGGTTCCCGCGAGGGGAGGTGGACGAAATTTTTCGCAATGGCCAGTTCCTGCCGGCTGCTCGTAGCAGGAGAAAACGCGTTCCTATCTTTAATAACACCAAACTGCCAGAAGACTGCGGTGTAAGCGCTGAAGCGAGCTGGGAGAGCGTGCGGGAGATACTATCACGACAAAGAAGGTTACCGCAGAACTTACCTCAATGATATTGTGTCTCTGCCGTGCTCGTGACTTCAGTACCGTCATATCATGTTGATTGTTGTATCGTGTCTGTAATATCGTGTCGATTGTGATGTCCTAGGGGCTATCGGAGAGACAGTCCCCATACGGTCGGCTCTAAGAAGCATCACGTTTATCTCGGCGATCCATGGTTGCATACACTATGCACAGGTTTCCACAACATCTAATGGTACAGTATGTAAAAGGAGGACAGTATTTCAACAGAGATGGGCGGCTGAAGATTCAAACTAGGCACTTTGTGTATTGGAGTAGAAAGGAATGTAAACGATACAACGATACGGCATGTAATAATCATCGTGCCTGTCAAGCTGGGTGCCCAGTTCCCACGCTCAAGCAGCTGGAATGTGCGCCGGCGGCCATATAATATATATCTATATATATATATATATATATATATATATATATATATATATATATATATATATATATATATATATATATATATATATATATATATATATATATATATAAATATATATATATATTTATATTTATATATATATATATATATAGCGAATGAGAATAGGCAATGAGGGGCTGGTAGAAATAACACAGAAATAAGGGTTGGCAGCAAAGACACCCTCAGAAAGTAAACGTGAGGTTGTAGTAGTTCATTGAAACAGGTCAAAAACTTGGAAAGAAAGAAAGAAAGCGGAGAAAAAATGCCCACCAGGTGGGATCCGAACCCACGACCTCCAGAATACCGGTCTGGTGCAATAACCACTACGCTACCGGCTAGGCGATTTTGCCCCCCGCTTTCTGGGGTATTTATGTCAATGTATTTTTTTTCCTGTGCTTGGGGGTGGTAGCGAGCGCCACTCTGACTTCTCGGGGTGAAGGGGACCTTCTTTTTAATCCCCACGCCGTTACTCAAGTGTCTAGGACATGTCGAGAGTGGTCAACCAGCGTTAAACCTTCGTAAGCTCCCTATGGCACCAAGACTGCCAGAACCGAGGCCCTCGCTATGCATATAGCGAATCAGAACAGGAAATGAGGGGCACGTAGAAATAACACACAAATAAGGGTTGGCAGCCAATAAAACCTCGGAAAGCAAAAGCGGAGATTGTGGTAGGTCATTGAAACAGGTGAAGAATTTGGAAAGAAAGAAAGAAAGCGGAGAAAAAAACCCAAGAAAACTTCGCAAAGCAAAGGGGAGGTTGTGGTAGGCAATTGAAACAGATAAAAAATTTTAGAAAGAAAGAAAGCAGAGACAAAAGTCCTGCCAGGTTTGATCCGGTTCAGTTTGGATCCCACTGGCGGGCTCGGATCCCACCTGGCGGGCATTTTTTCTCCGCTTTCTTTCTTTCCCAAATTCTTTATCTGTTTGAATGACCTGCCACAACCTCCCCTTTGCTTTCGAGGTTTTCTTCGCTGCCAACCCTTATTTCTGTGTTATATAAATATATTGTGAGCATCAGCGATGTGCATTGAGACTGTTCCCCGTGAACCTGGCATCATCATCATCTATTCTGGTCACCAAGGGGTATGCTCCTCAATCACTCACAGCTAGCCGCCCATCATGATTATCATCTGCGGATAATCATCTTCATTGTGGGTTCTACGTCCTCAGAACGGCCGGAGTAAGAAGCTAATAAACGCGGTTTCAAGGAACAACTCGTCTCTCTCAAGTGGGTGGAGGGCACTTTTCGTCCCGCTGTGTACCTCTCGCAGTCGCACCACTGGAGCTCCGTTCAGGTCGGAGGTTGCTTCTGCCCACCACACATGCCCCACGAGATCAAACTTCAGAACGTTTGATTTTCTCTGATCGAAGCGGCGAAGACCTGGTTCCGCAATAATAAGAAAGACATGTCTGATGGGGCCTACTTTGTCTCAGAGATGCGTCGTATTTTTGGGACGTCCTCGAACCGGTCGGATGAAGCCAAAAGGCAACTGGCGGTCCGTGTGCAGCTCCCGAACAAGGCGTACGCGTCGTACATTGAAGATGTAATCGCAATGTGCCGTCGGGCTGACAATAACATGTCCGAAACAGACCAAGTGCAGCACATCATGATAGGGATCGCCCCTTTCGCCTTTAATGCTCTGGCGGTTCAAAACCCTACCACCATTGCGGATGTACGCACGATCTACCAGCGTTTGGACCACCTGCAGTCTATTCGCCTCCAACATGATTGTACGCGTTCTTTCTCCCTTCCGGATACAGAGCTCCGTACTCTAATCCGAACAATCATACGAGAGGAGCTACAGCAGCGTGACACTACCTGCTTCCAGAACACTCATGTACAAGCCCGTGGGCTGCGTGACGTTATAAAATAGGAGCTAGCGTGCATGACCGCCGTTCCACAGCCTTGTTGTCCTGCTCCTACGCACGTCCATTCGTACTCCGAAGCTGTTACGAGACCATCCCAGCCCATGGAGCGAATTCCCCCTCCTACTACTCATGGCCACTTGACGGCTATTTCGGCGCCTTCGCCGTCGCCCCCTCCATTCCCAGCGTGGCGACCACCACGTCCAGCAAGCGAGCGGCCAGTGTGCTATTACTGTGGCATCAGAGGGCACATTCCGCGGTTTTGTCGGCGACGCCAGCTGGACGAACGCCGGGGCTACGCACCGTATGAGCGCGACGCCTACTTAGGATACGCCCCTCGTCAGCGCCTGTACTCGCCACCTCCGCGCCAACCTTCTCCCGTTCATGACGCGAGAAGCTTCCCTCGCGATTCCCGCCCGACACGACACCGTTCCCCTTCACCGTCCCATCGTTCTCTGTCGCCTCTCCGTCCTGTCTCCAACTTAAATGTCCCCAACCAACACCAGGAAAACTAGACGATGCAGTTTTGGGAGGGAAAACTGCATTTTGTGGACCGACTACAACTCCTCCCGAACTTCCGTGTAACCTGTTATCTGTTCTTTTTGAAGGAATTGAAGTGGAAGCGTTAGTGGATACTTGAGCTAGTATTTCTGTGATTTATGCTGATCTGTGTTCGCGTCTGCGAAAGGTGAATACTCCGCATGGCGGTCCCTATTTACATGGCGCAAATAATCAGGACATCAGGCCCTCCGCTTATTGTACCGTGCGCGTATTAATTGGAGAACTCCGCCATTCTAATCAATGTGCTGTTCTTTCACCATGTGCTCACCAGCTTATCCTCGGATGGGACTTTCTTTCATCCGCCTCTGCCGTTATTTCCTGCCGTGAACCCGCCATTCGTATTGACGAAACTGAAAATTCCAGTTGCCTAGATTCGCCACAGCGCACACTCAAGCTGAAATGTGATCATGTTTTGGAAGCTGGTTGTGAGGGAACTCTGTCGGTCTCCTCGGACAAAATTAACGCTGGTGATGTTGTGGTTGTGCCCTCTACCCGGTTCATACACCAGGGAATCGCCATCCCAACATGCCTTGTTCGGTTTGCGCGCGGGTGTGCGGTGCTTGCTGCACTGAACACTACGAATGAGGCGATATTACTGGCCGAAGGAACCACTATAGCTTCAGTTGCCGACCATGCCCCTGCGTCAGTATTTTCCGGTGACGTGCCCCCTTCCAGTCAGAACTTATTTGGCCCGCTTGACAACAATTCGGCTCTTGCGCCCACTATCTGTCAAGACCTGACGCCTAATCAGAGGAAGTCATTACTGGACCTCGTAACGAAGCACCAAGCGTCTTTCGACGCACACTCATGTAGCCTCCCACAAACATCTGCAGCCGAGGACAGAATTAAAACGGATGGGTCAGCTGTGATCCGCCGCAGGCCATATCGCGTCTCCTCGTCTGAACAGAAAATCATCGAAGACAACGTCGCTGACCTGCTCAAGCGCAATATTACTCAGCCGTCGACTAGCTGCTGGGCTTCCCCAGTGGTACTCGTCGAGAAGAAAGACGGTTCTGTGCGGTTCTGCGTCGACTACAGGGCACTCAATAAGATCACGCAGAAAGACGTCTACCCTATGCACCGCATAGACGATGCCCGTTATCCTCCCTGTAGCAAGCTGCGTATTGCGGGGCACGGCCGCCACGTTTACCCATGGTACCCCACAACCATGCTGTAGTAGAGACTGCCACCGAGCTGCCTTCGCTTCAGCGGGCCGATACATACTGCCGAACTTTAATGGACCGCCTGAGTGGCTTGGCGCGACCACCCAATAGCCGGCTGCGCCGCCAACTGAACAACTTTCGGGTTATTGATGGCCTGCTCTACCGCGCCAATCATCATCCTTCCGGTCATAAATGGGTGCCTGTCGTTCCTCGTCAGCTCCGCCTTCGCATACTCGAGGCTTTCCACGATGACGCAACAGCTGGGCACCTTGGCTTCCAGAAGACTTATGACCGTGTTCGGAGTCGATTTTTCTGGCCTGGCCTCTCCACGAGCGTCGCCAAGTACGTCACCTCTTGCGCGTTGTGTCAATTGCGGAAGCGACAAACTACACCTCCTGCCGGTATTCTGCAGCCGGTTCTTTGCCCTTCTGTCCCATTCGACACAGTCGGCATAGACCTGCACGGGCCGTTACCTTTAACATCGACTGTATGACGCTGGATCGTGACTGCTGTCGATCACTTGACCAGGTACGCAGAGACCGCTCCTTTACAGTCCGCAATATTGCGCAACATTATCCTGCGACATGGAGCGCGTCGAGTTTTGCTCAGTGACCGCGGCAAGACGTTTCTTTCACAGATAGTTGCAGAAGTTCTTTGCGCTGCCGATACCATCCACAAAAAAATGTTCTAGCTACCATCCGCAGACGAATGGGCTTACTGAACGGTTTTACCGCACGCTCTCTGATAAATCTCTATGTACGTCATCCCCGACCAGCGAAATTGGGACATCATTCTTCCCTTCGTTACATTTGCTTATAATACCGCTGTCCAGCGCACCACCGGTTACTCGCCCTTCTTGCTCATTTTCGGCCGCCTCCCCTCTTTTGCGCTCAACACCGTTTTTTTCTCTGCTCCAGTCTCCGCTACTTCGCCACTTCATGAACAGTTCATCGATCGGATCGCCCATTATCGACGTATAGCAAAACAAAACACAGATGCAAGCCAGCAAGACCGAAAGGGCAGATACGACGACACCCATCGCACCGTTACGTTCTCGAAAGGTGAATAGGTCCTCATTGGACACCTGTTAGAAAACGAGGATTTTGAGAGAAGTTCCTGCATCGGTACAATGGTCCGTACGTCGTCATCGACCAGACTTCTCCAGTCAATTATTGCGTGTCACCAGTTAACACTTCTTCAGACCGTCGCTGTCGTGGGACAGAGATAGTGCATATCTCCCGCTTGAAACCGTTCAACAGTCGCCAAACGTAACCTTCTCCGGGCAGGCGCCCGCTTTTAGCCACGGGGGGAAAAAGTGTGAGCATCAGGGATGTGCATTGAGACTATTCCCCGTGAACCTGGCGTCATCATCAGCCATTCTGGTCACCAAGGGGTATGCTCCTCAATCACTCACAGCTAGCCGCCCATCGTGATTATCATCTGCGGATAATAATCTTCATCGTGGGTTCGGCCTCCTCAGAACAGTCGGATATATATATATATATATACGATAGAGAAGTCAAACTGAAAAACATAACAACATTTATTCTAACGTTTCGACCGGGGGCCGGTCTTTTTCAAAGATATTTATATATATATATATATATATATAGAGAGAGAGAGAGAGAGAGAGAGAGAGAGATAGAGAGAGAGAGAGAGAGCAAAAAAAGAAAGACACACGTCGAAAAAAGAAAAGGTTTAACGTTTCGGCCGAGGGACGGGCCTTTTCTTTTCTTTTTTCGAGGTGTGTCTGTGTTTTTTTGCTGCGACTTGCCGGTGTCCAAGAAATATTTTCCTGCAATATATCTATATATATATATATATATATATATATATATATATATATAAATATAAGGTTAGTAGAGACAGAGACAAACGAGAAAGACGTAGAAAATAAAAATAAGCTTACTGTTTACTGACGTTTCAGGGAGAGGGCTCCCTTTCTTCAGACTACAAAATAAGTTCGTTTCAGAGCTATATATACACAGAAAATGTAGCAAGGGCGAGGGCAAGGTAAGAGGAGGGAGAGTTTGTACAAATGGATCATGGTTGGTGGGTAGCAAAAGAATGAAGGGAGAGTGGGAAAATAAATTATAAAAAGGATAATACGAACACACAGTCACGTGTTACGAACTTGGAAAAAAAAGAGAGTGAGAAGAACCAAACAAAGAGAAAAAAATAAATATTTATAAAATAAAAAAATAATAAATAACAAGGTAATTTTCCTCCCCCGTGGCAAAGGGGGTGAAAGAGGAGTCAAAAGAAGATATGCCCATGCCCGTGTTTGACATGGGCAAAAGATTAGTCACGCGAAACGAAGACGTTCCAAAGAAGATATGCACACAAAGGGCGAACATCTGCCCATTCACACGCGTTCTAGGAATCAAAGTAAGGTAATTGAAACAAGAGACACGTGGCTTCGGTTGGTGGGAGGCAGGGGTCGCGCCCAAAAGCAGTACGACAGGCAGTTTCGACAGGAAAGAGTGTACATTGGTATGCAAAGAGCGAAAAAAAAATAAAATAAAAAAATTAAATAACCACGTAATTTTCCCCTCCCTCGTGGCAACGGTAGTGAAAGAGGGGTCAAAACAAGATATGCCCATGCACGTGTTTGACATGGGCAAAAAGATTAGTCACGCGGAACAAGGAAACGAAGATGTGCAAATGCACACAAAGGATGAAGATCTGCCCATTCACACCCGTTCTAAGAATCCTGGTAAGGTCATTGAAACGTGAGACACGTGGCTTCTGTTGGAGGGAGGCAAGGCTCACGCCAAAAAGCAGTAGGACAGGTAGTTTCGACTCGAAATGAGTATACATTGATAGGGAAAAAAAAGACAAGGTGACACCAGGCATGAAAAGAAAGAAAACAGGCAGGTGCACGTGTATGACGCGGCAGCAGGTGGTATTTATCTGCCCGGAGCATGGTTCCAGTTCAGAGAATGCCGAGGCGGTCAGCAGGGAATATTAGAAAACAACAATACAAAGAAGAAAGAGGACGCGAAAACAATCGCACACGCTCGCGTTCACAAATAAATTAGAACGTGAGAATATCAAAGCTAAAAATGGTACTGCAGCCTTCTACCCAGAACACAATGTCCAGACTTGTTCATCAAATTTGGTTCAGTGAAGCCATTGTGCTAAAAAACGTCGTGCTAGCACGAAACTATACCCAACTACGGGAGCTCGCCAACTAATAAGAGAATATTATTGAGGGAAAGAAATGAACAGGCATAACACTAGCCTGAGAAATGCAGCCGAAATTTTAATCGGAGGAAAGACAGGTTAATTTCCCATAACTTTCATTTATGCCAAACGACGCTGATTTAAACTTATAGATAAGGTTGGACTGACGAACCTCGCGATCGCGATGCGTTTATTTAAAACTAGATTCAAGAATTGTGGCATTCAGTTGTTCAAAAGAATGACCAGGAGTGCTAACATGCTTTGATAGAGGCAAAGAAGGGCAGGTTTTTGCATGGGAGCGGTGATTGTTAAACCTCAAACGAAAGGGTGTTTCAGTCTGGCCAATGTATTGCTTGCCGCAGAGGGTGCATTCCAGCAGGTATACGACGGCGGAATCACAGTTAAAGTTCCCTTTTACATTACCATATAGTTTGAAGCTGCGTTGACGGCGCGCTGTGTGGTGGTCATTTGTGGGCATACCTTACACCGTGGTTTGTTACAGGGCATGCAACCAGTAGTCTGTGGTCGGCTGATGCTGGATTTAGTGAGAACTTCGCCCAAATTTTTGCTGCGTCTATAAACAACACGTGGTGGCTAGGGGAATATTCTCTTTAGGCATTCACTTTGAGCGAGGATATTGTGATGCTTCCTTAGTATGGAAGCAACTTTCGGAGAAGAGGCCGAATGGGTCAAAACAAGGTTTGTGTGTTGATTGGGTTTTGGAGCTTTTTTTCGGAGAATTTCGGTGCGGTTCAACTGGTTAGCTCGTGTAATCGCGTCATCGATCACCTGCTCTGGGTATTTTTGATTTAAGAGTGCGGTTTTAAGTTCTCTGCAGTTAGAATCAAAATCCGCCTGGCTTGTGCAGATTCGCCTAAAACGGTGAGATTGGCACTTCTAGACGCAGCAAAAATTTGGGCGACGTTCTCACTAAATCCAGCATCAGCCGACCACATACTGCTGGTTGCATGCCCTGTAACAAACCACGGTGTAAGGTATGCCCACAAATGACTACCACACAGCGCGCCGCCAGCACAGCTTCAAACTATTATGTTAATATAAAAGGGAACTTTAACTGTGATTCCGCCAACGTCGTATACCTGCTGGAATGCACCCTCTGCGGCAAACAATACATTGGCCAGACTGAAACACCCTTTCGTTTGAGGTTTAACAATCACCGCTCCCATGCAAAAACCTGCCCTTTTTTTGCCTCTATTAAAGCATGTTAACACTCCTGGTCATTCTTTTGAACAATTGAAGGCCACAATTCTTGAATCTAGTTTTAAAACGCATCACGATCGCAAGGTTTGTCAGTTCAACCTTATCTATAAGTTTAAATCAGCGTCGTTTGGCATAAATGAAAGTTATGGGAAATTAACCTGTCTTTCCTCCGATTAAAATTTCGGCTGCCTTTCTCAGGCTAGTGTTATCCCTGTTCATTTCTTTCCCTCAATAATATTCTCCCATTAGTTGGCGAGCTCCCGTAGTTGGGTATAATTTCCTGCTAGCACGACGTTTTTTAGCACAATGGCTTCACTGAACCAAATTTGATGAACATGTCTGGACATTGTGTTCTGGGTAGAAGGCTGCAGTGCCATTTTTAGCTTTGATATTCTCACCTTGTAATTTGTGAACGCGAGCGTGTGCGATTGTTTTCGTGTCCCCTTCCTTTTTTGTATTGTTGTTTTCTAATATTCCTTGCTGACCGCCTCGGCATTCCCTGAACTGGCACCACCCAGGCGGCACAGAAAGTGTGCCCCAAGACCGGCCCGTCTATGGCCGCTTTCTGGCATGTCCGGCCAGCATCCAGGTTCTGGCAGCCACTGATCTTGCGTTGAACGGCCAACATTCGGCAACCAGCGCTTCGGTATTTTTCCGTCCGCCCGTGTCCGGCCGCACAACGGCAGCTAACCGGCTGCCAGATATTCAGTTCTCTTACGGCTGCTGATGTTAAGAAAGAGAACGGCGGAAGTACGCCCTTAGGGCATCCGTTTTTTCTTCGGGAAGCGGTAATCGGCCGAAGCACGGCAAGCGACCGGCCACAGAATATGCGTATTCTTGCGGCAGTTGGTGTTCGAAAGGAGACCGGCTGGAGCGCGGCTGCCGTGCATTCGTTGTTTCAACGGTGAACCGCGCGTCCGGCGATAGAATATTCGTTTTCTTCGGGGCACTAGTGTTATGAAGGATACCGGCCGACGTACGGCCCCAGAATATACTTTTAAATGCAGAGCATTTCAGTAACTCACGATGTCACCCGCGTTGGCGTCCGTAGTCCGCATCGCTCCCCCTACACTATATAAAGAAATAATACTTACCGGCGCCAGGTTTCGATCCCACGACTGTGCGGGCGGAGCGCAAGGTGCACGTCGCTCTAACCACTGCGCCACAAAGCCGACACAGAGTAGAATGTTACGAACGCGCCTTATATCCTTGACTCATTCAACCGTCGGCCACAGGTGCGCCCTCTCCCCCGCGTCCTCCTCGCCTTCTCTGCGCTCGCATCACCCTCTCTCGACGCGTTCGGTTCGCGCGCAAGAACAGGTGGGGGCGCTCGCATCGCGCTCTCTCGCCGCGGTCGGTTCGCGCTTAAACCACATATGTCGTTAGTGCGCTCTCCGGTCGCTAACATCTGTGGCGTGATCGTCTCGTCAACATCACGCGTTCGTGTGGTGGCGCGATTTCGGCGCTATAACACTCTCTCGCGAGGGGCATTGTATTGGATTCGATTGGATTGGCTTGGCTTGGATTGGTTTGGATTTGGATTGGATTAAAGTGGATTGTGTTGGATTGTGGTGCGTCATAGCCGCTCCACGTTGCGTCATAGCCGCGGCAGGGGGTTCACGGCAAGTTTCATGTTTCACCATCGACTTCATCGACAATGTCTACGCTGGAAGACAACAATTACAACAACAACAACAACCAATACGTAATCCATACGACTTGCAGGCGCGCACCCCGCGGAAATGCTCTGCATTTGATCGTGCCCCTCGCGAGGGGGATGTTTGCATAATGCGTCGACGCGGGCGACGACTGGATGGGAAACTTTTGGAGAGGCAACTTGGTGGTGACGAATGAAAAATTATCTCATTGAAGCTCAGCTAACAGTTGCTTTCAGGGGCTTGCCCTAGCCCTAGCTACGCTGGCCAGCTAGCCTGCCCACTACTTGTAGGTTAGGTGATGATTGGGACAAGAGACGGGGTTTGCTGACATTCCCGTGCAACGTGATAAAGGGTGCTAGGTTGCAAACCAAAATTAGAGGTTGTGAAATAGGGTTTGAGGTACTTGGCATGAAGGAGAGTGCCGTAGGGATAGAATTTTGTCTGCAGCCAGCGAAACGCGGTCGCCTTGGATCTGGCTAGATGGTGGCACAGTGGCGGAAATGTCGTCGTTGGTGGAAGTATCGGGCAACGATGTCGGTGAATGACGTAAGAGGCTGGGATGTGCGAAAGGACTGCATGTCCTTGCCTTGTAATCTTGAGAAAAAGTCCGGTGGGTACTAACGCAATATGTATTTTGACGATTGTTGAAGCCGAGTTCATCGTAGAGGCTCGCGTAAAGGGTGGCACCGATGGCATGTTGCTATGAGCAACTCGCAATAGAACAGGGAGGGCGCGCTCACTGTGCCGTCACCTCGACGTATTTTATAAGGCCCAAGAACCTAGCTGCTAAAGTATCGTTGCCAAAACCTCTGTGTGATAAACATGAGAGCATGACGGGGAATATAAGCGCGACAGCAAAGTTGTCATGCGCACGCAGGAGCGAGAGAGTAAAGTGCGCTCGAAACTGGAGTTTCTATTGATGGGAGAGTTCGAGAAACAATGTTGAAAATAAAAGCAACTTCCATAAATTGCAAAGATTGCGTGCAACATAAGTCTGTAAAAGTATTCTTTAATGCAGTCGAACGAAGGAGGCACAAGTGACTTGTGTTTGTGTGAGCACAATCTAGGCAGCCGCCCCAAAAGGATCTGATCTGCGTGGTGGACAAAAACCAGTGGAACAACGGTTTCCTCCTTTTTCATTCGGTTAGCGGTCCTCGGCCGAATTACGGCAAGCGAATGGCGACAGAATATTTGGCAACCGGTGTTAAAAAGGAGACCGGCCTACGTAAGGTATCTGGTTATACGTCATTTTTTCGGCAAACGGCATACAGCCAAACAACGGCACGCGCCCGGGCGCCGAGAATTAATGCACAGACGTGTTTGGAAGGAGACCGACCGGTTTTTTCCTATGGGGAGAAAAAGCCGGTTATGGAGCCGAACGACGGGGACGCGTTTTTCGGGAACGAGCCCACTCGTCACAAGCCCACTTGTCATAGGCCAACTCGTCACACGGGCCTTTTGGTACAAGGCTATCTCGAGACAGGAACTCTCGTGCAAGGCGCCTTTTCGTCGCATGGATTTGGTTATACCGCGGCCGTGTGAACAAAAGCCTAGAAGCCCTGACCGGAAATTGGCGTTGAAAGCCGCTCTGAGGCTTGTTTCTACAATGGCAAATTCGTTACGGCTATTTAGGAGGGCGTCTAGAGGTCTGTGTGACCAGCAGGTGTGCATAAAGAGCTGTTTTTTTTTACTTTGGAGGGAAGAGGGGGGGGGGGAGCAGAAGAGAGGTTATTGTGACCTGCACCCCCACTTTCAGTCTGCGAATAAAAAAAAATAAAAATTTGCGAAGCTTGCACTACCTCTCGCAAGGCTTAAAAAATAGCTAAGCTGAAGGATTTCTTTCTATGTAAACACTGAAGGATAAACCACCACGCATTGCATTAGGTTTGAAATTGTTTATTTGAATGATTGTGGGGGTTTAACGCGCTGACGCAACACATGTGATGAGGCGCGTTGTAGTGGAGGGCTCCGAATTCAGTTTGACCACCTGGGGATGTTTAATGTGCGTGCGCCGAAATCTCGAACAACGGGCGTTTTCGTTTTTGGCCTCCATCTGAAAAGCGGCCGCCGTGGCCGGGAATCGAATACGCTTCATTGGGCTCAACAGCACAACGTCATATCCACTGCGCCACCGCGGCGGGTAATTGTTTGTTAACATGTTCCGTTGTCGCTTTTCACAGTGGTACTTGTAGTAGTAGTCATCGTCGGACAGCACCCCCAACGGCTCACACCAAGATGGCAACGATCGCATCGAAAGAGTCTTGGCTGATCATGACAGCGGAGCCCCAGTCAACACGCTTCGGAATATTTCACGCAACATCCGTTTCCGAACTGATGCAGTGAACAACGTCGGAACCCAGCTTTGAAGACGCCTACACAACGACACAGCGAGACAACAGCGCAGCAGTACAAATAGTACAAGGTGAGTGCAATAAACATTTTTTATTTATAACAATAACATCATTTATAACAATTTGTTTACTTTTTGTGCGTGCCAGTTATAACAAATTTGCATGCAATTATTGTAATATAATTTACTCGGTATGACGGAATATTCACCTAACTTCCTACGTCAAAAACGTTCAAAGAACACTCGCTAGCCTACATCATTTTTAAATGGGCGACGTATATATAGCAGGCGGAAACATCGCTTTAGAAAACAAGCTCGTAATGCGAGTCTTCCGTGTGACGAATATTCCGGTGATACGAGAATTCCTCGTACGAAATGCCCTGTGACGAGTTGGCATTCCTTAACAGTTTACCTGTGATGAGTTGACTTGTGACGAGTGGGCCTGGACCCGCGTTTTTCATCCGCTCCATGTTTCTACGTTTTAAATGAACTAGCATCGTTTGTCAAACAGTAATGAGTGTTCTCGTTGAACAGGCAAGGTGCAAGGACTCACTGGACATTAGCAGGGAACCTTTACGGCCATCGAAATGTCGTTCATTGCCACAAGAAGACTGTTCCCCACCGACGGGTGAGCTAAGCCTCGCCAGTCATCGCCGCTACCACGCCTCTGCTGCCGGCTTCGTCGACGCATCAGCTCGAGGCTATTTGCCCCCTCAAGAAATGGAGAGCATTGGAGACATCGACCCGGCAGAGATGTCCGATCCGAGATGGATATGGCTCACCAGAATAACTGGCCTTCAAGGGCGTCGAGCAAGCGGCCACCACGCAGGAGCTAAACCGCCACCATGTCAAGGACTCCCCACCAAAGAAAGGCGAGTAAAAGCGCAAGTTATTCGGCTTGCAATTAAACTGCGACAAGCAATGTTGCACTATGTTGTTATTGATAAACGTAGAAGAGACTCGCTCGTTCATTGGCAGGACCAACTTCATGCCCTGCACTATGTTACTTCATAGGATTTTACGACTGCCTATTTAGAAAAAAAATTATATTAAATTTGCGATAACAACAGATCCTTGTCACTGACGAAGCCTAGCAGTTAATTTAGTTCCGATGTTTGAAGGTGAGCTTAGCTACTCTTGGGATATGACTCATTTGGTTAAAGATAATCGCCAGCGTCCTAGCAAACATGGATTTTGCCAGGATTTTCTTGCTCAACGCAGATTGTTGAGTTCACGCACGATTTGGCTCTTGCAATAGATAAGCTTAAAGTGGTTGACTGTATATTCTTGGACTGCAAAAAAGCAAATGATGGTGTTCCATATCACCTTCTGCGTAGTACATTTCATCCTATGAACTTAATGAATCGGTTTTTGCATTGTTATTACTATTCGACCTTGGCGACTCCTGAACAGACCTGAACTATGAACAGACATTAGCAAAAATCAGAGAGGAACTTGGCGACTCCTGCATTTGGATTTCCGTAGACGAAACAACAAACGTCAAAGGGCGCTTTGTCGCTCACTTTCTTGCTGGGAAGCTTGCGGCGCACGAGAACACAAGGGCTCTCCTTGTGTGTTCGAAACCTTTGGAGAGAACAAATGGAGAGTCCGTAGCATTCTTTGTAAACGAATCCCTAAAGGTTCTTTACCCTACAGGAGTCGAGGCCACCAAGGTTCTGTTGCTCTACACAGACGCTGCAGCCTACATGCACAAGGCCGCTCATCTCCTGAAGGCCTTCTACCCGCAGATGCTCCATGTCACCTGCCTAGCGCATGCGCTTGATCGTGTTTGTGAGGAACTGAGGAAGCACTTCACTGACGTAAACGAGCTTATTGGTTCAGCCAAGGCCGTGTTCCTGAAGGCACCCTCTCGCGTGCGCGTCTTCAAGGAGATGCTGCCTGATGTGCCCCTTCCGCCAGAACCCGTCGTCACACGATGGGGAACGTGGCTAGAAGCTGTTGAGTACTACAACTGCTACTTTTCGGACATCAAGGCCGTGATCAACGGCCTTCCAATTGACGAGAGTGTTGCAGTCACAAAGGCTCAAGCTCTCCTCTCCGTGAATAGCCTTCCAGGAGACCTCGCGTACCTCTGCGCCAACTTCACGTTATTAGCGGATTCTATCAAAAAACTTGAAAGTGCGGGAGAAACTTTTGTTACGAACGTTGCGCTAATTCTCCACGCCCAGGAAAGAATTGCCACCGTTCCCGAAGGACCCGTTGCCGAAAAGGCACGTGCGAAGCTGCAATCGGTCTTGGACAAAAACAAGGGGTTTTCTGTCCTTAAAGGGACACTGAAGTGAATTTGTCAAGCTCCCGTTTTTGCTTGCACTGCGTAGACTGGCTCAAATGAGCACACTTTTCATCGTTTATCCGGTTGACAAATAGGTAATTATTTTACAAAGCGCGAAAGAAGAAAAACTACCATGCGCGGTTTCCGGCGGCCGCACCAACTAAGGCTGTGACGTTGAGAGGAGGGGCGCCGTGATTGGACGATGCCCAAGGTTAGCAATCACACAAGTTTCGGTTTCGGTTTCGGTTCTGTAAAACATAACCAATGGCTTTGTTGGATGGCATTCTCAATATCTCAGTAATCATCGTACCGCGCTTCTGCCATGTTGTCGGCTGTAAAATGCACAAGATAAGCCTCCCAGGACGGCTTGTAGTCGTAGCATTCACTAGCCGAGACCTACGCAGTGCGTGAACGCCCTCCGCGTACCCGCAGACGCCCAAATGTCATGCGCTTTTCCCCCATATTTGGAGCTTGCCTTCCTCATGCCTGTATCGTAAAAAGCGTGTTCGCACCAGGCCAAGGGTCTGTTCATTCTGGCCTGTGCCCACTGCCTGCAAGCAGTCGGTGCTTATGGCAACAGCACGCCAACGAGAACTCGCTAGCGCGCCAGTGCCAGCCTGCGCGCGTTTTGTGAACTAGTTCGTGTAGCCATGAACGTTGCGGCCCCAAAAAAGGTGAACTCAATATAGAAAACATCGGCGGAAAACAAAAAAGTTAACTTACAAAAAAAAAAAGCACGTACCGGCGGGGATTCGAACTCGTGACTCGCAAAATATTTGCGGTGAATTCCTAGCGCCCCAGACTGCTAGGCTACGGAGCGGGACGCAAATGCGTTGCTAATATAAGGTATATATTGTACAACCGGTTTACACTTTTATTTAGTTTTGGCATTTCAAGCCGCTTAGGTGACTATTTGTTGTACTGCGATCGTGCAGTAAGCGTCGCCCGAGTTTCCACAGTAGCTCACGTCTAGCAATTGCATTTCGTAGACGGAAAAGCGTTCGCAAATGCGTAGTCGTGCTGCTGACCGCTGTGCTTGTTCGCCCAGCGCAAAAAAGTGCTTCCCGCGCCCTAGTTTTACGCTGTACGGTAAAAATATCAGTTGATTTTATTTGCTTAGTACCTATATTGACTTCGCTGACTCTTCTCCCGCCTTCAAGAGGCCTTATATTTTCCTACTGGCGTACCAGTCACCGAAGCGTCGCATGTGCAGCGCTTGTCTGAAGCGACCTTGACTTGGAGCTAGATACAGTGCACAAACAAACCAAGTAAAGAAAGGCACATTCTTCCATTCACAAACGTGTCCTGGCTTCGTTTCAACTAAGCGAACGAATTGCGACCAAGCAATTTTTTTTAACCTCCTTGATTGCGACGACCCGCCGGCGGCCGGCGGACGAAACGCTGGGCCGACTGACTCTGTCGGCCGGGGAGCCGTGCAGTAGCGCAGCCGTGGCGCAGCCAATTGCCAGCTCATCCCCTCCTGACGTCACACGAAAACGCCACAGAAAATGGGCGAGCGTAAAGAGAGGAGGACAGCGTTTTCGAATTAGTTTTTCTACTAAATAAAATCGCGTAAACGCGCCTAGAGTGGTCGAAACATGGCCTGGGGACTCCGGACTACAATTTGCGCTAGTAATCCCGCAATGTTTACATATCACTTCAGTGTCCCTTTAAAGAAGCTTCAGAAGTCCTTGCTAGTGAGCACTGTAGGATCCCAGTGTCAATTAACCCATCGAATCTTCCCAAGTATAAGTACGCACCAATCACATCTGTCGACGTCGAGCGTTCGTTCTCCGCGTACAAACTCATTCTCAGCGACAAGAGGCACAATTTTGAACCTGGAAATCTGGAGATGCTGGTAGTTACCTATTGTTTCTATAATTTTCATAGTGATTCTTAAACTAGGTGCCACGTTCTGTCCAAACACAATTCTTAATATTTATATTTCGGATGAGCGTATGTGTATTTGGCAGTGTTGAAAGGTCTTGCCTGTATAATTAAGGTACCTGTAGAAAATTGCTGAAGTTTGTACGTAAGTTCTCATGTAACAACCTGTTAATTACTTAACAAACCTTGACTATCTTGCATTTATTATTTTCTTGCTTTATTGTAATTTAATTGCGTCAGGCAGACATAACTTTGCGCTTTTATATATCAGTATTACCATATTTCAAGTATTGTTTCTCCTGCCGGTTTCACAATATACGACGCTTGAGTAACTTTCGCATCTGAACATGTATGTAAGCAATGCGCTTGTGAAATTAAGCCAATTTATCGCTATTCGCCCAGAGGTTTTACGGGGCAATTCCACGTCTAAGGTCAATGTATAGAACTTGATATTAGAGAAAAATAAAGAATTGAATTGAATTGAATTGAACTGTTATTGCCATTGTGGCCTCATAGCAATGACATTTTTGGATTTCCTGTCGTGCTTACAGTTCGCTCACGTCTTCACTTGAAATTATTAGCATTTATCTAAAAATTCATTGCGCCTATTTTATTCTTTTTAGTGCCTAAAACGTTCTTTTTGCCGCCTATTTTTGGTGCCTAAAACGTGCTTTTTTAGTGCCTAAAAATCCGGCCTCTAGTAATCACAAGTCTGATAGGTTGGCACCAGACTTGCGGTTTTCAGGAGCAGAGCATTCAGACTAACATCCATATTGCTCGTTCAGTACTGGAGTGCGTATCCGATGGTGCTGGGCAGGTTGCGCTCCTTCAAATTGATCTTGCAAAACCATTTGACAGGGTTAGCCATCCTTTCCTTTTTGCTGTTCTGGAGTCAGCTGAGCTTGGGGAAGCCTTGTATAAAGGCATATCTCTCTATTATAAAAGCTGTACGACACGGTTGATTATAAATCGCGAACTCTCTAGACCTATTCCCGTTAGATCTTCCGTACGGCAAGGTTGCCCGTTGTCATCCCTTTTATTCGGTTTGTACTTTGAGTCCCTGTGCATTATTATTCCCTCAATCAGTGCCATTCAAGGTTTCGCACTGCAAAACTATGAAGTCAAAGTTTTAGCCTACGCAGATGACCTTGCCTTTTTTTTACGGACAAGAAAAGTGTTTTGGAGGTAATGATGCTGACACACCGGTATTGCGACGTAAATGGTTCTAAGGTGAACCTTGAAAAATCAAGAGGTGTTTGGAAGGACTGGTGGGGTACGCAGCCACGTCAATATGGAGGCATAACATGGGACCCTGAAACAATACAGTACCTTGGGGTTCCCCGACATCAGATTCGGAACAGTGGACCTCATTGGTCTTCTGAACTTACTATAGTGAAGCGTAAAACGCAGGCATGCATGGGGCGGCTGTCTATATTTGCGCGTGCAGAACTGTGTAATTTATGTCTTGTCTCCAAACTTGTTTCTGTTCTGCAGGTCCTTAGTTGCGAACGAAATAACGTTCAAGCATTTCACAGAGTGTTGGCTACCTTCGTATGGCGGTCCAAGTTGGAGCCCATGCGCCGCGATAACATCTTCCTCCCGTTAAGGTCGGGTGGTGTTGGATTGGTGCTTTTGTTTGTACACCAGCTCGTTTCGCGGTTCTTTTTTATCAAAACGGCTGATCATCCGCTCTGAAAAGTTTATATTCAGCATAAATTGAGTGCTCATTTGCCTTTTTATTTGCTCCAACCCACCCCACGAATCCTAGGCCGCTTGGGGACTTTCTGAAAGAGGTTGCTTTCACTTTCAAGTTTCTTATTATGCATTTTTCTCTCGAGTATTTGTACGGTGTCTCCAGGAAAGAATTGACGGTAATTTTAATTCAAACTTTATTTCCAGTGCCCATTTACCGTCAACCATATCTGATGTTTTTTAGATGACTGTGTGTGGAAGCGCGTCAAGCAAATGTGCATCCAAGCGACTGCAGAAACATTCTTTTTTACGTCACACATCAACGTTGCCTGTTAAAACATGGCTCAATGGTAAAGGTGTATATGTTATTTGGTCTGTTAACTGCCGCTTGTGTAACCAGCCGGAGATAATTGATCACTGCTTTGTTTTATGTCGGGATGCTGTGTTTTTTTGGGATGTTCTGCAGCCGACTCTTAAAAAGGACATAGACATCAGCCCTTACAGTACACGATTCCTGCCAATGATGAAGAACTGTTTCGTGCCATATGACCTTTTCGTGCTGATAGGATTGTGTAGCCTATGGAAGTGTCGCATGAGTTACCGCCATGCCGGGGAACCTCGTGGAACAAAGTCAATTTTTCGCGAACAATGTGCGCTTGTGTACACTGTATATGCGGCGCAATCGCAGCCGCCGGACTGGTTGCATCTTTTTGAAGCGTGTGTGTGCCCGCCTGCCTTTAAAATGTATTAGTGAATGTACCGTTATTGTATTTAGGGTGGGACTTTAAGCTATTCGGGCTTGTTTCCCATGCAATAAAGAAAACAAAAAGTGGCGTTGTGTAGCGGTACCGCGTCAGGTTCCTTGCATATAATTACGGGCGTCGGTGGTTGGAACCCTTCTAGTGGACATGCCTTTTTTTCTGTGACTCTCGGCAGTTCGCCCTTGGGGAGAATCGGAACGGACAAACCGGGTGGCGGACTAACCGTTAGTCCCCACACATTTAGTCCACAAAGGGAGTAATTATTGTGGCAAAGGCCGTTAGTCCCCCAAAGAAAGAACTTTTAGTCCGTTTTGCCTAAGAGTGTACGACCCCGATAAGCCAATAAGATGCCAATAAGATTACACTGCAAATAAGAGTCTTATTGGGCTTCGAGCAATCGGGCCCTGTTCTTTTAATGCTTGTTTTTCCTGCCGCACGTACCCGCATTACACTGCCACTTTTTCCACTTTTTTTCGCGCACCGTCGTAAAACAAATCAACGAGCCTTTATAATTAAATAAACGCAACCGCTGCTGGTTAATAATGTACATTGTTTTCTCAAATGTACCTGCAGTTTTCTTTAAGCTTAAAAACGGAAAGATGTATGATCGGGGCCAGCGGTTCACGAGTTTCTAACACTAATGACTACATAAACCGCTTGACTTTTGCAGCCTCAGGGTTACGCCGCGAAGACAGCCGCTACGACGGAACGCCGTGTGGCTCTACTTGGACCCAGCGAGCGAGCTACAACGACAAGGCGAGCTCTTTAAGGGCTCTTGACGTAAAAAAAAACGCTTCCCGTGGCTGAAATAGAACCTGGGTTCTTTGCGTGATATAGTGGAAGTCTATCTGACTGCACCATTTCGACGTCGTCGGAGCGAACGCCAAGCAGCAGGTACCGGTTCCCGCCGAACACCCGAAACCCAAACGTTACACTATGGAGTGCTCACCCCAAAGTTCTTGTGTGCCAAATAGAAAAGTGGTGCGTACCTCCAGAGTGACACATATTCGCCGTGTGAAATAAGCCAACCAACGAATACATCACGGGGAAGCTTCGCGTTCCAACCACAGTGCTCGTCAGACAGAGGGGTGCATGATTTTCTCCCGCTTGCAAAGTGCATGAGGGAGCGAAAGAAATTACACAGTTCGAGCATTCCACTTTCGACACTTATTTCTTTCAGATACTGTTAGCACTTACGGGCTGTTACAGGAGTGGGCAAGTACATCATGAACAACACTCACACGCACAAAAACTGCTCAAGTCAAAGTGCAAACGAAGGACAAGAAAAGAACTCTGATTAATTTAAAAATATATTTCCAAGTGTTTCCCAAAGCTATCAGTGGTACTTGGTTCCACAAGCACTCGCGGCTCCAGGTTTTTCCAGTCTAAAATAGTTTTGGCCAGAAAGGAATGCTTAAAAATATCAACCCTTGGAGAATAACGCAAAACAGCATACGGATGATTGATGCGAGGAGAGATTCGTGTGGGAATTTGCAGATGCAGCTCAGGACGTAAGTTTAGTTTTCCGTTGTACGGTTCGTGAAAGAGTTTAGGTCTTGCCATTTTTCTACGCGAGGCCAGCAACGAAAGTTCTGCCTTGGCAAGTTAAGTGTCACCGACTGATTTCTGCGATATTCTGCATAAATCAACTTGGCAGCTATTCGTTGAACTCGCTCAAGCTCATTTATTTGATACTGCTGGTACTGGTCCCAAATTATACTTCTATATTCGAGAGTTGGCGGCACGAACGTTTCGTATGCCATCAGCTTAACCTCTGCAGTTGCCTCTATGAGCCTTCGTCTCAGAAAACCTAGCTGTTTTTGGGCAGTACCACACATATTATCAATATGTTCATTCCAATTCAAATTTGCAGCAATTGTGAGACCAAGGTATTTTAGCTTACTGGTTCGCTTAATATCTGTATCATTCATGGAATAGTTAAAATAAAAGGGGACTTATTCTGTGTAACTGTTATACAAGCACTTTTTCCATAAGTTATCTGCATATTCCACTGCACACATCATCATGCACAACTTTCAAAGAATCATTCAACAATTTTGGCATTCGGAATTAGTTCCTTTCAATATTAAGTCTGCCAATCTAAAACAGAAACGCCAACAGAGGTCTCGATAGCACATTCCCACAGCAGTTTTATTTTTATGTTGCGAACCGCCATTTGACAGCGGACAGGAAGTTGACCCACATGATATTCTAGTATACAGTGGAATCTCGTTATCAAGGAGATTCCACTGTGTACTAAGTGATCGGCATAGTACAAGATTCGGCAAAATACGTTTTAGGTTTATTCCCGGAACTGCCGCTTTGAAATAATGCATCTTTGTGCATTTATTACGGTCAGAGTTGTGTCAAAAATTGGATAATACTATCGCGAAAGTGGATATTGACCGACGTTTCTAGAAATCTTTTGTTTATCTACGCTATACTAGCTCAAACCGCTTTCCAATAAGGCACGATCAGCATATTGCAGAGCAGCTGGGGCCGCGGCAGTGCCGGTCTTGCGGCGAAAATATCGCTGCCAGGCCTGGCCGCTCCGCCGCCCAATGATGATGATGCGTCAGGTGATACATTGCGCCATCTTGCGAAACGTGCCTAATTGCAGCGGAAGCCATCCTGCCTACATGCTTCGAGGAAGTTAGGGTATCAGGAGTCAACATCGACGGGTCAGTTCTACGCAAAAAAGTTGACATTTCCGCGCTCTTCTTGCACACTGAAGACTTCAAAGCTGTCAGCGGCTGTAAACACCGATTTAAAGCGCGACACGAATTGTCGTACAAAACATCGCCCAGCGAAGCGAAAAATACCGCTAGATTCTTTTTTTACGTTGTAGAAGAATGTAGTCCTGGACGTTGAAAAGAAGAACGTGTCGCACAAATTGACCAGCAACGTCAACGTTGCTTAGTGAAAGGGTCGTGTTGACGAAGTACGCATGTTTTCCACCTTTTTAATCTCTTCGTATAATACTGTTTTTACATAATATCTTTTATTTTTCGTTTCCCGTGAAAAAAGTATAAACGAAATTTCACTTTACTCTGTACATGCGTCCAGGCAGGAGATTTTTTGTCTCACCATCCACCCTTCAACTTCACACCCTTCATTTTCCCTTGATAAACAATTGTTGTAATTAAGCAGCTCGGCTCTTTCTCTGGCAAGGGTATAGAGGGAGTGCTTGAATGCAAAAAGGCAATGAGGACCTACACACTTGTGGAGTCATCCTAGGCACTGTATCCAGATAAACACGCGTTGGAGCAGACTTCACCGACCAACAGCAGGGTCGAACGCAGCTCTGAGGCCCTTTATTCGAAGACATTTTAACCCTTTCAGCCCTTATTGTTTTATTTGAAGCAAAACAATCTTTTCTGTGTGTTTTTTGCAAACTTTAGTGTCCCATAAGCCCACAAACAAAAATAGAGCTAGAAGTGCAAATAATAATAGATTGAATAATGAGGCAATTAATTAAGACATCTGGCATTTAAAAAAGTTATGTTGAGCAGAGACTTTTGCATATTTTCCTGAACATTGTGACTACATGAAACTACAAACAAAAATCAGCTTCGTAGTGAAACACGAAGGAAAGTTGGACATCCACCTAAATACAGCCGTATGGCTACAAAGGAAAGCTATACAGCTTTCTTGGAGACTTCGCAGTTGAAGAAAAATTCATCCTTGTCCAGGATACGAACCGGGGACCACCGCTTAAAGGGACACTGAAGTGAATTTGTCAAGCTCCAGTTTTTGCTTGCCCTGCGTAGACTGGCTCAAATTAGCACACTTTTCATCGTTTATCCGGTTGACAAATCCGTAATTATTTTACAAAGCGCGAAAGAAGAAAAACTACCATGCGCGGTTTGCGGCGGCCGCACCAACTAAGGCTGTGACGTTGGGAGGAGGGCGCACCGTGATTGGACGATGCCCAAGGTTAGCAATCAAACAAGTTTCGGTTTCGGTTTTGGTTCTGTAAAACACAACCAATGGCGTTGTTGGATCGGCATTCTCAATATCTCAGTACTCATCCTACCACGTTTCTGCCATGTTGTCGGCTGCAAAATGCATAAGCCTCCCAGGATGGCTTGGAATCAGCATTCACTAGCCGAGGCCTACGCAGTGCATGAACGTCCTCCGCGTCCCCGCAGACGCTCAATTGCCATTCGTTTTTCCCCTATATTTGAAGCTTGCCTCACTCATGCCTGTATCGTAAAAAGCGTGTTCGCACCAGGCCAAGGGTCTGTTGATTCTGGCCTGTGCCCACTGCCCGCAAGCAGTCGGTGCTTGTGGCAACAGGACGCCGACGAGAACTCGGTAGCGCGCCTGTGCCAGCCTGCGCGCGTTCTGTGAACTAGTTCGTGGAGCAATGAACGTTGCGGCCCAAAAAAAGGTGAACTCAGTACAGAAAACATCGGCGCAAAACGAAAAAGTTAACTTATAAAAAAAAAACCACGTACCCGTGGGGATTCGAACTTGTGACTAGCAAAACACTTGCGCTGACATACCTAGCGCTCCAAACGACTCGGCCACGGGCGAGCGCTACTGACCTGGGAAATATAAAGTATATAATGTATAACCAGTTTACACTTTTATTTAGTTTTAGCATTTCAAGCAGCTTAGGTGACTATTTGTTTTTTTGCGCTCGTGCAGTAACCATACCCCAAGTTTCCACAATATTTCACGTCTAGCAATTGCATTTCTTAATGAATTCATAGCGCAAAAAGGACGAGGACAGAGAGAGAACACACAACACATCGCTGTGTTGTGTGCTCTCTCTGTCCTCGTCCTTTTTGCGCTATGAATTCATCAAGATCGCCACACCAACTTGCCCAAGAATCCGTACTAGTGCATTTCTTAGACGGAAAAGCGTTCGCAGATGCGTAGTCGTGCTGCTGGGCGCTGTGATTGTTCGCCCAGTGCAAAAAACTGTTTCCCGCACTCTAGTTTTACGCTGTACGGTAAAAATATCAGTTGATTTTATTTCCTTAGTACCTATATTGACTTCGCTGACTCTCCTCCCGCCTTCAAGAGGCCTTATATTTTCGTTCGCCCAGCGCAAAAAACTGTTTCCCGCACTCTAGTTTTACGCTGTACGGTAAAAATATCAGTTGATTTTGTTTCCTTAGTACCTACATTGACTTCGCTGACTCTCCTCCCGCCTTCAAGAGGCCTTATATTTTCCTACTGGCGTACCAGTCAGCGAAGCGTTGCATGTGCGCTAGTGCAGGCTTGTGTGAAGCGCCCTTGACTTGGAGCTAGATACAGTGTACAAACTAATCAAGTAAAGAAAGGCACATTCTTCCATTCACAAACGTGTCCTGGCTTCGCTTCAACTGAGCGAACGAATTGCGACGACCCGTCGGCGGCCGGCGGACGAAACGCTGGGCCGACTGACTCTGTCTGAAAGCCGGGGAGCCGTGCAGTAGCGCATCCAATTTCGAGCTCGGCCCCTTCCGACGTCACACGAAAACGCCACAGAAAATGGGCGGGCGTAAAGAGAGGAGGACAGCATTTTCGAATTAATTTTTCTACTAAATAAAATCGCGTAAACGCGCCCAGAGTAGTCGAAGCATGGCCTGGGGACTCCGGACTACAATTTGCGCTAGTAATCCCGCAATGTTTACATTTTACTTCAGTGTCTCTTTAACCGGAGCAGTCGCTCTACCAAATGAGCTAACCAGGCACTTTTTTACAGTTTTTTTGTCTTTACTTTCTTTTTTTTTATTTTTACAAGCGAACGATGTAATAAAAAGCGCCTGCCATGTTTTGGCTGGCGGAAACTATTATAAACATCAAATGATGCCAATTATTGAAGCACAGGCAAAATTCCCGCGTCAGGATTTTCCACTTTGTACAACTCGCACAGATAGTTAACTTTTTCCCTTAATTATGCGTTCACAGTTTCCGCATTGACATCCGCATGGCGCACCGCCATTCGAGACCGTCAGATACCATACAATCCGAAAAGCATGATCATATCATGCGGTACATTGTCTTCATTGTTTACACTGAGGAACCTGATTCCATAGGTTGTCACCGGATACTCCTTATTTAGGTTCTCATGAGGACGTCCCAAAAGAAAGTGGCATCCCAAGCGTCTATAAACACATGTTCTGTAGTTTCAGGTTTTTGACAAAGAACGCACAAGTTGCTCCAAGCAACAAAAAGACCTCGCTCTTCCATCCATGTTTTCAGAGGAAGTGTGTTGGTCTGCAATTTATAAAAGAAGGTTTTCACAGAGGTGGGATTACCATAGCTTTCACCCTGGAAAAACATCCTGTCCTCGGCCTGCAGAGTACGCTGCTCGGTACAGAGGTACAGGAAAGAGAATTTCTTTCAGATCTTTTTTCAAACCCTTCCTGGAAACGTTTGAGAGATAATCCAAAGAAAACCGCACAGAAAAGAATCTAACTGCGTCAACTACTTCTTTCAGATAACCTCTAATTGTAGGCCATTCCTCGTTGCATAAGGAAACGATGAACTGCGGTAAAGCATTGGCAAGTGCAACTTGGAAAAAACTTCGAGGGAAAGGGTTGTTTGAGTCCCTGAAAAACAAAATGATTAACAATTTCTCTTACGTATATATGCGATAGCCCGAGCCCTCCCAGCTTCACTATTCGAAAAAGAGAACTTCGGCTCGTGCGATCCCATGTTGAATTCCAAATAACGACAGCAAAAATACGATGCAACTTATTCACATGAACACGGGAACAGTGACTAGCTTGCATCACGAACCACACTTTCGCCAGAAAAAAACAAGTTGCAGACAGTGGCCCTTGCAAAGCCTGACAATGCACGGCCCCCCACACTTTGTGGCTTTGTCGCGCAGTCTTTGGCTTTCGCCTTGCCAGTACTGATTGCTGTCCAAATAACTCTCCATCGGTACACCGAGGTACCGCCCAGACGTGGTGGTCAAGCTTACGCGTTCAAATACAGTCGGTGTTGATTCCCAGGTTCCGTGCCGAAACCTGGCACACTTCGGCCAATCGACTGAGTTTTGGGTGACGGCACAAATTTTTTTGGTTACCAATACAAATCTACTGACACTTTGTTTGTCTGTGCAGAATATGGCCACATCATCAGCATACGTTAGCAGCTTGACTTCGCTTGCATGCAACACAAAACCTCTTACATAACTATCATTGATAATCTTTAAACAAAAGGGTTCTAGAAAAATACAAAACAACAATGGGGAAGCAGGGCACCCTTGCCTCACTGATGACAACACTGGAATGTACTCGGTAACACTTTTGTTAATTATCAGCGGCGTGAAACACTCATGATACGTCGTCTTAACGCCCTTTAAAATAACATCTCCAACGTTTATATGCTTCAAAACTGCAAAAAGAATCCCATGACAGACGCGATCAACGGCTTTCTCAAAATCTACTTGTAACATGGCTACTTTACGAAAAAACATGTCACAGCACTGCAAAACACTTTGCGCTACGTGAATGTTTGTTACAATACTGCGATCTTTAATGCAACATGTCTGATGTGGCCCGACAATTATACTGATCATACCCTGAAGTCTTTTGGGAATAATCTTCATTAATATTTTGTAGTCTGTGTTGGCCAAAGTAATGGGTCGATATCCTGTTGCAGACTTCCTTTTCAAAGGATCCTCATATTTTGGAATAAGAATGGTGTGCGTGCGGGCGAAAGTTTTTGGCAGCGCACCATTTTTGAAAGCTTCCTCGAATACACGAAACAAAAATGGTACAACCTTAGTTTTGTACAACTTATACAAGTCGGAACACAGTCCATTCGTACCCGGCGCTTTCCCACGTTTTATCTCATCAATTGCTGTTTCCACTTCTTTTAAACAAGTGCGTTTTTCGAGTATTTACCTAGTCTCTTCATCTAACAGTGGTAACAGTGTAAGAAACTCTCGCTCAAAAACATCTACTTTAGGACATGCAGGGTTGAACAGTTCTGTGTAAAACCGCACAAATTCTCTTTTTATTTGTTCCTCCTCGCGCATAGCAACACTATGACAGGTTTTGTTCAATTTTGTTGACCTTCACATAACGCATCTCATCTTCTAAAGTGCGCTTTGTGGGCGCCTCCCCTGCCAGCAGCCTTTCTGCACGCGCTCTAATTGTTGCCCCCCCTGTAGCGCAAAAAATATCAGTTTTGGTTTCGTTCTCTATACGCTAGAGGAGCTTTTAGGTGATGGATTCGATTGACGCCAGCAGGGCCGAAATTGTTTTAAACAAGGCGCTTTGACTACAGTGTTGTGTGTATTAGAAATGAAAGTGCCAACGGTCAGTGAATTCAGTGAAGACTGACAAATTCTTCCATAATTTCTCCGCATGTCCCTTCGCAAAAAAACCTGTTTAGCTCTAATTCGCATATCTGTAAATAATTGTGAAATCGTACATTTTCTCGGGTGCGGGTACCACTCAGTGGCTCTGTTTGTTTGCTCCCCATTTATCCCGAAACGTCTTTTCGGGGCATCACGCATACCTCGAAATGTGTGCAGAGAGGACACAATGCAAATTATAGTACAGGCAGCTGATAAGATCTCGGTGTGAGCGCTTATTTCCCCCAACGCGCCGAACACGGTCATGAGCGGCACATTTGAAACTGCCGCCGCCGAGGCGCTTAAATATCCAGCGTGTTAAACACCGGTTGAGCCCTAGCCTTCGCGGCCCCACTGGCGCCACTTGAGCGCGGGTGATCCCGGTTTTTTTTTCGGTAAGTCGGACTATGCATGGACGCAGTCCTTGAAAGGACAAGAATTAAGTTGTTCTGACTGTTGTTTGTGTAGTGGAGCTTTCTTAACTGGCGCACTAACTTTTCTTCAGTGACCTTCCCCAAATTTTAGGAATTGCGCTTAGCTTGAAACTCCGCCTATACCACATCATCAGCGGATTTTACGACTTCGAGTTAAGGAGGTAATGCTGTAACGATGATGACGATTCCCTCGATGTTTTGGCTCGTACCCACGAGGGTTGATTTGCCAGGGTAAATCAGCGATTTCACTTCGGTTAGAAATGAACGAATAATTTTATTCCAAAACAAATAAGGCCGGGCAATTAAATTTTACGAAGAGTGAAACCTAAATTTTTCAAAAATTAATTATGTGATCTGTAGCAAATCAAGTTACATGTAGCCGAATGACCAACCATGTTGAATACAATTATATACATCTGTCTTTGCGTACCAAATGTTTTTTTCCAAAATAGGTAAAAAAGTGGGCCCAAAATGGTCAACCTTATATGCTCAATCGGCTACTTCAAAAGAATGCCTAGCTGCCAGAAAGACGGCCGCTGGAAAAAAATTGACTATTAATTCCTAGACCTGGCACCGTATAGAGGTTTGACATAGTTGAACAGGCGAATTCTATAATCTGAACAAACATACATTTAGCCTCAAATACCTGCAGCACAGCTCGGTGAAGGTAACCGAGCGTTTTAGCGGACCACAATGGCGACCATTTCACCCTAGCTTGAAATGCGTGTACTCTTCCTTTCATAAGAGTACAGCTGTACGAGCAGCGTCTAGAATCCAATATCTTCTTCAAAATTTTCAAGATGCATAAGAGGTAAGATTAGGAAGCGCAACTGAAAGAGGAGAAGAAGAAGACAGACAGTGCTCGCTCCCGCCGACATCACCCGCCTCTTGGTCGCCTCTTACCCGCTACCTGATACTTTGCCACGAAATCATCGCCAACCATATCCCAACGCTACGGCTCCACCTTCATCTCTTCCACTACCAGCATAAGCCACTGAGACGTCTGGTTTGCCATGGGTAAGCCTGCTTCGTCTGTCGCTATCTCGGGTGAACCGCCATCGGTCTTCGGGTCAGCTATTCCTGTTGTGTCGTCACGCCCTCTACGCAACAATTTAAGATTGAAGTTATGTATGATAGAAAGAAAGTTATGTCTTTGGGTGCGGTAGACAGGGCCTTCAGCTATGGCCCTGACCAGACTTAAAAGAGGAGCCGACATAATGGTGCGCATAACTTAATGTAGTGTCGCATAATCACGGGAACCGGGAGAATTACCGCCAGACATTTCTCACGGCAGTCACCTCTCCCTGGCTAAGCAGGCTACCCGGAGATTCCATGGGATAAATATTTCCCAGAAAGCCGCGTTTGCAGCTGCCTATCTAGCGCTGTGGTATATTATACTTGTTTTCAAACGAGAAGGCTCACGTTCGAGTCCGATGTTGAAAGTTTTTTTTAGCTTTCGGAATTTTTCGGTCATCGTGATTTTTTTATTGCTGCTTTTTTTACTCTGGTTTTTGCTACATCAAAAGATCGAAGCACAGGACTTCTAGAATGGATTGGATTACGTTTTCTATAGGTTGTGCTTTGTGTCGTTGGGCTGGGTTAGATTAAGTTTGTTGCAGTTGGGTAGGGTTGTGGTAGATTATGATGCGCTCAGTTAGGTTACGTTAGGTTGCGTTGGGACGACATATTATTCAGCCAATTTTAGGCCAGCCAGCTTTTATGGAAACTGCTGTGAGAATTTCTCTGAGGTAATTCTCACGGCTGCCGTGAGATTAGACGTAGCCACAACTTTACCTTTAAGGGAGGCCGGGACGTTCCCCCTTCTCTGGAGAATGACGCAGAATAAAAAATCCCGGGCCATCTCCACTAACCTAAAACCTGGGGAGGGGCGAGAAGCATGCAGTGTGTGAGTGTATTCTTGGTGCCTTGGCCTTTTTGCCAACCGAGATGAAGCCGGCGAGCGAGGGGGGGGGGGGGGGGCGGTGGCGTAGAGGTATACAGCTTGGCTGTTTAGGTTTCGTGTCTTTGATGCGCGAAGCGTTCTAGGGAGAGCGTAAACGAGTGCCCCGGTGTATTTTTGTACGCGTTACGTTCAAGCGCGATGCGGAAACGAGTGGCCCGGTGTTTTTTTTTTTTTGTATGCTTTACGTTCTAGCTCGAGGCGTAAACGAGTGTCCTGGTGTTTTAGTACTGCGACTACATGAGGTGACGTCTACGAAGAGGGCTTTAGACGCGGGCAGCCGGAGCCGCTAAGTGGTTCGCCCCCCAGGAAACAGAACGGTAGTTGCTCAGTCCAACTTCGGACAAAACTGCGTTCCACCGCTTACTAGCAACAGGAGCGCTCGCATTCGGCTCGGAGACGCGAACATCAGTGGCGTTATGTACAAAACGGGAAATTGAAGAGCCTTAAATGAACTGAATCCTTCGTTTCTGAAAATCAATTTGCTTGATGCAGCGTTCACGTGAATGGTTTATTCCAGCGACTGTTGGGAGAAGCACGTCACGGAGGCAGCGTTTCGAGGCGGTTTTGCCACCGTGTGAAAAATCCATGAAACGAAGGCCGGTAGCAGTGTCATCTTACTTTGTCGCCTCGCTTTTTTTATTATAGCATTTGAGACAGATTCTATTGGAAGCGGAAGGTGCTCGCGAACCGCACGTTTTATAGGCTAACATGTACGCATGCGTAGAAGTCGGGTGATTCATAATAGTTTGTTTTGTAAGGCACCACGTAGTTTCAAATAGTTTTATTGTCTACAAATAACAGCCAAGTTAGCGATTTGCTTGTGAGAGAATTCTCTACCGTTAAGTGCATTTCACCCGCTTGCTTCCCCCTCCCCTCCCCAAAAAAAAAGAATAATATTAGCAGAGAAGCTTTGTTATATGGCCCACACGGCTTTTATGCTGCTCTAGAATATTTTTTTTTTCTTTTCAAACACGCAGCATTGCGCTACGTGGATGCCTTGTCAGGAAGCCTGCGCAGTATAGACAACCGCAGGACCCCGCTGTCCGGTGTGGTGCCTCGAAAATTTGTCCTTTGGCTCAGGTTTATTTATGTTACTGCTAGCATACGTCTGTAGCGCCGTCTGTGGTCAATAATAATTTTAACGAAGTACAGTTCTGGTACGATGATGTCAATATCAATAAGATCAAAATACGCAGCATTTTAGTGTATATTACACCGTGGTTGCCCTCACCTTCATACCGCACTACGGCTAAAGTGACAGTTTTATTGTGCATGCAATGCTCATATTCTAGATCATCGCAGGCAACTAAACACTGTACTCATTGCGGCACTATTGCTCATTTCATTACATTGCATTTTATTGCATTCTTGCCCGCCGTCTACTTTTTTTTCTGATTCTCCTCTAAGCAGCCGTGGAACATGTGAATACATAGAATAAATACTCGTGACACTTAAAATCCCTATTTCATATTTGCTGCGCTTTCGAGGCACTTTTTCAAAGAAAGTGCTACGAGTTGTGCCGCGCCTCCGCCAGATGGCGCCACGGGTCCCGCGACAGAGAAAGACGCAGTGAAACATCCCCCTCGTGGGGGGCACTATCAAATGCAGAGCATTTCCGTGGGCGCATGACGTTAAGTAGTTTGCGTTACGTTAATGTTGTTGCACTTGTGGCAACTGCTGACGAGAGAGCACTCGTCAGCAGTAATTTGAATTAGTCAACAATATAAGGCGCGTTCGGAGCGTCCCATTCTGTGTCGGCTTTGTGGCGCAGTGGGTAGAGTACCATGTACATTGCGTTCCGCCGGCAGGGTCGAGGGGTCGAAACCGGGCGCCGGATAGTATTTTTTTTATACAGTAGCGACGGGTGCGGTGCGGACTACGGACGTCAACGCGGGTGACATCGTGAATTACTGAAATGCTCTGCATTTATTATACTTACGCATAATTTACAGCCATCTGCTATGCCGCAAGGGCATCTAAACTCTGCTCACTCCTCAGCGCAAATGCATTGCTGATACGATAAATTACTAATGGCAATGTCAGAAGTCTCGTGCATCATTACGAAGCGCTCAGCATGCACTGTCCATTAGGTCTACTTCATTTCAGAGCCATGAAATTATGCCCTTTTAACTTTTCCTTTTAATTTCTTCCTTTTTGTGTGTAAGCACATCAGTCGTATACGTTGGTGGAGTAAAAATGAAGTGCGACGTTAATTTGACCAAGCATGCATTTATTTTGCAGAGATAAAGCTTCACTCAATAGCATGACTCAAAGTATAAATATGCAGAGCATGGTTCAAGGCAACTCCGTTTTGTTTTTTGTTTTTTTTTCCAAGCGAAGCTTGTATTTGATGACTTGCGCCGTTTGTGATGGCCTACCCCGAAACGTGTTTCGGAAAGGCCAACGTTTTCTACGTGGACTAATGACGATGCCGGTGATGATGATGAATATGCAATCGAAGTGTTTGGCACGTACCCGGTAAGGGGATTGGGAAAGAATAGACGGGTTTCTTTGCCCTGGTTGAGGCTCATAGATTTATGTAGGCAAAGCCAACTTTATGCACTGGCTGTGATGATTAAGACGATAGCGTTGATAATACACTTGAAGTGATTGGCACGCACGGTGATGTACTCACTCGGGGGAATTGCCAAGAGCTGAATTATTGACTGTGCCCCTGCTTTAGCTCATAGGCGTACGGGTGCAGATATCACCCGCCGTTCGCCACTGGCGCCAGTGTGCGCGCAACTTTCGCACTATATCACTAACAAAATGTGCACATAAGCTTCTTTGCTCGGATCACGCCGCATCGCAGGTGCGGTCGCTCAATCTCGTCGGGAACTTCAACTTCTATCGGAACTAATGTACACCACGCGCGGTTTACTTAATGGGACAGCAGCAAGCTATTGAAGACGTAAACGTTCCCGATAGCAGCAGGAGAATGATGCGCAGTAATGTACAGGGTAGTCCACTCTGGGCGCGAATACGGCGCAGCGTGGCCATGCTCCGCGCAGACATTTCAGGGCTGGCTTTGTTTGGTTTAATAGGAGACGCTGTAGAGGAAAGCTCCGTATAACTTTGTCCACGGGTACTCGTTATAAAACGTATTCAGTGGTCAAACATATGCGGTGCTTTCTTCGACAGCGTCCACGACACCCACCAGCTGCGTAGAGCCAATTCTCATAAGTGCACTGGCCTTACGAAGCTAATGGGAGTCCGTGCATTTCGCCGCTGCGGAATTTATGCCGCAGCTGTCGGGTTTCTATCCGGTCGCTTCGGTCGCGACGTCTTTTGGATTTTTCATATATATGAATACAGCACATTGCCAAGGTAGTTTAAGCAGTCACTCGGCAATCGGGTATCACGCACCAGCACAATTGTTCTACTCTCCGGCAGAGTCCTGGACTAGTCCCACTATAGTATCCTGCAATATAGTACATTTATAATTTGTTTTGCCTGACACGAGAAGGATCTGTTGTAGCGGAAATGTTTCAGCGGAGAACCAGGAGAGTCATTGACCAATTTTAATGCGTTTTAGCACTGTTATTAATACATCTTCGTTCACCCTGCTTAACAATGCAAGCAATGCCTTACACATAAACAAACACTTGCATTTTGCACTGAACAGATTCTGATATTTTTTCATGTTTACTACAATCCTTGTCGATTTTCATAAGTTCGTTGTTTCCATTCCAAGTCGCACCCAGTATCCGCGAGCGACATCGAGCTAGACTGAGCATGTGAACGGTGTGATTAAAAAATAGGCTACAATCAGCGCTGTGAAGTTGATTAGAAAGCAAAGCTTTCAACGACACCGACAACTTCCCATGCGACGTCTCTTGAATTCCAACACGTGGCTCAACAAAGATTGAAAGCAGATATTCTGCCAGCGTTTACCTAGAATTCGTGGGGGCAGCGTCCGGAATGCATCAGCTTCGGCCACGGCTGGGCTTCAGCGGCGGACTCCGCCGCTGTAGCGCGGCCGTGCGTTGGCAGAAAGAAAACGGAGAGGAGCGCCTTTCGAAGGGTGAGACAGCGGAACCAAGCCATCCTGAGGTGCTAGCTCCGGGCTACGTCACCGCGCGACACAAGCGCAGACACCGAAACAATTTGACATGCGAGCTTCGTGATTTCCATTTATGCCGAATAAAACTAGTCAGTTTAAAAATTTTGAGATGTGCGACGAAGATGAGGGAAGTTTTAAAATTGCTATTTAACCGAACCAGTTGCTCCTTTCTGCTTTTGTAATACCTCTTAAAACACAACCGAGTTGGTATTCATCAACTTAGAAAATGGAGTCCCATTCGTGGCAAGCAGTGCGCCTAGGATAGCGTTTATCTAGAGGCCAGATGTCTGTACGCGGTCTCTACATTTTCTTTTGCCGCCCTGCAAAGCAATCCTTAATGTATCTTTGCCTTACGACCACTTAATTCCGTCGGGTCCGGGTTACCCAGGAGGTACTGTTGAACAAGTTGATCAAGACGTGCGAAGGCAGCGCGCAATGGACGCGAAGCTGCGCCAAAGCAGGCGCAAAACAACCGTCGCGAAAGCAAACGACAGAGCTGTACGACCGATGCGCCCGCCGGCGAGCAGGTACATCCGCGCGGGGAATGCGGGGTAAATTCGCCTTCCCATCTACAGTGTACGCTCGCCCCCTCCCTGCCCCCCCCCCCCCCCCCACCGGCGCCCCCACAGGGTTGAAAGATTATTTTCCAAAACGCCGCGAAAGAACCGTTGGCTGGTACAGGTAGAAAGCTTAGCTTCAAAAATCGAGCCAGACGCCGAATTCCGCTATAGGGCTATCTGCTTTATAAAGCACACACACAAAATGAAGCTTTGCTCTGTGACCCGCAAAATCCCGAGAATGCTCCCCCGAGCTGGCTCAGGGGTTAGAGTGCTTGGTTAGACTCAGCCGGTAGACCTATGTCCACTCGCTGTAGCAGGTGCCACGTTTCAATAGAAGCGAAATTGCAAGAACACGCGTTAGCTGCACGGTGTCAGTGCCCGTTAAAGAGCTTTGGGGTTGTATCCACATCCCTCCTCTGCAGAGTCTTTATAGCGACAGTCGTTAAGCGGCCTTAAACCCAATAACCCGGGCCAAACCAGTCCTGAAATGTTTGCAACGATACTCGTATTTAAGTACGATCGTGCCACTGAGTTGCGGAAGCGTACAGCTGTCGTTCGCAGAAACAACACAAGGCGCCGCAATGAGTGAAGTGCGCTTTCCCGGAACGCGGTCGCGGCGCGTTGAGACGCTACAAGGATGACGAGATTTAGGCCGGCTCCCCAGCAAAGCAAGCACGGCGCGGTCCCGTGCTTCAGCAGACGACAAGACGCCCCGCCTCCAAGACACTGTGCGTCTGCGCCGTTTAGCTTCGATGCGAGGCCGCCGGTTGTGCGCTGGTGCTGCGCGGAGCACGGCCACGCGGCGCCGTGTTCGCACCCAGAGTGAACGACCCTGTACACCACACGTTTGCGTGTCCGAGTGAATTTCAACGAAATGAAGGGGTTTCGTTAAGGTCGATCGATTGTTTTGCGCTTTCAATTCAAAGGTAGCGTTTTATTTTTTATTTTTTGCAGAAATGTTTTTGCTTTCGTTTTGTGTGTTGCTAAAATTCAATTTTGGTCGTTTTCATTTTTACTGAGATAAAGCATCGCGTTTTTTTCAATTTCCAGAGGGAAGGGGACGTTAATTTCTGTGTGACGCTATTTAATTTGTTATTCACAAACTTATTTTAAGGTGGGTCCACGCAGAGCTTGTAGGAAATGAAACACACTGAGGAGAGCGAAAAACATTAACAATTAGTTTAATGGGGTGCCTCAATGGTGCCGACTTCCTCACCAGGTTGGGCGGAATCGTTCGGGTTGCAGGGGTGGTCAAACGTGGACGGGACGCCGACGGGCCAAGCGGGTCTCGGGGACACTCCGGGGCCGGTGGCGCGAAAAGTCTGCGCGGTGAATCCCAGGGTAGAAACGGGAGGCAGTGCCGTGCCGGTAGTTCGGTGAGCTCGAGCTGCAGGCGGTAGTCAGGAAGTAGATGGCGGGCAGGACCGGTAGCTCGACGGGCTCGAGGTGTAGACCAGGAAACGCTGGCAGCGTGCGGGCTCCTGGGAGGGACCCGCTTGCGGATTGCTCCTACAGCTGCGTTCGAATAGAAAGAAGGTACCCCCAAGCCCACACACGATCCTCTCCGTTCGCTCCTCTTTCACTCCTCCTCCTACGTCCGAGCAGCGGCTGGGAGAAGGGAGGAAGGGTCGGCTACAAGTGCAGTAGACGACGCGGCTGTCCGCGCACCCGCCACGGAGGCGTCAAGAGAAGGGAAGCCTGGTTCACCCCGAGTCAAAAAGGAAACGTGTCTTTTGCGATGCTGCCGCGCGTTCCCACGGGAAAACTTTCTGCAGCCAAAGTTTTTCCATCTGGCTCGTAGAAATCTGGACACACGCACGGGCACCACATCCGCCCAATCTAGGAGAAGGGTTTTGTTAGTGCAAAAGTGTTCAATTGTACCCGTGTAGGCATACACACTATGCGAACCGCAAAGTCCATTCGTGGAGCATGGCACAGTTTGCTGTGGGCAACAAGGACACAGGGGAAGAGGCACCACTAAAGCAAATAACAAGGCGGATTGACGCCTCTATAAATTGACCGTAGCGATCGTCGCGAAAACTTGAACTGCCCAAGCACAAAAAATACGGGTTCCCGAAGCTCGTAATTTTGCCCCAGAAGCATTACCCACCATCTCGTGTTAGAGAGGGTACGGTGCAGACCCCCGGCTTCGCAAGGCATAATCGTGCAATGGCTGAGGACGGCCGCCTTCCGCGGCTGGAAGGAACGATTGGAAAGACTTCTGAATAATTTTATCGATTACAGCTTCAGGCGGCATGTCTCCGAACAGGCTCGCCGTTGGGCTACTGCATTCAGGAGCCAGCGTTACCAGCTGTTGCTAATTTCCGGTTTCACACAAAGCAATTTCGAGTTTGTTTACATTCACAATTGTCTCCTCTTTTGTTTGGATACCACGGATTCTGCACGTGACGTCAGAGAACTTCTCAAACACGCGGAACGGACCCTTCCATTTCGGCGACAGTTTTTTGGTCAGTCCGGGTGTCCGGAATTCTACTTTCACGAAAACTTTGTCGCCTACCTTGAAACAGCTGGGTCGGCCTTTTAGATCAGCGCTCGTCTTTGTGTATTCTTTTTGTCCCGCGTGTTTCTGCTGCGCTACATTTGATCACTATCATTTAGATCAGAGCGCGCCTTTCAATTTTTCTGCTGTTTTGATGAGCGCCTTGGCCGCCAGCGGGTGTAATATGAGGAGGCGTAAAAGCCAGTTCTGCGAGGTAGTCCTCTATGCAGCTGTAATGGATCTTAGCCGCCTCATCATCGACACTCGGCGTCGTTGCATCGCGCCCGTGGAGGAGGAAAAAGGAGCTTTCGTTGGTGCCCTCATCAACCGCGCAGTTGTAAGAAAACATCGCGAAAGGAAGCCACTGATCCCAATATCGTTGGTCATCAGCGACAAAATGAGACAACATGCCCACCAACGTTTGGTTCAGCCTTTCTACGGCGCCATTATATCAAAGATGATACGCGGTCGTTTGTAGCATCTTTATACCTAAGAGATCGTAGACCTCTTTCATGACCCGCGAGACAGTCTGTACCCTGATTGGTCAGCAGCTGTTCAGGCACACCGTGTCGCAGTACTACCTTTTCTGCAAATACTCACGCAACCGTTTCTGCTTTCTGGTCAACTAAAGGAACAGCTTCCGCGTAGCGGCTCAAATGGTTCACGAAGGCCAATATGTACCAGCTCTCCGCTCAGGCAGTTGGCAGAGGACCCCCTATGTCCATCACAATGCGCTGAAATATGGTGCTAAGCCTCTAAAACACATGTAAAAGAGTACGTTTCATTTTCTTGGGGGTTTTGTGAACGGCGCAGTAGAGGCATTTGCGACAGTACTCCACGTCTCGTCGCATTCCTGGCCAAAAATACGCCCTGCTAATCCTTTGACGCGGGCCCCTTGGAGACCCGCTTTCGGAGCATCGTGGTGAAGTCGTAACAGGTCGCCTCTCATGGAGGCCGGTACCACTAGACGCCCTGTAGCAACGTCTGGTTTGTCTCTGAAATGGAGTAGTACTCTGTTATCCACTTAGTACGGCGTATCACGACCGCCGGCCTGAAGTGACTTTAGTATGGGCTGTAGCTGCGGGTCGTCGTCCTGACCCGCCGCGGTGGCTCAGTGGCTAAGGCGTTGCGCTGCTGAACACGAGGTTGCGGGTTCGATTCCCGGCCGCGGCGGCCACTTTTCTGATGGAGGCGAAAAGCAAAAACGCCCGTGTGTACGAGATTTAGGCGCACGATAAAGATCCCCAGGTGGTCAAAATTAATCCGGAGCACTCCACTACGGCGCGCCTCATCGCCTGCGTTGCGTCGGCGCGTTAAACCCCACAATCAATCAAATCAAATGGTCGTCCTGTTCCCGCTTTATAGGGCCTCTTCAACTACAGGCGCGAAACCCTCGACTAGCAGGATTGCTGCCCTACTCTATGTATCAGCGTTCCGATTCGCTGTCCCTGCCCTGTGAATGACTTCGAAGTCGTACTCCTGCAAGAGTGGGTTCCATCTCGCTAGTCTCGAGTTCGGGTCACGTGCGCTCATCAGCCGTTTTAAGGGCTGGCAGTCATTGACAACGCGGAAGTTCCGCCCGTATAGAAAACACCGGAAATGACGGACGGCCCATACCACGGCGAGGTATTCCAGTTCCATGGCTCCATACTTCTGCTCCGCTGAGTTTAACTGGCGACGCGCGTAAGCTCTCGGATGTTCCTTCCCCTCAAACTCCCTTGACAGCACCGCTCCAACAGCCACCTTAGACGTGTCTGTCACGAGTGTGAATGGTCTACTGAAATTGGGGAACACTGGAGCCTCCGTCAACTTCATTTTCATAGAAGAGAAGGCCGTCTGCTCTACTTCGCCCCAGTGGAACGGTTTCTTGGTGGTAAGCTGTGTCAACGGACGAGCCTGCGCTGCGAAGTTGGGAATGTGTCGCTGATAGTAGCACAAAAGTCTCGGGAATTGCCGCACCTCGCTCTTTGTCTTGTGCTCGGAGAAGTAACGCACGCACTGTAGTTTACCCTGGTCGGGACGCACTCCTTCTGCCGATACAATATGTCTGAGTTATTTGACTTCGTGTCTAAAGAACTGGTATTTGGAAGGTTTTAGTTTAGGGCACGCCGCCTCTATTCTCCGGTATACGTTCCGCAGGTCGGTCAGGTGGTCCTCAAATGAGCTGCTGTACGCAATAATATCATCGAGATACACATGACACCTTCCTCAACAGTCCTGCCAAGATGACGTCGGCCGTGCGTTGCCATACGACGGCGCTGTTAACTAACCCCATTGGCATACGTCGCCACTGGTAATGTCCCGACGGCGTGTTGAAAGCGGTCTTTTCCCTATCATTCTCGTGGATTTATATCTGCCAATAGCTGGAAGCCATATCCACGACTGTAAAAAAGTTGGCAGAGCCTAGCTCTGACAGCGTCTCAGAAATGTTCGGTAGCGGGTACGGGTCGACGCGAGTAACACGGTTTAAATTACGGCAGTCGACGACAAAACGATATGGCCCATCCGGTTTCTCGACCAGCAGCGCCGGCGCCCCCCACGGAGACGTAGAGTGCTCAATGATCCCCTGGTCCAGCAAATCGTTAACCTGCTTGTCTATATCGCCTCTCTTGGCATAAGGAATTCGGTATGCCCTACGATAGACAGGCGCTGCGTCATTAGTAGGAATCCGGTGCTTTATCACCTCGCAGTGGCCGATGTCTGTGTTTCCCGCTTAAAAGGCAGAGCTAAACTTAGAGGTCCGATCCTGAATGCAGGATATCTCGGGTTGGCTGAAGTGGGAAAGGTAAAACTTATTGCAAAGGTCGGCCGTGCTGAGAAGCCTGCAAACTGCCTCCTCCACCGGCTGCTCGGTCACGACGGCGGGAACGAGGAACCCGACCGCTTTGTTGCGAGGTTTTTTACTTCCCTCAGCGTAGTGTTTACAATGCGCACCGGCAGCCTGCCGTCTTCGAAATATCTAACTAAGGAGTAGGCTCCGGCAAGACCAGATACATCTACTAGGTCAGTTTCTGCGATGCCCAAGGTTCAGGAGCGACCTGACCTGCCAGCCCGCACTCGCTTAACGGCGGTCGTTTGCCTTTCTCTGCTGGGCGGATTACGGTTCTCTCCTCGTGAGCCAATCTCCCGGATTTTTGGTCCTGTCAACCTTACCAGCCGAATTTACAAGGGGTATTTCGACACCGTCTAAGCTTAGTGTCCCCTTGCTCTGCAACAGGACTATTACCTGCTCTGAAAGAATGTTTTGGCCGATAAGGCCGGCTACCGGTCACATGGCTTTTTCCGTGCAAATGAAAAACCTTGCCGTCCAATAGCGGTCTCCCAACGACACAAGCACTTCACAACACGCGAACGTTTTTAAGCTATCGCCCGTGATGCGACTAGGTTCGCTTTCTGTTCTGCCCGCCTAAGATTCCGCTTCCAGTCCGGCATAGTTTCATCGAGAGCACTATGCCTTAAAAGGCTGACCTTGGAACCAGTGTCTAATAGGCATTTCAACAGAGCTCCATTCAAGCCGCACAATACAATCGGGCTTGCCTCCCCACAAATGGTTATAACAGCAGTCTGAGCGTCTGAGCGCCTGAGGAGGCCCTAATAGTTTCCCTGTTTCGTCTCCGAGGTGCATTTGTTTGGGTTCCCCCTGCTCGGGTGCGGCCCTCAGCGCGCCCGCTCTCTTTCCAGTTCCTCGAAAAGTGCCCGTACTTCCCCCACTTTTACCAGGCCCCCCGTCGCGGCGCACTTCCTCTGCAGTTGTCGCAGTCGCGCATTTGTTTCCTTTGAAGTTCAATGCTAGCCTCCAAAAGCTGCTCAACCCTTTCAAGGCGCGCACGCAGCTCGTCGATCTCCCTGTCGCCTTCCCGCACGCTGCGTACGGGTGCATGACCGCTATTCACCGCTCGCTCGTTCCTCTCCTCTCGTACGGCTGCGTCGACCGCCTCATCCACGGTCGTGGGGTCTCGGGAGAGCGTGAACCTTTTAATCGGATCCCTTAGCCCGTTCAGGAATTGGGTTCTGAGTTGCTCGTGGAGGAGCTGTCTGCGGATTTCGCGCTTTAATTCGGGCTCCACGTCACCACGTCCGCCCATAGCCGCGTTGCCCAGCGTGCGGAGCCTCGGCGCGAACGACTGCACGTCGTCAGTGTCTTTTTGACTGGCGCACATAAATTTGCGAATTTTTCGCACTCGGGCTCAGTGTCGAACCGCTTTTAGGCCTGTTCCCTGAACTAAGCGTAGGTTTTAGCCGCGGCCGCGGCCTCATCATGCCATGCCATATCATATGCTGCACCGACCATTTTACAGCGTGCAATGCATACCAACTGCGCGTCAAAGCACCCGCTCAGATGCCCCACTGCGTTAAGGACATGCAAAAAGTCAAGGATGTTGACCAGGTGTCCATCTCCCGTGAAGGACGGAACGATGCCACCCAATGCCATAACACTTGCACCTATCACGTTCGCTTGGGTCATAGTACCCTCTGCCACGGTGTCTCGTTTCCTCCTAGCGTGAGGGTGAAATCTCACGTTTCAGCTCTACGATTTAGCTTACGTGCATCCTATTGCTGACACCATGTGTCACGCTCGGTACTCGGTTAGTCACAAACTTATATGAAGGTTTTTTCCTTAATATAAGCTTTTTCTTAAGTTTTTTTCTTTAAGGTTTTTCCGCGCAGAGTTTGGAGGAAATGAAACACACTGAGGCGGGCGAAAAACATTAACAATTACTTATATGGGGTGCCTCAGTGGTGCCGACTTCCTCACCAGGTTTGGCAGAATTGTTCGGGTTGCAGGGGTGATCAAGTGTCAACGGGACACCCACGGGTCAAGTGAGTCTCGGGGCCAGGAGATGGAAGCAGTGCGGGGCCGGTGGCTCGAAAGGTTTGCGCGGTGAATCCCAGGGCAGAAACGGGAGGCAGTGCCGTACCGGTAGTTCGGCGAGCTCGAGCTGTAGGCCGCGGGCAGGAAAGGGAGGCCGGGCAGGACCGGTAGCTCGGCGGGCTCGAGGTGTACACCAGGTCAGGAAACGCTGGCAGCGTGCGGGCTCTTGGGAGGGACGCGCTTGCGTATTGCTGCTACAGCTGCGTCCGAATAGCAAGACGGTCGCCCCAAGCCCAAACACGATACTCTCCGTTCGCTCCTCTTTATCTCCTCCTCCTACGTCCGAGCAGCGGCTGGGAGAAGGGCGGAAGGGCCGGCTACAAGCGGCGGTGGACGACGCTGCTGTCCGCGCATCCGCCAAGGACGCGTCAACCGAAGGGGAGCCTGGATCACCCCGACGCAAAAAGGAAACTTGTGTCCTTTGGCGATGCTGCCGCACGTCCCCACGGGAAAACTTCCTGCTGCCAATGTTTTTACATCTGGCTCGGAGAAGTCGGGACACACGCACGAGTCACGACCGTCACATCGGTTGTCAAATCGTTTCTTTTGGATGTTTAAGATGCTTATCATGCACATTTTGTCTATAATAAACATTGCCAATTTCACATTTACCAGTTCTTCATGTGTTTACGATATAGTGGACATCAATCTTTTTCGGCGTAATACTTGCCAAAGTAAACTCGGAACTTAAATATGATATTGTATTCCTCCATGCTTTCTGTGATCGCGTCTGAAATGATCGCGTCTGAAATAAATTCTCAGAATTCTGAGCTTTGCTGCTGGCAGCAGCAAGTCTCAAACTTTTAAAATATCTCTGCCCCATATAAAACCGTCCCTTCCTAAAAAATCGGCAACATTCGCAATTGATATAAACATCGGGGCTTGTGGTCCTCACTAGCATAGAATATAATTTTTACGTCTGCCCTTTTCTTCAGGATAAATGGAGTAAAAAGCTAAGCTTTCTTTGGGCAAACTGAAACAAAAGTACACAGTCTATCCTCCAATTTCTAAAATTCAAAATCGCTACGTCCGAGATCAAAGTCAATCTCAGCTCGGCCAAAGCCCAAAGCCACCGCCCGCGCTTAGAATCAAAAGGAAACGCTGCGCACCCGAAATGCAATGTTACGCGAATTGAAGAGAAAAAAGCGGTGATAGTGCATTCGGATAGTACACGCCGGCTTCATTATGAGGGGGACCTAGGTTCGGTGCCGACCACGATAGGCTTTTTTTTCTTGCGGCGCGCACTCCCAAAACCAGCTCGTCGGCTCCTCACCCACGAGCAGTGACGGCAACTGCGATAATGGTGATGATGATGCTTGCATGGGCTGACTTTCGGGGCTTTCAACGTCTTTTCGGGGCATCACGCATACCTCGAAATGTGTGCAGAGAGGACACAATGGAAATTATAGTACAGGCAGCTGATAAGATCTCGGTGTGAGCGCTTATTTCCCCCAACGCGCCGAACACGGTCATGAGCGGCACATTTGAAACTGCCGCCGCCGAGGCGCTTAAATATCCAGCGTGTTAAACACCGGTTGAGCCCTAGCCTTCGCGGCCCCACTGGCGCCACTTGAGCGCGGGTGACCCCGGTTTTTTTTTCGGTAAGTCGGACTATGCATGGACGCAGTCCTTGAAAGGACAAGAATTAAGTTGTTCTGACTGTTGTTTGTGTAGTGGAGCTTTCTTAACTGGCGCACTAACTTTTCTTCAGTGACCTTCCCCAAATTTTAGGAATTGCGCTTAGCTTGAAACTCCGCCTATACCACATCATCAGCGGATTTTACGACTTCGAGTTAAGGAGGTAATGCTGTAACGATGATGACGATTCCCTCGATGTTTTGGCTCGTACCCACGAGGGTTGATTTGCCAGGGTAAATCAGCGATTTCACTTCGGTTAGAAATGAACGAATAATTTTATTCCAAAACAAATAAGGCCGGGCAATTAAATTTTACGAAGAGTGAAACCTAAATTTTTCAAAAATTAATTATGTGATCTGTAGCAAATCAAGTTACATGTAGCCGAATGACCAACCATGTTGAATACAATTATATACATCTGTCTTTGCGTACCAAATGTTTTTTTCCAAAATAGGTAAAAAAGTGGGCCCAAAATGGTCAACCTTATATGCTCAATCGGCTACTTCAAAAGAATGCCTAGCTGCCAGAAAGACGGCCGCTGGAAAAAAATTGACTATTAATTCCTAGACCTGGCACCGTATAGAGGTTTGACATAGTTGAACAGGCGAATTCTATAATCTGAACAAACATACATTTAGCCTCAAATACCTGCAGCACAGCTCGGTGAAGGTAACCGAGCGTTTTAGCGGACCACAATGGCGACCATTTCACCCTAGCTTGAAATGCGTGTACTCTTCCTTTCATAAGAGTACAGCTGTACGAGCAGCGTCTAGAATCCAATATCTTCTTCAAAATTTTCAAGATGCATAAGAGGTAAGATTAGGAAGCGCAACTGAAAGAGGAGAAGAAGAAGACAGACAGTGCTCGCTCCCGCCGACATCACCCGCCTCTTGGTCGCCTCTTACCCGCTACCTGATACTTTGCCACGAAATCATCGCCAACCATATCCCAACGCTACGGCTCCACCTTCATCTCTTCCACTACCAGCATAAGCCACTGAGACGTCTGGTTTGCCATGGGTAAGCCTGCTTCGTCTGTCGCTATCTCGGGTGAACCGCCATCGGTCTTCGGGTCAGCTATTCCTGTTGTGTCGTCACGCCCTCTACGCAACAATTTAAGATTGAAGTTATGTATGATAGAAAGAAAGTTATGTCTTTGGGTGCGGTAGACAGGGCCTTCAGCTATGGCCCTGACCAGACTTAAAAGAGGAGCCGACATAATGGTGCGCATAACTTAATGTAGTGTCGCATAATCACGGGAACCGGGAGAATTACCGCCAGACATTTCTCACGGCAGTCACCTCTCCCTGGCTAAGCAGGCTACCCGGAGATTCCATGGGATAAATATTTCCCAGAAAGCCGCGTTTGCAGCTGCCTATCTAGCGCTGTGGTATATTATACTTGTTTTCAAACGAGAAGGCTCACGTTCGAGTCCGATGTTGAAAGTTTTTTTTAGCTTTCGGAATTTTTCGGTCATCGTGATTTTTTTATTGCTGCTTTTTTTACTCTGGTTTTTGCTACATCAAAAGATCGAAGCACAGGACTTCTAGAATGGATTGGATTACGTTTTCTATAGGTTGTGCTTTGTGTCGTTGGGCTGGGTTAGATTAAGTTTGTTGCAGTTGGGTAGGGTTGTGGTAGATTATGATGCGCTCAGTTAGGTTACGTTAGGTTGCGTTGGGACGACATATTATTCAGCCAATTTTAGGCCAGCCAGCTTTTATGGAAACTGCTGTGAGAATTTCTCTGAGGTAATTCTCACGGCTGCCGTGAGATTAGACGTAGCCACAACTTTACCTTTAAGGGAGGCCGGGACGTTCCCCCTTCTCTGGAGAATGACGCAGAATAAAAAATCCCGGGCCATCTCCACTAACCTAAAACCTGGGGAGGGGCGAGAAGCATGCAGTGTGTGAGTGTATTCTTGGTGCCTTGGCCTTTTTGCCAACCGAGATGAAGCCGGCGAGCGAGGGGGGGGGGGGGGGGGGGGTGGCGTAGAGGTATACAGCTTGGCTGTTTAGGTTTCGTGTCTTTGATGCGCGAAGCGTTCTAGGGAGAGCGTAAACGAGTGCCCCGGTGTATTTTTGTACGCGTTACGTTCAAGCGCGATGCGGAAACGAGTGGCCCGGTGTTTTTTTTTTTTTTGTATGCTTTACGTTCTAGCTCGAGGCGTAAACGAGTGTCCTGGTGTTTTAGTACTGCGACTACATGAGGTGACGTCTACGAAGAGGGCTTTAGACGCGGGCAGCCGGAGCCGCTAAGTGGTTCGCCCCCCAGGAAACAGAACGGTAGTTGCTCAGTCCAACTTAGGACAAAACTGCGTTCCACCGCTTACTAGCAACAGGAGCGCTCGCATTCGGCTCGGAGACGCGAACATCAGTGGCGTTATGTACAAAACGGGAAATTGAAGAGCCTTAAATGAACTGAACCCTTCGTTTCTGAAAATCAATTTGCTTGATGCAGCGTTCACGTGAATGGTTTATTCCAGCGACTGTTGGGAGAAGCACGTCACGGAGGCAGCGTTTCGAGGCGGTTTTGCCACCGTGTGAAAAATCCATGAAACGAAGGCCGGTAGCAGTGTCATCTTACTTTGTCGCCTCGCTTTTTTTATTATAGCATTTGAGACAGATTCTTTTGGAAGCGGAAGGTGCTCGCGAACCGCACGTTTTATAGGCTAACATGTACGCATGCGTAGAAGTCGGGTGATTCATAATAGTTTGTTTTGTAAGGCACCACGTAGTTTCAAATAGTTTTATTGTCTACAAATAACAGCCAAGTTAGCGATTTGGTTGTGAGAGAATTCTCTACCGTTAAGTGCATTTCACCCGCTTGCTTCCCCCTCCCCCCCCCCAAAAAAAAGAATAATATTAGCAGAGAAGCTTTGTTATATGGCCCACACGGCTTTTATGCTGCTCTAGAATATTTTTTTTTTCTTTTCAAACACGCAGCATTGCGCTACGTGGATGCCTTGTCAGGAAGCCTGCGCAGTATAGACAACCGCAGGACCCCGCTGTCCGGTGTGGTGCCTCGAAAATTTGTCCTTTGGCTCAGGTTTATTTATGTTACTGCTAGCATACGTCTGTAGCGCCGTCTGTGGTCAATAATAATTTTAACGAAGTACAGTTCTGGTACGATGATGTCAATATCAATAAGATCAAAATACGCAGCATTTTAGTGTATATTACACCGTGGTTGCCCTCACCTTCATACCGCACTACGGCTAAAGTGACAGTTTTATTGTGCATGCAATGCTCATATTCTAGATCATCGCAGGCAACTAAACACTGTACTCATTGCGGCACTATTGCTCATTTCATTACATTGCATTTTATTGCATTCTTGCCCGCCGTCTACTTTTTTTTCTGATTCTCCTCTAAGCAGCCGTGGAACATGTGAATACATAGAATAAATACTCGTGACACTTAAAATCCCTATTTCATATTTGCTGCGCTTTCGAGGCACTTTTTCAAAGAAAGTGCTACGAGTTGTGCCGCGCCTCCGCCAGATGGCGCCACGGGTCCCGCGACCGAGAAAGACGCAGTGAAACATCCCCCTCGTGGGGGGCACTATCAAATGCAGAGCATTTCCGTGGGCGCATGACGTTAAGTAGTTTGCGTTACGTTAATGTTGTTGCACTTGTGGCAACTGCTGACGAGAGAGCACTCATTCAGCAGTAATTTGAATTAGTCAACAATATAAGGCGCGTTCGGAGCGTCCCATTCTGTGTCGGCTTTGTGGCGCAGTGGGTAGAGTACCATGTACATTGCGTTCCGCCGGCAGGGTCGAGGGGTCGAAACCGGGCGCCGGATAGTATTTTTTTTATACAGTAGCGACGGGTGCGGTGCGGACTACGGACGTCAACGCGGGTGACATCGTGAATTACTGAAATGCTCTGCATTTATTATACTTACGCATAAATTACAGCCATCTGCTATGCCGCAAGGGCATCTAAACTCTGCTCACTCCTCAGCGCAAATGCATTGCTGATACGATAAATTACTAATGGCAATGTCAGAAGTCTCGTGCATCATTACGAAGCGCTCAGCATGCACTGTCCATTAGGTCTACTTCATTTCAGAGCCATGAAATTATGCCCTTTTAACTTTTCCTTTTAATTTCTTCCTTTTTGTGTGTAAGCACATCAGTCGTATACGTTGGTGGAGTAAAAATGAAGTGCGACGTTAATTTGACCAAGCATGCATTTATTTTGCAGAGATAAAGCTTCACTCAATAGCATGACTCAAAGTATAAATATGCAGAGCATGGTTCAAGGCAACTCCGTTTTGTTTTTTGTTTTTTTTCCAAGCGAAGCTTGTATTTGATGACTTGCGCCGTTTGTGATGGCCTACCCCGAAACGTGTTTCGGAAAGGCCAACGTTTTCTACGTGGACTAATGACGATGCCGGTGATGATGATGAATATGCAATCGAAGTGTTTGGCACGTACCCGGTAAGGGGATTGGGAAAGAATAGACGGGTTTCTTTGCCCTGGTTGAGGCTCATAGATTTATGTAGGCAAAGCCAACTTTATGCACTGGCTGTGATGATTAAGACGATAGCGTTGATAATACACTTGAAGTGATTGGCACGCACGGTGATGTACTCACTCGGGGGAATTGCCAAGAGCTGAATTATTGACTGTGCCCCTGCTTTAGCTCATAGGCGTACGGGTGCAGATATCACCCGCCGTTCGCCACTGGCGCCAGTGTGCGCGCAACTTTCGCACTATATCACTAACAAAATGTGCACATAAGCTTCTTTGCTCGGATCACGCCACATCGCAGGTGCGGTCGCTCAATCTCGTCGGGAACTTCAACTTCTATCGGAACTAATGTACACCACGCGCGGTTTACTTAATGGGACAGCAGCAAGCTATTGAAGACGTAAACGTTCCCGATAGCAGCAGGAGAATGATGCGCAGTAATGTACAGGGTAGTCCACTCTGGGCGCGAATACGGCGCAGCGTGGCCATTCTCCGCGCAGACATTTCAGGGCTGGCTTTGTTTGGTTTAATAGGAGACGCTGTAGAGGAAAGCTCCGTATAACTTTGTCCACGGGTACTCGTTATAAAACGTATTCAGTGGGCAAACATATGCGGTGCTTTCTTCGACAGCGTCCACGACACCCACCAGCTGCGTAGAGCCAATTCTCATAAGTGCACTGGCCTTACGAAGCTAATGGGAGTCCGTGCATTTCGCCGCTGCGGAATTTATGCCGCAGCTGTCGGGTTTCTATCCGGTCGCTTCGGTCGCGACGTCTTTTGGATTTTTCATATATATGAATACAGCACATTGCCAAGGTAGTTTAAGCAGTCACTCGGCAATCGGGTATCACGCACCAGCACAATTGTTCTACTCTCCGGCAGAGTCCTGGACTAGTCCCACTATAGTATCCTGCAATATAGTACATTTATAATTTGTTTTGCCTGACACGAGAAGGATCTGTTGTAGCGGAAATGTTTCAGCGGAGAACCAGGAGAGTCATTGACCAATTTTAATGCGTTTTAGCACTGTTATTAATACATCTTCGTTCACCCTGCTTAACAATGCAAGCAATGCCTTACACATAAACAAACACTTGCATTTTGCACTGAACAGATTCTGATATTTTTTCATGTTTACTACAATCCTTGTCGATTTTCATAAGTTCGTTGTTTCCATTCCAAGTCGCACCCAGTATCCGCGATCGACATCGAGCTAGACTGAGCATGTGAACGGTGTGATTAAAAAATAGGCTACAATCAGCGCTGTGAAGTTGATTAGAAAGCAAAGCTTTCAACGACACCGACAACTTCCCATGCGACGTCTCTTGAATTCCAACACGTGGCTCAACAAAGATTGAAAGCAGATATTCTGCCAGCGTTTACCTAGAATTCGTGGGGGCAGCGTCCGGAATGCATCAGCTTCGGCCACGGCTGGGCTTCAGCGGCGGACTCCGCCGCTGTAGCGCGGCCGTGCGTTGGCAGAAAGAAAACGGAGAGGAGCGCCTTTCGAAGGGTGAGACATCGGAACCAAGCCATCCTGAGGTGCTAGCTCCGGGCTACGTCACCGCGCGACACAAGCGCAGACACCGAAACAATTTGACATGCGAGCTTCGTGATTTCCATTTATGCCGAATAAAACTAGTCAGTTTAAAAATTTTGAGATGTGCGACGAAGATGAGGGAAGTTTTAAAATTGCTATTTAACCGAACCAGTTGCTCCTTTCTGCTTTTGTAATGCCTCTTAAAACACAACCGAGTTGGTATTCATCAACTTAGAAAATGGAGTCCCATTCGTGGCAAGCAGTGCGCCTAGGATAGCGTTTATCTAGAGGCCAGATGTCTGTACGCGGTCTCTACATTTTCTTTTGCCGCCCTGCAAAGCAATCCTTAATGTATCTTTGCCTTACGACCACTTAATTCCGTCGGGTCCGGGTTACCCAGGAGGTACTGTTGAACAAGTTGATCAAGACGTGCGAAGGCAGCGCGCAATGGACGCGAAGCTGCGCCAAAGCAGGCGCAAAACAACCGTCGCGAAAGCAAACGGCAGAGCTGTACGACCGATGCGCCCGCCGGCGAGCAGGTACATCCGCGCGGGGAATGCCGGGTAAATTCGCCTTCCCATCTACCGTGTACGCTCGCCCCCTCCCTGCCCCCCCCCCCCCCCCCCCCCCCCCACCGGCGCCCCCACAGGGTTGAAAGATTATTTTCCAAAACGCCGCGAAAGAACCGTTGGCTGGTACAGGTAGAAAGCTTAGCTTCAAAAATCGAGCCAGACGCCGAATTCCGCTATAGGGCTATCTGCTTTATAAAGCACACACACAAAATGAAGCTTTGCTCTGTGACCCGCAAAATCCCGAGAATGCTCCCCCGAGCTGGCTCAGGGGTTAGAGTGCTTGGTTAGACTCAGCCGGTAGACATATGTCCACTCGCTGTAGCAGGTGCCACGTTTCAATAGAAGCGAAATTGCAAGAACACGCGTTAGCTGCACGGTGTCAGTGCCCGTTAAAGAGCTTTGGGGTTGTATCCACATCCCTCCTCTGCAGAGTCTTTATAGCGACAGTCGTTAAGCGGCCTTAAACCCAATAACCCGGGCCAAACCAGTCCTGAAATGTTTGCAACGATACTTGTATTTAAGTACGATCGTGCCACTGAGTTGCGGAAGCGTACAGCTGTCGTTCGCAGAAACAACACAAGGCGCCGCAATGAGTGAAGTGCGCTTTCCCGGAACGCGGTCGCGGCGCGTTGAGACGCTACAAGGATGACGAGATTTAGGCCGGCTCCCCAGCAAAGCAAGCACGGCGCGGTCCCGTGCTTCAGCAGACGACAAGACGCCCCGCCTCCAAGACACTGTGCGTCTGCGCCGTTTAGCTTCGATGCGAGGCCGCCGGTTGTGCGCTGGTGCTGCGCGGAGCACGGCCACGCGGCGCCGTGTTCGCACCCAGAGTGAACGACCCTGTACACCACACGTTTGCGTGTCCGAGTGAATTTCAACGAAATGAAGGGGTTTCGTTAAGGTCGATCGATTGTTTTGCGCTTTCAATTCAAAGGTAGCGTTTTATTTTTTATTTTTTGCAGAAATGTTTTTGCTTTCGTTTTGTGTGTTGCTAAAATTCAATTTTGGTCGTTTTCATTTTTACTGAGATAAAGCATCGCGTTTTTTTCAATTTCCAGAGGGAAGGGGGCGTTAATTTCTGTGTGACGCTATTTAATTTGTTATTCACAAACTTATTTTAAGGTGGGTCCACGCAGAGCTTGGAGGAAATGAAACACACTGAGGAGAGCGAAAAACATTAACAATTAGTTTAATGGGGTGCCTCAATGGTGCCGACTTCCTCACCAGGTTGGGCGGAATCGTTCGGGTTGCAGGGGTGGTCAAACGTGGACGGGACGCCGACGGGCCAAGCGGGTCTCGGGGCCACTCCGGGGCCGGTGGCGCGAAAAGTCTGCGCGGTGAATCCCAGGGTAGAAACGGGAGGCAGCGCCGTGCCGGTAGTTCGGTGAGCTCGAGCTGTAGGCGGTAGTCAGGAAGTAGATGGCGGGCAGGATCGGTAGCTCGACGGGCTCGAGGTGTAGACCAGGAAACGCTGGCAGCGTGCGGGCTCCTGGGAGGGACCCGCTTGCGGATTGCTCCTACAATTGCGTTCGAATAGAAAGAAGGTACCCCCAAGCCCACACACGATCCTCTCCGTTCGCTCCTCTTTATCTCCTCCTCCTACGTCCGAGCAGCGGCTGGGAGAAGGGAGGAAGGGTCGGCTACAAGTGCAGTAGACGACGCGGCTGTCCGCGCACCCGCCACGGAGGCGTCAAGAGAAGGGAAGCCTGGTTCACCCCGAGTCAAAAAGGAAACGTGTCTTTTGCGATGCTGCCGCGCGTTCCCACGGGAAAACTTTCTGCAGCCAAAGTTTTTCCATCTGGCTCGTAGAAGTCTGGACACACGCACGGGCACCACATCCGCCCAATCTAGGAGAAGGGTTTTGTTAGTGCAAAAGTGTTCAATTGTACCCGTGTAGGCATACACACTATGCGAACCGCAAAGTCCATTCGTGGAGCATGGCACAGTTTGCTGTGGGCAACAAGGACACAGGGGAAGAGGCACCACTAAAGCAAATAACAAGGCGGATTGACGCCTCTATAAATTGACCGTAGCGATCGTCGCGAAAACTTGAACTGCCCAAGCACAAAAAATACGGGTTCCCGAAGCTCGGAATTTTGCCCCAGAAGCATTACCCACCATCTCGTGTTAGAGAGGGTACGGTGCAGACCCCCGGCTTCGCAAGGCATAATCGTGCAATGGCTGAGGACGGCCGCCTTCCGCGGCTGGAAGGAACGATTGGAAAGACTTCTGAATAATTTTATCGATTACAGCTTCAGGCGGCATGTCTCCGAACAGGCTCGCCGTTGGGCTACTGCATTCAGGAGCCAGCGTTACCAGCTGTTGCTAATTTCCGGTTTCACACAAAGCAATTTCGAGTTTGTTTACATTCACAATTGTCTCCTCTTTTGTTTGGATACCACGGATTCTGCACGTGACGTCAGAGAACTTCTCAAACACGCGGAACGGACCCTTCCATTTCGGCGACAGTTTTTTGGTCAGTCCGGGTGTCCGGAATTCTACTTTCACGAAAACTTTGTCGCCTACCTTGAAACAGCTGGGTCGGCCTTTTAGATCAGCGCTCGTCTTTGTGTATTCTTTTTGTCCCGCGTGTTTCTGCTGCGCTACATTTGATCACTATCATTTAGATCAGAGCGCGCCTTTCAATTTTTCTGCTGTTTTGATGAGCGCCTTGGCCGCCAGCGGGTGTAATATGAGGAGGCGTAAAAGCCAGTTCTGCGAGGTAGTCCTCTATGCAGCTGTAATGGATCTTAGCCGCCTCATCATCGACACTCGGCGTCGTTGCATCGCGCCCGTGGAGGAGGAAAAAGGAGCTTTCGTTGGTGCCCTCATCAACCGCGCAGTTGTAAGAAAACATCGCGAAAGGAAGCCACTGATCCCAATATCGTTGGTCATCAGCGACAAAATGAGACAACATGCCCACCAACGTTTGGTTCAGCCTTTCTACGGCGCCGTTATATCAAAGATGATACGCGGTCGTTTGTAGCATCTTTATACCTAAGAGATCGTAGACCTCTTTCATGACCCGCGAGACAAAGTCTGTACCCTGATTGGTCAGCAGCTGTTCAGGCACACCGTGCCGCAGTACTACCTTTTCTGCAAATACTCACGCAACCGTTTCTGCTTTCTGGTCAACTAAAGGAACAGCTTCCGCGTAGCGGCTCAAATGGTTCACGAAGGCCAATATGTACCAGCTCTCCGCTCAGGCAGTTGGCAGAGGACCCCCTATGTCCATCACAATGCGCTGAAATATGGTGCTAAGCCTCTAAAACACATGTAAAAGAGTACGTTTCTGTTTCTTGGGGGTTTTGTGAACGGCGCAGTAGAGGCATTTGCGACAGTACTCCACGTCTCGTCGCATTCCTGGCCAAAAATACGCCCTGCTAATCCTTTGACGCGGGCCCCTTGGAGACCCGCTTTCGGAGCATCGTGGTGAAGTCGTAACAGGTCGCCTCTCATGGAGGCCGGTACCACTAGACGCCCTGTAGCAACGTCTGGTTTGTCTCTGAAATGGAGTAGTACTCTGTAATCCACTTAGTACGGCGTATCACGACCGCCGGCCTGAAGTGACTTTAGTATGGGCTGTAGCTGCGGGTCGTCGTCCTGACCCGCCGCGGTGGCTCAGTGGCTAAGGCGTTGCGCTGCTGAACACGAGGTTGCGGGTTCGATTCCCGGCCGCGGCGGCCACTTTTCTGATGGAGGCGAAAAGCAAAAACGCCCGTGTGTACGAGATTTAGGCGCACGATAAAGATCCCCAGGTGGTCAAAATTAATCCGGAGCACTCCACTACGGCGCGCCTCATCGCCTGCGTTGCGTCGGCGCGTTAAACCCCACAATCAATCAAATCAAATGGTCGTCCTGTTCCCGCTTTATAGGGCCTCTTCAACTACAGGCGCGAAACCCTCGACTAGCAGGATTGCTGCCCTACTCTATGTATCAGCGTTCCGATTCGCTGTCCCTGCCCTGTGAATGACTTCGAAGTCGTACTCCTGCAAGAGTGGGTTCCATCTCGCTAGTCTCGAGTTCGGGTCACGTGCGCTCATCAGCCGTTTTAAGGGCTGGCAGTCATTGACAACGCGGAAGTTCCGCCCGTATAGAAAACACCGGAAATGACGGACGGCCCATACCACGGCGAGGTATTCCAGTTCCATGGCTCCATACTTCTGCTCCGCTGAGTTTAACTGGCGACGCGCGTAAGCTCTCGGATGTTCCTTCCCCTCAAACTCCCTTGACAGCACCGCTCCAACAGCCACCTTAGACGTGTCTGTCACGAGTGTGAATGGTCTACTGAAATTGGGGAACACTGGAGCCTCCGTCAACTTCATTTTCATAGAAGAGAAGGCCGTCTGCTCTACTTCGCCCCAGTGGAACGGTTTCTTGGTGGTAAGCTGTGTCAACGGACGAGCCTGCGCTGCGAAGTTGGGAATGTGTCGCTGATAGTAGCACAAAAGTCTCGGGAATTGCCGCACCTCGCTCTTTGTCTTGTGCTCGGAGAAGTAACGCACGCACTGTAGTTTACCCTGGTCGGGACGCACTCCTTCTGCCGATACAATATGTCTGAGTTATTTGACTTCGTGTCTAAAGAACTGGTATTTGGAAGGTTTTAGTTTAGGGCACGCCGCCTCTATTCTCCGGTATACGTTCCGCAGGTCCGTCAGGTGGTCCTCAAATGAGCTGCTGTACGCAATAATATCATCGAGATACACATGACACCTTCCTCAACAGTCCTGCCAAGATGACGTCGGCCGTGCGTTGCCATACGACGGCGCTGTTAACTAACCCCATTGGCATACGTCGCCACTGGTAATGTCCCGACGGCGTGTTGAAAGCGGTCTTTTCCCTATCATTCTCGTGGATTTATATCTGCCAATAGCTGGAAGCCATATCCACGACTGTAAAAAAGTTGGCAGAGCCTAGCTCTGACAGCGTCTCAGAAATGTTCGGTAGCGGGTACGGGTCGACGCGAGTAACACGGTTTAAATTACGGCAGTCGACGACAAAACGATATGGCCCATCCGGTTTCTCGACCAGCAGCGCCGGCGCCCCCCACGGAGACGTAGAGTGCTCAATGATCCCCTGGTCCAGCAAATCGTTAACCTGCTTGTCTATATCGCCTCTCTTGGCATAAGGAATTCGGTATGCCCTACGATAGACAGGCGCTGCGTCATTAGTAGGAATCCGGTGCTTTATCACCTCGCAGTGGCCGATGTCTGTGTTTCCCGCTTAAAAGGCAGAGCTAAACTTAGAGGTCCGATCCTGAATGCAGGATATCTCGGGTTGGCTGAAGTGGGAAAGGTAAAACTTATTGCAAAGGTCGGCCGTGCTGAGAAGCCTGCAAACTGCCTCCTCCACCGGCTGCTCGGTCACGACGGCGGGAACGAGGAACCCGACCGCTTTGTTGCGAGGTTTTTTACTTCCCTCAGCGTAGTGTTTACAATGCGCACCGGCAGCCTGCCGTCTTCGAAATATCTAACTAAGGAGTAGGCTCCGGCAAGACCAGATACATCTACTAGGTCAGTTTCTGCGATGCCCAAGGTTCAGGAGCGACCTGACCTGCCAGCCCGCACTCGCTTAACGGCGGTCGTTTGCCTTTCTCTGCTGGGCGGATTACGGTTCTCTCCTCGTGAGCCAATCTCCCGGATTTTTGGTCCTGTCAACCTTACCAGCCGAATTTACAAGGGGTATTTCGACACCGTCTAAGCTTAGTGTCCCCTTGCTCTGCAACAGGACTATTCCCTGCTCTGAAAGAATGTTTTGGCCGATAAGGCCGGCTACCGGTCACATGGCTTTTTCCGTGCAAATGAAAAACCTTGCCGTCCAATAGCGGTCTCCCAACGACACAAGCACTTCACAACACGCGAACGTTTTTAAGCTATCGCCCGTGATGCGACTAGGTTAGCTTTCTGTTCTGCCCGCCTAAGATTCCGCTTCCAGTCCGGCATAGTTTCATCGAGAGCACTATGCCTTAAAAGGCTGACCTTGGAACCAGTGTCTAATAGGCATTTCAACAGAGCTCCATTCAAGCCGCACTATACAATCGGGCTTGCCTCCCCACAAATGGTTATAACAGCAGTCTGAGCGTCTGAGCGCCTGAGGAGGCCCTAATAGTTTCCCTGTTTCGTCTCCGAGGTGCATTTGTTTGGGTTCCCCCTGCTCGGGTGCGGCCCTCAGCGCGCCCGCTCTCTTTCCAGTTCCTCGAAAAGTGCCCGTACTTCCCCCACTTTTAACAGGCCCCCCGTCGCGGCGCACTCCCTCTGCAGCTGTCGCAGTCGCGCATTTGTTTCCTTTGAAGTTCAATGCTAGCCTCCAAAAGCTGCTCAACCCTTTCAAGGCGCGCACGCAGCTCGTCGATCTCCCTGTCGCCTTCCCGCACGCTGCGTACGGGTGCATGACCGCTATTCACCGCTCGCTCGTTCCTCTCCTCTCGTACGGCTGCGTCGACCGCCTCATCCACGGTCGTGGGGTCTCGGGAGAGCGTGAACCTTTTAATCGGATCCCTTAGCCCGTTCAGGAATTGGGTTCTCAGTTGCTCGTTCTGAGTTGCTCGTGGAGGAGCTGTCTGCGGATTTCGCGCTTTAATTCGGGCTCCACGTCACCACGTCCGCCCATAGCCGCGTTGCCCAGCGTGCGGAGCCTCGGCGCGAACGACTGCACGTCGTCAGTGTCTTTTTGACTGGCGCACATAAATTTGCGAATTTTTCGCACTCGGGCTCAGTGTCGAACCGCTTTTGGGCCTGTTCCCTGAACTAAGCGTAGGTTTTAGCCGCGGCCGCGGCCTCATCATGCCATGCCATATCATATGCTGCACCGACCATTTTACAGCGTGCAATGCATACCAACTGCGCGTCAAAGCACCCGCTCAGATGCCCCACTGCGTTAAGGACATGCAAAAAGTCAAGGATGTTGACCAGGTGTCGATCTCCCGTGAAGGACGGAACGATGCCACCCAATGCCATAACACTTGCACCTATCACGTTCGCTTGGGTCATAGTACCCTCTGCCACGGTGTCTCGTTTCCTCCTAGCGTGAGGGTGAAATCTCACGTTTCAGCTCTACGATTTAGCTTACGTGCATCCTATTGCTGACACCATGTGTCACGCTCGGTACTCGGTTAGTCACAAACTTATATGAAGGTTTTTTCCTTAATATAAGCTTTTTCTTAAGTTTTTTTCTTTAAGGTTTTTCCGCGCAGAGTTTGGAGGAAATGAAACACACTGAGGCGGGCGAAAAACATTAACAATTACTTATATGGGGTGCCTCAGTGGTGCCGACTTCCTCACCAGGTTTGGCAGAATTGTTCGGGTTGCAGGGGTGATCAAGTGTCAACGGGACACCCACGGGTCAAGTGAGTCTCGGGGCCAGGAGATGGAAGCAGTGCGGGGCCGGTGGCTCGAAAGGTTTGCGCGGTGAATCCCAGGGCAGAAACGGGAGGCAGTGCCGTACCGGTAGTTCGGCGAGCTCGAGCTGTAGGCCGCGGGCAGGAAGGGGAGGCCGGGCAGGACCGGTAGCTCGGCGGGCTCGAGGTGTACACCAGGTCAGGAAACGCTGGCAGCGTGCGGGCTCTTGGGAGGGACGCGCTTGCGTATTGCTGCTACAGCTGCGTCCGAATAGCAAGACGGTCGCCCCAAGCCCAAACACGATACTCTCCGTTCGCTCCTCTTTATCTCCTTCTCCTACGTCCGAGCAGCGGCTGGGAGAAGGGCGGAAGGGCCGGCTACAAGCGGCGGTGGACGACGCTGCTGTCCGCGCATCCGCCAAGGACGCGTCAACCGAAGGGGAGCCTGGATCACCCCGACGCAAAAAGGAAACTTGTGTCCTTTGGCGATGCTGCCGCACGTCCCCACGGGAAAACTTCCTGCTGCCAATGTTTTTACATCTGGCTCGGAGAAGTCGGGACACACGCACGAGTCACGACCGTCACATCGGTTGTCAAATCGTTTCTTTTGGATGTTTAAGATGCTTATCATGCACATTTTCTCTATAATAAACATTGCCAATTTCACATTTACCAGTTCTTCATGTGTTTACGATATAGTGGACATCAATCTTTTTCGGCGTAATACTTGCCAAAGTAAACTCGGAACTTAAATATGATATTGTATTCCTCCATGCTTTCTGTGATCGCGTCTGAAATGATCGCGTCTGAAATAAATTCTCAGAATTCTGAGCTTTGCTGCTGGCAGCAGCAAGTCTCAAACTTTTAAAATATCTCTGCCCCATATAAAACCGTCCCTTCCTAAAAAATCGGCAACATTCGCAATTGATATAAACATCGGGGCTTGTGGTCCTCACTAGCATAGAATATAATTTTTACGTCTGCCCTTTTCTTCAGGATAAATGGAGTAAAAAGCTAAGCTTTCTTTGGGCAAACTGAAACAAAAGTACACAGTCTACCCTCCAATTTCTAAAATTCAAAATCGCTACGTCCGAGATCAAAGTCAATCTCAGCTCGGCCAAAGCCCAAAGCCACCGCCCGCGCTTAGAATCAAAAGGAAACGCTGCGCACCCGAAATGCAATGTTACGCGAATTGAAGAGAAAAAAGCGGTGATAGTGCATTCGGATAGTACACGCCGGCTTCATTATGGGGGGGCCTAGGTTCGGTGCCGACCACGATAGGCTTTTTTTTCTTGCGGCACGCACTCCCAAAACCAGCTCGTCGGCTCCTCACCCACGAGCAGTGACGGCAACTGCGATAATGGTGATGATGATGCTTGCATGGGCTGACTTGCGCCGTCAGTGGTGGCGTATGAGGAAACGTTCTGCGGAAATGCAAACTTTATTCACTTGCGGTAATGACGATGACTACGATGATGATTAACGCTAGTAGTAGCTGACCTGCGTTGTCGTAGGTGAAGTGCGCCGAAAAGCCTTGGGGACACAGCAAAATTTATTCACGTGCTGTAATGGCGATGACGACGGCGATGATGAAGATGATGATGGCGCCGATGATTATGATGATGATGATGATGGTGCTTGCATGGGCTGACTTGTGCCGTCGGTTGTGGCGTACCACGAGATACCATCAGGCACAACAAACATTATTCACATGCTGTAATATCTGCGGCGACGATGACGATGACTGTGAGGATGATGCTTGTATGTCTGCCGTCGTCGGTGGTGGCGTACGCCGTAATGCTCCGGGGCACAGCAAAACCTCAACCACGTGCTGTAATGACAATGACGCCACCGACGACGACGACATATGCTTGTAATGGCTTACTTGCGCCGTCAGAGGTGGCACGCGAATAGTGTTTGCTGTGCCCGAGACCATAGAGTTCCATACTAATATATCTATAGGGCAATCCGACGCCACTGTCTAGGGGAGTCCCGCTTCGGCGAGTGTTCCGTCATGTACGGGGCAGGTACGTTCCACTTATCCTTGGAATGACTCATGCACCGGCTGAAAAGTTTGCTCTGGCTGCACAAAAGCAGCAATAGTGTTTTCATCAAAGGTAGTTTCATCAACGTTGTTTTAATCATCATCATCAACAGTAATTCACTGGTTTCAACAACAATGAGGTTCATCAAAGTTGTTTTGTTATTATAAAACTTACTCTCGAAAAGGATTAATTTGTCAATAATTATGCAGATAATTCATGCAAGATGAACAAGAAAAAATGTTAACCTTTTTTGTGGATTTTGGTTTCGCGAGAAAGAAGAAGCCATATGGACAGCTAAATCAAGTAGGTAGGAACGTCGCTCGCGGCAATGGCGGCGCCGACGGCGACCCGCGACTGCATCGACAGATTTCTCTCTAGTATATATAAGTATAAAACTATGGCCGAGACGCCCTGAAGCGCATCGAACTTTATTCACGAGTTGTAATAAAAATGATGATTACAGCGACGAGGATGATGGCGAGGCCTTTGAAGTGTGTGGCATGTGCCCATCGGGGGAATGGCCAGGGATAGATTGTTGGCTGTTCCTTCGCTTGAGCTTTTGGATTTACTTCCTTTGTTGGTCCTAAAGATGGTGCGGGAGCGTTTTGCACAATTGTCGCGCTATGTCACGCCACACTGGAGCAAAACAGCTTCGTCACTCGCATCATGCCACATCACGTCGGGCTCGCTCGCTCTCGTCGTGGCTTCCCTTGCTAGGGCGACATAGGCAGGACATGCGTGTTTTGCTCTACCGAAGAGTGAGTACCCATTGAAGGACGTAACAGTTCTGGTTTTTATTTTCACTGAGGTCAGTTTTTGCATTGAAATCTTATTCAGGGCCAAAGTGATTAATATTTTTTCTGCTCTGAAAATTGAGGAAGAAGTTTTTTATCTTTCACCTGCAGTTTTTTTATTTCAATACGTTTTATACTACGTGCACCAAACTTCTTTATTATTATATATTCTAGTGCTGCTTGTTTGCCGGAACTTTCACTACAGCTGCCTTTTGGCGAATTAGAGGGCAGCATTTACACGAGAAATATATTGGTGGCCATTTGCGTCCGGTGTCAGGGCTTAAAGCGCACGAGTGACGGACTAAGTAATAAAAGCTCCCGAAAGCTGTTGTATAATGTTGAGCCCAGTTTTGGCCCTGTCGCTGATAGCCCGTGAGCAGGAAAGAATATTTTTGATCGAATTTCATTCGGGTGGCGGAAGACGCTGTTAGAGCCCAAGGTATCTTGGCCGATGTCTAGGATTAATGGCTGTTATGGAATGAAGTTTTTACTGACTCTAATTACTTTTGGGCTACTTCTGAACATCTTCCGGAAAATTGGTGAATCTCGTTCACTGAAGGCTATTCCCGAAAGCCTCATTTACGATGCCACTTAAAGAAGCCTCTGGTATTTCTCCTTTTTTAAATAGTTTCGATCAAGGTTTTTGTGGATTAGGGAGAGGTGGCGATGCCGCAGACAACGGCATGACGATGAGCGCAAAGGCATGGCTGTAGGTCTGAATTCGAGAACCGGCATTAACTACAAAACTATCTCAATAGACGGTTAGTATGCAAGCTGAAGGAACCCGTTAACGTCGCAAAACATCAAATCAAAACCGTTACCATAATCCTGGACATACCGGACAGTAGCACTATTATTGTGACAAATCATTGTTTGCCTCTCTTGAAATATGTAAATGTTAACGCGGGCTCATTATTCGTTACTGGTACTAATCCTGCAGATAGTCTCTTTTTAAACTTTTACACCATATTGGTGTTCCTCTTGTTATGTAATTTGGTCTCCTAACGTATCGAAATAATGAAGTACCTGTGAAACGGTGCCCACGATGGTGATAGTAATTATAGTTACACAATAAACTTGTCACGTATTTAAAGCAGTATAAGGCGTGAAACCTTACTAAGCCAAACTGTTACCAGGCTCTGTTTAGTGCATCCGGTACGCTTCCCACACGTTCTCACAAACGGGCCTGCGAACCATTGCTTTAACCAACATCATACCAAAGTAAAAACGTCAAGAGCAATGCGAAAAACAGGGACTTCGCTGCTGAAGTCGATGGCAGATACTTCTCTGAAATAAAACAACAAAAATCCATCAACGCGTTTCCAGTTTCCTTTGAGGGGAACCCTCAGTAACTGGTGCTTTATTCGCACACGACATGCGTCCAAAATCAAGTTCTTTCGCGGTTCGTGGCGACAAAATCCACTTTTATTTTGCACGCGTCGAGGGATGGAGGATGGCAAGAAATGGCCGCTAATGTGTTCAAAAGAAGGGCGTATGCTTCAGACGATGATTGGTATCCCTGGCTGCTAGCGTCATCTTCGGCCCTCTGGACGCCCCCTGTGAAGGAAAATTTTTTTATTTTTAGCTGGCCCGCGCAGTGCGCATAATTTTTATTTTTAGTTCGCACGCCCATGTTACAAATAACTTGCCGCTTGCGCCCTTATTTCGCTTTTACACGTTCGTTAGTAGTACATTGGCAAGCAAAGTTATCGCTATGTTTGGCAACGGGAATGATTGCCTACACGATTAAAACTCCACGTTCTGATGGCTCGTAGATCGTCTGACGTGTACATGTGTGTGTGTGTGTGTATGGGCACGCGTGGGTGCTTGCGTGTGCACGTGCAAGGGTACGTGTTTGCCTGTAGTGCGTGTACCTTGCCGTGTGTGTGTGCGTGTTTGTGTGTGTGCGCGCGCGTGTGTGTGTGTGTGCGTGCGTGTGTGTGTGTGCGTGTTTGTGTGTGTGCGTGCGTGCGTGCGCGCGCTTGTGTATGTGTGTGCACGTATGTGTGTGTGCTTTCGTGCATGTGTGTGTCGGTGTGTGTGTGCGTGTGTGTGCTTGTGTACGTGCGTGCATGTGTGTGCGTGCGTTCATGTGTGTGTGTCGGTGTGTCTGTATGTGTGTGTGCGTGTGAGTGTGCGTGCGTGCGTGCGTGTGTGTGCGTGCGCGTGGGTGTATGGGCGTGTGTGGGTGCGTATGTGTGCGTGTGTGTGTGTGCGCGTAGGTGTGTGTGTGCGTATGTGTGTGCGTGTGTGTGTGTATGTGTGCGTGCGTGTGTGTGTGGGTGTGCTTGTGTGTGTGTGCGCGTGTGTGTTCGCGCGTGGGTGTGTGTGTGTGTGTGCGTGTGTGTGGGTGTATTTGTGTGTGTGCGCGCGTGTGTGTGCGCGCGTGGGTGTGTGTTGGCGTGTGTGTGTGTGCGTATGTGTGCGCGTGTGTGTGTGCGCGCGTTTGTGTGTGTGGTTATGTGTGCGTGTGTGTGGGTGTGCTTGTGTGTGTATGCGCGCGCGTGTGTGTGTGCGCGTGGATGTGTATGTGTGCGTGTGTGTGCGTTTTTGTGTGTGCACGTGGGTGTGTGTGGGCGTATGTGCCTATGTGTGCGCGTGTGTTTGTGTGGGTGTGTGTGGGTGTGCTTGTGTGCGCGCGTGTGTGTGTGCGTGTGTGTGCGTGCATGTGTGTGTCGGTGTGTGTCTGCGCGCGTGTATGTACATGCGTGTGTCTGTGCGTGCGTCCATGTGTGTGTGCCGTTGTGTGTGTGCGTGAGTGTGTATGTGTGTTTGTGTGCGTGTGTGTGTGTGTGCGTGCGTGTGTGTGCACGTGTGTGTATGTATGCGTACGTGTGTGTGTGTGTGCGTGTGTGTGTGTGCACGGGTGTGTGTGTGTATGTGTGTGTGTGCGTACCTGTGAGTGCTTGTACCTGTAAGTGTGCGACAGTCATGGACAACGGAAACACGAACACGAAAATGTGATCTAGAACACATAAAATTAAAAAAATACTGCTTTTGAAGGTGAAAAATGGCGCACTATTGGTGCAATTGCAAATACACTTTTCTCCACTTTAGTGTAATTAGGGCACGCGTCAATTTCATTTGCGTGGAAAAAATCGCACTCTTTGTATTTTCTGGTTCATATATTTATAATCACGTTTCATATGTCCTTGACAGTTTGCACGTGCGTGTGCGTGTCTCCATGTGTATGCGCATGCACGTGCGTGAATAGGTGGGGGTGTGTGTGATGACGTTTAATTGTACGTGTCTGTGTACGTGTTGGTGTGCGTGTACGCGGGTGAGCGCGTGAGCATGTGAATGCGTTCCTGTGCGTGCGTGTGTGTACATATGTGTGTACATGCGTGTGGTTGTGTGTACAGGCGCGGCCACCGTTAGACGTTACACTGCCGAGTAGTGCCATGACTAGCGCCTCAATAGTACTGCGGCTTTGCGCTATCATTGCCAGAGTGCCTGTCGCCTGCTATGGTTACACAGTGCTTCGCGCGTCACCAGTGGTGGTGACCTGCAACGCACTCCATGCGCTGTTACTTCTAACAGTGGCCGAGCCTGTACGTGTAAGTGCACATGGGTGTGTGCGTGTCAGTGTGTGTGAACGTTCGTGTATACTGGTGGGTATTTGTGTCTTTACGTGTGTGTGCGTGCGTGCGTGCGTGTACGTGTGTGTCCTATAGTGGCACCGTTAAAACCAGATATAAGTGTATACGGATACGTGCACACGTAGGTACACGTACGTACGTTCACGTCCGTACATGTACACCTACACGTACAGGCACGTACACGTACGTACACGTGTATGTACACGTGTTACGTACACGTACGTGTGTACGTGTATATGTATACGTGTCCACGTCTATACTTCTTCTCGAGGTTATGTTTCTTCTTCGCATTTCCACAAGAAGTGGCATGGACGATGGCGTCCTTTCCCTTCAAGGTGGTGGAAGGCGCGCTGCCAAGCACGCCGTAGTCTACGCCCACAAGACTGCTGATTCTATCTCGTAAAGTCCCGTAAAAACAACAGTAGATGCTTCGTTTTTTTTCTTATGTGGCGAAATAGTCTTGTTAGCGTTTTCAGGAAACATATTCCAAATATGTCATTTTTAAATATGTCTGTTTCTCGAAATACTTCGCTAAATCGGGCATGGCGGTGAATGTATTTCGTTAGTTTGTGTTCACAAAAGCATTTAGCCGTAAAGCCCGCTGCGGGGAAATCTCAATTTGTTCCTTCGATCGGGAAATTCGTAATATCGGGATTCGTTAGATCAGGGTTTGATTACACATTGAAATACGAACAACAGACCGCGTTATTTTGAGTACAAGGTGCGCAGTACGCGGTACCGTGTTTCCACAAAACATAACAGTGCGCTGTGCGCAGTTCCACAAAAATACAAGAAATGCTATAAGTGCGGACAACCGGCCATCTGGTTCCAAGCAACTGGTGGCAACCTCGTCATTAGGCCCTGAGCACCCAACAAACACCGCAAACACTCTCGACCTATGGAAGGCAGCTGTGACCAGCTCCGACCATGGCGTTCAGGGGGTGTGGGTTCTCCGAGCCTGCACAGGAGCAGAACAGACCGTAGCCCTGGACTGAGGGACTTGAAATTTGAATCACTCTCGCCCTAACAAATGTTGCTCTCTCCCCCTCTCTCTCTCTCTCTCTTTCTCTCTCTGTTTATCTATCTATCTATCTATCTATCTATCTATCTATCTATCTATCTATCTTTCTATCTAGCTATATATATATATATATATATATATATATATATATATATATATCCAGGGAGTAGTAGAACTTTGAAGATGGTAGAGAACACAAGAGAAGAAAAACTTCGAACAAGGTAAAAGCACGATTGTGGCCTACGTTTCAGCAAAGAGAACTTGCTTTCCTCAGGGCCCTGAGGAAAGCAAGTTCTCTTTGCTGAAACGTAGGCCACAATCGTGCTTTTACCTTGTTCGAAGTTTTTCTTCTCTTATATATATATATATATATATATATATATATATATATATATATATATATATATAGAAAGTAAGAAAGAAAACCGAGAAAAAAAGCCCGCCAGGTGGGATCCGAGCCCACGACCTCCAGAATATCCGGTCTGGTGCGATAACCACTACGCTACCGGCGGGGCGATCCCCCCACCTGCCGCTCTTTTGGGTATTTATGTCAATGTAATTTTTTTCTGTGCTTGGGGGTGGTAGCCAGCGCCACTCTGACTTCTCGGGGTGAAGGGGACCTCACTCTTTAATCCCTGCGCCGTGACTCGAGTGTCTATGACATGTCGACAGTGGTCAACCAGCGTTGAACCCTCTTAAGCTTCCTATGGCATCAAGACTGCCAAAACAGAGGCGCTCGCTATGCAAGTAGCGCATCAGAATAGGAAATGAGGGGCTCGTAGAAATAACACAGAAATAAGGTTTGGCAGCCAAGAAAACCTCGCAAAGCAAAGGGGAGTTTGTGGTAGGTCATTGAAACACATAAAGAATTTGGAATAAGAATTTCTTTCTTTCTTTCCCAATTCTTTATCTGTTTTAATGACCTACCACAACCTCCCCTTGGCTTCCCGAGGTCGTCTTGACTGCCAACTGTTATTTCGGTCTTATTTTCAACGAGCCCCTCATTTCCTATTCTGATTCGCTACATGCATAGCGAGGGCCTCTGTTTTGGCAGTCTTGGTGCCATAGGAATCTTAAGAGGGTTCAACGCTCGTCGACCACTCTCGACATGTCGTAGACACTCGAGTCACGGCCCGGGGGTTAAAAAGTAGGTCCCCTTCACCCCGAGTAGTCCGAGTGGCGCTGGCTACCACCCCCAAGCGCTGGAAACAAAAACCGCTGAACATAAATACCCCAGAAAGTGGAGGCTAAAGTAGCCCCGCCGGTAGCGTAGTGGTTATCGCACCAGACCGGCATTCTGGAGGTCGTGGATTCGGATCCCACCTGGTGGGCATTTCTTCTCCAGTTTCTTATTTTCCAAATTCTTTATCTTGAGCTACTACATCACCCCCCTCATTTCCCATTCTGATTCGATATATATATATATATATATATATATATATATATATATATATATATATATATATATATATATATATATATATATATATATATATATATATATATATATATATATATATATATATATATATATATATGTGTGTGTTTGTGTGTGTGTGTGTGTGTGTGTGTGTGTGTGTGTACGATATAGCGCTCAAACTGAAAAAAACATAACAACAGTTATTCTAACGTTTCGACCGGTCTTTTCAAAGATACAAA